>NW_027273877.1:1360000-2045000 GCF_046630095.1 Trachinotus anak | reverse complement strand
GACTTTTTAAAAGGTTTGAGGTCTGATGTTCACCTACATTGCATTTGCATGCTCCACATACATTTTTGCAAAGACAGAACAATGTTGAATTGCAATTTCTTGAATATGAATGTATATTTTGGTGTTTTTCTTTCTGGATATATATACACATATGAAAGTGTTTCCTTACCCTGCGAGGGTTAAATATTATCATTGCATCGCAACCTAAACGTTGTAGTACTGCACTTTTTGAGTCTACATTGTGCTCGCATGGTGCACATACCTCAATAATTGTGTTTTCCACATAATATACAGGGACCACAAAAGCACCTTTTTACTCCAGGGCCCCACAGTAAGTTAATCTGGCCATGTTTAACGCCACTTTAAAAATTTCCTAACAGGAAATTAGCAGTACAAACACTGACTCCGACCTATTCCCACCGTACTGACTTCATTTCAGCGAGTTATTTGCAAACCATCTCCAGGAATATTATCTCAAGCTATATGAAATTTGAAAGCAAAATAATGAAAACTGAAAAGTATCGGGGTTTTAAGATTGCTAAAATCCCAGTCATTTCAACACTAGCTTCATTTCTCTTCCTCTCTTTTCCTTACCTACCCATGAGTGAACAAAGCCCCGACGTGGCCAACTTTCTCCTGGTGATTGGAAGGGATCTCCAGCCTATATCTGCTCATACAAACACTGTTTGCTCAGGGCTTCCTGTCTGTGGACTTACATTACAATGTGTAGATTTAGAGATTGGGAAACTAAAGTCGCCAGGCTTTTCAGTTGGATAAGGGCTTCCTCTCTCTCTCTCTCTCTCTCTCTCAGACGGCCCCTCCCCACTGCGAAAGACCCCCCCCCCCCCCCCCCACATTCCTTCCTTCCCCAGCCCTCTGTCTGTCACACTGTCGTCCAATACCAGATGGTAGGCGTTCAGCACGGACACCAGCACCACTAAGCTAAAACACCTGATTACAATTCACCAATACAATTCAAATATCATGGGCAGGCTTAAGGATAATACCTCTGTAACAATATCATTTATTTTTTTCCCTGTTCCCTTTATCCTTGTTTTACTGGGAGAGGAGACTGCAAAGCCCCTTCTCAAACAGATAAAAGAAAAGATAACCTTTTTTTTTCTTTCTCTGTCCTCTTCCTCTGATCCTGTTGGGATTATACCCCCCCCCCCCCCCCCCCCCCCCCCCCCCCCCCACACCCCCCCACCCCATGATCTGATGTGTTTTCATAAAGTGCCAATAAAAATAAAAACGATAAGAAAATAATATTTAAACAGGACTTTGCTCGACTTTAACTCCATATTTTAGGGAAATAAGTAGACAAATAATTGAGGTGAAAATATTTATGGGATGTAAATTGTGCCCTGGTTGACATTTTGGAGCCATGACAATAATGAATGAAAATTTTATGCCAAATTCATATTTATGCTGTTTATTCATATTTGACGAATATATTCAACTACAGAACAGTCATACATATACATTGTGTTCTTGTAAATGCATGAAGTACACTAATAATTAAGCTTCACATTAGTGGTAACATATTAGATAAACCTAAGGGCAGTTTTGCTTAATGGGAAATAATAATAAATATATTATAATATAATCTAAGATTATCATCATTATAATTTTTTACATAATAATCTGATATAACCTTTGATAGAAATGCACATTTTAAGATGTTTTATTTAACAGTAATAGTTTGTGTTTGTATTACTTCAAATTTAGGCAAAAATATCACTGAACTGAAAATAAATATTTACTTGATTTGATTTATTTTACATGCTGTGGTGGATTCTTCCTTAAATTAATAACATTTTTTGTTGCATTATGGGTGGACTGATTTTCTGTCTTTATGTGTTTCATGATCTTCTTTAGTCCATGTGAAATAATTTAGTATAGTCTCTTGCATGTGCTAAGACGGTTGAAATGGCTTTTTATTAACAACATTAATTGTAATTCATATGCTAATAATGCTGCTCTGGTGTTTCAGTGCAAATCCAGTGTCTTGGACAACATCTTGACTTATTCAATAGCAAGTACATTAAATCCAATTTAATACAATAAGTATAATGATACAGAATTATTGTATCAATTGCCATATGTGTAATTTTCCTGGTTTTCTGATATGCAGCTAATTTTAGCTATTGAGTTATAATGCAGTGTTTCACTTGCCATACATCTGAGTCATCCTATATTAGTCACTGTGTCTCGTATCTTCAACACGTCGTCTGTGGACAAAAATACTCATTTAAAAAACCCACAAAAATACAAACAAATGTCATGTTAAAGTTTCATGAGCCAGAACTCATCTGAAGAAGGTTCAGGTTGTGAATCTTTACTGTGTGAGTTGAGCATCAGCACTGTTATTTTATATGAGGGTGGGATGTTTAACCACAAATATATATACCATTAAATTCCTCATATCTTTGCTGCAGGAGATAATACAAGTTAAAATCCATTATGTTCTATCACATCACTGGATATCAGCAGTAAAAATATGATTACGGGTGATATTTTTTGGAATTATAAAATGTTCAGGTTAACCCTTAACAACTGTAACCTCACTGCAGACTTTCAACACAACATTTTAAAAATAGGGAGATCAGGTTCGAAAACTTTTTAAATGACTTTTTGCTTGAAGGAAACACAGTCTCAGCTCTAGGTGTGAAGTAACTGCTCAATATGCACACAGTTCCTCACAACACTTTACTGCATGTGTAACGCAGGAACCTCATATCTAAGTGAAAAGCAGTTTGCAGCTTGACCCCCCCCCCCCCCCCAACCAACATGCATGGTTTTTAATGTTGTCCAGCTGGTTTGGAAAGTGTTACATGAATTCAGGAGTTGTATGATTTTTTTTTTTTTTCTAACTGCAAGAGAGAAAGCAGCGGTTGCTCACTGTTTGGAGGCGAGTGTGTTATTCTTCCATGGCCAGAGCGTGTTTTTCTCTCAGAGTGTGATCTCTGGTGTGGGCAGAGGTGCGTCTAGCCGCCCACACCACTGGCACTCCTGCCCATGTAGCACCCATAACACCGAGCCATTAGTGGCATGGCAGTCTACCCACATCTCAACCACCTTCATTAGTCATTCAGCTCCTTATTTTTGTTTGGTTTCCCCTCTGGCTCCTAATTAATGCTTAATCGAAACTGCTGAACTGAGCTGGTAGAAAATTCATGAATATTAAAATCGACCCTGACGTTTTTTCTCGCTTTCTCCTCTTTTTTTTTTTCTCTCTCTCTCTCTCTGTTTTTTTGGCTTGTCTACAGTAATAGCCAGGCGCCATTTATTTTTGTTGCTGTCAGAGATTTAAGGCGTCATGTTTCTTTCCCACTTTTCAATGGAGGACAGCAGGCAACAAAGTCATATTTTGCCAATTTGAAGTGAACCGAGAGTTTTTTTGTGTGACTTTGATGTAATTTTCTTCTTTTGTTGTTTTTGTTCACTTCGAGGGCACTTGAATGTGCTTTCACTTTGAGTCGGGCCTGTCAGTGAAGCAAACCTGGGTTTGAGACCCCCAAGACGTAAACAGATAAACACTATCACACCATAAAGTCAAATCCCATGATGCTTTATGGATAATCCTTCTTTCACAGAGGAAACTTGTTAAAGAAGTTTTGTTTCAAATTGAATCCTGTTAAATACATTTCTATTGACCTGTGCTGACACGACTGAAAGCCCTGTGACATGCTACAACTCAATATTTGCCTTTATATGTTTCAAACTGCAGACTCAGCATTCGTTCTGTTATATGACCAAGGTTACTAAGTTCATTTCCCCAAATATTAGTTTCTGGATTGATCAGGTTTTCACAGAATAATACTTCACATGATGAAAAAGGGATGTTTGATATCATATTTGAAAAGTTACAATGAAGTTTGTTTGGGGAAATGTCGGAAAGAAGAGTCCCCTGATTTACTCCAAAGTTTAAAATTAAGATTAGGTTTTTATTCATAAGTGATAAACTTTATATTGATGTTGATTTGCAGCAATGCATACAGTACAAGGAATCCTGATTTTTGTTGAAAATTTACAAATTAGATGCATCAACAAATTCACAATTATCCACTTATTCATGCAGCTTACAGAGGATCACTTCTAAATGTGTTTTCTTGTTACCTCTAATGGGACATGATTATTAATGTTTCCTTGGAGGATGCCCTGTCAACTCTCTTCGAGGGGAGTGAGTTTGTGTGCAGAAAATCATTTAAAAATATACACTAACCACTGCTGTTTATCATATTTTATAAAAAAAAAAAAAAAATCTGAATCTCAAATGAATTTATTCAACTTTCATAATTCAAAACCTTCCACAAGATGTACTAACTGTATATAATAATATATGATTGTGAAAACTGCTTCCCACAACAACACAATCATGTTGCTCTTTGTAGAGAAATAAACATATGTCTATATTTGTTTTGACTAAATTGATGGTGGCATCGCAGGCAAACCAAATTGAAATCTTAGTGACAATTTCTCTGAAGTTACTCAAATACAATTTGACTTCTGACAAGGGTATGCAATTTATAAAACAGAACATGCCATCAGTGGAACCCAGCATTTGCATAATGAGGATACTTCCATTTCCGCCAGCAATGTTTTTGACAGCCTCTAACTAAAAGCTGTGGTGGAGAGGAGTGAGAAATGTCGATACAAATAATCCAGAAGAGGCAGGAAGAGGGGCGATCAGGGCAGCCACCGGATCCATCAAATAACCGGCGAACAAAACAAATGTAGTTTGGCAAAAAAACAAGTGTGCTCAAGCTGCAGTGATGCTAGGTGACCCTGGCAGAAAAGGGACGCAGGGGCCTTCTGCCCTGAGCTACGGCCTTGACTTTGAACGCACCGGAGAGGAGTTGGACCGCAGGAAAAGCTACTCCAGAGGTTTCTCTGATAGGTTGACAAATCTGACTGAACTGACGCTAATGCCATGTAGCTCTTTTGCTCTAATTGTTGATTCAATTTGCTAATGACTAATTTGATTTAAGTGGCAGGCACATCTCCATGTGTGCAGGACATGGAGAGGAGGAACAAAAAAAAAAAAAAAAGCGGACTGGAGGTGGCGTGATGGCTTGTCACGCAAAGGCTGCTCGCCTATGAATATTCCATGAGAGTTCACACTTAATTGTTTCTGATTTGTTTATTTTTTTCAATACAGTGCTTTAGCGCACACTCCATCAGTCTCTGTGTTGACACCCCGTGCACCCACACCCCCCCACTCAGAACCCCCACCCACCCACCCTCCTCCCGCTCATGCCACCCTGTCCTCACCATCCCCCACACTTTCACAAGTGGTGCTCAGATGTCCATCAAACACGGCAATGAAGGATCACTATAAGTTGTTGGAGCCTGTCAACAAAAGCACTCTACCACTTTGTCCCCCCTGTTCTCCCTTGTTGAGCCCGCTGGAGATCTCTGATGTGAAGGAGCAGATGAATTTCTAACCAGACATTTTCGGGCCCCTATTGAGCGCCGCTACCTGTTGCCAATGCAAATGGATTCCGACTCCAAAGTTCCAAAGGAAGCGTATTGTTCCACCACCGAGTGTTTGAGTCCACTTGCATGTTGTTTGCCTCGTGGAGTGGACGAGTTGCCTCGGCTAGATCGAGAATAAACTGTTGAACGTGACCCCGCGGTTGCACTCCGCTGCATTTTGAGCAAGCGGCTGCACATGGCAGTTCAAAGTCTTTCCAGTTTCCAGCGGCGCAGACAGAAATGACAAGGGCCAGAGTAAATGTTTCAACAGTGAAAACTGTTTGTGCAAACGCTGATATAAATGTGTTCCAATATGGAGACTGTAACATAAGGAGAGTATGAAGACGAGAGTACTCACCCACATGAAAGCTGTGAGGGACGACCTCAGACCGAGCTCTTCTCCTCTTCCTTACTGGAAGCACTGGCGTCCGTCCGTTGGTTGTTTGTAACCGTTCCAAGCCTGTTGAGTGGTCTCCTGTAGTTTTTTTTTTTTTTTTTTTTGAAATCCCTCTCTGCTCTGGCTCTCCTGTACTTTTGTACTTGCCTTGTTCTGGCCGGACTTGTAAGGAAGCAAATCTCTTTCCTTTCTGCCTTTTATCTTCTCCCTTGATGTGTATTCAGAGCTGCATGACTTGCAAATCATGCCATGATATTGAATGGGACTGACATTTTCAGATGTAAATACATAGAATATTTCATATTTGGTAATGGGCAATGGAAAGTGGATGGAAGTGTAATTATTGTATAATGATATTTTTCCCTCTCAGATCTGCCGGGGCCGGCGAATGTGTTACTATCGAGATTATGAATAAATATGGCTGTGTATTTATGTATTAATTCATCTGTGTGGATATTTATTTGGTGTTTGCTCATGTATTCATTTATTAATTTATACATTTGGGTCGTTGTTTTGTCCGGACAAACAAGGCCGCTGCGATATCGAGCACTTCCTTCTGATTTTGTGTTCAAATCGTTGCACCGGAAGTTAGAGGAAAGCAACCAATCAGATGACATGAGACATGTTTTAGGACTTTCCAGACAGAAACTGACAAAAAACTTTACTAATTTCTCTAAGTTTTTTCTTCTTCTTCCAACTGTTGGATGTGAGTTACTGATGCGAAGCCTGGAGAAATCCGAGGCAGGTCACAGGAGAGTGACAGTTTAGGGCAGTTTATATTAGTATTGATAAATAAACATTATTTAAAACATCTGTCAGGCCCGGTTAAATATCCTCGGTGTGGTTCAGTAGCTTCACCAACCCAGGGCATCGAATATTTAATTATTATACTAACTGAATAATGAAAAAGTCAATTTCCAGACCGACGCCCCGTATGCAGAAGACAATTGCATTTGTAATATCTGCATGTGAAATCTTCTTCATACACCCTCCCCTTCCCACGTCCCGTCTCGATGCCTCGCAGGGCTGCGAAGTCTCCTGCATTACCATAGCTCCCTTCCTGACTAAGTCTGTTCCTCATATTCACTTGTCGTGGCTAATTACGTGTTTAACCCTGTGCTGGTGAGCTTGTTTTACATTCAAATTTATGGGGACCTCACTGATCTGAGGAAGCAGGAATGAGCGGGGACACGACGGCAGAGATCAGTCTTCTGGTAATTGATTACCCTCTTAGAAAAAGGGACAACTTCCAGAGGAGTGCTGTCTTTGAGCTGTTGACCTTTGACATCTGACAGCTGAAAAATTTAAAAGGCAAAGGTGACAGGTGGAAGATGGGTCGGAGGGGGCTGCACTTATATTTGCAAAATGTTGGATTTACTGTATTTATATTTCCTAAATTTTGAAATTTTTCTGGTGCTACATTGTATACATTATCATCATTATTATAATTATTATTATTATTATTATTGTTGTTGCTGTTGTATTTGTTCTATAATGTGATTTGCGTTTTTATTACCAACAAATGCAAATATTTCTGTTTTCATATTAACACAATGCTGTCGCAATAATTTTCTGATCTTGTTGTGTGTGGAATAAATAATTATGCATATGTTGTCAATATTTACATTTCCACTGTTTAATTCAATTCTAATAGAAGTCCCTGGGCGATACGAGCAGCAGCTAATAGAAGAGAAATGATTAAAGCTTTCTCCATAATAACTCTGCTGAAACACAACTTGCTGTACTGTAATCTAACGTACCATTTCAGTG
The DNA here is from genome assembly GCF_046630095.1 of Trachinotus anak. Taxonomy (NCBI): domain Eukaryota; kingdom Metazoa; phylum Chordata; class Actinopteri; order Carangiformes; family Carangidae; genus Trachinotus; species Trachinotus anak. The sequence goes on along the minus strand of NW_027273877.1, from coordinate 2,037,355 downwards.
TTTACAGACTACAGCAACTTTGATCACTTCTATTGTTGATTTAATTTCTTAATGTAATTTTTCAAACCCTCCTTTAAGGACATCTTCTCTGGCAGGTTTTATTAGTTTTGGAGCTAAATAAAAAGAAAACAATTGTTCGTGTGTATGTGTGTGCGTGTGTCTTGAGTGTGTGTAACAGCTTGGATTTGCTTTTTAATCATTGCCACACACCCTCCCCTCTGTACAGTGGTTCCATTGTGCTGTAAGCACTGTGTAGGGGGGGTGTGTGTGTGTGCGCTTGTGTGTATGTTTGGCATGCAGTACCAGGCCGGGTCAAAGCAGCTTAGTTCCGATCTGTTGGATGACCTGCCCGAGCCTCGCCGGCCTCACTGACCCGCATGATTTCGTTATAGAGAGGTGAGGCTCATGGCCTCTGCACACACATGCGCACACACACACACACACACACACACATACACGCATGGAGGTATAACTGTACATATGCACAAATACAGCTCAGGCATATAAACATACACTTGGGCGAACATTCACTACACAGGAATCTACACATACGCATGAAAACATTTAGAGAAGAAGTCACTGACATTCTCTTCTCTGTGTTTATAACCAGCAGCCTACCAGTGTTATTGTGTTAAGTCCATTTTTTATTATTTTTCATGTTTTCGGCTGCAACTCATGGAGTACATTGCAAATACAATCAATGGTCCATTTAAAAAATGTATTGACAAATAAACAAAAACAAGTTTGCATCTCTGAAATCCAAAACATTTTAGAGATACAAGGCTGTAATGAAATTAAGAAAAAACAAAAACAAGCTGCAGTACCTGGTCCTTTTAAAACGGCAAGTTGGCAAAAAGCCAAAAATGAAATGTTATTTCTTAAATTGTAAATATTTTTGGAGATACAAGACAGTGATGCTGTGATACAACACCAGAAACAAGCTACAGTACCTCATCCATTCAAAACTGCATTGAAAAAAATGTGAAAACAAAGTTGTGTTTATGAAATCCTAAATATCTTTGAAAATACAAGGCAATGACAACTGCATATAACACCAGAATGAGCCACAGTATCTGGCCCAGTCAAAACTGCATTAACAAAAAGCCAAAAATGAAGCTGCATTTGTTAAATCCTAAATAATCATGCTGATATGAGACAGTGATAATGTGATACAACACCCAGAACAATCTGGAGGATCTGTTCCTTTCAAAATTTCCTTGACAAAAAAGACAAAAATAAGGTTGTATTTGTGAAATCCCAAATAGCTTTGAAAATACAAGGAGCTGACAGTATGATACAACATCAAAAACAAACAACAGTATCTGCTCCATTCAAAATTGCATTGATAAAAAGCTGAAAACACAGTCATATTTCTGAAATCCTAAACAGTTGTGAAGATACAAGGCTGTGCCAAAAGAAAAAGCTATTAGGAGGCAGACAAATCTCTTAGACGTATGCAAGTTGCAAGTTATGTGCTATCGCTTCCTAGAAAACCATGCTTGGAAATTAGTAATTTAACTGTCACAGGAAGCAATGAGAACATATTGATCCCCAGTCTAAGAGCCTTTTGAGATGACTACATAAATACACCAGAAAAACAGATTTTATTTGTGTCTGATTGTGTAACGTGCCAGAACCAAAACCAGGATTAGGTTTAAACACACACACTTATACCATAAACTTAAAAGCAAAATACCCAGAATCCCATACAGACATCCTGCTGATTGTAAATGTTTCTTTGATCTGTTTTGTGTGTGGTTGCTGGAGGTGTCAGGAGCTGTACTGAACACCATCACTAGATGGCGATCTAGGTTAAAGCAGTGTGTTTTGAGGAAGCCTTGAGTAGCAGGGACACAGGGCTCGTCAGCAGTCTACTGTTCTGTGGCAAGTGATCCTCCTTATTGAAGTGTACACACTCGTAGCATGTAGAGCTATGGAATATGGAACAGGATTTGGTTTCACTTTTGCTAGGACTGAGGATTTTCTGGCGCACTTGTGAGGGATGCATGTTCTGAGCCTGAAAGCACATAAACAACACTACAGCCTCAGAACAAATTTATCACCGGGGTGAGATCACACCACAGCTAATATCTGAGTCCTAATTAGGTAAGACTGTGTTTTAACCCCAGCTAGCCCAATTAGGCTTAAGCAAGATCAGGGTGACAAATTCATGTCTGAGTTTTAGTTTAATTTGTTTATTTGTCATAAAAAAGTGATTAAAACATGGTAATGAAACACATGAATTAAAAATAAATATGTGTGGGAAAGATGGGGAATGATGATAAATCTTGTTTCTGTAATGGTCAAACTCTGGGTCTCACGACTTTAACATTTATAATCAATGGATGCGACCTAAAGACAGCAGGAGGATAATCCAAGCTACTGCATTTCAAGTGAAACCTAAAGTGACATTTTTGCTAAAAAAAAAACAAAAAAAAAACTCTACATAAGCAAATGTTACCGTATCCAAAATGGTAAAATGAAAATTGTGCAAGGTTGAAAGGTTGAAAGACACACTGACACAAACAGGGCACCGAATACTCTCTGCTGATGCTCTGGTGCTTGGCTTTTAGGCAAAGCTGATTTCCAAATGCCAAAAAGACATTTAAAAACCAAAACCAGAGGAGCTGATAAAATAAAACCAAATCTGTTTTCAATACAGGGGGAAAAAAATGCTGTGGCAGAAATCTCATAGTGGGAGGAGCTACAGGTGCTCAGACTGCAATATAGCTAACAGTCCAGCAGATAATATGAGGTGGCCAAGCAAGAGAAGCACAGGTGTGATCAATAACATTCATTATGGCCACGTTCCAGTTAGGTGACAGACACGGCTAACTGAGACGGGTCAGAGGCGTCCTTAATGTTATTAATTACACCTGTGCTCATCCTGCTGTGAAACGTCAGAAGTCTACGCGGGGAATCGAACAGGTGAGCAGGTGAGAAATGTTCTGGCACCTTTTGGTCACTTTAACTGCAAACTTTGCAGCTTCACAAAATTTATTTGCTTTGCTTTGCTTGATCCCAAAATGGTTTCGTATAATGGAAAATAAATAAAAGATCTGAGGAATCTGGGCCTTAGTGTTCTTAAAATTCTGGTTAAGCAGAATCTATAACTTGTATATATAGAAGTTAGGTTTTATATATATATATATAAATATATATATATATATATGACCTAGAGATAAGAAACCTAAAGGCAGACTTGTTTGGATCAGCTTGAGACCTTATTTCAGTGCTTGTTTAGCTGTTGACGCTGCGAGCTACAGCGACAGATGCATGAACAGTGACGGTGAGCAGGCTAGCTCACTCATTTACATAATTTACATGCATGGCTAAAGGAGTATGTGGCTACTTTGAATTTTGGAGATTAGCTTAGCTAACTAGCTAATGCAGATAACTGACTTTTCCATTGGTGTGTTCAAATGTTTGTTTTGTTTGTTTTATTGCCAGAAAAGGACAGTTTTAATAAACGCTTCAGCCAAACAAATATTGTAAATATTGTAAAAGCAGGCTTATGTTTTAGTTCAGTTCTTTGTGTCCAGTTTTACGGCTTAGCAAGCTAACTGTCATAACTCTTTATGTTTACTCCTTAAAAAAAAAACATTTTTCTGTTCTTATACTTGTTTTCCTATTTCTTTCTGATTGTGAAAACCACCGCACTTGAACCGTTAGGTTGGCAAATGAAATTCAGTTAATGAGATTTTCTAAAAAAAAGTGTGAAAGTGCTCTGCTTCATGGATGCATCTTGAGCACGTAGTGGCCGCCCCCTCGTATGATTACATGTTAAAAACAAACAAACAGGGAAAACACATGACGCGTAAATGCATCCTTAAATTACTTGTCTAGAAACAAACTCTGTGGCTCTGTCAGATGTTTCAAGTTTAGCTGAACAAAAAGGTAGGAGAGGCAGGAAACCAAGGGGGGGAGAGTTAAAGAAAAGACAACAATGAGAGGGAGACTATGTTTAAGGCCAGGGAATCAAAGCATTTCTATTTGCATAACCTGCTTGCATGCATTTACAATACGCACACGCATACATCCCATCACTGTAGTATCTCATCACTTCTGTCTCCGCCTCTTTCCAGTCTTCCTAGCCTTCTTTACATCAACTCTTTTTTTCCACCCTTTTCTTGTATTTCCTCCTCTCTCCTCCTGCTCTCTACCTATGCAAGTTGTCATTCTCTCACCATAATAGCGCGTCTGTGCCTTCATGTTGCTGGTTGTTTGCTTGAAACGTAATCTGCAGATGTAACAGAGGAAGAAATTGAGTCTAACAAATGGCTTGAAAGGCTCAAGGCAGCATATCAAGCCCAAACCAACAAAGGCAGACAAAACGCCCGTCTTTTTTCCTCCCATCAACATCTGAAGTTGATATTTTCAACAGAATAGCGCGTGGCTGACGTTCCCTGAATAAAGAACGCCGCGTTTTGCTGCTGTTGTGTTGTGTTACGCTGTCATTCTGACTTGAATGGGAAAGTTGAGGCCCGTTTGTTTGGTTTAGCTGTTGAGGAGAAATGGGTTTGTTTGATTAACATTTTGCTCGCGCATGTCAGTTGCAGCGGCATCATTTCTATTGGGAAATGAAAAGAGCTGAGGCTGTGTAAACTGTAGAATATAGGAGGATTCTGTCTATCTATCTATCTATCTACGTGATGGTAAAAAATGCTTTTTGTTTATAATTGGCACATGAAATCTATCTGAAACAACTGTTATTATAGTCATTGCTGCACACCGTGACCCACACATTAATGGACATAATCATGAATCTCTGTGTGCACGTGTGTGCAGCAGGTATAAATGTCTTCGTTTTCGCTCATGAGCAGTGATAACATTGTTTTTCAAATCTCCAAATTGCCTCTCACTTCCCAAAAATCACATCACACATTAATGTCATGTCTCATGCTGCTTGCTCGCAGCTTCAGCCAGTGCAACCTCCAATATCTTGCTAAGCACTGTAATGTAGGACGTCATACATCACCTGTTCCGTGGTGCAAAATGTTGAGAAAGATGTTACAAACACAAATGGTAAATCCAACTCCTTCAAAGTAAGATTTCGCAGACCTCTTCATTTACTTTTTACAATACAATTCCTAAACAAACACTTTGTTTCCTTATGTTACAGCTTGCTTCTCGCTGTCACCGCCATACATAAAACATTAGCTGTTTCTTTCACAGAGCCTCATGTTACCAAAGTGTCACTCCTCTCTGCCACTCTCAACACAAGCTTGTTAGCCACCTATCTATCTATCTATCTATCTATCTATCTATCTATCTATCTATCTATCTATCTAATGGCAAATTCACAGACACCTCTTCCCCACTGAATAATCAGCTGTCTTCTTAATCGCGAACATCACACAATGCACATCGTGTTGTGAGGCAATTCACTGTTGTTGTTGTTGAGTTTTTCTAATTGCTACAAATACAAGTGATTAAATCTGAACATACAGGATAAAAAAACACCAAAAACTCAACATGTAATCTAGAGAAAGTTGAGGGGGAGACTGTGTTTTTCAGACATTTCAACCAGCGATGCAGTGATCCAACTTATTTCTATTAAATAATTAAAAGTCAATAAAATAAATGAAATATGTTCTGGTAAAATGTAGTGGTGTTGAAATGATTGTTAAGTTGCATAAAATACTGATAGTAAAGTACCAAAATTTCACTTATCTTACAACTGTGGCTCGCTAAGATACTAATAAACACATCCTTAAAACGTCTCATCCTTTCTCTCTTCACCTTAATGATGAGTTGTTCAAACAAAGAAATGAAAAAATATCAGATTTTCCATCTGATAACATTTTGGTGAGCACCTTCTTGCAACCATGAATTTCAGTAGCCAGTGGGATGGAGGATGCAGAATGCAGCTTTTAATGACTGGCTGACTGTGCAACAAGCCAAGTCTTAAAGGGGTTCACTTGGAAGTACAGTGCAGCTGGGGGAGTGGGCTGCCTGTCTCACTGCAAGACGGCTTTATTCTCAGCACTTGGGTTTGAATTTAAAAAGAGTGAAGCAAAGGGCTCTGCAGTTTACTGCATGATGAATCACACTGCAGAACTTATTGTACGACATTATCAATAGTTTTCTGCTGCTTTCCCGTCACAAAGCTTTGATATTGAAAAAAATGAACAAGAATCACAGTGGAGGTCTGACTTGCTTTCCCTTCAGGGATCAATACAGTTAACCTTAAATCTGATGGAGATGAGGTTTACACCCCACCCAGCAGCATGTTTAGCCCCGACTGTACCTTGTTTCCTTTTCAAATACGCAATAATCTATAAGACTGCTATGAGGTGACCCTCCCCTTGCACTCTCAGGACCCCTTGACCACCCCCACCCCCCCTGCCCGTGACACAGTGTGCACGGTGGGGATCGTCCGCAGCCCTCCTCTTCTCATTAACCTCGTCTAATTAGATGGCAGGGAAGTCCATTGTTAGCCCTAATGAAGCCTCAATGGAAAGACAGGGCCTCGGCTGGCTCTTCTGACACTGCTGTGAAATTACAATCCCCTTAGCCCCCCCCACCCACCCACCCTCTCCCAGCTTGATTTCTCCCTCTTTCCTTCTCCTCCTCTTTCTGTTGGGTGTCTTTGAGAGCCACAGCTGAAGTTGGAGATAGTCTATCAGAAAGAGAGAAAGATTGAGAGACAGAGGCAGAAACAGACCAGCGAGCAGGGCAGATAATCCGTGTGATAGCTCCACACATTCCCATACTGCTAATTTTGCTCCAGTAGCAGAGCCCAGGGTAGCATTAGCTCTGCTTAGCGCCCCCAGTGTGGATCCCATCCACTAATTACTTGAGCTGCCGTGGTTCGCTGAGATTTAAGTACCACCTCAATCCCATTATCTTCCATCCCTACAGCTAGCCCCTGTCGCCCGGGCCCTTTGTAGTGGAGGAGCAGAGGCTGCAAGGTTATTGATACAGGCCTCCCTTGCAGATAAGATCCACGGCACTCTGAGGGAGGAATGCTGCTCTACTGTACGGCTGGTAAGGGAGGAGAATGGCCCTGGATCAGCGCTGGAAGGAGAAACAAAGAGTGCTGAAGGGCTAAGGGAGTGTGTGCGTACACCTATGTGAGAAAATCAAAGAAATCAAAGGCGGTGACAGGAGCACAAGGTGGTGATTGGGGGGTTAAAATTGGATGGGGTATTTGGAAAGATTATTCGCCCTCCAGTGTTTTTTTTTTTTTTTTTTTTTTCTCCTTTTTTGGTTCTTTTTCTTTTTGGGAGGTGGGGGTTTCGCTCTCTGCTCACCCCAGAGCGACTAATTACAATTCACATGTCACACACTCCACACATAATAAGAGTTAGGGAAACAGAATTAGAATATTCCAAAGGCCTGCAGGGGGTGTCATCTCAGGAGAAAGAGGGAAAAGTGTGTCTTTTTTTTTTTTTTTGCAAAAAGGGGGGAGAAAAACGGGGTGAGGAGGGGGGAGAGAAGAATGTGCATGTATTTATGTGCCAGTGCATGTGGCATGTGCGTAGTGGTGGTGTTTGTAAGGGAGAGGTGGGCGCCTTGCGGGCAGAGGGGGAGGCGATGGAGAGAGTGCGAAAAATCTACAACGCTCCCACACTGTGCATTCCTGCCTGCTGCCTCCCCCCACCTCCCCCCTCCTCCTCCTCCTCCTCACCCTCACTGTCCCGTCGATATGCCCGCCACCACTCTCTCTTCACACGTTGAGTGCCGCCTGCTTGGCACGCCGGCGCGGCTGCCTGTTAGGGTGGGGGTGGCGGTGGCGGTTGCGGTGGCGGTGGTGGAGTTTTCGAGGGAGGTGGAGGGCAATTGAGTGACATCTGCTCTGCTGAGACGAGGGGCAGGCGGGCTCCTGGCATTGGCGGCTGCGGTGTTGGAGGCGTTGGCACGAGGCTGGCTGGGTACAGCAGGGGTGGCGACGCCGGCAGCAGGCGGTGGATGGCCTTAACAGAGAACCGTTTGCTCAAACAGCATGACATCTCCTGGAATGAAAGCCCCCACACACTTACAAATACACACTCCTGGCAACACACACCCGTCTATGCTTCCATGCACACAAACTGGCACTTCGTCCTCCTCCTCTTGCTCTGTCACTTCTCTCTACTTGACTATTTCTCACCTCACACTTCAAGTTTTCTCAAAGCCGCCATGTCCAGCACGGAATTGCTGTTCAAAGGCGTTTTCATCTGCAGTCTACGAACGTGGACAGTGTCAGCGCGACACCAGGGTTCATTTATGTTGCCAATTACTTTTCCTCGCCGCCCAGTCCCTTCCATCTCTACCTGTCTTTCTGTCTTTTATCCTCTCTCTCTTCAGGTTTCCCTAAACCAAACACCGTTAATGAACCATGAAGATGACATCTGCAAGAAAGCAACAACTACATTAATGTGAGCGGCAGCAACATCCCAAATCTCTGCCTTGTCACCTGCCACCTCCCAAAGAGAATACATAAGTAAACGGGACAAGAAGAGGGACGGGAAAGTGAAAACGCGCTGAAGGAATGAGGTTTAGTAACTTGCAGTGGGATGAGGATAAACATGTTGGCGTTGCACTTTGGTTAAACTATTAAAGCTTAGCTATTTTTTCAAAATATCTATAAAAGTTATTAGCAAATAGTAATTTCCAGTGGAGGACAAAGGATGCAGGTAACCTGGGGGGGATGGAAGAGAAAAAAAACAAGATGAGTGACGTTTATTAGATTGTATCTAAACGAATCTACCACCGTCCTCTGTCTTTCTCTCAGAAGTTGTTTCCCTCCTCTTTCATATCACTGCTGTTGTCGAGGCACTGTGACGCTGATGCGGTGTAAATTGATTTCCCGGAAGATGTGATGGATGAATAGAGAATGAACATCTTCATCGCTGACCCCAGCGCCGATTGCTTCTCCCCCTGCCCGCTCCGATGATTGACAAGGCTGCTAACGAGTGCCGTCGCCGGTCGTGTTATAATTTCGCTGTGTTGAAAACAGCCGAGACTCGGTCCCAAGGTAATGAGCTTCTGGAAGAGAGGGAGGAGAAAGGAGAGGAGAAGCTCACCCCGGGAGAGGTGAAATAAAAGAGAGGAAGTAAATAAAAAAAGGAGACAAAGCACATGAAAGTAGATTAGAAAGAAGTTGAGGTTATCATCGACTTCAGAGGGGCTGTTTCATTGTTTATCTGCTGTCTTGATGGATGTCTTTCAAGCTGGGGTTTCTAAGCTGCAATGTATTCATTTCTCAATCGCTGAGAGGCAAGAAATTTCAAAAGGCACCATAAAATGTGGTATTTGCATTAAAAGTATTTGATGTAAAAGTGCTGCGTGCTGCAGATTGCATATCTGAGCGTGCACGTGCGCCGACATTCAAGCTTCTGTGTGTGTTTTTTTTTTAAGCAAATTCTGTGTATGTATGGGCAAAGTGTGCGTTTATGTGAGCGTAATTGTTTGCATATGCATGGAGGCATGTGTAAGACGTGTGTGTTTGTGTGTGTAATTTATTCCTCCACGTGGGGGCTGAGGGCAGGTCTCTCTCTGTTTATTTGGATGATTAGGAGGTGACAATATGTTGCTGATGATCAGGTTTATAATCAGCTACCATCACAGATTATTCTAACCTTGATTAAAGACCTGCAGTCTCCCTATCATCTCCCAGCTCAGCCTAACAAGATAGGACGACGCTCTGATTAATGCCGGAGAGCGACTAGTCATGACACAAAGGACAGGCCTGCATCACCGCAGGAGGACTCAGGGAAACTGTCACGCATCATACTTTGTTGTGTTTCTGATTTGTCTGCTTGATACAGGACCTTTGTCTTAATTATTTTTCTTTTACAAATTAATCTGTGTGAGACTGATTCAGTTTTCATTACCACAATAATAAGGACGGCATTGTTGACGTCTGCCGTGATTAGATATCAGGAAAGACGTTGCGCCAGAATGTTGCTGCTGTGCATCCATCTGCTAAGGCAAACGACGTCTCTCCCCAGAATAAGTCATAAACTCGTCTGCAAACTTTCTTTTGTCTTCGCTGACAATCATTAGTGTGATGTGTGTGCATGCACGAGTGTGTGTGTGTGTGTGTGTGTGTTTATGCGGGGGTTTGTGTTTTCCTGGCAGAGCGTTTGATTCATTATGCTGCGAGGTGTTGGTGAGGTCCCGGAGGTGTGTAGGAGAGGACTGAATGAATGAGTCGCTCTCACAGGTTGTCAGATGATGAAGGCACTGATCCAGGGTCTCTGGCAATCAACCGGCTGGAGGCAGACGCAGCAGCCTCTGGCCTTTGATTCAGTTTAGCACCGAACAGCACGGCCCGGCCTCTGTTTCTCCCCTGCCCTCCTCCGCCACAGTGGGATCATCACATACTGTTGGCGAAAACAGACCTCCAGTTTAGCAGCAGTGTCACGCCGAGGAGGAGGTTCAGCGATCCACCATTATTACTAAGCAAAAGTTGCTGTTTTCTTCCCTGAATTACAAATCTTTTCTCTCACTGTTTGACATTAGAGAAATGAACATTTATACTTTTGTTTTTTTTAAACTGATATTTTCAGATGTCTGTTACAGAAAAGTAATGCACCCAAGACCCTCACTGCAAACACAGATAAAACATGACAGATTTTCATACGATCTGTATCTGTGATTGGTGTTAACTGTTCTTACTGCTCCTTGCAAATACCAGATAAGATCTAATGGACCCAAAACACAAGTAACACCTCTGTGTATGATAAGATATTCTACATCTCGGTGTCTGTGGGATAAATGAAATATATTTGAAAAAATTTGGGTTTTAATAAGGGCAGAGGAATGACTGCATCTGCAGTTATTATATATAATCATGATTTTTACACATATTTCCATCATGAAACATCAACTTACAAACAAAATCTGAGCTCTAGCCCTTGAAACGATGGTGAAAAAAGCTCCATAGTTTCAATCACAGTCAGTCGAGAAAAGGTTTATTTTTGATCTACTTGTCAAACTTCACTTATATGTATCGTTAATTTATACAATTGAATAAAAAATATTTATTGCACCCTTTAGTACTGCACAAAACCTGACCTGAGTATAATTGTTTATAAATAGGTTTCCACTATCTTTCCATTCAAAAAGATCATTATGTGCAACTCATACTATCTAAGCTTAATTTGTTGACTTGAACAACAAAGAGCCTCAGTACACTGCAGCGTGCTGTCATGTTCTCTGTTTGTCCGAAGTGTTCTTGTGTCCAGATGCTCTTTGGACAAGGTGCCTCGTGAGGCCCCACACTGAGCCGTGGGACAGTCTAAATGGAGGAGATCCAGCCACTGATTGTCCCGCTCCTCTTTGATATTAAAGGCATTCTAGTGAGAATAATTTGTGTTTAGTGCCCTGCTGAGGAGAGAGCTGTCCTGTTTGACCAACGAAGCTGACCTAATTCATCCTCTCCAAGTGTGCATGTGTGTGTGTGTGTGTGTGTGTGTGTGTGTGTGTGCTTGTATTTGTGCTAAATGCAGAATAGCTGTTGTGACTAGCTTGGCACACACAGAGCCTTGTATTTGTTGCTGAGAGAGGCTGTGTGTGCATTTGAGGGCCACTGGGTACGTGACCTCTCCTCCAGCATCCCCAAAGCAGCGGCTCAGCAGGCGGGTAATTCATGCCAGAGCCCGGCCGCCCTGCTGCTTGGAGCACGTGCCCTCCCCAAGCGCCCCCCCCACCCCGCCTGCATGCCCCCTGACCCATGTCTCCGTGGCGATGGGGTGTCCCTTCACAGGGAGCACCTAGCACCTGGCCACCCCCTCTTCTCTCTGTCTCTCCTTTCTGTCTCCCCCCCGCCTCAAATGCCTCATTGGGGGGTCCACAATGAAGCTTCACATCTTCATTCAGGGAGCAACAGGAAGTGGTCCAGGCCTGGAGCGCCATCAAGCTGCTGCGGTGACGCAGTTTGAATGATGCTGGACAGTTTGAAGTATGAGTTACAGTTGTTTCCTTCTTGGTCAGCCCGCAGCCATGTTTCTCAAACATTTCCGGACCAAGGGCCGGTTAACCTTTAAAATAAAACCAAACAAAACGAACAGGACCTGTGGCTTCAATAGTATTGTGGCGAGCTCGTGGGGAAGATTGTCAGGCGGGATAGATATTTAATTCACACTCTGCACAGCAGCAGGTGGTGCTTTTTATTTAGCATGATAATGAATACACACATATGAACACTGTGCAGATGGACTACATTACTAGTAAAGCTTAACACTTGCCCATTGTGTCAGAGGTTTCATTAGATTTTCTTTTAATTGACCCGGTCTTAAGTCTCCGGTCCTTGATTGTGTCCGTTGTCTGTGTTCGATGGTTGATAATGAAGATGAACAATCCCAGGGCATGCTAACAGTTAGCTTCAGCCATATTTCTGCTCAAATGTCATACTGATCATGTTTGATGTACATCGTAAAAGAGAAAGTGTAAGCATCACAAAACCTTCGGTTACATTAATGTAAGTCCAACAACACTGCGCAACAGCAAATTAAATTGATAATGTTTGAACCAGTCTTAAAGAAAGGCTGCACCTATGTATCAGAAACGTATTAAGCATTTTAAGTGATAAAAATAAATAGTAATTAGACCTCTTTTGACATCCACTGTTGTAGAATTGTGTTAAATGAATTTCTCCTGGAGCTAAATTGGCTCCAAGAAATCACCTTTTGCAGGTGGTTTTTAGGGATTTATTGAAGTCATCACAATGATCAAAGTCAAATCTGTAGATAGATACAAGTCTCATTCACTCAAAACTAATTCATATTCATGTAACTTTCATTGTACTTACAGTCCTGCAGGCGGCTGATCAGTGGGTGATACACATTTTGAAATAGCAATAAAATACTGTCACATTATCAGGATCAAGACGCTGAGTCAGAAGTGACGGTGTCCAGATTAAAGATCTCCATTCCCCCTCCTGTCACCACCTCTTCAGTTTTTTATTTTTCCCTCTTCTGTTTTGCCACCACCTTCAGACATGACATCACACGGCCACTGACTCAGCGAATCACTCAGCTCCTGTCTCTTCTCGCTCCTTATTACATGCCGATTAGCCACACAAAGTGGTGTAAAAAGGTGTCTAATGCAATTACCCTAGTTAGGACGTTTTAATAGTGTGCTGTGCCTCAGAGATGTATGTGCCAGCCCGCCGCTGACGTTAAATCAATAATCATCCTGTCACGCCCGCTTGTTAATTCAGTGCTTTGCATTTTATTCCCCAACATGGTAAGATTGATTATTGGTCGCAGGGGTTTTGAAGTGGGGCAGGGGTTTATAATGATATGTGTAATGGAGTATGGGCTGTGTGGCTTTAATTTGCATGGTACTGTAGGTAGTGACTGAGATTTCATCTGTGGGATACTCGCAGCCTCTAATTTGCTCGGATAAATTGCTGTATGAACGAACAGTGGTTTTATTGAGTGTGTGAGTTTGTGCATAAATGTGTGAGTGTGTATGTGTGTGTGCAGGAGAAAGATAATGAGTCACGACTTAGTGAGGACACTTCCTTTGTTTCTGTTAACTTTATTGAAACAGCAACCATAGTGCAAACACAGTGTTACTCCGCAGATCAGCTGTTTGAGTCAGACGGAGCCAAGCGTAGGTGAGCTCGTGTGTAGGAATGCAGGAGCCCAACGGTTGGAAAAAATGCTTGGAGAAAGCTGTTTGATGGAAAGATAAAGTGGTGAAAATATTCACAATACAGCATGCAATTAAAATGATGTTCACCTTTTTATGGGCATTTTTGTGCAGCAGCTCATCACTCAGCTTCTCTGCTGGTGCTCCTGCTGCTTCTCTAACCTCAGAGCTACTACTACTGCAGGTCATACACTGACTACAGATAAGCACCTCTCACAATCCCATGTTAAATAACCCAAACTACCACTTTAAAGTCACATCACTACGCATTACTTAGCAATCATTTCACTGGTAACTGCTTATTTGCTACATTTTAAGAGGGTGAAACTTTTTTTTTAACTTGATATGTAACTCAAGAAAATCAAAATAGCGAGAATAACTTGAAATACCACTCATCTATTATTGGGATTCACTGTTTCATGAATTAATGTATAGGAGAGGGCTGATCATGGTGAACTGACTCCCACCTTCTTCCTTGTTCCAATGCTAGATGCTGATTGGTTGTTATGTAAATGCCTAATTGCTCTGCCAGGTGCAGTGCCAATTACCACGAGGGGGCTCACCTGTGCTTTTGCTATTTCAGAGGCATGTGTGCTGCACAGTTGAAACACTCATGAAGGCAGGAGGCTGTCATTGTGTTTGTCACCAACTCTTGGGTTAGCTGTTAAAAACGAGTGGAGTCCAAGCTAATATAATCTTATATCTGCATGATGCATGTAGAGAATTAAAAAGTACATTTTGAAAGATTTATATTTCATTTATTTAACTGAAGTTTTCAGTTGGATTCACTGCCACGTGGAAGCTATGTCGCTGGTGTTTACTTTTTTTTACTACCCCACTCTGTACTCAAAACTACATGACCACCCAAATGTACCCCCAGCATTTAAGAAAGTCAACCAGCACCTTCCCACCTCCCCAGGAGCTGTGGGGCACAGGGGACTCTCAGTAGAGCTGCATCATTGATCCTATTAGGCTTAATTAGGCCTCTGTTAAGAAGGGCAGCTCACTGTACGAGCACATATTAGCAAACCACTGAGAACACAGGATCCCTGGCCTCTTGGTCACAGTGACCAGGCCTTGTGGGGAGACTCCGCCTCACGTCCTCATCTCTGCAAACTTCATTTGGATTCCATTTATGCAGAGGCACGCCCCGGCATTCCCCTATGAACCCTCCTACCAACTCCAAACTCCCCAGCATTTGTTTCTCACTACGTCCCCACTTTTCCAAAGCTGAAAGTTAAGAAAAGTGTGCAAATGTTCTCTTATCATTTATCACTTTATAACTCAGACAGAAGGCGCAAAAATACCTGCTCAGCCCTGGAGGAACGGCATGGAAATCAAGATGAGGCTTTCATGAATGTGACAAAGTCGCAACACTTTCCCCCGATGCATAAAGTATAAGTTTCGCCTGTGCAATTCAAGGTTGTGAATAATGTGTTTTCACTAAACATTTTAATTAAAAAAACATCCATATATGGTGATTCAAAGAATTATGGTGCCGCTCTCTCATCCCTCCCCCGTTTCTGCCCCCCATCCTTTCGAAGCCAAAGTAATTCTACTGCGATGCAATGATGCCTCGATTTCCTTCAAGGAGATCGCTGGAAGTAGTATTAATCATTGTCTGGTGCTGGCCCACCTTCCCCGGGTGTTTTGCATCCTGCGACATCACTTTCAAAGTGTACCTCCAAACTGGGGAGAGTGACAAAGTGGTTCTAAAAGACAAGCAGCGCCAAGCATATGGCGGAGGGGGGACGGGCCCACTCCAAAGCCAATCCTGCAAAGAAGATGAAGAAAAAGAGGAAGACGCGGGAGGGTGGGGAAAATGCAGAAATGAAGCATCTCTTGTGTTTGTTTCAGACTTTACTTTTTGCCCTTTGCCAAGAACTGTTTACTAACTTGACGAAAATCTTCCCACTGAAAAAAAAACAGGCTTGCAAAGCACTTGCACCTAATAATTCTATTTTCCACAGCTTTTATTTCAAGCAGGAGGATTGTCATAATAAGGCACAGTGCTCTGACCTGCGTACACGCATTAATAAATCAAACATTGATTCAGTGCTAAGTACCTGGCGAGTGTTTGCCTCGCAAACAAATGAATGCCTCGCCGTGTTCCTGTTTCCTGGCTGCCTCTGATTGGTTCTGACAGATATTCAGGCTTTTGGTGGAGTAATTAGAGAGCCTCGGGGTGTGAGCTGAGGAGAGGCCTTCAGCGCTGGGTTACTTCACAGTCTCTCCTCTCCCTCTCAGGTAATTGCTAGCAGCTGCACAGCCAGGGAACCGAGCCTAAAAGAGCTCTGCATCGATTCCACTCTCAACCCCCCCTCTTCCACGCCATCACCACCTCCCTGATACCTCAGATCCCACAGACCACTCAGATGTACCTGATGCTGCAACAAGCCAGAGCCACTGCTGACAAGTACCCAGGTGACTGCAAGTAAACATTACAAATTTTGTTTACTTACAGTGTCCTAAAGGGGTAAAGGCGCAGAGTTAGAGAAGAGAGGAGGGAAAAGCAGTTTTATGTTGTTTTTTGTATGAAAGGAAAATGCACTCCCAGCTCTTTTTCTCTAGAGAAAACAAAGTGTGTCTGACCAAGCGTTCACCACCACCTACAGCTTCATCCAGCTCTGTGGAGCCTTGGACCACTTAGGTTCCCCGTCAGGGTGCCCTTGCTTTCTTGCTTCCTTCACATCTCCACGTTCACTTTATCATAGCTCCTATTGCCAGCAGACGTCAGGGTGGATAAATATGAGAACTGAACTGAAGGAGCATGGGTGTTTGTGCTGGAAGAAGCACGACTGTGAGTTTTTAAAAGTCCGTAAATGCACACAGAGTTAACTTTGGAAAGTAAAAACTGGTCAAGGTTAAACCAAAACTTTGAATGTTTGGTAACATTCAGCGAAGGCTCTCTGCGTTATATAAGAAATATTTTTACTCAAAATTAAAAATTAACTCAAAACTCTGCAAAAAAAAAAAAAAAAAGGAAAAGTTTGCATGACTCTGGAGTTCAACCAAGGTTGGTGCATTGGCTGATCCTTCCACCCTTTCCACCTCCACACACTGCTTCCCTCAGCAGTGTTTCAGTATCAACTAACATCTGTTTTTATTCACATCCTCGTCATGTATCCTTTTTCTGGTGGGTGCGCTCTCATTCCATAAAACAAGATTGATCATTTTCCTGGTAGGCTCTTGTGTTTTAGTACTGTGTATGTTTCCAGGCAATGATTTCAGTGATTGTTCACTCAAGACAGGCCTCTCTTTTGAAGTGGAGGTAGGAAGTGATATTTTGTGGCAGAAATACTCAATTTTCTAAGTAGTAATTAGACACCTCAGAAATTCACCCCACGAGGAACAAAAGGCAGTGCTATTAGCAGATGAATGCGCTTTTTCTTTCAACCTGTAAATTTTCTGCGAGGCTGGAATCAGCCATTACTGTCCATCATCCTCATTTTGATACAGTGTGGGCTCTTAGCTTGTTAGACAGGCAGCTAGCATGTCTGGACTGGAAAGGGGGGGTGGGGGGGGAATGGTCAAATAATAACTTTTAAATACTATATAATGTTTTGTTAACCATAGAATAAAATGGAAGAGCTGAGAGGAATTCATATTGTCTCACTTGTCAAGCTGCTGTATCCATGCAGGCTAAAAGAAAGTGCTGATAATGACCTGCTACATCCCCACCTCAGGTGAACTAGAAGCTGCGATATGCCAGGAAGTTCAGGACTTCATCTCAATGACTTGATATATTTATGGATCTGATTGGTGTTTCTATTTTCTGCTGCCTCTACATGCCCACACATAGCTTGAGGAGAATAGTGATAGTCTTACGAAAGCATTGTTTGTTTGGAGACATTGAAGTCTGTCTTAATGCATTCATCCCGCCAATGAAAACAAGACAGAAGCTGACAGAACGCATGCCTGACATCCACCAACACCCAAATACTTGAAGGCGAACGCTCAGATTGGCTTACAGTATTTACACGCTCACTGATACAGCATGTCACAAATCTAAATTTTCTTGACGTGAAATAAAACAAACCCTAAGGGCCTTTAAGAAAAAAAAAGAAAAAAAAATCAAACATCACCTCTTTCTGAAAAGATGACAAGCAAAGACAAGGCTGAATCAGATAACAGAGACCTAAATGACAACAAAACATAGGAGTGTGATATACAGTACCAATTACAAAATGCTTAAATGACAAGCAAAGGGAATAAAGTGAAACACAGTGTTAACGCTTCACCTCACATAAACCCGTCACCATATAAGCCAGAATCCTTGTGGAAATGGCAGGAAAGTGACATGTCATTGCAAAGCTTCTTATTGAGGGGGAATGTCCATTGCTCAGCTCTGTGCAAACCACACACAGGATTAGTATGAATTACATTTCTCTTAACACAAAAGGTTATTGTTTTGCATCAGTGGAACATTGCTGAATGGACTCTTTCTCTTATTTTAATTAACATCACAGGCGCGTCATAATGTCACCACTTTTCCCTTTTGTCTCCCAAGTGGCACCCCTTCTCTCTCTCTGCAAAAACTGTTTTTCTTTCGCAGACCCTTGACAGGGGAGCCAGTGAAAGCTGGAGACAGGGGATTGTCAGGAAGGAAATATTGTAGTAAAATAACAGCAGGGGCAGCTGTTTTGTCTGAGCGGCCCTCTTTGGCATTTCTCAGCCGCTGAAGAACACCACCGCAATTATAAGCGACAATGGCTTCACAGACACAGGTATAGATTCATTACCTTTTAACAACCTCTGGATTCTTTCACCAGATCCTATCAGTTGATCCATTCTTTTCATTTATACCACCCTTCATCCCCCTTTTTTTTCTTTTTCATTCATGTCCACTAATGTATACACAAAACACAGAGCAACACAACAGAAGAACAGAATAGTCTGGCAGGAACAGCACAGATGCACACTCGCATAAAAACCCCTGTGCAACCAGATGTTCACATCTGTGAAGCTATAAATCCATAAAAGACAGGAAGTCATTTCCAGTGGCAGCTCCCTGTGCAAGAAGACATCACTGGTAAGTTTAAACCAAGTGAGGCTATGAAGAAAAGATGAGAAACATTCATCTTAATGCAAATGCTCGAAGGAACCAATCACAAAGAGGCACCGAAGCTAAATAGAGAGCATTGGTTCCTACTCAACTCTCGTTCCGACAAATCAAGTTATTATGTTGGATATTTTCTGTCCTGCTTAATTAAAAGTGCAGGAGTGTTATGGAGATGAATGACGGGAGCGGAGAGAAGAAATCAACCTTTTACTACGCAAATCTGTATTCACCTCCACTCACCACCTCTTACCTTTGCTGGTTTTTGTGATAAAGTGGCTTATACACACCTGACATGACATACACAAACATGACAAGAACCTTATTTCAAGGGTTAATCTCTGATAATATATTGACTTGTATGTTTTATGAGCTTATGTTTCTGATTCATAATCTTTAGCCTTTAAATTAACAAGTGATAATAGCTGTAAATACAGTGTTTCCCTCTGAAATGTAGTGGAGCAAAATTAACACAATTGAATTAGGTGGGAGTTTCAGGGTTTGTATAGAGGTTGGAAGAAAATGAAGCTGTTATATAAGAAGCACTGGATAAATTTAATTTTTGACCTCACTCATAATGAACTCCAGAATTTCACCCCTAAAACAAAAATATGTCGTCTTGTGGTGCTACATGAAAGGTCAGAGGATCACCAGAGCCCATAGGATTCATCCTCTGAGTACCATAAATATATGCACAATATTTCCTGGCAATCTATCCAATAGTTGTTAAAATATTTCCATCTGGTCTGCAGAGCTGGCCAACAGACTTCATTCAGAGGATGTTCTTTGGCTCTGCCTTCAGGGTTTAAATCCAATCACAGATTAGACTTAATCAGATTAATTTTCCCTGCAGGTATAGGTGTCTAGGTAAATGCTTGTAGAGATAAAATTCTAATCTGTGGTCCAGCATGGTCGTGTTGAGGGCAGGATTAGTGATTTGATCCCTACTGGGGTCTCTACAACTAAAATATGCAGAGAAATGTTATTGTGAAGTGCTTTGGATAAACGTCACATGCATTAAAGGTCCCATACTTTACATTTTTCCTGTGTTTTATTTGAAGTGTTGATCTCCATAAGAAGATCTATTTGTGGTTTTAAGAACTAAAAACCATCTCAGTGTAGTTTTCTATCTCCTCTCTCAGGCTTCTCTCTGGAGCTCTAGTAACAACAGATGGATGAGCCTCTCTTCTGATTGGCTCTTTTCTGAGTGATTGAATAAGAATGTAGCAGATTTCAGGTAAACACTCAGTGACTGCTTTGTTGTGACATCACAAAGTTGCAGAAGTCCTGACGGCTTGTTTTAAGGCTCAGTGTCTGAATACAGGCTGTGTGCATTTCTCTGTGGACTGAGGCTTTGATACTTTCACAGTATTAATATAGAATCTAAACCTGCTTTATAATAAAAAACACATAGACATCTACCTTTAGACTGTATGAGACCTTTAAATAACAGATAAAAAGATACTAATGTTTGTTCTCTATTGGCAGAGAACTCATATAAACAACTATATGATATGTGTTGGGTGAGCAGCTTTATAGGCTGCCATATTTGGATACCTCATCCAGTCTTTAATGGTAGAGACACTGAATGACCCCTGAACAGTCATTGTGGCAGTGCATTGTGGGGGAGAAAGTGCAAAAAGCTGCAGACCATAAGCAGCCAGCAGATAACTGTTATCACGTCCAACCTCACTTCTTGTTACCTTCCAGCCACCCAGGGGCACATTCAAAGGTGAAATGAGTTAACACAAAATTAATTTCCTCTTTTCACTTGATTTCTCGAACCTAAACACCAGAGGGGTTCTTCCAGGGACTGGGATTGCATGGGGGTTGAATCATTCAGATCAGCTGCACAAGATGTCTCGAGAGGGCAAATTGACATGGCTCTGAGGGAGGACAGAGATTTGTCAGGCCTGATGCTGCACCTTGTGACAACTCTCTGTAGTAACCCTCACGTAGCTGTTCATTTTACTCCACCACTCATTTGCTCCCTTGTACCAGAAAAGAAATCATAGTCTTATCTGTGCCGGCGTCAGATGAGGAGTGCTTCTCCTGAGAGCCGAAAACAGCTGATTCTATTCTGAGAACAAGTTTTTGTCTTTGTGTTTGATGCTCGTTAACTGACTGACGGTTTGATTGGCAGACACACAGGAAGTTTTATATACTGTAACCCCGAAGTTACCACAGCTACACTGAAGTGATTTATAATAGTTAATGCTGTCTGTATGAGCACATTAATGTTCACAGTTTTGAGGAAATTGTACATGATTTTCTTTTTTTTTTTAATCCTCTGCTATTTGATAATTCCAATTAATAAGTAACTGGTCATTGATCAAGAAAAACAGGACAACATCTGGCCAGCTGTTACAAAGACACCCTAAAACTAAAATACAATGGCATATCTGATTAAATTTATATATATAACGTAATTAATATCTTAAAAATTGGACATAAATTAATACAATACACATCCACTTATAGATGATATCACAGTAGAACATGTGGCAGTTACCAAACATCCAAACTAAATAATAATATGATAAATATCCGTAACTACACAACAACTTCTCCCACTACTGCTTAAAATGCAAAATCAAATCACATAACACAGGTTTGACCACGACAAGCCGATGTGTTGGTGCATTTTTCACTGAACATTTTGTCGTGTAGATGAAAGTCAGACATTTTTTTTTGTAAAGCCAGTACAACCTGAATGTAGCACATGGGGCAGGCAGACAGACAGATCATAATTTCCACAGACAGGGAACCGTCTGTCTCTGTTTACCCTGGAAAGTCAACAAGACAATTGAAAGGTCAGAGGTCAAACGGCTGTCTGGGGTCAACCCTGCGTCTGGGCAGGGGCATTAATTTTAACACCAGGAGGTAGTTTAAAGACCCGCTTAGGGGAAAAATGATATGTGCTGAGGACGTTAAAGTGCCCCAGGGGCCTGAACATTTGTGTGACAGGTAATTATTTAGAAGTAAACAGAAAAACCTCAGCCAGACAATCTGTGGATATAAACTGGGCTGTGAAAACTCGAACGATTAACATACATGTTTAAATAGCTCTGCCACACAATCAGCTGTCTGAGAGATTTCTAGTCTTAAATGTACATAGTAATTAGTAGCTAAATCCTGTACAATAGCACAGTTGCAAATTATACTTCCTTAGCTAAACAATACCTTAATGATTGCAATACATTTTCTCCAGCCTCCATTCTCCAAAAGCAAACTAGGACAATGTGAATAATCACATATTGTAATTATGGACTGAAGAGGAATTTTCTTTTCTTTTTATTTCAATTTCCACCAGCAGCAGAAGAGTTTTAACTTGTTTCATTACCTTTGCAAAAGGGCAAAGATTTGATTGGAAAAAACAAATCGATGGCAAGACTCAATCTTTACTCTACAGCTTTTACTTTATACAAACTGATAATAGTCCCAAATATCCAGATTTATTCATTCCAATATTCCTCATTTGAGAAGTCATCTTGAGTTCAAAATATTGCAAGCTCCCCAACACTTCAAAACCTTAAAACCCAACTTTTAATGGAGTCCAAAGGTCAGGCTCTTGGTGCTCTGACAATATTCCTGTGACCCTGAAATGATCACATCTGTAATAAAGGAGGTCTACATGTGTGAACCTGACAGGTACAGTAGTAGGTTAACCATCAGAGCTCAGACCTGGAGATCATGAGGTCAGAAAGGCTGGCGAGGAGCAGCTGGTGGTTGTCAATGGCGCCGGACATCTCCAGGACACTGGTTACCTAAGCACAGGTCGCACAGACCTCAGAATAGACAAGTTTTTATCCTCAAGCTGCTCTCACTGAGAAGTTCTCACTGTTTGTAAGGGTGGGAAACCTCGAAATAGTGTTGCTGCCATGTTGCACAGGAATGAACATCTGCATGCAGCTGGGCTGTGATGACACATGGTGAAAGTGTTACTCCAAACATTTTTAAAGTTGATCTCATCCCGCTTTGTCCTCTCTTCCATTCCTATTCCACTGAATCTGCTATAGTTTTAACACTACCTTTCTGGCTACATGCATCTGTCCGTCTCCATGTTTTACTGTGTAAAGTCGTCGAAAATAACCATAATAAACTGAAATTAAAGGTGAATTGTTGTGTTTAATAAAATGTGCTTTAGGTGCTGGTTTTTGAAGTGTATGCTCTGGATGAAAAGGACTGTGTGGGAGAGCACAATGGCAGGAAAAATGTAATTAGCTCAAATAATATTTCATCAGCAGCCATTAGTGTGACCGACAGAAGGTTTCGTGAAAAATATAAAGCTGAGAGTTACCACTGGTCAGAGGACTGAGGGACGAGCGATGGCTTTACCCAGAACTGAAGCACAATCTTCATTGACAACACAATTCATCAACATTCACTGTACAATGCTGCAGAAATCATCTCGCAGTCTTTTCAAGGTGTATCAACACAAGGTTCACAAACTTAAAGGCACCAATCAAAATCTCCTGCAGCCAAGTTTCCATCTAAATATAACAAATTTTAACCAAATGTAAAAATTAATGTTTCCATCAGAAAAACGTGCCATTAAACCACTGCAGAAGAAGAAGAAGGTGCAGCAAGATGACGTAATCTAAGGAGCACCAGTGGAGCTGTGTCAGTGGATATTAAAGTTTTTGATGTGCGTTTTTTCTTTGAGTGGGTCCTGTTTCGTTTATCTTGGAGGATTCACACGCAGGTGACGCAATGCACTCTCCTGCCAATGGCGACACACATATGCTACAAGCAGGCTGGTGAACATGCATGGGAACAATGCAGGATTTAAAATGACACACACTGTAAAGTTGGGTACATAATTAAAACGTGTTAATGTCTTAGCCTATAGATTTATTATTAATATAGTTTTGACTGTAATCACAATAATCTTATTTACAGAAGTCAGCATTTAAAAAGCACTGTAGTGGCTGTGCAGAGGGGAGAGTAAGCTCATGTTTGTGTGTCCTCGCTGCAGCTCAGCGTGATGGGGAAAAACAGTCCCTGCGACCACTAACTGTACACACACACACACACACACACACACACACACACACACACACACACACACATACAAAAAAAAAGAAAAAAGCTCTGCTGACATTATTTGTTCTTGCCCGTTATTCCCACTGAATGTGGCACCGGCAGCGCAAACAGCCCTGCTTGTTATCCAATTGTGCCTCTGCCAGGTATGGCAGGCAGAGTAGTGTTTGCCGAGTTGACTGGAAGTCCCGAAAAGCAGTCTCTCTGTGACAGCCTGTCAATCATTACCTGTGGCGGCTTGCCTGGCGCGGCGCTCTTACACACTGCCAACATTGCCAGTTCAAACTGTTGTGTGCTGCTAGTTTGTCCTTGCAGAGATATCTGTCATTTCGCTCACAACCTGCTCCTGTCGAACTTTTATTTTTAGCTTCTCCTTCTGTTTGTCAGCCCCTGCTGCATTGTAAATCTCTCTATGTGTGTCTTACACTGTTCAACCCGATTACACCAAACACCTTCTCAGCTGACAACTCTGCAACCCTTCCTATCAATTACTATCAATCTTCGCTGGCCAATTACAAGCTGATGATGCCATTATCACTTCAAAAACAGACAAAAAGAGAACGAGAAAGGAAGGGATGGAAAGATGGAGGGGGGTAGAGGGGAGAGATCCAGCCTGTAATTAGTGGTCCTAACTGGAAGAGAGAACAGGGGGCCACATGGTTAGGGCATCTGTGGCCGAGCACGCACACACACGTGCACACACACGGCCCCACTAGTGTCTGGGGGTCCGGTGGTGTCAGCCCTACTCTGGGCCAGTGGCCAGCGCCTCTGTCCCTGTCATGTGGGCCCGTTAATGAGGAAGTCACATATGGACTAGGGACCCTCGTTAGGCAGCCGGGCAGGGAAACACACACACGCCATAATGTGGGAGGGAGCGCGTACACACACACACACACACACACACACACATACGAAATGAGGGAAGCGTACACGCACACATAAACAGGTGCAGGTGAGGGCACACACACAGAGTGATGGACACCAGGCAACACAAGCAAGCTGGGGGCAGAGAAAGTACATGCTGTCATGGACAACATGAGGGCAGCACCAGACGGGCCACACGCACACACACACACACACACACACACACACACTCACTCCTGTAGGTCTGTCTCGTCAGTGCTCACTCAAACACACACAATACTACAGGCCTCAGAGCAACACAAGCTCCCCCTTGTTAATGAACTGAACTGACTAGAGAGCCGTGCTGAGAGCAGACCAACTACTGTACTTTAGGGAGGGCAGTTGGATCAAGTAGCTGGGTACTGTGGAGCCTTGTTGAAATCCACCAAGCAAGTTCAAATTGTTCCAGGTTACTGTAAATGACGGTTAAAGTCATAATCCTTGACATTTTTGCACAAATAAATGTGTTTTGGTGCTCCATTATTACCTAAAGTGTACAGCCAGTTGTCAAAAGCTTTTTATTTTTGCTCCTAATACAGTTTTTCTTAAATGAATAATAATATGAATAATAAATATAGTGGGTTCCTTTTATTTGGCTGTACCTGAATAAAGTTCACTACTTATATTTCTGTCATTTTTCAATGAATTGTTTTTTAAAGGGGCTGAAATGAAATTTGAATAAATTTCACCTGGATGTCCTGCTGCAAAAATATCACTGTAGTTGACCATAAACAACGTCCTCTTGTTACGAGCAAAACTTAAAGTTTGGCTACCAAATTGGGGTTCAGGCTCCCGTCAAAGGGTCCCATGATGGATCTAAGGTGCCACAAGATGATTAAAAGAAAAAAAAATTCAGTTTTACAAAATTATGCTTTTTCTTTCAGCCTTCTGAAAATCCTTCCAATGAAGTCAAGTCTGGGGTGAATAAATTCACTCATGGGTTGAACTTCATATGAATCTTGTTCTAATAAATAAGGCAATAGTGTGTGTTTGTGTGTGAGATTCATTGATTTTACGCTGAAAAAGTTGGGATTCATTTGGGTAAAACATTACAGAGACTCAGTGAGGATCTGGTGGCAGCAATGCTAAAAAGATGTCTGTTCAGCAATTACTTAATATATATACATATGTGCATATGTGCATATGTGTGTGATTATAACCAATGGAAATTATAGCAGGAGAAGAGTCAAGTCAGTGACATCTTCCTTTATTGATGTAAACCAACTCAAACTTGTTGAGACTTGGCGCTTTAATGCAATATCCATTATTTTAGCCTGGAGGACAAAAAAATGTGTAACAGCTCAAATAACAGTGGCAAAAATTCCATCATTGCAGTTTTATGCATAAAACAACAAAAAACTAAACAAAAAAAACTTGCACACCTATAGTAAACAGACACTGATAACATTAGCTGTCAAAAGTTACCGCTCAAACCCGAACAAGTAAGGTTGCATCAGCAAAATCCTTGACTGTATGAAGTGAATGAAGGGTGCATTTTATCTGTTACCATTTCAACATTTTATTGATGAGCAGAATAGATCCCTGCAGAAACTCTGCACATGGTCACCTGACTGACAGGTGATCTCTGCACAGAGATGCTGCAGCGATGACCATGTGGCGCCAAAGATGTCACCGAAAAAATACAATAAAAAAGAACCATAAATTGACGCTACCTGTTTTTCTTGTGCTGTCGAATGAGACTCAAAAGGGGGGAAAGGACACGAGGGGGATGACGGAGCAGAGCCGGCTCAGCTGCTGCCCAGCCCTTTGGTTTTGCTGCCTTAGCTGTGTGTGTGTGTGTGTGTGTGTGTGTGTGTGTGTGTGTGTACGGTAAGAGGAGGGGTGGTGTAGGCATCATGGGGGCAACGCTCTTTCACACGGGCCTCTCACCAGCTGTCACCCCCAGCACACCGCTGAATGGGGCCTGTCACTCTGCCGGGCCCCGTCGGGATTTAACTGGTCAAGAGAGAGAGAGAGGAGAGGAGGAGTGGAGGAGAGAAAAGAGGATGGAGGGCAAGGAGGGGAGCAGAGGGAGGAAAAAATGAAATACAAAAGCAGCTCAGAAAAAGCTGGAGAGCAGGGATTAGGGTGCACATGTGTTGAAGACACTAATGCATCTTACACTAACTTCAACCTCAGCCCCTTCCCCTTGCGTCCCCCTCTCAAAGCCCAGGATTAGAGATCCCGAGCGGGCAAAGGAGAAACATATAGGCCTGGGTCTCCACATCTCCTGCTCAGGGTTATTATCCATGTAGCCTCTTTAGCTTATTACTGGCCTCATCCTCCTATTTATCATCCCTTTGTGTCATATTATTTTTCCTGCCTCAGGAATACATTATATTTTCTTTAAGTTAAGATGCAGATCAGATGGGTTTAGAAGACTTGGGGGGGTTTGAGGTTGGCGTGTTTGCCACATCTGCTCGCCGCCCGTTTGCTTCCGCGAGGGCTAAGACGAACAACACAGGGGTCGCTTCAAAATCTGAACCTACCCTGCTAAATCTTACTTGCTCTCTCCCTCCCCTTCGCTTTCTCTCTCTGTGTCTGTGTCTCTCTCTCGGCTGCTTTTTGTTTGTAGAGGATGATAGAGTAAGAGCGGCAGGTCTCGGCTCAGGCAAAGTCCTCTTTTTCTGGAGACCTGAGGGAGGTGGAACGGGAGGTGAGGGGAGGAGGAAGCGGGTGCTGTTCACCGCTGATACCGCTGCTGTCACAACCCCCCCACCCCCACCCCCCACCACCCAACCCCCCTCTCTCTCTCTGTCTCACATACACACTCCCATTCAAATTCAAATTCAAAATTGCTTTATTGGCATGACCCTACATAAGTGAAGAATAACCAGAGATGGTGGTGCAAGGGTTAAAATGCAACTAGAACGCTTCAGAATGGAAGAAGAAAAGGCAACAAATGGTTTGCACTAAACTACACTGAAAGATAAACAATTATTGCAAGCAAATTATTAAAAATTAAGAATAAATGATATATAATTGAACAAAAAAACTCAAAAAACGAACTGATTGTGTTCTGCTTGTGTGGCATCATTTTGTTTGGTCTTGGAGCGTGTTGAATGCTTAGTTTTTCAGTTTTATTTTGGTAAAGAACTTCCTCCTTCTGTCTTCATGTGAGCTGCAGTGTAGCAGGAAGTGTTGCTTTGTCTCCATACCTCTTGTCATCTCTGCTTTCTATGGGTTGCCAGGTTTGCTCGTGTCCACCAGTTTTAAAGGGCCAATCTTTTCTGTATATTTAGTTCATGTCTTCCTCAGCGTCTGGGTGCTCATGACGCCCAGATATTCTGCCCCTGGTGTTTTTGAAGTAGATTAGAGGTAGATTGTATTTAAAATATTGTTGCATGGCTATTGTTTTTTTTCTTTTTCTGGCAGTTATCCTAAAAATCTTCAGAAAACCAATGTGGAGAACTTTAAGATGCAAGGAAATGAAATCACCAGCTGGTTTCTACATTTTTGCACCACTTTGGAGAGTAATTTAAATGTTCCAGTTCTTGGCACTGCTCGGGGAGGTTTTACATGACATGTGCATGTTTTTTCCTTTTCTTCCATTGGGTGAGTGCAAATTCAGCCATGCACATCATGAATAGCCAAAAAACCACAGAATCTTGCCCATAGGGGTCACTAGCACTTCACCAAATGACTGAGGATTTGCAATGGAAAAGAGCTGCTGGTAGATTGTGAGTGTAACCACGAGTGTATGTGGGCTTGTGGCCTTTCCACGCTCTCACACACACACACACACACACACACACGATACTGCTAGAGCTAACCTGCCAGCAGCCCTCAGTCTCACCTTTACATGTATGTAGCATTTTCCCAGCATGCCTCCCTCGCCATAGTGTGCGCCATTATCTGCATTTCTTCACATGGTGTGGAAGAGCCTCGGCTGCTTGGCCGCGGCTCAATCCGGCCCTGATTAGCAAGGGCTACATGGATGTGACACGTCCTCTCTGCCAGCGCGCGACCCCCCCCCCCCCCCCCCATGCTGCCACACACACACACACACACACACACCAGTCTACTGCCTGGAAGAGTAGACAGGCCTCGAGCGAAATCCACCCCCCCACCCCACCCACCCTCCTCCGTCACCCCACACACACACTGCTAATGCAAATGAGCTCTCTGGTCAGCCAGGCTGAAAAGGCAAGAGAAGGCAGGAGCGTATGGCCAAACAGCGGGGCTACCACCCAAACCCCCCCCATCCACCCACCCACCCATCACCACCAACACCACCTTCTCCTCGCCCCTCTCCATCACTCACCCCCATGAGCACACGCACAAACCCACACAAATAACAAAAACCAATATACAGTATCTTTCTTGTCAACACACATCCATTTCCACCCTCCTTTCCCACCGGCTCAGACACACACACACACACACACACCTCAAATGTTCTTCTTCTTCTTCCTCTGTGCAGCCTCATATTTACATATTTATCATGCGTGGTATTGCACTTAGATTCCCTCTCACAGGATGAAACTGCATCTCACCAGGACCGAGTTTTGGGATGAGGAGAAAGTTTTGTTTCGCACATGTGAGTGGGCAGAGAAATCAATGAATTGTGGGTACATGGTTCATCGCAGACACTGTACTGGTTGCTACAATATTAAAGTCAAAAAGAAAAACAAAAATCTAATCCCAAAGCTGTACATTTTTCCCAAACAGAAAATATGCATGTTGTTATTGCGCATGGTGCATTTTAGCAAATGAAGGTAGGATTTCACAAAATTGAAACACAGGGAGGACCTCACTGTAGTCTTATTAAAATACACATACACTTTGAATAAATGTATACTTTGAAGACGTTGGATAATTTATTTATATTCTTTTAAAGTGAAATCTATAAATATATATTGTCTGTAATATCAAAATATCTCTATATCAGAAAAGTTTTAACCTTTTTTTTCTTATCTACATCATGCAAATAAGCCACAGGTGGCAAAATCCAAAAAAGTATGAAGTGCTGTGTTTTGACTTTAAGCAAGCCCAATTAATCTGAGTGCAAGTCACAAGATAACAATAAAAGAGGCCTAACGTTTATTATCTCTGGAAGTTGCACGTAATATTGGTGGCCACTTGTGGTACATTGTGTAAAATCAGTTAAAAACCATTTTAAAACACAGTTTTCCATTAAAAGGTAGAAAATAACTCTTTTCCCATAAGTCAATTTACATGTTGTGTCACTAGGTGAAAGTTTGAGCCCCCGTGCATCTGCACCCAGTACCAATAGCTTGTTTTGACTCAGTATAAGTGTTATTTTCTATATTACTATTGAGTTATTTTCCCAAAATTAAATATGTTAGATCCAACAAGCTGGAGTTTTATCTTAGAATATATTGTAATGCATATGACATTCAAGACTACAAGGATATGCATATTATTACCAACAAATAGTGACATTTGCACTGCACATTTCCCCACTGTGGGACTAATAAAGGATTACTATCCCTATTTCTATTACTGTGAAAAGAGCTAGTGTAGATTATATCAGCTCACAACCAAATAAAACTCATATAAAAACACAACAACCAAAGTTTACTGTATAAAGTTGAGCCAAGACTACACTGGGATTATATTAATATATTTTGAGCCAGTGATTTTAATGTTATATACACGTTAAATTAAAAAAAAATAAGTACCACTCCAGGTTAAAAAAAAAAAAAAAAAAGAAATAGAAATAAATGTGTCACAGCTTGAAACTCTCTTCTTCCTAACTAATCACTTTGCCTTCTTGTCTAGGCAGTCGTGCTAGCTGTAATATATTTGCAGTACATGAAAGTGTGAGCCAGGCAGTTGGAGCGGATGGCCTACTTCTCATTCTGCTCATTTCCTGCCTCTGCTCTGCTCCTCGCAGCTCACCTCTCTCAGAGCTGTTTCCCCCTCTCCACCTTACAGTTTGAAATCAAATCCGAACTTTACAACTAACTTTTACAAGTAGTTCTAGTGGTCACATAATTACAGGTCAGCATTTACCATTGATGTTTTTGTGGGTAAAGCTTCTGATTATTGATTTAAATAGCAATTTAATGTGCGTGTTAGTGGTGATATAAACCAGGTTGAGAGCATGAGAAATGCACTGGCCGCTGAGGTCGAACTAACTGCCGAGCGTGTGTCCCTGTGAGGCCCTAACAGAGCGTTTTAACTGATGCACAAGCACGCTATTAAAGCAAGTGCCCTCATTTTCACTCTCCTTGGCTCTTTAGATTCACTTGCAGCATCAATTTCTGCCTCTAATTCTGAATCCCAGCAGAGTGACTTTTATTCTTTCATCACACTGGCATTGTCTTCAGGTCTCATTAGACGGCCTCTCTCTCCCCTCGCTCTCTCTCTCTCTCTCCCACTCTCTCTCTCCCTCCCTCCTTAGGAAAGACCCACTCTGTTGACTACACAGTCAGGTCTGCACTCATCAATCAACGCTCAGCAGAGAGAGCGCGGAGACACAAAAGTTGAAGTCCATAGATGAAGGAGAGAGAGATTTTTTTTTCTTTTTTTTAACCTCTCTGTGGTTAATCTTTCCCCTACAGACTTCATAAGATTTTCAAAGAATTTACTCCTACCTGTGGAAACTTGACTTTCTTTGTATATCTGGTAACACTTGACTTCAGTGAGTGGCCTTATTCCAGATGTGAGTGAGGGTGTATCTGCACAATTTAACCTTGTATACATGTGTGTTAATGTAGTTCAAATATTTGCATACAGTGGCTGCAGAGGGTTGCCATGCTTTTATTTTCCTATTAATGACAGCAGCTTGTTTAAATCATTAGGATTTTTTGCAATAAAATAATAGATAATTTGATGAATGAATAAGCAGAATGCTTGTTAGTGAATAAACGGTTATATTAATGGTTGTAGAAATTACAGTGTGAAAGTAACCCTTCCCTGAAAGCTTGAATTATCAGATATTTAAATGACTGTACTTTTTCTTGTATATGCAAAACTCTGTGCAAATTAATAACTTTTTGTTTTTGTTTTAAACAAGTATTCTACCGTGAGTTTGATCCAATGTAGAAATACATTTGCATTTTTAAAAGAAATAGATTTTATTATAAGTAAAAACAAAGGAGTAATTAGATTTTTATTTGTTTTTGTTGACTCAAAGTAAAAAGAATATTTTAAAAAAATAATTAATTTAATGAATAATGGTAATAAAAAGTTCTACAAGAAGCTGCCCCCATCAGGCATTTAAATGTGTATAAAAATGAATGTGCTTTTTCCAGTACAAGCCAAACTCCATGCAAATGAAGACATTTCCACTCAAATCCAACAAAAACAAAATCAAAGTCACAATTACAACTACAAACATGCAAATGACAATAAACATGAAACATGTCACACCTACTGCAACCAGCATTTCAATATTATGACAATGCAATGGATCAAAACAAGAACACACACTATTTATTGTAAGCTGCTTTCCGTCTCCTCAAAGGGAAAAATATATATAATTTCACCCAGGTCAGGGTCAACAGCCCACATCTTAGGAGGGTCATAAACTTGACCCTGAAAGGTGACCCCCGCAGTTCCCAAGGAAAACCTGGAGCATTGTTTAGTGAGCACTTACACGCAATCTCCGTCCCACGAGTTACAGTACACGCTCCGTCCTGCACAGCTCCTAGGTGTGCAGCCGCCCGGTGATAAAAATGTTACAGCAACATCAGGGCCTGTCAGGGAAGTAGACGGGAGTGGGAGGGGGGAGGGGGGGGGGCTACAGGAGGTTTTCACTCAGCGGAGGAAAGAAAGAGGGCAGAAAAGAGGGAAAAAAACACAATAACCGATGAAAAGATGAGATGTGAAGAGGGAAAAATGTTACTTCTGGAGGCATTTTTCTCAAACCAATGAGAACAGAGCTTTTCACCTTTGTGGTGCAAAGGTCAGGTTTTGCCTCAGGCCAAGTCAGCCCAGACTTAGAGAAGCAACTTTCCCTTTTTTTCCACCATAGAGGGATAAAAGTGTGTGTGCATGTGTGTGTGTGTGTGTGTGTCTGTGTGTGTGTGTGTGTGGGCGAGAGTCTGTCTGCATATATGTGTGTGTGTGTGAGAGAACCCAAGCCAGGCTCACACAAAGTAGACCCTGTACATTATCCTGCTGTTAATGGGGCTGTTTAATGGCTACAGGGGGGGTGTTAGCTCAAAGTGCCACCCAGACCCTTGCTCTTTGTCTCCACTTTTTTTTTTTTTTTGGAGGGCTGTAAAGAAGTACGGGGCCTACTGTATCAGTGGAAAAAGGGAGGAAGAGGTGTGAGAAATGTGCAGACAAATGCCAGAATTCAGGAATGGTGAGACATAATCTATTGGCAGGGCTAAACTTAATGAGGACTGAGGGATCAGAACCCATTCAAAACTCCACCCGAAAAACTGGTATTTTAAAGATTTGGAACAATATAAAAATAATTTAAGAATCTATACATTTAAATCTAGGAGAAGAACAGTGACCCACAGCCCCAACCCCTGGTATGTGGACCTGAACCTGGCCAGGGAACATCTGCTACCGGGGCTCAGTGAAATAGTATAATTCAACAAGGGCACCTGAATAATTATTAGATAACTTAATTGGCTAAAGTTGTGTTGCATTATCTTCAAAACACGAACTTCTCGTGAGTGAATAAGTTCTGTTTTCATCTGTATTACCGCAAATTTTTCAGTTAACCCCACCAGTTCTTAAATAGGCCTATATATTCTGAATTTATGTGATTTTCATTGGACAACAATGCCAGGCTGTTTATGAGTTACTGTGCACGTGCAAACACCAGCAGGACACTGATTTTGAACTCAAATATGTTATCAGTACTCAAGTTATTCAGACATTAGCATATCAACCTGTGTGTTGTTTCCAGTGTTTCAACTAGAATAAGTGAGAAACACTGAGAGAGAATTTGAAAGAGCTTGAAAAAAGTGTTAAAACATCCCATAATATCAGAATATCTTAAGTAAGACTAATGTTTGCTTTCTGTCAACCTGTCTGCAACAGAGCTGTCAACATAAGAATGCACCAAAAAAAAGTAGAGAACAAAACAAATTCACTTCTACATATTAGCAGTCGCTGTAGTTGTGCATAACACTGAAGCTGCCTCTTTAGCATCGTACAGCAGGATTGTTTGTCTCTGGTTTAATGAGAAAAGTTCATATTAACAATAAACTCCCAAAATGTTTTCTGACGGTTCAGGATTCATTAATTAATGCTGTAATTTTATCCTTGTAGAAGTCTCGTGCAGCGGTGGAGGAAGTTCAGTAAAAGCAACAAAACCACAGCACAAAAGGACCTAATTACAAGTAAAGATACTGCATTCAAATCTTATTATCTTAAGCAAAATGTATTGATCAAAAGCATCAAAGTAAAGTATAGCCCCTGCCAGTGTTATGTAATTATGCTACATGGTATAATATTAGATTATTATTATTACTGATGCAGCAAAATATGAGCTGCTGGTTCAAAAGAAGCCGATTTTTTAATATAAAATCTTAAGATTTAATTTAAAAAAGTAGTGGAATAGACGTATGGCACATGGTTCATTTTCTTTACTCCATTTTTATTAAATGTAAGAGTCAGAGTCAGAGTCATTCCCATGACATCTTTTGCTTTCCTGTTTAAGGGTAAGAGAGTTGAATTTGGTGGTTTAACAATCTTTTCCCTCCCTCTCTGAGCCAATAGATCCCTGCGTGTAGTGCAATAAAGACCACTGTACCTATCAGCAGAAAAAAAAAAAAGGGGAAGGAGGGGGAGGAAAAGAGGGTGTGAGAGAGAAGGGAACAGTTTGACTAACTGATGAATAGAGTAGAAGAGAGAGTGAGTGAAAAGAGGGAGAGAGAGATAGAGGAGGCAGTGAAAAGGGAAGAAAAAAAGAGTGAAGTCTGATTAATAATTGCAAGGCTGCTAGGTGCCGATCTTCTGGCTTCTCACTTCAGTGGGCCGGCGCAGGGATCTCGCCTTCGGCCGTGTCGGTGGGGCTCATTAGGGAACCTCTAGGGACCTGACAGAAATTGTTAGCGGGATGTGATGGCCGAATCAGATGCCCCCCCGTCCACCCTCCACCTCACCCCAACACCACCATTCCCTCCACCCCTGCTTCCTTCTTAATTCCCTCCACCCACCCACCCACCAACATGCCCCTCATCCGGACAGGAAAGGAGGCAAAGGAGTAAAAGGTGGAGAAGGGGACCAACATTCCTCCTTTACACCTCCCTGTACTACACCTGTAATCAAGCTGCCCCCCCCCAAAAAAAAAAAACGCACCAGGAGAGTGTGACCAGCTACAGACCTCCGCTCTGATTGGAGCCGGCGGAGGAGGAGGCGAGGAGTACCAGAGCCCCAATCCATAATTGATGTGTGTGCACAATTACAGGCCCCCAGACATCAGCAAAGTGTTGCACAAGCGCGCCTCAAGGATAGTTGAATTTTGAACAGGCGTTGCATAAAAATCAAGGATCACTCTTTTTTTTTTTTCCTCGGACTGCCGACCCCCACCTCCACCTCGCTACATCTCTCTCTCTCTTTCCTGAATTTTGATACCCACTATCTGTCCAGTGAGAGTGAGTGTATGTGTGTGTGTGTGTGTGTGTGTGTGTGTCTAAAATGTGCCAAGCTAGTATAATGGATGAGTGAATGTGGGCTCACTTCGCTGGATATGCATACGATTTCTCCGTCTAGTGCATATTTCTGACTTTGAGGGTATTCTTTCTGCACTTGTCCACTCCCATGAGCTACACACAGCTGATCTACTTATTTTCTGCAGCAGCAGAAAACACATTACAACCCATGCTTACCTACAGCCTGAAAAAAGATATTACATCTTACCAGGTTTGGGTTAAAACCACTTTACTTTGCAGATTCTTTGATTTATTTTCATTGAAAAAACTGTTTATTTTGCTTTATTTTTGACTCTTTTAAAAGGCTCTTTTTAAATATTTCTCAACTCATAAGATTTTTGCCTTTTTGTCATTGAATTTGTCCTTTAAATAAATTATTTAGTTCTTTGAGGCTATAAATGGCAAAGAAGTACCCATAGTCACAGTAACACATTATAAAGTTTAACTTTCATTTAAATTATTTTACTATAAAAGTTACAGTTTGTTCAATATAAATTTAATGATTTGTCATCTTCAGCAATGAGTAAAAGTGAGAGAAATCTCAAAATTAATTAATGACGGTATATTATGCTTGAAAATGAATACATCTTCTTGCTCAGTTAACCTTCTGTACAAGGGCTAATTTAGAAAATAATCCAATTATACATTCTTAGTTCACTGAAAATGATCAGAAGTCGATATTTTTCCTCCATTAAAAGCTGTTTGCACTGATTTTAACACAACAGACAAAAAGAGACAATAGTAGCCCAAAGCACAGACGTACTGTACATTACAAGTGTGTTTTTTTTCTTGTGTGTGAGGCCTCGCTGAGTAATGTCTCACAGAGGAGAAAAGATTATTGTTGATTAAGTCTCCGTATGCACCAGCGGTCCAACACTAATTTGGCAGTTCAGCAAAAAAGAAAAAAAAAAAAAGTCCATTTGCAAAGTTTAAAAAATAAAATTTACATAAAGCCTAATTTTCAAAGAGGTGTGTGTGTGTGACAGAGAGAGAGAGAGAGCGTGTGTGTGTGTGTGTGTGTGTGTGTGTGTGTGTGTGTGTGTGTGTGTGTGTGTGTAGGTCGTCTTGTGTTGTATAGGAAATGACTTAAAGGTTGTTCAGGTCATCAAATCCATTGTAACTATAAAAATATCAGCATAATTTCAGATGTATTGATCCCTTTTCTTTTTTCTTTTGTGCCGAAGCTCTGACTCTTAATACAACTTTTAATTAAAATCTATTATTCTTATGATCGTATATGTGCTACAGCAACTACTTTTGCTGAATAAAATAAAGTAATTACCAGAGTTTGAGAGCAAAATGAACAGGTTTTCCATCTCGGACCATACCTCCCCTCGTCACTGATGTGTTTATTTATTGTATCTGCAGCTGCATCGGTTTTATTTCGGTGTGAACTTTTAACCAAAAGACAATCAACTCTGATTGCATGACAAGATTATTTTAAGATTCCTAAAGAATTGGAAAGTTAAGCTCTTGCAGTGTGAATAAAAGTGTTGGAATTCAGGAGGTGAACTTGTTCAGTAATCAGTTGATGACCTTATGAGTTTTTTCACAATCAGCCGCTCACTTAAGTGAAATCCTTTTAGCTCTATTGTGCCTCTGTGTGGGAGTAGGGAGGTTAGGAAATATTCTAATGATGGAAACACTCATATGCGCACATTCATGCACGCACACCAGGCTGACCCCCTCCCCAAGTTCAGGTGATGCTGTTGCATTTCCTTTGGAAATGAACCAAATAACTTCAGATGCGAGGCGTCGAATAAACCCGCGTGAACCTCGCAAATAAAACCAACCTCTGTCTGAGCGTCCTCAGCGGAGACATATATGCTAGAATGAAGAGAAAGAGACGGAGAAGAAGGAGAAGAAGAAGAAGAATGTGAAGCCTTGCCGCTCTCAGTGCTGAATCTAGTGTCTTCACCCTTGAGTGTCAACAGGTGAAAGTGGGCGATAACACTGTTTGATGTTGCCAGACAGAATTTCTACCACCCAACTTCACTTCTTCTTCTCCTAGACCTCTCAGCAGACTTCAAAGCCCCCCCTCCCCCCCTCCTCCCTCCTCTGTCTCTCTCTTCTCACTTTAATCCACTGCAGCAGAGTCCTTCAGTTCAAAGCGTTCAGGAACACCCCCTCTGCTCTCAAAAAAAAAAACAAAAAACTGCAACCCAAACTTTTTCTTCAGCCACCCCCTCCCTCCCTCCCTCCCCCTCATCCTCCTCCCTCTGCTGAGTAGCAATTACAGCTCTGCTAGCGCGCTGACCAGCTCCCGCTATTAATTAATCCCACAAAGAGCGTTCATTTCCTGGATTTCTCAGATTGACAAGAGATGAAGGGGAGAAGAGGGGAGCAGAGTTGCCTGTTTCAAAGGCAATTCAGTCTGACCAAGCCAAAGAGAGGAGAGAAGAAGAGAGTAAAAAGGGACAGGAGAAGAAAGACCTTCTCTCCTAAAGTAGGTGGAGGTGGAGGGCACATTTGATACAGGGCCCTACTTGAATGTGATTGAATGCTTTGTTGCAGAGGGCTCTTTGCTAATCTTTACCTGCACAAAAATTCACAGCGTTAGAAAATGCCCACTGAAGGGCTTGAGAGTTGAGAGGCTTTGGCCTGGGTGGGCGAGACGGTTGGGAGAGAGCTTTCAGGTCCTGCCTGCGCGCTCTCTCTTCCTTTCGCCTGTTGGACTTTCTTCTCGGAAAGAAAGGGAACTCCTTTT
This sequence comes from Trachinotus anak, assembly GCF_046630095.1. Lineage (NCBI taxonomy): Eukaryota > Metazoa > Chordata > Actinopteri > Carangiformes > Carangidae > Trachinotus > Trachinotus anak. The sequence goes on along the minus strand of NW_027273877.1, from coordinate 1,999,464 downwards.
CCTCTAACGGACAGTCCGTTGGGTGGGTGGGTTGGTGGGTGTTGAGGTGGTTGGAGAGGGATGAAACCGCGCTGAATGAAGAGAGAGAGAGAGAGAAAAAAACAGAGGTTGAGAGAGGCGAAGGGGTGGAGCTGGAGAGGAACATCGCCAGGAAGAGGGGCGCAAATGACAGTGAGGGGATTCAGACATTTCATTCATGGCCTGTGTGCTGGTATGTTTGAATGGTGTGACACAATCAATCTTATTATAAAGGGAGGTGGGCCTATCACAGCTATTCCCAGGGTAGGATGGGAAAATCTACCTGGGCGAGCAGATGTGACTTCAGCAGTGTTTTCTGACCCGCCACCTCTATGGAGAGGCTCAGGAAATTAAAACTACATAGTTAAGTTCAGGGAACAACCATGGTCTTGGTTAAAACCAACCAACACTGACTTTTTGCAGGAGACGTGATGCAAACAGTTACTCTGCTGCGTCAAATCTGCCCGGCTACAAATCAAATGTTGCCAATTATTTGCATGGCCCTTGACAGGAAAACACGGACTAAATAAAAGATCAGAGCTGTTGTCTCTCTGCTGATCAACAAAAAGACTCATCATACAATCAAACTGCCACATTCCTCATTCAAAACCTGCCCCAGAAAAAGCTGTATTTTAAAAATCTGAACTGACATATCCGCTAATATTTTCAGATAATCTAGAATTTTAAGTAATGCATTGGGCCCAATAACCTGCCCTGAGCTTGCATCTAACACTTTAACACAGTTAATTTTAGTTGTCATTTTTAAGTTGGGACAAAAAAAAAAAAAAAAAACGCAACTAAATTTTATCGAAACTTAAAAAGTGCATATAAAGTCAACATCATCAAGTCCAACATGACAAAAAATTATGAACAGTCGGATAACCAGACGCTGGCAATAGCAAATAGAGTTACGGAAATAAAACCCAAGTTGTGATACCTTACTGCAGTTTTCCTTCGAAAAAAGACAGTATTTAAAAACTAATGGAATTAATCAAGTCTACTGTTCTTCAACATTTGTGAGTGGCTTTGGAGTACTTTGAAGAAAAAAAAAAAAGAATCATCTGCCTTAGTCTGATGCAACATCAATAAACCCTTCACTCACCTGATGAAGCATCAATATTTCACATAATCAATTTCTTTGAAGGTGGTTGATTGAGGGCCTGAAATTCATTTTGAGATTTTGCAGTCGATAAAGTTTAAAATATTAAAGCGTAGTCAGCTTCTCTTTGTTTGTTGCATGCATGAGAGATGCTGGCAAGAAGCCGGAGAAGAAATAACCTATTTTCTTATGCAGTTTTGAATGGTGTTAACATTTAACACAAACAAGGTGTAAGAACTTTGTATTTACCATCAGATGTTACTTTAGTCTTTTGTGGTGATGTCTGCTCTGCTTGTGGATGTTAAAGGTTCAGTTTCTCATGGCCAGAATTGCCTCTGTGCAAATTAGCAAATGTTAGCATGCTAATGTGCTAAATTAAGGTAAACCCTATACTTGCAAAAGATCAGCATGTTGGCATGAGCACTGTGAGCTGTTAGCGTGCTGATTTTGCAAATAGGCACCAAATAATAAGACAGGAAAAGTTTTAAATAATGTGAAATAAAATGATTTGTTTGTAAAAGAAGTCCGTGGTTGAAAGAAATGATTACAGGTTAGCGGTATAGATTATTGCAGCAGTGTCCTAGTTTTAATTCAAAACTTTTCAAACAGAAACAACCCAGATTTACATATGAACAGAGTCTCTGATTGTGTCCTCAGAGCTTGACAAAAGTGTACTGACTGATGACTTCTCCCTTGTTCGCTGAATAAAATCACATGTTAGCAGTATATCATGTTTCTGCATCCAAGGGCAAAACACTGGCAGGTGTGAAGGGAGCGGAGCCCTTCGATAGAGGAAGTGAAAATTTAAATATTCAGCCAGAGGGTGGAGAGGAGAGGGCGAGAGTGTAAAGGCCATTTTCACTGACCCCAAATGTCTGCAAGTCCAATACTGGCCCTCTCTCCTGATGGGGCCAGATGTTCTCACACACATTTTTGGTGTGAGCATACAAACACACACCGAACGGCGATCTCAAAAAGCTGGCCGAGCTCGTGGGACACTGCTTGTTTTTCTACCATTCATCACCCTGATGTCAAAAGTCATTACTGAGCAGTTGTTTTCATAAATGAAGGGCAGCAAAAACCTTGAAAATTAATAGCCACACCTAATTGGATGTGATCTCCTCTTCCTGTTGTATGTGTGGCCAGACTTAAGAGTTTGTTTTCCTTTTATTAGGGTTCAGACATTTTCTAATTTCGACTGGGACTTCTACACCTCACCGAGCTCTTTTTGTGAGTCGGACAATGACAAAGATATATTTTCAAGCACGGTGGATTTGCCAGTTTACCAGTAGCCTTGCTGCTTTAACACTAGACGTCATGTGGGTGTTTGGCCCTTCAGCAAATTATGAGCTGGTGCTCCACAAACAGAGAGCTCCCTTCAGGATAATTTGGTCCTCAGGGATGGACTTATGAGCCATTAACAAACTTCCCTCTGCTGTTCCAACAGGCCATGATTGTAAGAAAAACTAACACTTTAAAAACTTAATTTTCCCTCCTTGTTTGGTCGACCTGATTAGCACGCTGCTAATTCTCCTCCCTGGTGCAATTAATCACGTTGACACCTGTACTCCAGGCTTCACCACAGTCTTCATTCTCACTCTCTGCCAGGCTCCTTATAACTGGTTTGCTGTAGGCACATCACAAAGTGTTATTTCTGTCATCTCATTACCAGGGTAAAACAAAAGTCCACAATGTCAAGTCTTTGATTTGTGTCTTTTTTTATTTTTCTTGAAGCCATGTGATTAAAAAGAAAGAAGGAAAAAAAAAATCTGTTCATTCGTATGTGAATTTTTTCTCGAATTCACTGCGTCTCTTTCAACTGTTTGAATGATAAAGAAGCAAAAAGGTAGCACTCTATCTTAAGTGCATTATGCATTTCTGCTGTCAAATGGAAACCTTTATGAGAGCATGTAAGTGTGCTTGAGGCTACCTTGCTGTATGAATATACCCATTAAATCTCATTAGAATGAAGATTTGAGAAATTGTATTTGATGGAGTGTTGCCTTCTTTGCTTCTTCCCAGCTGGTAGAATACCCCAGACTAGAAACTGTACTTTTCATGTTACTGGACCTTAAATGAGGTGAAACTGAATTTAAAAAAAACCCATATTAAATTACCTCACCACTTTACTGGCTTTTACAAAATTTGATTTCAGAAAAATAACATTTCAAGTCCTCATGTAGAAAAGCAACCTTTTTATGTCAACTAAGTGGGATCTAAAAAAATTAATAAATGATTTGATGAAATTGTCTTTTTATTGCCTCTCAAAAGAGGGTAAAGTACAAAAAGTAGCTCTCACGTATTTTTTTCCATTTTTCCAAATTACAGTATGTACAGTTTACGCTCCCGCACAGATGTTTTTCACATCTGATTCAGCCTGTGATTTTTACCCTGCTGCTACATGTGTGTTTTGATTTTAGGTCATCATTTGGTTGTTTGACACATGAAAAAGTCCCATGTTAAAGTCTATAAAAGTACTTTGAATTGATAATATAACACAGAACATATCTGTGTATGGCCCTTAATATTTCTAAATGAAACTACAAATAATTTAGTGCCATAAAAGAGAAGGATTTATTTCTTTTTCATTTCACCATTGCTTCTCTACTGTTATTGTTTCATGTCTTGACCAGTGATCAGTGTCATCATGGATGAACCTCCTGAAACTCAGCCTGAGGAAGAATAATTCAGTAGTTATTGTAAAGAAAATCTAAGCTGCGAGCACGTATCACATGTACATTATCACTTTCATATTTTTTTACAAAGTAGTTTGAACTACTTTTAGCTTTGGTAACTTTAGTTAACTAAACTAGATTCATCCCTAGCACAGCTTTGCTGGAGTTCAACTTCTTCCAGTGTAAAGTAACTGGTAGCTTGCAAAGTTATGCTTCACAAACACTGGTTATCCTGTTATAAATGTCACCTCAACGGGCAGCTACAATGCTAATCTAGTCACTGTGATATCAGATTTGTCGTTTGGTATCAGAACTTGTACGATTCTGGTGAGAACTTGTTCAAAAGTTTGTAGTTGGGAGTTGAAAAATTATTTTGTGGCCTTTGAAATTCTCGCCGAAGCTTTTTTAATTCTTGGTGCAGAGCTCGAAATGGCAGGCTGACTGTTGTTTGAGAGGTCAGGGGCCGATCTGGGCATCAGAACGTCCTGGAAGCCTCATGTGACAGTGCACCTGCCTTGAATTTCAATCCTCGCACCCCAAACCTCGCACCAGACCTCGCCATCAAAGAGCTCACCCCGCACTGACTCACAAACAGCAACAGCCAGGACATCTGTGGAGTTTTGGCAGCTCGTACGTGTGTGTACATGTGCGCACGTCCGCTTGTGTGTGTGCACGTCTCCTCTCGTCCAGACAGTGTGTGCGAGACCTCACATTCCAGCCAACACTGACTCTTACTCAGGCTGTGTTTGGCCAGCAAGCCAGTGGGAGCCGCGCCGCGTGTTACAAGCGGCGGCCATGTCGGAAGCAGAGGCCTGTGGCTGCATCCTGCATGGGAGCCTGCTGGGGAATCACTTTAACAGAATCCTGCAAAAAAAAAAAAAAAAAAAAAAAAAAAAAAAAAAAAAAACACCATCAGACAGTATGCACACTCACATGTACTCACTCACACATCACATTTTTTCTGTGTTTGTCGCACTAAAATCAGGCACACACGTAAATACGTTGCACACAGGCGCCCTCCGCTGCATGAATATTCATTTGCAACTGTGATGAGCTGTGACATGCTTTCCTGGCAGGGCCCTGGGACCACATGGCCGGGGTGTAAGAGGAAGAGAAAGGCCGTGTCGGAGCGTGTTACTCAGGCCTGCCTCATTCAATTGGATCCAACCATGATGTTCCGATTTCTCAATCTCAGATGGATTCCAGACGTTCCCTTAAAGCCACTCCTCCCCTTCCTTCGCCCTTTGATTTCTAAAGAGGGGCTTAAGGGCCGGTTAAGGCTGCAGGGTGAGGGTGTATCTGCGTATGTGCGCGCACATGTGGATGTTTAAGAGGAGAAGTGAGAAAATGGAAACCATGTCGATGAAAAGGTGCACCTTGCTCCACATCTTCTGGGTGAAATTTGACCCGAGGTAACCCCACTTTAACGAGTTGTCGCCTTTGTCCGGTGTCGGCACGAGGAAGCTGGCATGGCCGACCGTGGCGGAACAATGCTGCCTTTCCACGGCTGCCCATTGTGCACAGATCTTTGCATTGTTTGTGCCTCCCTCGCCCCCTTCGCCGCTCACACCCGGCCAGCTGGCACGGAGATGGCAGCGCCGTTGACAAGGTTCACAATACCCCCTCTAGTCCACGCTACAATAGAGGGACATGAACACAGGCACCTCTATGGCACACAAGAGGCTGAGGAGGGGATACTGGGGCCTCACAGGCAGGTGGTGCTGCCAACGTCTCTGCGACATGTCGGTGGCTTTCAGTGCTGACAAGGGGCTGGCAGAGAGGTTTCTTCTTTTAAAATCCACATTGTTCGTGAGGGACTCTAGAGGATGAGTGTTTGTGTGCTGTTTTTTTTTTTTTCTCAGAGAAATGTGGAGCTTAGTCTCCTCTCATTCTCACTGCACACAGCCAAAAGAGCTGCACACACACATGCTCAAAATCCAACTTCTTCCCCTGTCTGTCTCTCTGCTCTCTGTTTGCCTCAGCTTATTGCATTATTGCAATGACTGCAGACTTTCGTCAAGGCTTATCAATAAGAGAGAAGTGGCAGATTCACATGTTGTGGCAAACTGGAGGGGAAGAAGAAGAAGACGGGTTTTTATTTTCTGAGAGAGGCAGAATGCTGAGGTATTTCAAGTCTGAGTGACAGCTGGGTGCCAGGGCGCTGCTCCTCAAGTTGCGATACGGCGTTTGCAGCGGGGCTTGTATTTTGTCTGGGTGCTGTTGCTGGAGCCTGAGCTGCTGGTTTGTCATTTCACAGGGAGCTTTAGTGTCTCTGGGAAGCTGAGACTGAGCTGAGGGGTGTGTGACAGCACCGTCAAGGTCACTGAAGGTCATTTAAAAAATATTTTCGTACTTTATATGAATTATTGGAGTCATTTGAAAGTATTTAAAGTACTCAGAATCATACATGCTTATTATGATTTTTTTTCACTCACTCTTGTATAGACTCAAACTGGCAACTATCTAGTCAGCAGGTTTTGGTAACATCTTGTCTGGATATCAAATTGCCCTAAAAAGCCACAATAAAATGATTTGCTTTGAGTGATTATTTTTGTATCATTTTATCATTTTGAACAGGTGCCAGCTTTCTACCTGCACTTCCATTGTTAGATCATCTGTTTTAAAGATGCAGAACTGACCAGAACTCACTAACTCTCATTTTCAAGTGAGCTAATAAAGCAATCTTCATTTTACTGTCATGCTTAATCGCTAAAAAGGCCCTAAGGAAGAGGAAATGCATAAGAAATAAGCTGAAGTAGGATCTGTTCTCTTTACAGGACTCACATACCAGACTTCATTACTAATTTTGCTTTTTTAAAAGGATGAAAGGTTTTTGGGCTTCTTCCTGTCATGGGTGCAGGTCCAGTCCCTGCATGTGGAAGTGGCCTATCATTAACATCCCACACCAACACACAGCACAAAGAACAGCTGTTTGACTGGTTGTTTTCTGTTATTTATTTATTTCCTTTAATAGCAAGTTGCAATTTCGAACCTTTTCACCAGTGGACACACACACACACACACACACACACACAGTGTCAAATGTTAATGTATGAGCTTGCATAAATTCTGAGGAGTCCTTGTGTCAGACGGCGGCTGTGCGTGAATATCATTACTGTCAGTGAAGTAAACAGCGCGCCAGTGGCAGCACCAAGATGGGTTTGATGTTGAGATGTTCCACTGCCCCGGGTTTTCCAGCACAGCCATGTGGCCCCAGTGACATCAAGGGATACCTATGCAGATCCAGGGCCTGATGGGGGTAACAACATAGGGTGGCCTTCCTTTTGGTGGTGTTGTACATACATTTAGACATGATAGGGCCATTGCTCTAGGGATGCTGATTGGTTATTCAGTGAGTCAGAGGATGAATCTTACTGAATTTGGTGCCATCAATAGATCTAAATTTTAATTTATCCATTACTCGCATTTAAGACCAAATGTCTGCAAAGCATTCCCATCATGTGTTACTGTTTAGTGCTAATTAGCTAGCATGCTAACATGGTAAACATTACAGATTCATAGTTTTATGAAACACAGAGGATAAACGGGGGATTGGTGGCTTGGTAGCATGTTAGCTGTACCTGCCAAACAATGTCTCCCTGGTCTGGTCCACTTTCAAGTCCTACTTCAAGTTTCATTTATTTTCTAATCAGTCCATCCCTGTGGACCCCCACCCACCCTCCCCCTTCCTCCCCCTTTCCCCTTCAGCCCCTCCTGCCCCACCCCAAAGGTTCTCCCCTCCTTGCTGCTGTCAGTTCAGCACTTTTAAGGGAATTGGTGTTCTTTGAAATGCATATTCCACAAGGCCTGACACTGGCATGTGTACACTGCTGAGTAATTGTGGAGGCCAAATGTTTAATTACACATGGCAGGCCAAGCAGCAGGAGGCCACACCGCAGCAGGGCTCAAAAACAACGGCCTAGCTTCTCGTCTCTCGGTTGGACACGCCAATAACAACCAGCCCCCCCCCCCCTTTTTCCAAAAAACCATACTGAGAGTACAGACGGCCGGGCGAGAGGAGGTGAAGGGAGGGAGGGAGAGACATTTGTTTTCATGTTTATGTGTAAAGGCAGATCTTGCAGTTGATATCTGATCACTTGCAAAGTACTGAAAATACTGGACTTACCATCCTGCAGCTGCATGCCAAGACTTCAAGCAATGATACGGTTCACTGAGCAATGCATACCTACAGCACAAGGTGTGCAAACACTTAGCCTGAATATGTTCTTCTGCTAAATGTGCTTAAGCTTTGCATTAGCCCTATGGTGGTCTTTAGTCTTCTCAGCAGGCCTGGGGTTTGTCCTGGTTCTGCTAATGGATCCAGACTGGTCGTGGGGAGCTGGGTGGAGGACGTGGCGATGGAGGGGGAGGCATGGAAACTGGGGGCCCAATGTCTGTGACCCCCGGGCGGCAGGGTCGGCGGGAGGAAGTGCAGAGCAGCAGGGGAAGTGGGAGCACCTGTGCAGGTCAGCGGCAGCCCGTCAAGCTTAACTAATTTTGAAATCGACCTCCGACCTCCATTCCCACGGTGCACCGGGGCACAGGCTGAGGAAGGTCTGGTCTCCTCTTCCAGTTTGACTCCTGCTTTTAATTACCGGCTTGAACAAAGTTGTTATCTGATTAAGCCTCCTTATAAAACCATATCATTGATTGTATCCTTTGCTCGGTGTCGGTACAAATTAGCCCATTAACACACAACAGGGATGTGGCAAGTGATTTAATAAAATGAAGCTAAAGCCGATAATGGCTGCAGTTCCTTGAGTGGTTGACCTACTGTGAGGGATTAGCAAGGCCTGCTCACAGCCCTACACCGATACTAACACTGCGCGCACACACACACACACACACACACACACAGATAGAGGCAAAATTAACTGCCCTTGTTGGCCCTGAATTCTACACTGAAGGTATAGGTCTGAAATAATGGCTAAAACTTCATAGACTCCATTACTAAAAAGTCAGTATTTACTTTGGCATCCCTAGCATGTGGTTCCAGTTGATGGATTTACAGCTTGTTGATTGGCTAATCTTGCATGTCAGCATCAATGACGTGGTGAATCAGAGCAGGAGCCTTCACATGCAGTGCACATACTGTACGTCCACGCACACCTGTGAGCATGCATGTGTTTTTGAGGCTCTTCTGAGCGTGTTTCTGTCTGCCGGTGTGGTCTGCGCCGATGTGCCTTCAAGCTGTAACATGCTCAAACAATCACACGGCGATTAGACCGCGGCGGCCCCTCAATTTTCAGCCACACTCGGCGTCACGGGGAGAGCTGTCCATCGAAAGGAGCGCTGCCAGATGTCTGCAGATGTTTCATATAGAAGAAAAAAAAACATTTACTCACACTGTACTGGAAGGATGTACAGCAATAAATAGATGCATAATTGTTTATACTAACATAACCTTAAGAGGCTCAGTTTACAATGATGCAGTGTTTATGCAATGCACCTCCCAGTTATCACCTGTCAATCAAACAGTATGGGAGGGTCCTGGGGTATCATCATGTTTAGATTTTGTATTGATGAAGTATGGTCTTTGCTGTTCATGCTACATCTCTTTTTTTCTTGTGTTAATTGAGCAGCAGAAGACCTGACTGCAGGTAAAGAGTTTTACTTTGAAGCGTTATCAGTCTCACCCCTTAACGTTCTCTCCTCTGCAGCCGAGGGACGAGGATTAATTTGAAGATGTGTTTTAAGGTGGACTGACTGGTAGGTGCTCTGGTGGAGGGCACCTGAAGGATGGCAACCAACATCCGGCGGCAGGCTTATTTTTCATCCTAATTGTCAGAGCCCTTTGTCAGGGTGCAGCAGCGGCCAGGACGCTTGGCATTCTTGACTTCCTGCCAACTCTCTCTCTCTCTCCCTCTCAGTCTCCGTCTTCCTCACTCGCTTTGCCCCGCACTAATGGAATTTTTCCTTGTTTGTCGTTGCCATGGTGAAGGGATCATTGCCAGGCACGCTGTGTGTTGACACATCTCCTGCTATTGGGGTGTGAGCGGCATGAAGAAGGGGAGGTTTGTCACTGGCAGATGGGTTATTAAGGATGTCATGAAGGAGGACAGGGGAAGCCTGACGGTGACCTCTGACCTCTGATACACACATGCAGATGCAGACACAGAAAGATGCACACACATCCACTTGCATTCATGCACTGACACATCCACACAGTTGCACACAGTAATGTGTTTTCTGTACTTGTGTAAGAATGTCTATGGTGGTTATTAGTGGGTAAAATTAGCTCCACCTGCAGCTACAACCACAAACTGCTGCTTACAAATATTTGCAGATAATTCTTATGTATTTGTACTTTATATTTATAATTACTTATTATTATTATTATTATTATTATTTTTATAGTATTTTTACACTGTGGTATTGCTACTTTAACCTAAGGAAACAACTGCAGTAAACCTTATGATGATAATTGGCAAATATTTGACATTTGCTTGAGGGTTGTAAGTAAACACTGCAGCTACATCCACTGCAACATGCAAAATTAATGTATACAAATTTGACTTTACAGCCATCTTTAAAATAATTAATTTGTTATTGATTTTACACAGGAAACACAACATTGTTCATAACAAAATCAACATACCTGGTGTCTTTAAAATATTACAGGTAATTTTAGGTAAATAACTGTGCTGGAAAAATGGTTCTTCAGTCATCACTTTCAGAAATATCCTATATCACCAAACAAATGAGCAGTTGGGAAATGATTGTGTTTGTGCATCATCTGAGGGGCTGTAAAAACTAAACACAAGAAAATCATCTCTTGTGCAAAGCTGCATTTTCTGGCAACAAGCATAATGTTGTCAGTGCCTTCATGTCTGCAAGACTCCTTGGCATCCAGCACAAGGTCAGTGAAAAAAATCTCCCTTTGTCAAACCAGTATTCTTTCACTGATTGTTGTGTATTTCCAAAACATCTCTTCATCCACGTCTCCTTCTAACCGCCATCTCCCAGGCTTAAAACACGCATTAATCTTATTTAATACAGGGCTTACTTTGTGTTTTTGGGTTGAGAAAACTATTTGTTTAGAATATGTCAAAAAAAATCAAAGTTGACATTTCAGAGATATGAAGTTTTTGCCCATCATTGTCACAAACAAACAGTCACTCACACGCACCTCCTCTGTTTCCCACAACCATAACCTCTGAATCCCAGCGTTCTCCCTCCATTGTTCCTCCACTGCTAGTCATTACCATCATAAAGGCTGTGAGGATATGCATGGTTTCATTCACAAAATCATCTCCCAGTGTAGGGGCGATGAAATCTGGGGAGGAGTAGGAAGAGGGGAAAAAAACTGCCCCAGGAGCAACAACTAAATGAAAACAGCAGTCTCAACCCAAAGCGTGTTCACTCAAGCAGGAACTCCCAGAACAAAGGGGCTGTTGTGTGTTTTCAACAACCCTGGTGTTGTACGGGGGCCTTGACCTTAGCTGAGCTTGACCCTAACCTGTAAGAGAAGTGGTTGTTTGTTTGGAAATGACACATTACACCTCACGTGTTGTGCGACAAAGCTGCTGTCAGTCACAGCACTGGGCATCATTGATTCTCATCCAGTGATGGTGAAAAAAAAAAAAAAACAGAGTTGACTTGAGTTCATTGTATTTCAGGATTTATGTTGTATTAAAATTTAGGTAAACTCCCATGATACTCTGCACTGAGTATAATATGTCATCTTGTCGTCTATGTGGGCCAAAAAAAGCCCGGGTACATCTTGATGATGGCATTGAAAATAATTTGGTAGATGTTTCCTCTAAAAAAAAGTCTGACATTATTTTATGTTTTTCTTATTGTCAACAAATTCAACAAATAAAAAGGCTCAGTAAGTTTCTAAAAACTGGGCACTGAAGTTTTTAGTAAACCTTTCACAAATAGGGAAATAGTGAAACAGTCAGTGCTCCAGTGAAAGAACATGTCACATACTGCAACGCTGTGGCTTGTTGATGTGCTTCAATAGTTTTTGGACAACAGTGGAGGCTTTGGATACACAGACAATACTTATGTCATCTGATAACATAAGTAAGAAAAATATAAACTCCAGCCTCATAAGAAGTGTGGATGACATCACAGCTGCTAGTCAGCTGAACTGTAAATACCTTGCCAGTGTTTTTAGCTGTTGTCCACTCTGCACTGTTGGGTGAGGCTCCCCCATCGTCCTGAAAGACTCTGAACATGAGGCAGCACTCAGAGCATGCTGGGCCTTCAGGCCTGCTGGGAAAGAGAGAATTTGAACAATGCTTTACCCGAGAGAAAGGCGCAGAGAGGATCTAAGCATGACCTTTCACCTTAAGAGTGGAATAAAAGTGCTAAAGATAGAGTAACCCAACAGAAAATGCTGTTAAATCAAATCAATTATTGGAGAATATTGGTGAAAAGTTTATAAAAATGCATCCGTGTGATGTTTCAGCATCTTTATATAGACCGGCTCCTGCAAGAACTGAGACAAATGCAATTTCAGTTTATCTGGCAGAAAATACTTTAGCAATCATCTCATTTTCCACTTGGTCTCCCTCTCACGTTCCCAATCTATATTATTTTCACATGCCAATATGGTGATCATACAGCAGCTCGTCCACCAGAGGGGAGAGGCATTTGCATACAGGTTCTCATGGTGAATGTTGAGACTGGAAGACACACATGCAAAGACACAATGTATACACAGAAATGCTTTTGTTTCCTAAACATATAAGACAATATGCAAAATATACCATGCACTGTGAACATAGTCTAAGCTTTTTACAATGTATATGCTTGCATGTAACACTGGATGCTGCAGTTATAAACATGCTTCTTCATACTTGTGCATAAATTACACACAGTGTAGACTAGTATGCATTTTGCACATTGGATTAAAACCAGATTTAAACTGTTTATTGTTTCATTAAAGGGACATTTTACAGATTTTGTAGATAATTTCACTCATTACAGGGCTCTGACTTCTGTGGCTGACAAAATAGCCTTGACGATATCACAGTGATGTCATCAGGATCAAACTTGGGATATTCAGGGCAATTACCAGGAAAGGGGGGTCTTGGAAAACACACCATTGAGTTGCATTATGGGAACTGTAGGATTTAGACTGTCACAGCATCTACTGCAGTAATTCTTTTATAAACTTCCTCCTCCAACTTTATGGAAGTGGTGTTCTGTTGCAGTTGGAAACACAGCAACGTTCGGATGGAGCAGAAAATCTAGTGCTACTTTCTAAAGCGCTACACAAAAATGATTTATGCACATGTGCTAACACACCATGGTATAGCCTGCTCACTCATAAATATGCATATGTTATAATCATACCAACACTGACCATAGGTATACTGGAGTTCCAGTTCATGCTTCACACTGATCTGCCCTCACAGGTACATTCCACATTCACAGAACATTAAAACTCTTGTGCAATAATTAATGGAGAAATGTAGATAATTGCCTTGCACTTCTCTCCCAGCAGCTTCAGCAGGGCTCCTTTTGACAATCAAACCAGCCCGCTGAATCGTTTCAATATGTATGCTTGTTTAAATATTTCACTTGTGATATGTAATATGCAGGCGGGGTACGGTGGTGAAACAGCTCCTCTGATGGTGAGCTTGATAATTGGAGGGTGCAGTTTTCTCTCCCGTCTTCACTCTCTCCCTCCGTCTCCTCTCCTCTCCTCTCCTTTACCCACCCATCGGTTTTGCACACCTTGCAGACCTGCGTTTACCGCTGACTTCTGAATGCCTTTGTTAAACAGCCATTTACACCCGCGTCCTGTGAATACATTTCCTCGGGGTGAATTCCATAATTTTTCATGTGCCAACGTGATGGATCGTCCCGATTTTAGATCCCAACTTTGACAAGCAGCCGAGGAGGGACCACACCACTGTGAGAGTGGCCTTTGTTTTGCATTGCAGCCCATTTACTGATAGACAATAAATCTTCCCCATGCAAATTTTATCTCCCTTAAGTGTATGATGCTTCCTGAAGGTTAACATGGATTGTGATGGAATTTAGCATTTTTGCCACAAAACGGTGTCCGTGCTTGTCCTCACGAGGAAATAAGCCAATGCGGATAAACTGGCAATACAGTCAGGGATTAGTGACGATGAGTGATTTTATGTTGGTTGTTACAATTTGATGGCTCTTCTGCTGTAAATGCTTGAAATAAAACCCATTAAAGTTTTTAGTGTACACTGTCTCTACACTCTCCCGTACTTTTACAAAACCATCTGAAATTGCCCCTTCAGGATTCCTATGAGCCATTATGCATTACACATGTGTGTGTGTGTGTGTGTGTGTGTGCGTAGCTAGGTGTGAGTGTGACTCAAACGAACCCGCCAGCTTGAGTACCTGCAACCAGCGAGCCTGTGCACAGAAGGAGGCACAACAAAAGCGGGCGAGCCATTCTCCCTCTGATAAACAGACATAATTCAAATGTCAGCATTTGAATGTCATCCTCAAAGAGCCCTCTCCATCAGCGCTCCAGTCATTACAGATGATAGGGAGAGAAAAAAAAGGAGGGGGACATTGTTTCATCTGTTTGAGCTTTCTATCCCTCTAATTATTAAAGCGCCTTTCTTCCTCTCCCCCCTTTTGAAAATGCACAGAGGGAGAAAGAGATTAGAAGTATTGTTGCCTTTTGACAATTCTATCCCCCCCCCCTCTCCTCTCCATACAGGTTGAGTTTTAATTTGTGGCCGCTGAAGAAGCAGAGCCCAGATGGCGAGGCACAACTCGTCATCCCTCTGTCTATCTTCCCCTCTCTACCTTTCTCTCCCTCAGAACCAGCACCAGATAACAAAGATATGCAGATGAGGACGAGGCGGCGAGCTCTGGATCGCCGCCAGAGAGATCGCCTCTCACAATGGCGGGGAACAAATTGATGTGTCCTGCAAACTGTGCCACAGTAGCAGCGGGTTACTCAGCGGCCTGCCAAAAAGCCTCGGCCTACCGTGCCAGGCGGTGTGCCCCCGGTGGCAAAGTGAGGACATCAGCTGCTGAGCGATTGCCAGAGGCCTGTGACACAATATGTAGCATCAGTGTCAACGATGTCATTAGACACAGAGCGACGCTGCCAGCAAACTCATTAGCCCGAGTGGAAGTGACCCAGCTCTTCGTATAGCAGCAATACGAGCAACAAATGCACTTCTGGAGGATGTTTTGAACGCTTTGATAGTTTTCAAGTGCTGCGATTCCTCCCAGTTTGGCGGTTACTGGGTCAGACTGATAAGATGAAACATGCATTATAGGAATATAGTGTGCCACATATTATGCCAAGTGGTACGCCTCCCGTTAGGTGGAGAAAAAACCAATACATGCTGTATGCATGGTGGAAAGTTCCAGTGAAATTAAAGTAATTCACTTTTTAAACAGACATGAATCAGTATTTCAGCTGCAATATCAAAACATTGCTGACCCTGTGGTGTCCTGTGATTGGCTGAACAATGATGTCACCATTTTATAGTGGGGATGAACGTGATTGGAAATTGGAAAATTCCAAAAAGCAGAAGAGAGGCTCACCTTCTGGCTAAATGCTCGTGACCTGATCAAGTGATACCACATCCAAAAGTGAGGAACCTTCTTGAGGCTGAAGTCCTCGTCCTGCTGCAGTCATGCCGCCTCCACAGGCTTCATAAACCGAGTTATTATAACTATTATGCTTATGTTGAGTGACACTGGCTGCTCACCTACTTGTTTGCACCTTTCCTCCACTCTGAGCAGTCAAAGACCGGGATAATTGATGCGGGAGTTTGTGTTTTCTGAGCTGAAAAAAAGGTTTTTGCAATCACTTTTCAAGTAAATAGCCAACAGATTGTGGAGTCATTGGTATTAATTAACTTCGGCTTCATTAGTCTCAGCAGATATGACGGTCTCTCTCTGAGCTGCAGGGCAATGCAAATCATATTTATTGGCTTACATCGTGAAGCAGATAAATAATACCCTGTAGTAGCACATGGTTCAGGCTTTTAAAAGTATTTTTGGGGCATTTTAGACTTTTGCTGAGAGTCTACAGTAGAGAGATGGCAGGAAACAAGGGGAGACATGCAACAAAGATCCAGTGCCTGTCCGGATGAGAAGTGGGGAGGTGCAGTGCAGCTCAGGGTTCGTGCCTTGGCCACCATGCTCTCTGATTCAGGATTAAAACCTGGAACAAGATGAACAGTTACTATCATATTTGTGTTGGAAGGACTCCTTTGATTGAAAAGTTTGATTTTAAAAATCCTACACAAGAGCAACCTTGCAGCACAAACCATTCACAGAATGTTTTTTCCAACTCTTTTGAGGGCTGATCTTCTGTGTAAATATTCATCCAGAGAGGAAGCTCGGCTGGATCATCCGAGCTGGAGACCGTGCAGGCCTGCAGAGACACCCACAGGCCCTCGGTGGGATCCCTGAGCCTCTTCCTCCATCCTGGATGCGTAATGAGTCTCCCTGCTTTTCTTACAATCAGCACAAATCAATATACATGCAACAAACATGCCTTATCCTGCTCTGATGAATGGCCGGGGTGGGGAGAGAGTGAGAGAATGTGGGGCAGGGGGGGGGGGGGGGGGGGGGGGGGGGGTGAAGGGATGGAAGAGGGGAGGAGAGATAATCATATCTCCAGCCTGAGTCAATAAGCCCACACCTCATTACCAATGCATAAGGGAGGGATGTGGGGGGGGAGGACAGTATGCACTCACATACTCATACTGTCATTACCTTAAATTAGCAGCAGAACGTGATTATCCCCAACTTAATGTCTCCCTATTCATACACGAAACCTGCCTGGTGTCATCTACACTTTGCCTGAGGAGGAGACCGAATCTGTACTGTCATTAAAATGTACATTAAAAAAAAAAAAGAAAATCTCAGTATATTTATGTTTTGGCGTAGAAAAATATTCACGATCTGAAGTCAAAAAATAACTCTCAGTTTGTGTTTTAGCAGTGGAAAATGTCACACCTGCAAGATGTTCCCTCCCACTGTAGTTTGAATTTCCTAACCCCACACCATATTATTATGACTCAGGTCTAAAAGTGGCTCTCTTTGGAGTAGGAGAGAGAGCTGGCTTAATTGCAGTGATTCAGGATATCATTCAGTGGCCTGAACTGAATCCTCGTCACCCCGCAGTCTGACAGCCAACGAAAACGTGAGGTGGAAATGATACGGTCACTGCCCAGACTGCGGTGAAACACTGAGTTTTGTTCAGGTTATCCGTTGCTGGGCTGCGCTAATCAGAGATCATGTGTCAATCAAACGCTGTGTACAGGACTGCGATTTTGTCTTCTTTCATTTTCTGTGGATGAACTTCAATTTCATGTGGTTTCACGTCTGTTCAGCCATGGTGGCGATTGCTGCTCATGCTAAGTGCAGACCCCTTTTCCTATTGTGTTGAGCAGATTTCAGACGTTTTACAGGTAATTTATTCACATTTATTAGGTGCCAGTGCACCTGTAAGGCATCGCATGTGAAAACATCAATTTCACATAGAATAATAAATGTGAACTGGCATTTAAATGTGATAAATTCACATATAAGTACATAGAATTCACGATACATTTGTATATAGCCTGAGCTGAACCCTTGAGTAAAGATACTCTGCTGTGATTAATATTTTGTCTAACATGATTTTCCCATATAAAAAGTGACTTACTTCCTCATTGAGAAATCTGGGTCAGGCCTTGTGTCCCGCCCACCACTGCTGCTTGCACTAGGTTGACAGGTGTTTTTTTTTTTTTTTTGGTATTTTGTGTCTGTGTGTAACTGTGCTCCCAAAACTTTATTGAATTTAGAACAGGCAACGTTTCGACCCTTGAATGACAGATCCTCCAAGATCAGGGTTTTAACTCTGACAACTTCCAGGGGCAAGCTCTCCTGAGGCTTTAGTGGGTGGGGCGCTAAGCCCCCCCCCCCCCCCCCCCCCCCCCCCAAGGGCCACTGATCCTGAGGGTCCCTAGAGTTCGCCTCCTTCAGCCAGATTGACAGATACTAATAGCGTGGACGCCTCTCATCCCATGGAGACGGCCTATTAGGGCAGAGAGCCGAGGGGAGACCAGGAAACTAGCCAACTAGCGGCTGACTTATTAGCGAGATTGGCTAGTCTGCACGCTGCTGTACGGTGCTACGCCGATATGCAAATGTCACACCGTCCTCTTCCCCTTTCACTCCTCCCAGTCCTCCATCCATCGTCTCCTCCTATCTTCCATCCCGCCCTTTGCTCCCTCCCTTCACCACCTCTACCGCTCCTCTGCCTCACTTATACTCTCATCACTTCTCCTACTCCCGTTCTCTCCCCTCCCTCCCTCTGAAGGGCAGGTTCCCTTCCTAATTGATCTGTGGAGATTTCGGCTAACCTTCTTCCTCTTGCAAAGGGAGATGAGAGAGCAGAGATTAGAGGTGGAAAAAGGGGAGGAGACAAGAAAGATGGATGGGTACTCTTTATGCCACCGCTGATATAGTAAGCCTACGACGCAACAGATCCATTATGTAAACAATGTAGGCAAAAATAAGTGGCCACTGTGTTCTCAGCTTTTTATGAATGTATTTCCTCGCAAGGATTTGGCTGGAATATGAATTGGACTCTGTAGCAATAACACTGCATTATTATGAGAGAGGAGGAGGATTTAGGCTCAGACGTGCTACTGTTAATAAACAAAAGAGGAAGGAGAGAGAGAAAAGAGATGAAAGACGCTGAGGATGTCTCTGAATGGCGCTGGCTTTTGCCCCTTTAGAAACCAGTGAGGTGATAAGCAGAACCATTATCCAGGCGATCGATGAACGGGGGACCATGATTAATGTCACCCCGAGCTCGCATGTCCCAGGGCTAGGCCACAGGGACTACTACTGTCCCCTCTCAATACGCTGCAAGCAGTGGCTCATAACAGGTTTTATGGACAAGCCAATTACTGTACTGTTGCTTTATGGGAGGTGATTTACATTGAGTTTCCTCTTAGATCTCTTCATATTAGGCGTTTTATGTTTCTGTCCTGTAATTCAGTCTTTCAGTATTTTTGCTGTCAGGACTCGCACTGGATTTTGTTTCACAACAAAGACTCTTAGTTCTTTATGTTCAAGTGGGAAATGTAATTACTGATGCTGCTGCTAACAGTCTCAGAACCTCAGTGCTGGTTTCTTCATCATGTCCTCACAGCAGTCTGGAAATCCGTTAAATTGCTTTAAAGCACAACAAAATAAATGACAGAACTGTTTGTAAAAGAGCTGAACCTTTAGAGGCTCATCGGCAAGTAGTACCACTGGGATGCAATGTCTGCCCATGATGCATCGCAGGCAAGTTTTCTGGATAGTTTGGTGATGAGGTTTTTGTGCACGCAAGCAAGAGTTTTCATTTTTACTTCCTCTAACCACGATCTTACCTAAAACGAATGTAATCTGTGGTTTTGTCAAATCATCTAATATCAAGGTTCTGGTTGAAAAGGCAGCGACTTATTGACTCAAGCTCAGACTCATTTATCAACAACTTCATCCAATGGCTTCACAATATATTTGTTATTGTTTTTTGATTTTGAAAAAGATGTTACTGTTTTTGCAGCAGCAATGGAGCAAAAAGTTGTAGAGATTCATATGAGGGCAGGTATTAAAGTAAACATTTCTTTAGAAAATTATCTAATATGGCATCATCTTGATGTGTAGAGACGCTGACTTTACCTGTATATTTTCCATCCATCCATCCATTCACATCTCTTTCCTTCCGACTCAGCTATTTCCAGTGTCACTCAGTGATCAGAGACTAGCTCTCTCCTCTCTCTTCCATGCAGCTATTATTTAAAGGATTAGAGTGGTAGAGATCTTAGCACGAACACTCCTCTACTGAGAGTGGAGAAAAAAGACAGGCAAATTACCAGCTAATGGACCACCGGGCACTAATATCTAAATCCCCAATCTGTCTGTAATTGCTGCAAAATGCTCTGGCTTGTGCTTTATGGGAGACTTCTAAGCGACTCTCTCTTTCTTCCCCCTCTCTAGTTCCTTTCCTTGCTTTATTAAAGCAACAAGGAACAGGGGAAGAAAAAAAAAATACGAGTAGTGTTCTCATTTTCCCTTTGAGTCCTTCCACTTTCCCCGGTGGAATCCCCAAGACATCATTAATGTCTCTCCTCTCTTTCATATCTCAACAGAAAGAGAGTGAAGTGACCGTCCCGCAGCTGGCTGCCTTCCTTTGCCATCTTTCCCTCCGCCGAGGAGTGAGTGATTAATTTCCTTGTAAGGAGAGATACAGACAGGGAGAGCTAGAGGGAGAGCTCTGTTTGAAAGGTGCTTTATTTGCATTAGCATTCATAATTACTTAATGACGAATCAGATATGGTTCATTGCGACTAACTGCAGAAACAAGCTGTCGGAATCATGTATTTCAATTAGAATACCACTAAAACATGGTCCTCCATGACCATCCAATATAAGGACGACTTATTTATTTAACTGGGGAATTATTATTGGCGGATGAGGAGGGCCTGCACATCCTTTGTCATCGTACTAGAAGACAATGCTCTAATTAAAAGAGGAGTGTAGAGCACTGAAGTCCTATGAACAGTGTAAAAATAATTAAGAATGAAGGGCTTGAGTTACAAGCACATTTGCACAAGTTAGGGTAATACTAGGGCTGCACGATTAATCAAAAAATATAATTGAAATCGCAATACGGCCAAGTGCAATATCCTAATCGCAGGAGCTGCAATTTTTTTAGATAATGTTAAAGTGTGTCACAACAGTGTTTTGCATTGTTAGCACAATAAGCATTTTAGTGCTACAGAGATGCCCCAGCCTACAGATCATGTTCTTCAGATGTAAGGTCGCTGCTTGTTTGGTACAAGCCCCAACAAAAATCACATCACCATCATTTTTATTTTCAGTGAAGATCGAATGTAAAACATCATCATCATTCCAAGTGAAATCATGACATGTCATTCAAACCTGGGCAACACCTTCCAGCACAGAATCATATTGGTATTTTCATTATGATTCATAATATTTATTTATTTGATTGCATTAAGCAATGCTGGAACTTGCTGGCATTCTTCTTATATCCTTGTTGTAACCTCAGTCTGATGTTTGCTGGATTTCCATGATGGAGATTAATCCCAGGATAACAAGGCACTCTACTCTGCAAATAAAAAATAGGTAGTAATACTGAACTCATTCGGGCCTGCTACAGCACATTCCTGAACACAATAAGTTAACTCGCGGACATCTCTATAAAGACCTAATCACTGAATCTGGATACAGTCCTGGATCAACACTATTTCCTTGTCCTACTAGAAGATGGACTACAGCTAGTAGGCTTGTTTTTAATACAGGACCCTATTTCTGATAGTATCTTTAGCTGGATCCATGGAGCCCACAAAACTTGCAATGTGTCCAAAAAGAACAAGGAAAAGTCCTTCGCAACAAAGTAACTTCTCTTTCGCCTACCACAGTGTGCAAAAAGTGCCTCCTTAGCAATATCCCTTTTAATCAAGCCAAGCCACAATACGAGACAGCAGGAAGCGTGTGTAAATAATGCATTAATAACCATCCCATCCACACTCCTGGAGGCAGCGCCGGCACGTAGGGAGTTTAAATATCTCTAAGGGATACCTTCATCTGAAAAGCACTCAGCTCTCTGCTCAGAGCCTCTGCTGGAAAGAAAGGGAAAAAAAAAACTCAAACTAATTGTGAGGAGTTCAATGGCAGTTCAGCATGGAGTGCACTTTCCAAGGCCTCAGCAGAGAGCGATAGAGGATGGCCAATCGTGTCCGCACTGCCCTCATTGACGGCTATTTTAGAGGGTTGTAACCTTTGATGATGAGCTATTGACAACGGTTTTCAAACTTTTCTCCCTCTTGATACTGACATTCACACAAAACACACTGCTTTAAAGCTACTTCTCTTTATACGGCTGTATTTATTGCTGCTTATTTTACATGCAGAGACTTCAGCGAAGACACTGAAGTCAACATAACCTTGTCAGTTTCCTGTTAATAACATGTGGATCAATTTTAAGGATCAAAGATTCCAGGAAGCATCAAAAATGGAAGAAATCTGTGTGATCGGATAAGAAATAATCAGTTTACCATGCATCTCTGGATTCTATTTGATGTTTATTCGTGTATTTTAATTTCCATATATACTGCCAGGTATAATGCCATGTCAGGCTATTTCACTCACATCTACAATCAAGACTGATAGTTGGAGTCATTGTAAACATAATGAGTGTAATTTAAAAACTGTGTTACCTTAAATGCCAAGTTAGCCAACATTTTAAAAGTTTTTCATGATGGTTATTAGTAATGATTATGGGATGGCAAATAAACTATGGTTAGGGTTAGACAGCACAGCATCAAGTGAGCGATGGCTTTTTAAACATTCAATCTTTTGCAAAGTCTTAATGTTCAGTATGAACATTTTCCATTGGCATGAAACAGTTTTGCACAATACATAAATACATAACACAGCCAGGATTATATTACTTAGAAAACAAATTTAATGCAAATTATTTGTTGGAATCTTGTGATGACTGTGATGTTTCTGGCAGTTAAAACTTGGTTGTAAACAGCCATAACATGTTGTAAAGGCAAATCTGTAATGATAGAAATATCTGCTGTGATTTATGACTTGTGATTTTTGAGATAGATAATATGGATGGTGCAGTATATACAGCGTAAACAATATGCAAATAAGGTTTGTGAAAAACATATTTGCACCACTGTTTTGGTTTAACTATTTCACGTTACCCAGAATCCTGCCTATTAGCCATACTGTGCATACCAAACACACTTGTTTGGTGTTGGACCAAAGTGTGTTGGCCTTGCCTTTGCTCCCGGAGCCTTGATGAGAAGCCCAATCAATGTGTTGAAACCTCAACCGGTGCTACTTCTAATCCAATACTGTTTATGTCTGCTGCAGTCGATAGCCTGTAACCTTGGACATGGGTGCAGCTCCTGCCTTCACATCGCCGCTGTCATCATGTAAAAACCTCACAACTGCGATTTTCGGGGCCATTTTTTTCACCTCAGCTGAAAGAAAGAGTGCGTGTTTTCACTGTGGCTTGTGAGAAATCTCAGCCGTGTTGAGGTCACGGAGAGCCTTTCAAAGCCAATTGGGCGACGTGGAAAACATACTGTCATCACGTTGAAGCTGAGGCTGTTATTCAGAGTTGCTGAAAAGTTGACATTTTAGAAGTGCGAGGTTTTCACCTTGCAGCGTGATATAGTATCCTGCTGTGGAGGCCTGAGTGAATGAGAACATCTGGTCGGTGGAGGAGAGCGTGCGTGTTTATGTACAGATACGTGTTCATGCACATAATGACACAAACCCACTCAGTCCCTGCCAAATCTTTAGTATATGAATCCCCCTGTACAAGTCCTCCCCAGTGGTCCCATTCAACACGGGGTACAGCGAGACCCTCTGCCAGTGTTAAGCCCTTTAAATGACTGGATTTCCTCCCGATTGCCAAGTTCCCGTGTAATTGCTTGATGGTCAGCCCGGTGCCGTGCCAGAGCCGGGGGAGCGCTTGGCAGTCGGTTTTGGTGTTGGCTTGGACAAGGGTGAGCAGAAATAGCAGCAGCGGAAGCTTTCGGAGTCGCCGTTCGGACAGTCACAGCCCAGGGTTTTCACACTGAGCGGGACCAGAATGAAACAGGGCCTTGTAGTCGGAGAAAAGGGGGAATAATGGAGAGACTGTTTCTGTTTGTTGAACCCAATAAGGATTGTGTTACCCCAAAAGCGTCACTTTACACACACACACACACATGCATCCAGATCTCTCGCTGTGTTCCTCTTGCCTTCTTCCTCTCTTTTTCTTGTTATTACACAGCTCCTTTCTTCTGCAAAATCATTATTATTGTTCCTTTTAATCACCAGGCTTTTATCTCTTCTGCACTCATTTCTGAAAATAGAAAATGCAGGTTAGCAGAATCAGGATAACTAAATAAAACACAGCAAGAAAAATAATTTAAAAAAAAGAAAAAACATTTCAGGGAGTTCAAGTGCAATAAATGGAACTGACTTCACCTATGGTGGCTGTGGGTTGTCAGACGCCTCCGAGCATGTCAACTAGAAATGGGAATTGCTGCCTTTTGCGCACATATCAGTGACCTTAAACCCACCACACTTAGCCTCCTTTTGTCTTAACACACAAAGATATCCAGGAGGCTGTAGTTTTAAAAAAGAAGGAAGGGGGGGGGGACAAAGATGTATGGTAATGCCCTGTCCGGCTGCACTGGCGCTGCCACTGTGGCAAACAAAACACTCTCTAAAAGACCCATAGAGGGAAAGAGGTAAGGAGATACATCAATCAATTAACAATTACCCCTGCCGCTAATCAGCTGTCCCCGGCCTGCACCGACCGGCCCTTTTGTAATCCCGTTGGCAGCATCAATTAAATTCTTAAGGTTAGTCTATTGAATTTTCCAGATAGGGGAAGATGGGGGTGGTGGTGGTGGTGGAGGGGGGAGTTTGAGGGGAAGGACAAACTGTAGCCCAAACCTTCACCTCTTTTATCCGGTACCTCCTCTCATGTACTGTATGTGGCTTTGGTATCTGAAGTGAAAAGACGGTAGAATTAGTAGAGTCAGCTGAGAGGGAGCAGGAGACGAGGAGACAATGAGATAGGAAAGGACAGGAGAGGCGACCTGTGCAGGATGGAGCGAGGCAGCAGAGGCCAGTGGAACACAATGAAGCACAGAGCAGGACAGCAGGAGTGTAAAAGCACAGTGGGCTGAAATACAAGCGAACAGGGTGATGGTCTTGTGTTTTACTGATAGCACCAGATTATCTCTTTACTAAGTAGAAAGCAAAGTAAATATGGATGATACATAAACCCTGAGCTGGGTGTTAGACAGTTACTAAGAGAAATCCTGCGTGATAAAGAAATAATTGTCTTTATTAGGATAAAACTTTGTAGTTTCAAAAGGTGTTTTTTTTTTCTTCTAGCGCACAATTAATTAAAAAAAGAGCTGCACACTAATTTCCTTATTGCACCCTTTTCTGGTCAGTACACAAGAAATAGAAACCGTTGCAAGACTATTAAACTCCACAGAGTCAGAGATTTAATCTGATCTCTTCTTTAGATGTGGTTTCTGAGGCGTCCTGCAGATTTTGAAAGTAGCTCAACAATGTCCTTTGTGTTATGCATTGTGGTGCCCACCAGCTGCACCTACAGCTGATTTAATATGTATGGTTACATCTTTGGGTATTGGATATTGTCTCTTTATCCAGTGTAAAAACACAAAATGCTCAAACCTGTTAGAGTTTAGTTTTTGGTGAAGGTTCAGGTTCAGGTATCATCCTGCAGATGAGGGCCTGCGTTGATGAAGCCGATTATGGGAAGGTTGAGGGAATGTATCATGCACAGTGTGTCAGGATCCTCACAAGAATAGAAGCACATACGTGTGTGCATCTCTGCTGCACAGTTAGCACAAATGCACACAAACATGCAAAGATGCAACCACAGAGCAAACAAAAGGTGGAGGAGAATCTTTCATCTGTCCTTAATGACCTGTAGGGAAACCAGGAATCACATCATTATGTTAAAACAATCCCCCTTCCATACACATTTGCTGACCAAACTAATTACCCATCACCTAATCAATACATTATTTAATCTCCTACCCAGTAACACAAAGCTCCGTGGAAGAAACCAAACGAGTTCTTTTCTTTTTTTTTTCTCAGTTCTTTTATTGCTCGCTGTTTATTGCTCGCTTCCTCAAAAAGCTATTTGTAATTTAAACCGGGATGCATGTGAACCTGATAGGAGCGGCGTCGCAGCCTGCTGGAGGAATGAGAGCAGAGAACGCTGACAGCGCTCGTATTTCCTCGAGTGAAACTTTAACTGGCTGACCCTCGGCGGCCTCTGGTGCCTTCACTGAACCTGCTGCTGCGCGCGATTGATTCGGATGCTGAACTTATCATCGAGTGAGATGTGACAAAGGAAATGAAGGATAGAAGTAGATACCCAGCATTTAAAGTTTAAGTAGCTTAACTGTCATTTTTCATCACAGTGTTGACTTTTATGCTGTTGTCATTGAGGATTTAGTGTCAGGTTTATAAAACAAAGGAACCACAGGTCAGTCCTCACTGTGCGGGTATTCACACACCACAACTGTACTGTAGCTACTGTGATGAAAGACTTCACCAAAACAAAAGCAGAGGGTACATGTTCCTTCTGCAACATCTCCCCATCAGGAGCCCTCCATCAGCGCATCTGGCTGCGCGTCGGAGCATGAACGGGCAGATTTTCCGGTAGCACAAGCCTGAGATGGGCTCCTGCGTCTCGGTGAGCTCGTTTCGCCGGGGCCCTCCTGCCGAGTCCCCCTACTGCCGCTGCACAGAGACGAGACTCTGCAGCCCCAGGACACAGTCACCACGGGGGGAAGAGGGGATATAAAGGGGGGAGAGGGGGTAGGAACAGAGGGAGGGAAGGAAGAGAGATGGAGGGTGGGTGAAGAAGGGGATAGAAGAAAAAGATGCATGAAGGGTAGGGGGAGATAATGAGAGGTGGAGAAGATGAAGGGACAGAGATGAGAAAGAAGGGAGTGAGGGGAGGGGAAGCAGAAAGAGGTAAACAGAAAGCAAGGAGAAGTCGACAAACACAGAGAGAGACGGAGGGGGGAAGAAAGAGAAGGAGAGAATGATTGCTCGCGGCTCATTTCTCCACACATGAGCCCATCTGTACAGCGCCCAGGGTGGGACGGCACCACTGCTCTGTCTGAAATGACTGAGCGAGCCAAAGACACCCCAGCACCACAGGAAGCCAAATGCAATCCCATGAATCCCTGGCTCGCCTATTATTCCGCAGAAAGCCCTTTTAAAGTGCCATTTTTTCTCGCTGATGGTGCCTTGTTGATTTACTTTCTTTTCCATCATGACTTAAGTTGACCATAATGTGTTTGAAAGAGGCTCATGGTGGAATGTCATGTTTGAGAGTTTTGGCCTTGCAAACTCATGTACCCCCACATATATATACACCTCTATATATATATATAAATGTATGTGTGTGTATGTGTACAACCTGTATGTGTGTGTATATATATATATATATATATATATATATATATATATATATATGCACACACAGAATTTCTCCCTGACTTGATTCCATCAACACTGCAGCACCACAGGGGTAAAGAAGGAAAAATTGACTGGCAGAGAGCAAGAAATGGTGTTTGCAGTGAGCATCTTGTGGTATTGTAATATTTACTGTTAGCACCTCAGGCTACATGATACGCTCCACTGTCACCATCAAACAAGCAGCTCTCTGAAGGAGGGAGCACATCTGTTGTCACCCCTCCAACCTCCTCCCTCCCTCCCTCCCTCCCTCTTCTCCTGTCTCTGGAGTGAGGAGAAAAAAAATTTAGAGTAAGAAGAGAAAAGCGGAGGAAGAGGACCCTGGAGTTGCAAAATACACAACTTTTTGACCCCCCTTCTCTTCATGCACATAAATATACCCGCACACCACACCCTGCCTCTCCCTTTGACCATGGCTTAGGATGCAGCCGATTCAAATTGATCATTCCTCTGACCAATAATTCATTGTGATGGAGCAGACGTGGTGTGTGCATGGCGAGCGCCGGCCACACAATAGCACCTGCATACTAAGCAGCCCCGCCGGCCAATCAAGCAGCGGCGAGCCCGGTCAGGTGACCCGCTGTTTATCCTCTGATAAATGGCAGGTCAAGCCGGGTGGCGTTCACCGCCACATCCCTCAGTGCCATGTCACCCGCACTCCCGACCACTCATCAAACCCCCTCGCTCCCTTTCCTCAAACTCCTCTTGGTTCCCCCCCACCCCTTAAACCCCTTCTGCAATCACAGCCCACCCCACCACCACCACCATCACAACCCCCCCACCCCTCGGCATTTGCCCCGCATGCATCCATTATTCTCCACGCTCGCTGCACCGTCAGCACAGTCATGATTGCTGACTTCTCCTTCTACTGCCAGCCTCCGCTTTGAACACAATTAACTTAGTAATTGCATTTGTTTTAGGAGTATGGGAGTGATTATCAAAGCCACCTATGATCCTCCAAGCATACACACTTGCTGCCTTCCCTGTCTGTTGATGGGCGCTTGTGCAGGCGAGACCACCGGGGGGGACACAGATAGGGCTGGGAGCACTTCAAAGCAAACCTCGCTTCCTTGCTCAACCTCATACACCTTATTAGAATACCCTGATTGCCAAACCCCTCTGTTGCTTTTGTTTATCTGTTTGTTTCTTGGGTGGCCAAGCCAGCGAGGCTTTTGAAATCCAGGGGGTCATTTTCAGCACAGTTGCCACTAACAATGCAAAATACAAGGGGAGATTGAGCAGTGGAAATAGACGGCAGAAGCAGTTTTGATTTAAATTTGAAGAGGCTGATGTGAAAATGTGTGTTTAGGGTGAAGTATCTTTGCTTTTAAGTTGGTCTCTTGTCGCAATGAAAGGAAGGAAGGGCCTGTATGCTGCATTAGATAGAACTTTAAGTCATAGTTAGTGTAGTTCAGGTGCTATAAATTGGCTCCCTGCAATAAATCTCCATCTTTTCAAGTATATATTTAGTAGTTTTATATTTAAAGAAGACAAAATAAGACAGATTGCTGCACTATAATTAAGAAAAAATGATTTTTTCTTGTGTTTTCAGAGAAAATAACTTGCAACAGCCATATTTTTCTATCAGTCCCCACAACCTTTAAACAATTCTCTAGCTGAATCACAACAAAAGGTCGTCAACTCTCCATTAAAGTCTTCAACAATGCTTCAATCATCTTCTTTTGCAGTGCAGTGAAAATCTTCCACCATTCAGCCGTGAACATCCCTTTACATTGGGATGCTGTAACACTGCATTGTGAGTCCAAGCACCAGCTTGTGTGATGTTCCTGCATTGTTACACATATACACAAAAATGCTTTATTCTGGCTGCATTTTCTGGATCCTTCTTACGACATTGACTTTGAATAAAAGAGCAGTATTGCAGCCCTTTTTTAATTGAAATGCAAACTACATCAACGGCCAGGCCGTGGAATTGGCAATACTCTCCTGGCGTTGTGATAAAGGCTTTTTTGCTGTTTCGGTGGCTATCGACTTGGTCATGTGTGTAATTGCCTAAAGCGTTTCTGAAGCCTCCGATGCACCAATGTAAATATTAAAGAGAGCGCTCAGCTTAATAAAATGCTGTTCAAACAATATGGGGCCCAAGTTATCTCCGCCTGTCCGTTTTTCAGCAGTGCACTGGGAGTCGAGGGGTGCTGCACAGGAGACGAGAGTCAGTATCAAGATGAGACCTGCTCCTTCATAAGTGACGGTGAGAAAAAGCAAGGGGAGCGAAGTGACAGACGATTAAATGAATCCACTAAAGAGTGAGCAGGGTTGGAGACAGAAAAAGGGAGTGAAAATGGGAGATATTATAGCCAGTGGAAAGGAGAAAAGGGGGAGGAGGAAGGGCAGGAGGGAGGGGGGGTGATGGATCAAACAGATTCTCTAATGGTATTGATCCTGTCCAAGGCCACGGTGGAGATGAAGGCCTCCCTGCACAGATACCCCTCTGTCACCTTGACCTTGGGCCAATCCCTGACCTCTGACCCTGTGACCCCCTCCAGCCCTGCTCCTCCTGACCCCCACTATCACTTCCCATGCTGGTCCCCACAGCCACCACCGCCCCCCACCAGCTTTTCCAAATGAGAATTGACTTTCCCGCTCTGTGCAGGGTGGAAATGCAGGTTAAAGTGTGTCAATAATGTTTCACAAGAACAATTTCTCTGGCCGTTTTTGTGCACGGTGTAACGTTTTGACATTTGCTCACTGTGTGGATACCATAGCATGTCCTGCGAGGCATTTGAAGGCCACTAACTGCCTTTAGCTATCGATCCGTCGGTTAAATTGCACACAGAGCCGGCGGAGAGGGAGCACTGAGAGTCAGCCGCTAGGGTGATGCACACTCGGCTCACGATAGCCACC
The DNA here is from genome assembly GCF_046630095.1 of Trachinotus anak. Classification (NCBI taxonomy): domain Eukaryota; kingdom Metazoa; phylum Chordata; class Actinopteri; order Carangiformes; family Carangidae; genus Trachinotus; species Trachinotus anak. The sequence goes on along the minus strand of NW_027273877.1, from coordinate 1,969,779 downwards.
ATCTAATGGTAATTGCTTTCGATCTTTCCCCACAGACATGCGATTTACAGCCGCTCTTCTCATGAATAGGTGACAACAAATATTTAGTGTGTGTGGCGTGCGTGTTGGACGGGAGGAAAAATGTATCAGAGTTTGATCTCACGCTCAGGTAGTTGAGGAACTGTACCAGAAGAGACAGAATCCAGAAAGAGAAAGAAGAAGAGTTCATCGACATCAGGAGGAGTGAAAAAAAGAACAACGGTTGTAAAAACATGATAGTTGATCATCTCTAAAAGGGACACTTGGCTTTCTCCACACCCTGCACTTCATCACCGTGTCGCTACTGAATGGTGTTTAGGGAGCGGAGGGAGGGGTGGGCGATGCTTCTCTCGCGGCCCCAGGTGATTTCACTGAATGGATTACAGCGGGAAACGGCTGTCCTTCTTTCAAACTGCCAGGTGGCGTCCATTTTTCTCGGGGCCTCATTGTTCGGCTCTGTGTACAGGACAGATTTAGACGGCCCAATAAAGTCCCATCTTTAGACGAGACAGCTTGATGCAGCACCTTCTGATCTCAGTGGGGATACAGTAGATCAACTGCCTCGCTGCTAACGCGGTAAGCGCTAAGACAAAGGTAGAGTCTGGAATCATGTGTATGCTTGGAAATCTTCCATAAGCCTTTAACTGACCCCGCTGGTCATTTTCCAAACTAATCAATCTTGTGCCCATTCACTCGTCCCTCAACTTTTTTTTTCCTCCCTGCTCATCTCGTTCCCTCGTTACAAACAGCAGCCGAGTTCATTAGCTGGTATTTGCATCAGTCCTCTCCCTGCAGAGCAGGGAGCTGTTTGTATCCCTTGCAGCCTGATACCTGCCAATGCTAATCCTGTTTACACTAGCACTAAAACACAACTTAGTGGGCCATCCATCCCAAACATCCCTTCCACCTGTCAATAGGCTTAACACATCTACCAAATTTATGTCAGCGTTGTTGCACAGGATTACGTTAGCCATTTGTACCACTTATCCCACCGTTTGCTGTCTGCTAACAAACAGATCACTGCTGCTGGGTTCAAACCTCATGTTTCCAACTACTTTTCTAGAACTAAAGTAAAATAGCTGTAGGTGAACGAATGAGTCATTTATAAAGATCATAAAATGTTCTCATCCCTCAGACTGAGAGTGATAGAACGTGGTCCCTCAGACCTGTAAACATAGTGAGAGACTCTGTTCTCAATTAGTTTCCTTTCATTGATTCTTTAATGCAATGTTCCAGCAGGAACATGTTCTATAATGTTCTAACAGGAACACGTTCTTCAATGTTCTTACAGGTTCATGCTCTAACCAGAAACTTTTAATGTTCTAGCATGAACCCGTTCTTCATTGTTCTTTTCTGTTCCTGTACAAAGGGAAGTGGGCTGATCACATATGTAATCTTTAATCTTCTAACACAAACTTGTTCTTTTAATGTTCTAAAAGGAACACGTTCTTCAGTGTATTAAATGGCATTAAAGGTGTGATAGCCCACATAAACACACATTATTTCCTGTGTTGTTTTGTTTTTTCTCTTAACTTTTCTCAATGGTTTGAAGTGGGCGTGGCTTATTTAGAGATGGTGACATCACACACTCCCATGCACCAATCAGGATTCAGAATCAGATGACAGTCGTGTTGTTGGGTCAGTGTCAGGCAAAGCTTTGACGGCTGCTTATTTAGCTGAGAGGATTTGCGGTTGTGCAGATCTACTTCAGATCTGACGTTATGAGGTTTTTATCCAACAACAACAAAACAATGAGCTTGGCAGTTAATCAGCTGCTTGCAGGGAGAGAGTTATCCAGCATCGTTATAAAGTTGGATTCGAGGCTGTTCAGAAATAATATTATTTAATAAAAAAAACAAAAAAACTCGACAAGGGATCATTCACATCTGTTTGTGCTATAAACTCTTCAGTCGCAGCAGAGTTTGCATGATCCGGATGATGCCCGGTTCTGTCGCTGGTTTCACGAGGACCTGATGTGTCCAACTCTTAAGTGATTCACCCAGAGCTGATGTTAAAATGGATTCCTGGATGTTTTCCAATACTGTTTTGTTCTTGCCTTTGTTACTGTTGGAGTATTGTGTATGATAGAGGGACCGCTGGGACTGTTTGTCACACTGATCCTCTTATATCGCCTCTATCCCTTTGTTTAAAGCAACAATTAAAACTGTTAAGCCACCGACTGTTGTATTTTTTTCCCTCTAAGAGCAATTTTTTATCACTTCAAAGAGTTCAAGAGCCTTGATAAAAATACCATATTTTGAACAGCACTTGTTTTTATGTGAACAAATAATGTCACTTTATATTATAAGAAGGGGAAGAGGAGTGCTGTAGGCAGATAGGTGCAAATGAGATGTGTGTTTTTGTTGCTATTTTTTTAGCCTGGTCTGGCTGCACGCACTGATGTCTTGCTCCATAAAGAAAACTGCTTTTGTTTACAAGTTTCGGCTTAATTTATTCATATATGACATGAATATAAAGTTTCCTACAGTTGTGATGTATAATGGCTCCCTCAGCTTGTGAGACTCCTCCAACTATCCAGCCAGTATCCAGTGATAATCCCCTCATAATGAAGTCATTTTCATTTTTCAGAGTATCCTTGGCCTTGCTCCAGGTTCCCTCAGATGGCGACCAGATGTCGAGATGTATCTCTAAAGACTCCCGACACTTCAACGTTTAATTTTTACGGGATTCTTCTCTCGACATGTGAATCTGTCATTCACACATGAGGGGGTGGGGGGGGGGAGAAAAGCACAGAATCAGTTTTAAGCTAAATCTCATGTGTTTTTTTTTTTCCCTTTAGACTCGGAAAATATTGATCGGCATCCATGAGTCTTTTGAGTGAGAGGGTCTGATTGTTGGCAAAACATTTAAACATGCAATATGGTTGTATCTGCCTCTCTCATTAAGCCACTGCACAAGGCTGAATTTAAAGTGATGACAAGTTAGTGGCGAGTGTAAACAGGCAGGATTTGCTTGCCAGCAGAGGCAAGTGTGTTAGTGAGAGGTCTAGGGAGCAAGAACTAGTCTTGAAATATTTATAGGGTTTGACTGGGATCCTTCCCTCAGGAGCAAGCATTGAAAACTTGCAATCTGTGGATCGCCAAAGGCAAACTGACGCGGAGGTCAAGCCTATAGGTTTTTCTTTACATGAAAACAACTGGTAAAAGGGAAAGAGACAGAGCAAGGGAAGAGAATAATATATTCTGCACCCGGGAGCAGGATTTTAGCTTGAGAGGGTTATGGATTTTTTTTCTCCTTCCCCGTTTTTTGTTGTTACAGACATCTCCCCTCATTTTCCCGGGATCAAAAATCCATTTTGGATCATCCATTCAGTATTAAATCTGGCAGCTACTTGTATACACAACAAACTCAATTTGCAGAGGCGATTTTGAGATCTTTCGTGGATGTGTCAATGACAGACAACAACAATCCCGTCTTTCATTTTTAATACAACGCCAACAGGCCGAGTCACATGTAGTCTCACGGACGACGCTTTTGTTTTTTTTTTTTTACTTGCATCACTGTTTTTTGGGCACTTTCCTCATTGCAATGCAGATATTATTATGAACATTGAAAATCCTATTCATGTCATATCATCTATGAAATGAGGGCAAGACCTTTTCATGCATTTATCTAAAAGACACTCAAATCCATTTCATACAAAAAGAGAGACCACTCCACTGAACTGCCACCCATGACTCGCACCAAAACAGAGAGAGGTCGGCCACTCATTTCCTCATGGTTACCCAGGCAATGAGGCCAGGAAATTGGACAGTAGGAGGCAGTCTCTCAGTGCTCCCTCTGACATGCCTCAAATCCCTCCAAAGGAGTCATTTAGAGAAGTCAGAAATATGCCTGATTACTTTTGCCATCTTTATTTCAGCTTCTCCCTCCGAACCAAAATCACCATTTTTTTTTTTTTTTTTTTTGCAGAAAGCAATTATTTTTCATTTGAATCACAAGACCTCTGCGTGCAATTGTCCACCCAGTGCACGGTGTAATCTCCTGAAATGAGGCGAGACTTGTGTCCCGCGCTCCTCGAGTGCTCTTGTGCATTCGCACGGTGAAATTGCCGTTGTGTGGACCCAAACACAACATGCGAAGTAATTACAAGGCAACAATTACGCAGGCGAGGCCAGACGTAATCGATAGGCCATCAGACAGACTGGTCAGGGGCCAAATGTCAGGGGTCAAGGTTCAGCTTCTCTCTGACTCTGTGTGTGTATGTGCATGTACTTTTTTTGTCCTCTGGAGGAAGAGGATGCTGATTCATAACTAGCAGGGGGATGGACAGTGAGGTGCAGTCCAGCTGATCTATTCTTCTTGAGGCAGCGAGTATTGATTAGAATCTACCACATTAGTGTAGCCCTGAGGAGGAGCAATCCAAACAGCTGGGATAACACTCGAGGTCCCTGCTCCAGTGCACCTGGGGAATGATACAGTGAAACTGATAATACCACATGTGTAAAATGTCTCAATGAGAGCGTCTATTTTCTATCAGGTGGCCTAATTTTGTGATTTAAAAAAAAAAAAAAAATCTTGAATGACATATTTTCTTAAAACAAATGAAGACCCTGCTGCTTTTGTTTTACTTTAAAACAATCATCAGGTGTTAGGCTGCTAATATAATGCAGGTGTTGCTCTGTAACACCAATTAAGCTAATGATGCCACGAAACAAGTGAAAACGAGGATGATTTCAGGAACATATAGAGCGTATATACACCAGAGCAGGTCCGCTGCTTCAAGAACCATTTGGGATTAGATATACTGTCAAGTTTAAGTCTTGAAATCTTGTGTTAAGCAGTGATTTATACGTTGAGGTTCTTTCTTACAAATCACCAGAGTCTGGGTCTGTGACATCGTTAACCTAATTGCTGTTACTGAGCAATCAGCTGGCGCACCTGGTGTTCAATATCTCTACCAGCTGATGGAGGGGAACCTGCGAGCACGCCACAGACACAGGGCTGCTGTAGCTGTCGCTGTAGCTGTTGCTGGGAATAACTTGACTCTTCCGTGGATCGGTGTGTTTTTTTGTGAAATGTGCTTGAAGGTAAGATCATTTCTGAGACTCTTCTTAATCCGTGATGTGTTCGCTTCCAACCAAATGATTTGTATTTTGAGATATTCTTTGTTTCAGGGCGAGGTCACCTGCCTTTCATGTGCACTTTTTTTTTTCCTGTGGTTTTTTTTTTTTTCTGACTCATTCCGCACGTTGCTTGCAGTGCTGTCGAACTTCAGAAAAAGTTTCTTGTGCCCCTTGAGCTCTTGATCTCATTTGTGCGTGGTGGTGCTCACAGCTGCACTTTGCAACTGAAGAGTTAAAAAAAATAAAAAAGGAAACAGGTGGAGCCTTACTCAGGTGACATCAAACCATGTCAGAGCATCCAGCGGCTGGACCAAATGATCCAGAACCTTCTGCTGTAAAGTGGATGGCCTGCAAAGCACAGGAGGAAGAGGCACAGTCCATCATGAGCTTCCTCCCTGTGTGAGACCAACCCCCCTACTCCCACCCCTCCTCTTCCCTCTCTGATAGCAGAGATGTGTCCATGAAATATGTGCAACTTCCCGTTGAAATTAGAGGGCCCTGAACCATGAAAGGCACCACAGGTATTGGCTGTATGGCACAGCAGCGGCGGTGGCGGCGGCGGCAGCAGCCCCGCTACATGCCTGGCCTCTGTGTTGTAAAGCTCCGAAGGCACAAAGACACACGAGCACTCGTCTGTAACATATTAAAACCAAGGGAAATAAATTACCCCAGTGCTCTGATGAATTATGAGTTGTGTCTCAGGAGCTGGAAACGCTTCATAACTTCGAAATCTTCTTTGGAATATGGTGAGCATCACCTGATTTCTTTTCCCCGTGGACTCCTCAAATCCTGGTTAATTACTACTTTGAGTTAAACAGCATGTTCTCTCTCTTCTGTTTGGTTCCACATTGCTGTGAAAAACACTTTATATCCCTAAAATAAATTAATACTCAATACCTTGACAGCAAATATCAAACTTCAGACTGCTCAGAAAAGACCCAAAATGTCTTTTTGTTTGTTTGTTTCTTGCAATTAGACTCTGAACTCTGTTGCTGCTAATCCTTTTTTTTCCCCGATGTGCAATAAACTTGATTTATGAAACGATGCATCTGAAGAAGCCGAATATACAGAGGTGCTCCTGAACTCACCACTGCTCCCACTAGACAACAGGAGGACGTGGCTGCAGGATGAGTCTCCTCTCTCCTCTCACATTGATTAACATTTTGCTCAGTCACAGCTAGAAAGTGCACGTGGTCATCCATGCACCCTGCTCTCTGTTAGTAGGTATTTACATCTCATCATCGTCATCATCATCATTGGCACTATTTATAGCATATCAACATATTGACATTGTAGGGATGATTTGGATTTACAGTACGAAGCTTAGTGCCACATCCGTGTTTACACATCTTCGCTCGGCCTGTATCTTTCTGCAGGTGGATCAATACCATACATCAAGGCTTTTCCTCTCTCTGCATGAAGAGCTCTTCTTTTTGAAGCTATTGGAAATGATTGTGCACGATGCAAAGCAATGCTCTTATTAGCTTACAACGGCGACTGTGCAAGAGGAGAAATCCATAGGAGAGTAATGAGTTTAGGCCACTGGCGACAAAGTAAATATTTGTGGAGTTAATAAATCCAATCCGTTGTCCGATTCAATTAAGGAGGGGAACCTTATTGCAATTCCACCCCTCCCACTGGTTCATCCGGCTGCTTATTGACTGGCACAGTGCAGCTTGAGGTGGTAGCCTGAAACATCTTCATCAAGAAAAGAGCATATTGTGCACTTAGACGCAGCTTTCTGGAACAATCTGTCTCTCTGAGGGCACCTCTTGACAAGCTGGTGCAACATTTAAAAGGTGAACAACTTTATCTTTTGCGCCACTTTAAAGAACATCACCTCTGCGCAATCTCCGAGGACTGACGGCGTCAGGAGCGAAACGCTGTTGAGCCACATGACTGATGGGTCGCTCGCAGGAAAAGTGGAGCGCTTGATGAGATATTAATCAGGCGGCGTCAGGAGGGGTGGGGCGGCGCTGTTGCACGTGGAGCCTAAATGCGAGGCGTGATGGAGATGTTGGAGATCTGAGGTGTCTTGGGCGAGGCGGGGCTTGTTGGAGGGGAATAATGAATCGGCCTATTAGCATATTGTCACCGGTTGTCTTGTTTACTCCGAGGTGTTTGCCAAGCAGCTCTCCCCAAGGAGAAACGGGCGCTTCACAGTAACTTCTGGAGTAAACAGTGATATGCTAATGCGCATGCAAATACGCACACATGCCCGCACACACATACTGTACGCTCGCAGACAGCAAACACACAATAAACTTTGCTTTTAACAACCTGTGATGGGGCGATGGCTCACGTCCTTTGTCAATATTTATTGCAAAGAGGGAGGATGGGAGGGCTCAAGACGGAAACGCAAGGCCTCATACTTCTCATCTAATACAGCTCGTTGTATGGAATCAAAAGGTACAAAACACCCAAGTTTACCCAAAGCAAACATCAGAGCCATGCGTTCAGGTGCTCGCATCATCCACACAGGCGAAACAATCCAGCACGACAGCGACTCACTGACGTTTTCGTCACTTCTCATGACCCGCACACGCTTGTATCATCATTTACGGTTGATTGCGGTTGTATTCGCAAAAGGAGGCTGGGATGTTTAGGATCAGGCACAGCTCTATCAGTCTATTCTGTCAGCTTTTTCTTTTTTTTTTTTTTTACTGCCTCCATCTCTTTTCCCACCTTTCTCTTTCTCCGCCATCTCTTTGTCTGTCTATATCCCTCTCCCTCCGAAACTCTCCGCCGGCGCTCGCTCAGGCTCTCGTAATTGCTGGTAGTCTGCTTAACAGTCACAATGCCTTACTGTAATCAAAGAACTGACAAAAGACCCCTTTCATTTCACTGTCTGCCTCTGTGTACAGTATAATAAGCTTCCATCCTGCTCACATGTCGAGAAGCCAAGGACCCCAGTGCAGTAATTTTTGCATTGAATGAGATGCAGGTGATCAAAGTCCGCATAGTCTTTTTGATTCCCTAGAATAGCCAGGCCCTCCCTCTGCTATGCCTTTTGAACATCTTAAGATTCCTCAAAAAAAAGGAGGAGGACAAAAAAGAAAAAAAAAAAAAAGAAATGCTATTCCTGCATTCTTCTTGTAGATATTCCCACTACACGCCTGCCTGGGTAGCTGGCTCCCCAGCGTTTTTGGGGGGAAACTTTGAAGGAAAGTAAAGGACAAGCTGCTTTTGCAGGAATGAAACCCAGGCTTTGCCTCTACATCTGTTTAAATGCAGTGTGTACATGAGTGGTGAGGGGGTCAGGATTTTTGGTTTTACATTGGTGAACAAATAAAAGCGTAGGTCTGGGACTTTCCTACTTTAATGAAATAACAAACTGTATATTCAGATTTTCAATATCAGCCTTTAATATTCAGCTCAAGATGTAAACGTTAACACACGCATAAGCATTTTATTTGCTTCCTAAAGCATTTGCTCTTGAGGTGAAAGTGCAACCCTTCTTCTTTCTCTCTCTCTCTCTCTCGTATCCTCACTTTTCAAATGTCAGCCTCATGTCTGGCGTGCGGTGGCGGTAGGTGGTGTCTGGCAGGAAAGAAGTTTGGGAATACCTGCAGAGCTGCTCTCCGCGCTCCTACATTCAATTAGAGGATTTCTCGGGTGATAAGGCCGGCCGGCAGGGCAATATCCCGGGGATCCCGGCCGTCCCCTCTCCCCCTGTCCCTCCATCCGTCAGGGGCTCCAAATCCATTGTCAGAATTATGGCGAGCAGTTCAATAATTCAGATTAGAGCTCATGTTTATTAATGTCCTACATCTGTGCAAACAACGTGTCAAGCCGAGAGTTTATTGTAATTGCCTGAGCAAACAAAACCTGAAAGAAGCAATTTCCAGTTACAATGTGGTATGACAAGTAATGAGGCCATTGGCATTCTGCTCCCATCGTCGCCGCTGCTTCTTTTCATCGCCCCAGTATTGTGTGTGATAGATATTTTTATAAGGAATGAAGGTGCTGGATAATGTGGTGGCGCCACTAGAGGCAGGTTAGTGATTAAAGATAATCATCACCACCACCACCCCCCCTTGCAAAATCTTATTAGGTTTCCCTTAGCATTACTTACTTTGACTTCCACGTGGGACTGAATGGCGACGCGGCTGTCCACACCACAACCACAACTAGATGACAATTCAAATGACTATTCATTTGCATTCTTGGAAGGAGGAAAAAATAATAATATTGCCTTGTGCCACCTGAGGGACGCACGCCGCCTCCCAGTCGCAGTGTTTTGAAAATAGCTGTTGCATAATCTGCCAAAGCAGCTTTAAAGGAGAGCTCTAAATAATTGGAATTGACACAGGATATCAACCCCGACTTTCCTATCTGTGTCTAACATATTAGCCATCTCTGGAAATTAGCTATTATTGCCTAATTGAATTTTGTCTGCCAAATGTTTAATTAAATGGCAGTTGTAGGTTTATTGAATTTGCCCCTGTATTTGTTTAATGGCAGAGACCTGTGAGCAGATTATGGAAAGCGCTGCGGTTTGATACATTCTCTTGTCCCTCTATGGCGTTTTAATGTGATCACAGTCTTTGTTTTCAGTCACAGATGGTTGAGAGCAACCAGGGGCTTGTTCTGCGATAGAGAGCCGTGCTGTTACACCGGAGCTGATGGACCCACGAGGACTCAGGATGCCGATTGATGTCTCTACTTAGTGCTGCGCGTTGCACCTCAACTCATCTCTTTTGGGGTAGATAGAGTTATATACTGCTGAAATGTGCTGCTGAAGACATTTATCTTGTAGGAGCTTGGAGAATTAATGAAATATGTTTGGATTTTGCTTGTTCACACTCATTATTCTCATGTAATGTCAGTTTTTTTTGTTTTTTTTTCTGAAGAACTTCCAGGACAGATGCTTTTGGGCTATATTTACCTGTTACATAATATACCTATTCTTTAAAAGTGTGATGCTGCTGCTGGGATTCAAAGTTCTCTGCTAGGTTAGTTATGCTCAGAAGGCCTTGCACATGTTTTCATACTTTACTGTGGATGGAAATACACATTAGCACCACAAAGGCTAAGCTGCTCTCACCTGGCTGCTATGTATTTAGTTTTACAAATTAAACACCTCAGTTTTCTAACATTAAGATGTTTCAGCTACCACAGCTCTGAACTCCTTTGTTAACTCTGCTCTGTCGCTCAAAGTGCTGTGTTAACTATACACTAAGTGCGTGTTTACAGCGAACGGGGGGGCCGCTCGCTCCGTGACAAAGTGTTTAGGTTGCAACTCTGTCTGATGGCTCTGGGATTAGAAAATCCCTCTTATGATTGATAGATTTATTTGTCACTGCTGTCTGGACGCGAGCAGCTTACACCCTGCCAAAGCCAGGGACCATTAATCAGTGTAAATAACGCTCCTCTTATACACATATCAGGAGTCCGTACGTGGAGACTTTTGACACGAGGGGGAATGGCGGCAAAAGCATATTTGCAGCAAATAGGCATGTGACCAGATGATCAGAGATGTGATGTGCGGATGTTGGCGAGGAGCTGACTCGCTTGCTCGAGGAGTGCTGCCTTTGCTGCTGACGCTAACCAAGAGGAAATTGGTATTTTTTGCTGTGGGGCTGAGGTTGTGGAGTTTGGGACAGTGGGGTGCGGGTTGATTAATGACTCTATCGGACGTCCCCGCGTTGAGGGGGACGGCATCTCACTTTCTGAAATATCGACGGATTTATCACTTAGGTTATGATGCAGGACTGCAGCCAAAACAGCTGCCGTACCCTCTGCAGAAAGTTGCAGATAATTTCATTCCTAACATCAAATTCCACTCGGCTCTGGAAATGAACCGCAACACAATTCCCTCTTTGTGTGTTTCATTAATGCCTGCTGATTATTACTCTATTAATTATCATTCTAAATCCATCCAGGGCAAATACACATTGTGATGATTATCATACATGTTTAATGCCCTGCATAACAATGGTCAGACATGTCCGCTGGATGCATTTAATCTCAGTCCATTGTTGTCCAAAGAAACGATCTGATTGGGCAACTTCTCCGGGGTATCACTTCACCCAAGCTTTGCTATTATCTTTGCATAAATGCACACCTTGTCATTATTTACTGCTTAATTAGCGCACAGCTTAATTAAATCGGCATTAATCAAGCAGACAGAGGTGGCGCTTGGGGAACACTTTACACGTGTTAGCGATACTGTACTTTATTATCCAAGGAAACATAAATCAAGCGTCCCTCGCTGGAATTAACTGATAACATTTGGTTGTTTGGGGCCCCTTAGTTGCTCCTGTGCTCAGGTATCACCACAGTGTAATGGAGGTTTGTTGTGGAGGTGGACAACAAAGGAGATGTTATCATCTTAGTTCTTCCTGGCAATACAAAGACAATTAAGAAGTCTTGTGCTGCTGTATGGGCAACGGGATGGAGAGGAGAAGGTGATAACATTACAATCTTATTCTCTTATTGTTCTCAGTGTTAATATTCTGACGTCTGATCTGAAACATCAGGGCAACAAACAAACTCCAGATTTCACCCAAAAGCAAAATCCCAAACACATGAGGCTGGATTTTAATGAAATCACTCGCATATACGCAAGCATGCTCAAACACATGAATCACTTTTTAATTTGCTTCACGGATCAAAAAAATTCATCATCTGTGGATCAAAAAAAAGAAATAAATAAAACCTGTGAAATCTGCGAAAAAGACATTTGAAGCTGAAAATGGTGTTTGCTCCCTGCTGCATGTGTGGAAGTGGTCGACTCTGCAGGCTCCTTTCCCCTCGCTCTCTCAATCTTAATGGAGAGGAGACGAGGAGTGCTCCCCCGTGGAGAGGGAGAGATAGGCGCGGGGAGGGTGGAGGGGGAGTGGGTGTCGGAGGAGGGTGGGGGGTGGGGTGGGGTGGGGTGGGCTGGAGGAGCCATCTCTGTGTAATTAAAGCGAGTTTAATGGGAGGTGCAAAGCAGTGGAAGGGAGGTCAGTCCTGATGGAGACGAGCCTCAGAACGACCAGCCCCTGTATCCCACCCCCTCCTGCCTCCTGTCCCACGAGGCGAGGTGGGCGCAAACTCCTCTTTTAGCCCGTTGCCACTAAGCCGATTTCACCAGTGGCCCTCCTGGGGAAGGGTGCTTCGGTTGGAGGGGAAAAGTGTGGAGGGGATTGGGCGGCGGGGGGGGGCACGTATGGGAGCCCCTGCTATGGCACCATGGAAAGCCCTGATTAACTCCCTCCACCAGTCCAAAACCCCACCATGCAAATGAAGGCAGCCTGGTGCTTTTATGAAGGGGGAAGTGCTTGTCAGTCAGGCTTGGCCATCCCTTGATGTGCTTCCATTGTGATTCTAGGTGTGCTGCTTGTACCGTCTTAGATAGCAGTGCAAGGTTGATTCATCCCCATAGGATTGTTAAAAGGTGGATCCGCTAAGTTTTCAAAGTGACTCAAATGGGGGGGGGGGTGTCTGGCACTCTCTTGTCAGCTCTTTCTTAGCCCATCACAGACATTGGTTTTGAAGATTTTGCTGTCTGACTTTGCGATAATACATAATGGGGATTCTTTGACAGCACAGTCGTCCCCTGAGGACGGGAGATATGTTTGCACCCTGAGGTGTGGTCTGCGCTGTCTGTGCATCGTTCAGTCATTTAAGTGCTCCACTGAGCTCATTAAGTGTTCAGATTCTTTACACTGAGATCACTTCACATTGTGCACCTCTCAGTAGTTAATGGAATATAAATAAAATATATAAGGGCCTTCTATTAAAAAGAAAAAAAAAACTTGCACAGCAAATGATGCCAGATATCTTTGGGGTCACATTTTCACCCAGATGTTGGTTCTTGTCTATCTTCTCTCATCTTCTCTGGTCTTTTTTTCATGAAGCCTTCGTATGCTGTGTGAGAGCTAATTTGAGAGGTTTTTTTTTTTTTTTTTTTTTCCATTAATCCTCTGAGTAGCCTGTGAAACCAGTGTGGGAGAAAAAGGCAAAAGCTCAGCGCTCCTTTTAAAAAAGCAGCCCACTGTAAATTAGGACCTGGAGGTATGTTGCAGTGTTCTGGGGTCACACTCATCATTTCTCTCGTCCTGTTCTTGGTTTCTCTGCCTGTCACAGACTGTAGCTTAGCAACCTTTATCGTGAGCCCTCTGTGACCTTGTCAGGGCTTTTCCTTCCGCGCCATCCTCAACTTAATCACTGCCTATTCCCTCCAAATCTGACCATCATTAGGAGGAGTCTGGAAGCCAGATTTGAACTCTGCATTTTCCCAAACATGTCAATAATCCTCCTGACCTGCTGGCCTCGTTGGATCCACGTTCTCTGACATCATTCAGTCGACTTTATGGTGATAAAACTCTTCTTTCTTCTTTTACTTTCTCACTCCGCTTTCTCTCTTAACAGTCATTTGTAAGAACGAATTAGTTCTGAAAAAAGCAATGTGTGCTCTGCCTCACCCCTGGCACAGCAATAGTTTTAATTTTAGGAGAGGAAAAGGACTGACTTGAAATGAATGGATGGCAACTCTCCCATCTCCCGCATTTGTCATTTGTTAATGCACTTGACCTCATAATCAGACTGCCAGCGCAACAAGGCAGCAAACAAGTTGTGTCATGTTATCAATTTATCCAACATGACAAAGTAATAACAGCAATAAATGAACATGTACTTTGGAAGGGCGGCGTTGCAAATTGAAATGCCGGAGTGTGAGATGTGCTTCTCGCCAAAAGAAGGAGCAATGAAGATGATGGAAAATCTAATATGAAGGAAGACAAGTGTTTACATTGCAGCTTTGTGCGTTTTACATCCTAAGTACTCTCCGTCTCTCTGTTGGCATCCCCAGGGCTGCTTTCACTGTTAGCAAAGCATATGCAACAGAACTGAAATACAGTTGCAGCTCTAGCAGCGCGGTGAATGTGGCAAATAAAAGACACATGGGCCGAACTGATGAAACAATACTGTAAAATGAAAAAGCTTGATCGTTATCATTTCGGGTGCATTTGGTTGATTTTGCACAGGGAATGTCTGGTGGGTGTGGTTTTCCCTCATGGGGCATTTCAACTGGTTCCAGTTTGAGAGTCTAAATCAATCCGTCAATCACAGAAGAAAAGAATTTCAAAGACAGTTTGACTCAAGCTGGAATACATCTCGATACATATTTCATGGACCTGACCGACCTCTGAAGTCACTCTCATTTGACATCAATTCTCTGTGCTGCCCACAAAAGCCTTGGGCAGTTCACCTGCACACAGGACGGGCTGGCCGGTTCATATACCATCAGTTCTTCTTTATTCTCAACGCCCCGGGCGCTTCACAGTTCTGCAGCTCTGCACACCAAACACTACATCAGCTTGACAAATACAGTAGAGTGATAAAACACCGTGTTCTCTGCTGTGTTTCTTCACTCGCTGCAAGAGAGCAACAGGCCTGCGAGAGCGCACGGAGGAGTCACATGGAATCATGAAAGGAGGCATTGTGGGAGGTTACAGCCAGTCGAAATCCCCCCGCACACCTGCAGGTGTGGGATCAAATCAGGCCAGAGACCTCTCTCCTCCACCTCCCTGCGGTGAAATACAAAGAAAAAAAAAAGGGTGAAGCAGACTGATGGAAACAATCAAAGAGATACTCCTCCTCTTATATAAGTGTATACATGTGGTCACTGAGTTTCTGTGTCTTTATAAAGTTCAGAGCCAGACCGTGGCACAGGTAAACGACTGTACCTTTTACTGTCAATACTGTGGTTAATTTTAAGAAATGATAAGTTACTTTAGAGTCGAGAACAGACAAGAAAACACAGACTGATTTGGAGCCTGAAAACAGAAACTGATCAGTGTCAAAACATCAGAGACAAAAATTCATCTTTGTCATGATTAGACATATTCCTCCTCAAGTATAATAATATTATTAATCAAGAATGATTTTTTTGAAGCTGTCTTTAAAATGTCAGATGCTATTTTTTGTGCACTTTCATGACAAGCAACTTGTGGCAAAGCAGATAGTGATTGCTGTCTTTAAGGAGCTCTGCAAAATCTCTGAGTGAGGAGGTCGGGGGAGATGGTTGCACACCATACGCCGCTGTCTACATGCCATTAAACTCTGGCTCTGGTTCGTTTGTAAGGTCATTTGTAACAGGCAATGTCACCCTGCCAATAATTTTTAAAGCCTATGACAAACAAACTTTGTTGTTATGTTGTTTTCATCTAAGTTTCATTAACAATGTGGGATATTTAACTCTATATATTTAAATCAAAGTCGCCGCAACAGGACACCATTGAATGTCCAAGCCACTAAAACGCTGGAAGCACTGGCCACGATGTTATTATAGTACACCCTCAAAATGACTGTGGTAATAATTCATTCATGGTTAAACGCAGGTAGCAATTTAAGTCAAAATGTATTAGCTTTGCTTTAAATGAGCTTTAACATTGTTCCTTCTCTTCCTGTTTTGGTATCAGCCAACTCCTTTGTTCGTGAAGACTTCCTGGAAACAACTCTCAATCTGATTGGCTGCCACTGAAAACTAAAAACTTCAATTATACAGCAGGTAGCGTGTGAAGAGGGTTTTGTTCTTGTAAACATGCTCAGCAGTGACAATGACGGCGACAGCGCTGATGACCAGCAGCAATGACCAATGAGTATTTGCATTTCATTTCACACCTGCTCTCTCCCACTCGTGCCACCACCAGACCTTGCTGATGTCGTCTCCTCCCAACTTCGTCCCTTCATCCCCAGCTTCAAACAGGATCTGAAGCTAAAAGTACACCCTGTCATCTTTTAGCTTGTAATTGCTCGACTCGCCGTTGCCCCTTCGTTCTTCCAGGCTCCAGCAATTACAGAAAATACAATGAGGCTTGGCTTTTCTCGTGGGGTGTAGAATGTATATACTAATTCGCAATAAAGTGCTACAGCTGTCAGTGCATTTTCTGCTCGGTTACTTCAATAAATTGGAACTCTGAGTAGGGAAAAACGGGAATATCGTATTATGTGCTCCCCTCACTAGATGCGGGGGCCGACTCTTGCAAACACAATTTGAACAATTCCATTTTCCTGCGATGAGAAAATGTGACTTGTCGTTTCAGAGATAGACGAGCACTGATGCCTTGGCGCCCTCATAATGGATTTCACTTTTCAGGAAACAATTATTAGGGACTAGAAATAAACCAGCACAGTTCAGATAGGTTTTATTTTCAAATTATGTAAATAGACAGGAACAAAAGTGCTTGATTACAGTTGGCGACCTTCTTCTTTGTCTCTTAGAAGTGACCTGCTTCGCCCATATTGTTAAAGGCTCAGGCTGTGTATGCTCTGTTGCTGTGTGATCCATCCTCTGCCTTGACCCTTACCCATGATGCTTAGAACAGCTTCCTCATTGTTTAGTACCAACGATGGCCAGGGCCAGCTGGAGGGTTCCAGATGATTAGCCATTTCTTCCCCCCTCCCCAGTTGTTGCGATCTCTCCTTCAGTCTCCCTTTCTGTGTGTTTCTCAGAGCTGTTGTCACTCACATCTGTTCCCAATGGCTCGGCTCACCCCGGCTCGTCTTGGAATCTCGTGCCGGCCCGGCACCCCGGAAGTGCCGCAGCCGCAATCCAGCAACCACGCCGGAAGCGTTTGAAATCGAGGCTCTAATGATGCCACTGCATAATGCAGGATCTGCAGGGGTGATGGTGATGCAGGGAGGGGGAGGGGGGGCAATGGAGACGGGGAGAAAAGAAAGGGAGGGAGGTTGTACCCAGCAGCCAAATGAAAGCAGAAGGACTGAGAAGGAAGTGGAGCCAGAGTCGGTGTTAGCAGTGTTGTTCTGTAACTGCACGGCGTTAACAGCTGCCCCTGCCATTAACACAATGGGAGAGAGAAAGAGAGGGCTCCTTGTTAGGGATCATTTATTAACTGAGATCATCTTTTCGTTAGCCTTAGGGTAATGACTAATGTCAATGGCAAATTTCACAGTTGTCTAGAGAAATGAATTAGATTTGCAATAAAAGGGCCCTCGGCTTGTTGTACATGCTCATTTGCTGGAGTTGGTGAACTTGGAGAACTGTAAAGAAACCAAGGATCCTGGCTTAATACCCTCTCCCTTCCCCATCGCCAGACACTGACCTTTTTCTCTCATTATGAGGGAGAGAGAAAAAAAAAACACGAAGGCATCTATAAAAAGAAGCCTTACACTATGTGTCGTAGCACGAGTAACATCATTACAACGCATTCAGCAATGCAAATGAGACCTATAGATTCTAGTGCAACCGCCGATGTGAACGTTTAGCAAAACACACACACACAAGCTGCGTGGGACCCGACCCCGACACACTCAATTCAGCTGTGTGTGTGTGTGTGTGTGTGTGTTTGTGCATCTGTGTCTGTGCAGTTCAAAGATTAAGACTCAGGCGTATTCTTTAATCCGCTCATTGAGCAGTAGCAGAGTGTGGAGACAGAATGGAGTGGGTACAATGACCCCCCCATTGGTGGCGACTCACGCCATCTCAGACGCTCCTGATGGCACCACAAAACCGGCCCTCACCTACGCTCACCCCCCCCTCCACTCTGACCCAAACTCCCCCTTACAAAAGAACCTGTCAGGATACCCCCCCCTCCCTCCTCTTTGGCCCTTGCACGCACACACACACACAGACACAGAAACAAACCCTCCACCCTACGCTGCTGTCATCGCCCCCGGGGGTACCCTGCTAAGAATAGTGGACCCCCAAAAAACAGCACTTTTTCTCCCTCTCTGTGTCTCATTCTCCTCTCTCCCCACTCCTTTCTTTACAGGACAGATGACACAATGCGGTGATTCACACCGGCCTGGGCACTCACATACTGTAGGCAGCCTCTATTGGCCCATGTGTGGCTGGCTCACAGCGTGGGGTTAATTGCGAGCGAGGTTAACAAAATAGGAGACAAAAATCAGTTTCAGAAGAGGCCGGGGACCCAGGAGGCTGCACCAAGATGAAGTGGAGCCTGAAACACAATGTGTGCATGTGTGTGTGCGCGTGTGTGTGTGTGTGTGTGTGTGTGCACAGGCCCGGGTCAAATATTTGCAAATAATTCTTGCAGTTTGTCGTTGCCTGAGCATCTTAAGAGAGGGGTGGGCTTTTACAAGCAGAGGACAGTCCAGACGACTTTATGGGAGTTTGAAAGAAAATAGTGTGAAATTTACTTTATGGTTCTGCCCTGAGGTTCTTTCTCAGTGCCAGTCAGACATAAAAGTATATTGATGTTATCACCAAAACAAGTAGCCTGTCAATCGATTAATTGAACGATCAACAAAAATCTGGATAATGGATGAAGTTCTTTAAAGCAGTAATGGCTTTTTAGCCACATGGGGGCAGCAGACATAGCTGTAAATGCACAGTACCAAGTTAATAAGGCGACATTATGTCAAACCGGCACTGTTTTCACATCCTGCAAACATATACCAATTAGTTTGTGTCCATCTGACCTATGTGGGTCCAATATTCACTGTCCTTTTAGCTCTGTTTTGGTCTCCACCTCCTGAAGGAAGTATCGGCCTCTTCAGCTGCTAAATGCTAATTGGTCACTTTGCCTGTCCATAGTTTGGTGCAGGGCAGGTAACACATGGTTATAGTGCAGCTTTAAGTCAGTTACCAAACCTTTGCATTCATTTCAACTCTTTTCCTCTGTTTGAAATCATTGTAAACTGAACATCTTTGGGTTTTGCAAAAAAAAAAAAAAAAGATGTTGTGAAACTGTGACACTGTTTTTCCAGGGACATTGCAGATGATTGATCAGCTCCAGAGTACAGATGTGTCGGTGTTAGCCAAAAGGCTCATTTTCAAATGTTAGATGTTCAGTGAGCCGTTTTCACCTTTATTTAACCAGGTCTGTTCTTTGAGATCCCCAGAGTTTGAGCCAAAATGACCGCGGCACAAGATAAGGATTCAAGAAGATTTATATTCACCCTGTCACAAATTATTCTACACAGCAGATAAGGGATTATGATAAACTAACAGAAAAAAAACAGTGATGTGTTTTGCATGAATGGATGCACTATGCTAAGTATTTGTTACATCAACACACCCTGCCGCATTAGTACAGTACAGTGCCATAGAGCCTCAGCTGTGGGTTATTAGGGAGCACTATAGCAGTCAGTCACTTACTGTACAGTTTCTCCACAATCGCATTTTTGAAAATGGATGTAACATTTAGCTGTTAATACCAGCTGCTGGAGTGTTCGTCTTCAGATGATTTAATTGCCCGGCAATTTTCTCCTGTCAAAAAAGCAATGTGCACCTCGGATGAAAACGAGCGAGCGCAAGTGGGAGAGTTAATTAGCGACCTCGTTAGGGACCTGGAAGTGTCTGGTGGGGCCTCTGTGTGTGTGTTTGTGCGTGTCTGTTTCTATCTGTGTCTGTGTCGTCTTTGTCTGTTTGCCTGTGTGTGTGTGTGTGTGTGGCTGGTGACTAGGAAATGTAGTAAGGACCTAATCTGTCATTGTATGTATACATGACCAGTTTACCCTGTGTGACTGGCAGGATGTTCACACCATGGTTGACGTGTGCATGTACTGATGCATTGTGGGTGGTGGCAGAGGTTGCTATGGCATCTAGATGGGGATCCACAGCTAAATTACACTATGCATTTATGAAGACCATACATTTTTGATTTGCTTTGGGAGATGTATCCTTCAGATATGTCAAGTGGGTACTAATTAAGTCATATTAATCACAGATAAACACAAGTGTAATGGATACAAGGTTGATGAAAATTGAGTTTATTCTGTCACTACTACTACCACTGTGGTTTTTTGTGTGTCTTCAGGTGCAGATGTGCAGTGAAGCCTCTTATATACTTGCTTTCATCTTTGTGTTTGCACGTGCATGATGGCTATCCCTGCCTCTCCTGTGTTCCCTCACAGTTCCGGGTGTTTGCAATGAAGTAATGATGCACAGTGAGAGCAGGAGAAATAAACGCACCTATGCATATGCATTGATTGAAAAACAAACAGTCATCAGAAGCTAAACTTCTCAAATCAAATGTATTGTGATCACAGTTGAGATGTTCTTTAAGACTGATTTGCTGAGACATGTCCCCCTTTCAAAAACCTTATTGAATTAGGCCGGAGATTTAACGCCTTGCAAAAAAAAATGTCACCATCATATTCCAAGGGCGTGCTGGAGATTGGATGAACGGGCTGCGTGTGGCGCTCTGGCTGAGTGAACTCTGTTGGTTTGGGGAGTGGTGCAGTAATTTGTTAAGACTGGGCCCCTGAATTATTAAAGGCATATGAGTGTAAATAATTCACTGATCACCAAACAGCATGACAGGCCATTCATCAGCATGTGTCGCCTTGTGTGTGCGGGCACTTGTATCTATGGCGTGCGCGCGTGCACTTGTGGTTGCGTGTTTGTGGGAGGAGAGGTGGGTGGCAGAGAGTGGGAGGTTGCAGGTTAGAGTTGAGGTTTTGAGGAGGTTGCTGGCATCCAAATACGTGTGTAACGTGTTTTTTTGCATGCACACAAAGTCTTGAATTGTCCCCGTTTGGCTACTGAGATGAATTTCTGCACCAGTGTACCTTAATTACACTTCCATGAGCAAACATATCACCTGCAGGAGAGGAGGGTAAGCATGAGGGGAACTCACAGTATGTGAGTTTTTACACTTTGTGGAATTATCTGAATGAAAGTGCTTCATCATAACCTGCTTTGAATTTATATTCCTGCGAATCTAGCATTGCCTCCTTTTTTTTTTTTTTTTTTTCCTTCAGTGTCTTCTCAATGGCAAAGCGAGTATGGTGACAAATTGCCATAAACAGGCGGAAAGCATGCAAATGCAGCAAGGAGACAAATGTCCAACCTTGTGTTTAGTCTGAAGCTAAGGTCATCCACCCTCCCATCTATCACTGTTCTAATCAGCTCCACGCAGCCCCAATGCATAGCTCAGTACCTGCTGCATAGATAACACCCAGAGAGGGAGAGGAGGAGAGAGATAAAAACAAAACTGATAAAAGATTCAACAAGTAAACATTCATATTGCTCTGGAGCTGCTTGTGTTTTGTTGGGGCTTTTGCTCTGTTCCATTTTTATGTGTGTGTTTCTCCCTCCACCACCATCAACCTCCCCTTCATACACTCATATTCTGGTGTTTGCATGCTCCTAAACTGCAGCGTGTTTGTTTTGCTTGTCAGGTGTAGACAGAGGGGTTTGACCTGGGATCGCAGCGCTGTATTTGAAGGTGATTGGAGATGAACTGTATTGAAACGTTATGTTTTTTTGTTTTTTTTTTTCCTGTCAGGCACTCAGGGAGGGGGAGATGAGGCAAATCCAGATGTCTGACTCGGCTGTAATTGCAGTTGCACTTTTCTTTTCAGATTGTAACACCCAGGTGCATAATGGAAAAGATAGACTGTCTACTATTTTGATTTTACTTGCTATCACCCCCTTTTGTTCCTCCTTTAGTTCATTTTCAGAGCTACACTACTTGATTTGATATCTCTCCCTTTCTTTCTTCTCCTCCCTCCTTCCTTTCTGTCTTTGTGCTCCCAATGAGTGTTTCGTTTGGCCCTGTCAAGCGATCCAGAGATAGTTGAATTAGAGCCTTGCCCCACGCAATTAAAATCTTATTATTGCTCGAGTGTGACCCAGCCTAATTTAATTGCTGTACATGCTCAAAAATGATTAATAGATACAGTTTGTAAATAGCCTGGGCAATGATGATAACGCCAAAGATATGGTTAGTTGAGTGCATTATTTCTTGCTAAAATAAACATTTGGAAAACACATTCGGCTCGGCACATTGGATTCCTGAAATGTTAGCGGCGGCGGTGTCTGATTGTAATAACTCTAAATGAAAGATCAAAGGACACAGCAGCCTCCCGAGGGAGAAAGTTTATTCCAAACTAGGCTAAAGGAAGAGTTGTGTCTCATGCATATAGCCTATTAATCATTCAGCTTGCCTACCGTCATTACTCGCACACTTGTCACCGCGTTATTGTGCTGGGGTGACACCGTGGTGGATATTTCTGATGAGACATTTTGTCCCCCAGCAAGTGTTGCCGAAATCTTGCAAGACAGTTTTAGAAGGTGTGTGTGTGCGTGTGTGTGTGTGTGTTGTCTGCATCTGAGAGGGGACCACATTTTAATTTTGCCACTTCAGAGTGTCAGGACTTGGGTTTAGACTTTGCTTGGGAATAACTGTAGTCAATAGGAAAGTGCTGTCATATAAATCTGAGTGTGTTTTTGTTCACGTGCATGTGTGTCTGTGCCTTTTGTGTATCCTGTCGTCCAGCGGTGCAAGGTAAATGGGCGTGTGCTCATTAATCTCGGTGTGTGTGATGGAGAAGAGTGGTCGGCCAAGCTGCTGAATGTCTAAGCAGGGCGCTGTGCATGTGATTTATCGGGAGGAGCGTGCATTAGGGCCCATTCGTAGCCATTAGCCTGGACAGCTAAGGACGCCGCCACCTCCTACTACAGCCACAGGGACGGTGGGCGGGTCCTTGGCTTTACACTCCAGGGCTTGGTACATTTTGTCCAGGATGTTTTAAGAGCTGCACACGGTGTGTGTCAATTAGTGATGATGAACTAGTGAGATTTTGACGTCTTTGACGGCATTGTTGCAAGGCGTGTGCACGTCAGAGATCATCTGTCAGTCAAACAGGCCTATGTCTTTCTGTTTAGATTTACTGTTGGTGCAGTTTGCTTTTTTTTAAGGGCATCAAGCATCTTCGTTTTCATGCAGATATTCCCCACAGAGCTGGGTGCTGAGCAAGTCCATGAACTGGCTCAAGGTTGACTGCACTGTTTGGAAACTGAGCCTAGAGCAGCATGAGTGTACTGTATGTCGTACACCCATCCTCCCATCCTCCCATCCTCACCTCCAGGAAGCGGGTGTTTCTTTGGCTGCCATGCTTGTGTAGCTCATGTGTGAGGGCTTGACACTGCCACCACTGCCAACAGTAAGAAGTTTCACTCCAAAATCAGGGTACCCCTGCTAAAAGATATTTGCTCCCATGGTGCAGCGAGGTTCATCCATCAAATGGCATATGGTATTAAAAACAAGAGACGGAAACTTGGAAAAGTTATTGGCTCCCAAATCCGTTCAGATAGAATTTCAACTATTTGACCATCTCTGAGCAGGAATATAATTTTCAGCCAAAACTATAAAATATCTAAAAGCATAAGGCCTCTCAACATTAGCAACATTTGTATTGAAAAAAACACTAAAATTAAAAATGTAATTAATGTATATTAATAAGTTTGTGCCTCTTTATCACTTTGATCATTTCTGACAAGATCATCAGGGTTTCAAGAGCTGTAGCCATTTTATTTTCACTGTCATTTTCAGGCTTGTACACAGAAAAGGAGGATGGTTGTTTCAGGTTGTTTCAGGGTGAAACAAAGTTCGACAGTGGTTTACACCAACACTGGGTCGGAGCTGAGACAGAAAGTGTTTAATTCACTTTATTAAGTAAAACCGTGTTTTGAATTGAAGACCTTACAGAGGTTAGATTTGTGCTTGTGGTCCGGATATTTCAGAGAGGCATTGTTTTTCATGTGCTCATATCTGTATCCGTGTGTGTGTGTGTGTGTGTGTGTGTGTGTGAGAGAGTGTGTGAGCACCGACTATCATCCAGTGTCAGTCCATGTCAGTGGCTGTGTGAATAAGCGAGGTGGGTGGGTGGGGTTATGAGCGCTGGTGGGAGGGAGGGAGTGTATGTGTGTGTGTGTGTGTGTGTGTGTGTGTGTGTGTATGGGGGGGGGGTGTTCAGTCTATTTTGGCTGAGGTAATCCATCCATTGTGTTGAACTTCTTCATCTGTATCAATTCATTGAAAACACACTGGCACTGTGGAGTGAAACTGAGCCTGCCTGGTCCTTTCTTGACAGGGCAAGGAGAGAGAGGGAGTGAGAGAGAGAGAGAGTATGGTGGCTATGGAGAGGGGGGGGGTCATTGTGGGGGTATGGGTGGGGGTCCATGAGGGAGACTTCGGAGGGGGTGTGGGGGAAGGGGGTACTGGACCATGGGAAAAACACAATCTCTGGCCCCTCTATAGCACTTGTTCCACCCCACTTCACCCGCACACCCACCCTGTGTGTGCCACTTGTCACTGACCCTTGCAACCCCCTTCTCATTCTCCCCAAGCCTTTGAGCCTGTCTCTCTCTCTGGGCTGCAGATGTGTGTAAGCCTCCACCACCCACCCACCCACCACCACCACCACCACCCCCCTCTTCGCTCCACCTCCAGAGACCTGCGGACCTCCACACTCTAAGGCCCCTACCTCTACCTCTCACACCCAGGGATGGTGAAGCGTGGTGGGGCAGAGGCTGTGCCCGGACCCCCTGCTTCCAGTCCCATTGAAGAATGGACCAAAGGAATAAAGAATAACAGAGGATCTGTTGTCGTTGTGGTTGCACAAAGGGGAAGCAGGCTGTGGCAAACAAGGGAAGAGGGAGAAAAATAATGTTTGTGTGAGTGTATGTAGTTATCATGCACATACACATGTTCTGGCTGTGTGCACTGTGCATATGTCTCATCTCGGGGCTGTGGGAGGAGGGTAGGGCTGTGTATATGTGTTTGTGTGTGTGTGTGGGGGGGGATTATTGCTGCAACATGCACCCTCAGTGACAGAACAGTAATTGGTCTAAGGCATTCGTTCCCTTTGCCACCACTGACAACGTGAGCTTTCACTACAACATACAGCAAAAATAGTCATGAAATGAATCATTACCACGGACCATTAGCCTGTCTTCCTTCAATAATTGAATTTGTCAGCAGCGTCCTCTTCAACCACGAAAGCCACCATCATATTCTGAAGATGAAGGCGATCGCTACCAGGAATATCTGTATTCCTTAATTATTCTCTTCCTTCTTCTTTAGCTTGTCAATCACTGTTGTTGATGAACCCGAGTCAAATGATTAAGCATCAACACTGACATTACAAGATGGATTTAATCTGCGATGAGGTGTTATCAATATCATTGATTAATTGCTAATGCAAGTGCCATTTGGTGGATGCTTTAATCTGAAGTAATTACAGTAGAGAGAGTGGCTGTGTTTGTAGCCCTGTGGCAGTGTTAGTGCCACACTTTAAACATCCAGATATGCAAACTGTTAAGTAGCATCTGATGCTCTTTTGCCATGTAAAATGTAAAAATAATGGTAATTGTAACGGTGCCGAGAGGATTCTGCATTTGCCAAACTCATGACACAGCACATGGTGAAATGCAAATCTGCATTACAGCATCACCCCTGCTTTTTTTTTTTTTCCTTATGTTGAGCTCTGCTCGAGCTGCAACACTAAGGCGAGACCATGAGAGTCTTCTGAGGAAGGAGGAAAAAGAGAGGCAGCCAGCAGGGGGAGGTAAGACAAAAGGAAAAGTGAAGGAGAGCAAGAGAAGGAGAGAGGGGAAGGGGGTAAACAGAGGAAGGATAGGAGAGGAAGAGGAGACGGGGGAGGCTGGAGGAGGGAGGGGAGGCTCTCTGCTGGGGCTCCTATCGATCCCATTGGTTTTTGGTCGTGCACCAGGCGTGCCCCGGCTGAGTGGCAGCCCAGCCGGACCTCCCCCCTCTGGTGGCCTGGGGAGAGGAGGGCAGCGTGGCGGCAGCGCTCTGGCCTCTCCTGCGTCCAGCTGTGTGCTCTGTGGGGAGTACAATACTGCATTTTGGACCTGACCAGCACAGAAAAGACACCCTACTGTACTTTAACACCGCTGACCTTTTGAAGGAGAACGGAGGGAGGGAAAAAGAGCATGTACGGTCAATTTACATGACATTAGAATCACATTTGTTTACTTTACAGCCATGCCACTCAAGAAAATTAGTGCTAACTTGTATTACTCATGTAGGGCGTCTTCAAAAAGTGCTTGATATTCAATTTTGAGGAATAAATTCAATATTTTAAAGCACAGGCAGTTTAATCTGCTAAACTGACGTTCTTCTAGCCTGATTGACTTCAGTGAAATTACACAGAGATACTTTCATTGTTCAAATGGAGCCTATACTGTATGTTTCAGTTTGTATTAGTGAGTGTTCACTGGCCAGAAATAAGTAAGAAGTGTTTGCTAAATGTGATTTATTGATGCGTGCACGTTCAAAAAAATGAACAAATGGCTGTCGTTTCACAAACTTCACCTCCACCCTCTCTAAAGAGAGACAGATCCACAGCGTTTAGGGACAAAGCTCTCCTAAGCCGAGCAGCACTCACCTCTAAGCAGCGTGTTATAAATAATATATCACTTAGTTCATTTTCAGTAGGTAAGAGTTTAAGTTCACAGCCTATTTTCAGGGTGTGACACCAGGAAGGGCTGTGAAGTTTTCCCTTTGCAAGAGTCTCACTCAGCTGCTGCTGAAGCGAGGCGCTGCTCAGCCACAGTGTTCACAAAAAGAACAGGAGAACGGGGAGAAGAGAGAGGTGTGCAGGCACGGTAAAATCCCACTTTCACTTTACCTGTCCTGCAGTTACTGCATCGCACAACCACAACAGCTGCAGTCTGTTCTTTTGTATATGATGTGCAAAAGACAGGGTTCCCATGCATCCTGGAAAACCTGAAAAACCTGGAAAAGCATTGACCAGTTTTCCAGTCATGGAAAATATTGTGTTTTCCTGGTAAATTATTTCAACAGTCTCTTATTTTCTGCCAAAGTTGTGTTCAGCATCATGTTGAAGTTCAAATGGTAGGGAAGCGGTAGGTCACATCACATTCTGCAGGTTGGATGATTTACAACTTAAGTGGCTGAAACTCTGACGATGCTTATTTGAAATCACACTTCCACAGATAAGAACATATTGATGTATCGTCATATGAGCCAGATCATCATTGAAAATGTCCTGGAAAATGATCTAGAAAAGAGTGGGAACCCTGTAAGAGTTCACCAATAAACACAATGTTGGACAAAACTTTTTTTTTAATCCAATCTGACTCCTGCTAGCTGTTATATCTCTAAAAATACAAATTTTTGATTTCATTATTTGCAAGGTGATTTTTGTCCCATGGGTCAATGTCAAATCTTTAATACTGGTGTTGATGAGAATCAGGACGTCTTCTCTCCATGTTAAAACAAGCCACTTGCTATTATTCATTATTTCATGGCATCATTCATTACTGCAAGCATAAATCCTCACTTTGGCTTTGTAGAAGTTTCTGTTTTATCACAATTTCCACTGAAGCGACTTGGATGCTTTCACTCCAGCACAAGTTTTACTTTACATTCTGCTTGCTGTCAATCACCTGACACCCACAGGAAGAAACCGAAGTCTCTTCCAGGAAATAATCCTTCAGAAACATGCTGCTTTACAAACTGCACTGTCACATTCAGGTCTTTTTATTTAGAAAGTCTTTGTTAGCCAGGACAGCAGTTACTTTTAGGCTCCATTTCAAACTAAAAGAAAAAAATTTAAAAATCAATCCAAAACAGGAGTAAATTAGCCCTGAAGGATTTCAGCAAATAATATGTGTGTGTAGGTGAGTCATGCTTGGTTGCTTGAGTGAAAGGTGTTAGTGGTGATGGTGGAGGACAGATCAGGGAAAGTGTCCAAGGGCCCTCCAGTTTGCTCCAGCGCCCTGAGCTGCCTCTGTGCGTGCATGAGCCTCATTTCTCTGAGACGAGGGGGGGGGAAGCAAAAAAATAAAGGATGTGGGGTTTGAGGGGGATGAAGGAAGGAGAGGAGAGGTTGGAGAGGGCGAGAGAGAGGTGAAGGGGAGGTGGTGGGGGGGTGGGTGGCTAGAGCTGTCCAGTGAGATCCGCTCACAGCTGCCTCCCCTCCTCAACGGCTCCTCCGCTGAAAAGGGCCCTGAGTGGCGACCGGATCCATTTCAGCGTGGAAACCCCACACACACAAAGCTCTGAAAGCTGCTCTTATGCCACGTCTCGGTATCTCTTACCTGTTAGCCCGATTAATTATTCCCCCAAGTACAGGAGCCAGGGAAAGGAGACACCATGGATGGGCCAGCAAGATAGGGCTGCACTCTCTCAACTGAACGAGAGAGGCCAGATAAAGGAAGAGTGGGTGGCGGGGTGAAGGAGAGGAAGAAGAGGGGGAGAGCTCTCTGTTGTCTGTCCTTTTTTCTCTTGGCCTACAGTAGGAGCCTTCAATCTCCAGTGGCTAATGTACTAGAAAGTTTACAATGTCCCCACACTTTCTTAGTCACAGTAGAGTGGGTTGAAAGAGCTGGTAGCATAGTTAATCAGGAGGTTTTTTTTTTTTGTTTTTTTTTCCCCCCCTCTCACATCTATCAGCAGCATACAGGACACGTGAAAGACCCCTCATCCCCTCTGAAGCAGGTTTCCGCTGCTGGGGTTGTGCACCCCGGAGCATGTCGTGAGGATGGCGTTTTTGGCAGGAAAACCCACCGATGCAGTGACCAGGAACTCCATTAAACGCCCTGATTGTTCTGGCCACAAGGAAGCGGTGTGTCTTTGTGCGAGAGTGTGCAGCCATCTGTCAGACACTGGATATTTGTTCATATGACGTCTGGTCTGATTTCACCCTGTGTTTAAGGCAGAGGACATAAATTTGCTCTCTGCAACTTCTTGACAACATCCTTTCGCCTTAGGTCTGAACATCCAATCGCTTTCACGACTCAAGCACTTCCTGGTTATGCAGAACAGGGGTTTCCATGGCTATCAATCAGCCAATAGCGGCGCAGCTCCTCAGAGCAGCATGTTGAGAGTGGGGGTCTCTGGGGCAGCCTGTCTTTTTAAACAAGGCCAGACACTTCACAGACAGGGAGAGGGCCAATTAATTCTGCCGGGGGCAACGCTCCTAGGTTAGCATTTGCTTATAGTGATAAATTGGTGCTTTGTATCCACAGTAAACTACCTTAGCTCCCCCTATTTTGGCTGGCTTGGCAGGTCCAGGAGTGATGTCATGGGGTTCAGGCTGATTAGTCGGGTGTACCTCGTCCTTTTTCACAGGGTCACTGCACTACTGTCTGTGTAAAATTAATTAAAAGCCGGCTGGGGTGAGTGTCCACGCTAATTCCAGCTAGTCACTAACATCTGCTGAGGAGGAAAATGAGGGTGGATACAAGGTGAAAGAGAAACCTCAGTGTTTACAGTATCGGTTTGCTGAACAGGAAGATGGAAAGTATACAAATGTTTCTTCATTTGTACATCCGTAAATCACATAAATGTTCATATTAAAAGAAAGAAGATTAAGGCCCATTTTCCAAAAATAAAGTCGACATGGATTCAGGAAATCAGCAGTCACTTAGAAATCACCCCACTGAAACATGATGACTCAGTGATGATAATCTAACTAGAGATAATAGTATCTTGATGTAAAGAGAGTGCATCTTCATCTGTAGTCCTTCCTGCTCTCGTGCCAGTTTCATAAAGCTACCGTGACTAGAAGTAGCCCCTGGTGACTCCCCTTGTTCAGCCATGTGGCCATGTGGTCTGAATTTAGCCATCCTTTATCTTCCTCTCCCATCCGGCTTCCTTTCCTTACTCTCAGTCTTTGCTAAGTGGTTGCATGCATACATGTGTCTTCAGAGTCCAGCGAGCACCACAGCAGCAATACTGCAGACCAAACAGAGGAGGAGGGGGAGGAGGAAGAGGTGGGGGTGTGCTCTGGATATTTTATTTGCTTATTATTTAAAGACTTTTCCCAGTGCCTCATTCTTTCCTCTGCTACAGTTCAGCATCCTTGCAGCATTCCCCTTTAAAATCTCCCCCCAAGGTGAGAGAGGTTGATCATTTTTCTTTCTTTTATGCAAGCGGCGTGAATGAAAGTCACGGCCAATTTCCCTTTTAACATGGACACGGGAAAAACAACAAGTACTAGAGCAACAAAACAGCCTTCAGTTGCTGAAGCAGGATCTTTGATTTGGCATATCAAAGGGGAGCGCGATCCCTGGGTTGCCGTGGTTCCCAAGGTCAGAACACATAGACCTACTTCGCCTGGATCTGATTGGTTGGTTGTTCGGTGCTGCTGCACATTTGCCAGAGTGAATAAGGGCTCCATTAGAGTATAGGTAGAAAATGTACTTCCTACTAAACAAATAGTCAAAGTGTGTAAATGAATGAGCTTCAGAGGCGTTTGTTACTGTAAATGATGATGAAATACTTTGCAATCCATTAAGTACCTTTTATTTGTTTATCACATTGCTGCAAATTGAATTTGCATCAAGGCCTCACACAAAACCATGAATATGTGAAATACAACAATATTGATGAAATGTGCCACATTTTGCTGCAACACATGCATTGGAAGGTAAGATGTTGATGTTCTATTACCAAAATGTTGATTTACGATATTATAGAAACTTGTAGGAGCGGCTTTTCTAATTACGCAAATACATCTAAGTCTACTAAATGACAAATATTACATACAAACAGTAGTTTTCTAAGAGGCTCTGAAGCTGAAATAAACCCCTCTCCTCCCTGCATGTGCACACATTACTTTCAGCTGACTGGTTTATCAGAGCTGCTCAGTCTTGTCTGGATGTGAGCCGTGCAGGCGGAGGGAACTGCTGATCCTCCGCCGGATTGAAAAGGGAAAGTTGATATCATTCCCACTGTCGGCTGAGCAGGGCCCAGAGGTTTCCCCTCATGGGGGGTCCTGAGAATGTCACTCTCACTCCCATACAGGAGACCCCCCCCCCCTTCCTCCTCCTCCTCTTCCATCTCCTCCTGCCATTATACTCACCTACATTATCTTCAAATGTCACTGAGAGTAAAACCAATAGCACAGGGAGAATTTATCAAGGAGGTATTATGTACCGTTGGGTACAAGGTGCTTAATGGAAGCATGTAAACCAGTGGAGGTGATTTTAGCTCCATGTATGACACGTTAATCTCACATGGAGTATTCAGCTCCAGATATAATGTCTACATGTTAGAACTTAGTGCAAACAGTTTATCCTCCTCTTTACTAGATATTAGATTAGTACTTATCTTTATTTTGCAGTATAGTTACATCTAGAATATATATCATGAAATACTGATTCTGTTCAGCCTTCATAAAGATAAGTCTGGTGTCATACTCTCTGTTTAATATTGTCAACAAGTGCCATGATAATACTAAAACCAGCAATCTATTCATCCTACTAATAAAGTGTTGTTTAGTTAGTGAAAACATGACATAGCTGCTTCTTCTGTGCCCCAAAAAAGGATTAAAAATACAGTGTTCCACCAAATGACAGATTCCTTCACCGCACTGTAGTTTTTTTAAGTCACTCCCATAAACACTGTTATGCTGCTGTAAATACGAGCACACCAAATGTGCTGCTGAAAATAGGCCCAAACAAATCCAGTCAAGTCAAACTTTATTTACATTGGCCAATATCACACTTTTGCCTCAAGGGGCCTCTCTATCTGTACATCATTACAACTCCCTCTGTCCTTGGACCCTTGAATAAGACGTGGAAAAACTCCCAATAAAAACCTGGTAACAGGGAAAACATGTAAGAAACAGTGCAGGTGTTTCAGTGTTTTATTCAGCCTTAAAAAAAGTTGATGTTGTCCATTTTGAAGGATTTATATCTTCACTAGCAACCAATGTGTTTGGGACTGAAAGCTGTAAGAGATGGATTCACATCGTTGGCTTTTTTTTCATGGTATTTGTTGATAATCAGAAAATGATAGAATATCACAAGCCTTATCCTTTTATTATCTGATGATCTAACTCTGCTCTTCACCACTGGGACAACAGCTCAGTGCATTCACCTGCTGAACACACAGGAATGCCAAATGTGTCCTCCAAACAGCAGGTATCCGCATATCTTTACTTACCTTTATGCTGATATTCACGAACAGAAATTATATCCATGTTCTTGCTATTTTCACACTGTATCCTTCAGGGGAAATCTTGTCATTTTCTCAGGACTGTTTAGCATGTTAAATACAGGATACATGCACATTTGAAGGGGGCTCCGTCCCAGCTTTAAGTCCAACTACTGTCAGCATATTTCCTCTGTTGGTTTGCTTCATTATAACTGCAGCTTTATGAAATGTGACACTGTGAATAGTGGAAAAAAAAAAGGTTCTTTTTTTTTTTTTTTTTTTTTTTGCTTGAGCCGTGAGTTCAATTGGAACAGTGGGATATGACGGATCTTTCCTGAAAGGCTACAAACACCTGGTGGTTATGGGTTTGGACAGCAGACATGTCATATTGACGGCTTCCCCCCACTTCAGCAGCACCCCAAGCTCCGGCTTTTGTGGATTTTTTTAACACTCTGAAATTGTCAATCGAGTCAGTGGCCTGGACAAGCTCTTTCTTTGTGACACTGGGGCTTTAAAATGGTGCCAACCAAGCAGCATGGACGAAGGATTTGAAAAAGGCACAATGAGCTGGAAAAAAAAATCCTAGCTACCTGGGAAACAAAACCAGGGGCAGGCGAGAAAATGTCGAAGAAAGAGAAAAGGGGGGAGAGGAAAAAAAAAAGTGTCACAGACTGACCCTCCCTCCCCTCTATTCCCCAGCCAATTCTGAGTCCTAGGAGTGAGCGGCA
Source organism: Trachinotus anak (assembly GCF_046630095.1). NCBI lineage: Eukaryota > Metazoa > Chordata > Actinopteri > Carangiformes > Carangidae > Trachinotus > Trachinotus anak. The sequence goes on along the minus strand of NW_027273877.1, from coordinate 1,937,307 downwards.
GGCATTTCTAGCCTTGAGAGGAGTGACAGAGAGAAAGGCAGGGACAAAAAAAAGAGAGAAAGAAAGTGAGAGCCCATCCGAAAGAGGGGGAGAACAAGAGAGAAGAGAGTGGCAAGGGGGAGGGATGGAGGGAGAGCAACTTGAATCGTTGTCATCAGCTCCGTCACGTTGAATAGGCCTAATGAATGCAAGTGAGTGTTGAGGAGCCATGGCCAGCTCTATCAAGGCAGGTAATACCGCCCAGATTTAATTGGGAGCAGGTATTGGAAGGGCTGTATTACTTTAATTGGGAAGGGGTTCTCTAAATGGAAAAGACAAAGTATAATGGCCAAATTGTGGTGCACAATAGCACTTAGCCCGGGATTGTATGCATTCGCTAATCTGCCCTGGAATGAGGCAATTCTGAACAATTTTCTCAGTGAAACCAGCTGCAGAAAGCTTGTCCCCCTTTTTTGTTCCCCCTTGGGAAAATGTAAGATTGAAACAGAAAATACCTTTACCCGGGCAATCATTTGCCACGTGTGGAAAGCGGATACAGCAGTGAGTGGTGGAAAAAAAAGAAAGAGAGAGAGAGAGAGAGGGAGAAAGGGGAATCTTTGTAGCAGGGAGAATGGAAGGCAAAGGAGATAAAGCGGGGCTCAAAGTGGGGCCTGTCACGGTCGCCAACAAGAGAATAAAGTGATGACATTTACAGTGACAGATGAGACTGCAAGGGAGAACTGCCCACTATTTAGAGGGAGGAATCTGATATTTAACAGACATGGCCTCTGATAATTAACAGTGGACATGTATTTAGTGGTGGGCCTTGTCATTATTAATGACAGGCTGAGATACCCGATCTTAATGAAGTACAGCTGGCCGTGCCAGGATCTTGGGATGCAGGATGCCGCTTGGATGTGTTAAATGCTTGTGAGCAAATTGAGATGCGTTTTAGAATTCTCCCCACTTTTAATCCCGATTTGCTTTTTCTGAAGTTTGTCTGAAAGGAGTGAAGAAAAACCATCCCAGTTATAGGGAAATGCTGCAACTATAACCCCTGCACTTGCTGTGGACAGGAAGTGCTTAGCAGCATGCTTCCACATTATCCCAGCATGCACTGTGCTAGTGCGCTCAGTCTTGTGTATCTTATCACCAAGGGAAATGGAGGGAAGAAGAGAAACAGCAGAGAAGTCGAAGCCACGTTCGCCTCAAAAGAAAGAAGTCGCTACTTTTTTTTTAATCGCTCAACTACTCTCACTTTCCATTGGGAGTGGGGTGGGGAGGCGGAGGAGCTAAGTTGTACGGTAATTGTGGGGGTGAAGTGAGAATGATTGCTTTTTATTGTCCATTGTCCCCACAGGTTAGTGCGAGGAAGGTATTGTGTATCCTCATAGTGGAGAGGGAGAGGGGAGGGGGACAAAGCATGCAGTGGCGAGGGCCTCTCCTTTAGTCCAGGTGGGTTTTGCATTTAGCCTGAAAGCCGGCTGAGATGAGAGATAGCGGCTGGACACTGTGCTCGCTAAATGGACGCCCTGCTAGGTTGTCGCTGGCCTGCAATCCAGAGCATTCATTCCACTCAACGCACATATCCTTAGCTTCACAAAGACTCAGTGCAAAGTTTCTCAGGATGGCAGCAAGCGATCCGAGCCCGCCACTCTCTTCATTTTGCCGTCATCAAGCCCAAACTGTAATGACTATATCTTGTATTCTGCATTGTAACATGAAAAAAAACCCAACAGGAGTATTGTCCCAAGGAAGCAAACCTTGGCATATTGTTTGAAGGCTAAATTGCTCCCTGCGAAATGCACCCTCTGCTTTATTGCAGGCGTCTCTCCCATTAAATGTGTGGGTATTGTGCATGGATTACAATAGCTAAGAGGAACCCAGGGACAGCTTAACTGTTCAGAGAGAGTGAGAGGGAGAGTCTATAAAAAGCACAGAGAGTGGCTGGGGTTTTGTCAGGAGATGCATGCTTGCTTTCCCACCTGGTGAGGAGAGGAGAGGGTTTTCGGGAAGAACTCAGTGTCATGAATATTACATGTGGAGGAGAGGAGGCAGGAGGAAGTAGCCAACTCCAGAATAGAACATTCCCGTATATGAGATTACAGTACAGCGATTCCTTAGAGGGAAACTCTTGATTAACTTGTACCAAGTGTGTCTAGCAATTAGTTACACTCTGCAGTGGGTAATCCATTGGTATCAGAATGACTTAGTAATGATATGTAATTAAAATATGAATGAATATGTTACTCATGTGTAATACAAATTGGATCTAGAGCACAGTTTTAAAATGCACTGGACTCATATTCAAATTTATTAGATTAATACGGCAATGTATCAAATCCTTAATTTTACCTGCCAGCCTCTACAGTCTGCTTTATGTCTAACAACCTGAAACAACCTCAAGCCATTTTCATTTTTTCTACATTTCACTGATCATGATATTAAGAAACCATCAGCTCATCAGCTGCATCACTACAGAGCCACTGAAGTCTCGTTTGCAGAGATGATGATCTAAAGTCATGCTTTTTGTGCAGTTTACAGTTTGCTCTGTTGTAGAGGTTTTTTTCTTTTTCTGACAAACAAGTGTCTTTAGGGTAGAAAGAAAGAGGAATGGTCCACTGACACTGACTAAAAATCAACCCTTGCTCACTATTTGTCCATCACTGTCAGCTTTCTTGTACAACTTGAAGTGCAAATCAAAATTTAACAAATGAACATCTCATTATGCAGTGTCGCTGTGTCATTTTGGTGGTGCAGGGAAGTTGCCAGAACAAATCTGTTGGTCAGACAAAAAGATCTCACATAAATCTATCACATGAGAAACACAAGTATTATCTTCTGCAAAATGCAAAACACACTATTGTGTCTTCAAACCAAGACTCAGCACCAAATACCACGAAAGGAGACAATGCTGACAAAACAGATGTATGAAAACAACTGCATGCATGAAGTGATAATAGTAAACAGATGCACAAAATAAAGTTCTCTATCCTGTCTGAACCTGTCTGTGGGCGCCAGGTCAGGGATTTGCAGTTGTTAACCCCCAGTTGTTTTTGTGTGCTATACACATAATATATCAACACAAAATCAGATGATTGAAAGAATTACAATGAGATTTTTCGTATGTGCCTGTATATGGACACAGATGTGTGGAAGAATCTGTGTGATATCTCTCTCTCACTCGATTTTCTGGGTTTCAAAACAAAGCTTTTGCATTTTTCACAAGTCTCTCTTTCACCATCCACATCCCACATGTCATTCTAACACATGTTGCTTTCAGTGACTTAAGGCATTTGTCACTTTTAATGAACATTATTTCGCACCTGGCATGAGGACAATCTGCCATACAGCTGTACGTTATTTCAGCACTGCTGCAGCTTCTGTTTGGACCAAAGATTCAAAAAGGTGTTATTTTGTTAGAGGAAGATATATTTTTAACACAATCAGACCATCAAAAAGCTGAAGATGTAAGAGGAGTGGATGGCAGAAAACAGTTACTCTATCAGATTCATTGGGTGGAAATGTAATTAACTGCAAATGAACTGGCGCCTGATACTTCAAAATGCAACCAAAGCAGCACTTTGAAATTCTTACTTTGTTATCTGCTTTTTTAAAAAAAATAGCCATCTTTTCTGTTGATTATCCATTTAAAAAACTATTTATTCAATTCATCTTTAAAAAGACAAAACATTTTCCTTTCAATACACATATTTTTAACTGATATCAACATCTGATTGAAGCAACAGAAAAACATGTCAACAACAAAACAGACCTCAGTTGTCCTACTTTATGGCTCAGCTTTCCAATTAAGGATAAATAATACTGTATTTTTTTTTGTATTACAGGTGCGGCTAAACCTTTAGCCACACCAGGCTCTTTGATTGGGAATTTCAGCCGGTTTTTCAGTTGGTCAGTCAGTCAGACATTGATTGATGAATCCTAATAACTTCAGTGACCCCCTGACATTATCATCACCACTATAATATTGACAATTTGGCTTTTTAGGGACATGTATTAATAAGTATTTGATGGAGTACTGTAGCATTTTGTACAGGTATTTATTTTATCTTGAGAATGAACTCGAGTAACTTTTTTGACACAATGACTTTTCATGTGCACCCCCATGAGGTTGACATTTTTAATTTTGAATATTATGTCTCCACAAGGTCAAGCTTTCTTTTTATCCAGTGAAATATCTGTCTGCTTGACGGACTGGCTTAATATTTGGAACAGACACGTCATGCTTCCTCGATATTTAGCACCAAGATCAGGTCAAAGATTCAAATATTCCAATACAAATAACACGCTAAGTCAAACAAACACAACAAACCACTAGAATACCTGAAGATGTGTCCAATTATGATAATTTATTGCCCTGTATTTTTTTTATATTACAGCTGCTCTCTTCCAGTAAACTGTGAAAACCTTGTCCAGAGCCACAACAGTTTGCACTGGCACTCAAAGCCCAGTCTGTTTTGGCCTTGGGAGTTTCCTCCTCTGAAACCAGAGGTGGAATATAAATGGAGGGTGTCCATCCATCAGTGTACAGCAGATGAATCGGTCTGATTCTCTTTAAGGGTTTTTACGGGTAAGAGGTGGCCAGAGTCGGGACTCAGATTGTAGGATAAAGTATAGCAGGCAGATGAAAACAAATAGGACCAAATGAGTAATCAGGCCTTCGCTTCCTCCTATACGTCTCTCACAACAGAAGAACCATTGCGCTGAGAGTGTACGCAGACGCTACAGTCTGGTTGAGAGGTAATGTGAGCTTGTTTTTGGGTGGGGGGGGGGGGGGGGGTGGGTGGGGGGGGGGGGGATTGCTGGCAGTGTAATTTGTTCTGTCTGGCAGAAGCATGTTGTGTTGATGAGGATGGGGGCCTCTGTACACTTGTTCCCTGTACGATTTCAGTCTGGGGTTGCAGGGCCCCGGGTGGCGGTAACATACCCACATCTCCCTGCTATGTGAGCCCATTGAGGCCTCCACCGGTAGTCCTGAGTGTGAGATGCATAGATAACACACACACACACACACACACACACACACCCCTGGCAAACAATGTTTCCTTCACTCAGAGTTAAACATTTTCTCTGACAAGTCAGGGAGGTACTTTTCCTCTCCCCTGTCTCTGCAACCTTTTCTAGAACGGCCTCTCCGCAGCTGGCCTTGGCCCTGGTTGGTGTCAGTTATTTCATGGTGACAGGGAGAGTTAGGCCGACATGTGTTAGCACTGAACCCTCCCTGCAGTTGAGTCTGCCGGGGCTGCTGCTGATGAGAACAGACAGCCAGGTAGATCCACAGGCACGATAGAAGTCAACGGAGGATTTCTAGGCTTCTCAGAGGGTTTCATCAGTGAAGGATTTCTAGGTCCCTCAAAGTGTTACATCACCCTGACTGCAGTGATATACAGAAACAAACTGAGCGACTGTGGAGAGCTATGAGTCCTGAAAATATCATTGTCATATTCCTTAAATGCAGGGTTTTTGTGGTGTTTTAACCCACAGCTTGTGCAGTTAGGATGCCTGGTTAATCAGTGGGCACTGAATGTTATGTCATCTTTCTTCAACATCATCATTTAACACCTTTATATATATATATATATATATATATATATATATATATATATATATATATATATATATATATATATATATATATATATATAGCTTAAGTATTATAGTATTAGTAATGAGGTATGGTATAATTAAGGTGTATTAAATGGACTGTACTTTTCGACCAATCAGCGTGCTTTACCTAGGATGCCACATTACACAGTGCAACCTCTTGCCCCAGGACCGGACCTGGAATCGAACCAGCGACCACCCCGTTACTAGATGACCTCCTCTACCTCCTGAATCACACCTGCCCAGCTTTGACAAATTGCGGGCAACGGAAGCAGCTGCTGCTAACTTCCGCAGTCACCTGTTGCCACACCGAGCAGAGGGCGGGCCGCCTTGCGCTCACCTGGATGAATGTAAGTCCGGTGTTAAAGTGTGTTTTAGCCGGGGAATGTGTTATGTTGTTTATCTTTCGCTGCTTAATGCCACAGGTCTCTAGTTGCTAACTCTTTTAATTAATAAAGACCAATTATTGTGAACCCACACGTCTGTCACGTCAGAGCTGCTGGTGGCACTTCCCCACGAACATTTCCCCTGCCCCCCTGCCCCTCTGCCCTCTCAGAGGGGGTGAAATCACCGGAGCTGTGTCCGCAGAGGATAATCACACTCATGTTTGTGTACATTTCAACAAGCCTGCATGTTTCATAGCTCGTCGGTTTTACTTCCCCGTGTTGTTGCATGAGTCACAAGCTGCTCTGGTGCTGCAAATGTCTTGTGTTGCGTGTGGGCGGTGTGTGTGGGGGGGGGGGGGGGGCAAGGCCTGTCCAGCTGTAAGTGGAGAGGGTTGTGGGTGGACTCACAGCAGGGGATTTGCTGGGAAAAGTTCGGGGTTTGACTTTCTGCGGATAAATAAAGGTTAAAAAAGAAGAAGTGCTGCGGTGTGTGCGTGTGTTTGAAGCGCTGCACCTTTGAAGGCAGCCTGCCTGTGAGCTGTCAGTGGGTCCCGGGGTGGGGGGCGGCGGCGGCGGAAGGGACGAGGTTAAGTGCAGCTTTTACACGCACACAGGGAGGGAGGGGAAGAGGGCAGCAGTGGAGGCCCGGTGCATGGGATGAGCCGAATGTGCATGTGTTTGTGTGTGTGTGTTTGTGTGTGGGGCGGGCGGGGGGGGGGGGGGGCTTGGGTCTTAGCCAGCAGCAAGGTGAATGCAGAGATCCTTTCACACACAGGCGCCCTGTTTTCTCTTTGTCTTTCTGTCTCAGAGAGGTAGAGGTAAAGACACACACACACATGCAAACCATAGGTTCAAAGCTGAACCTTTTATTTGAAGTGAAGGCCATATACTAGACTTCACAAGGCTGGATATTCAGTTTTAGTTGTGTGAAGCTTCTGCTACTTCAAAACATGATGCAAACTGATCAGATATACTGTGCATTGTGTCACACGGAAAAGAAAACAGTCCTTACCACCTAATAAATGCGTGATATCTTGTTTTCAGTGTCCATATCTTGGTTTGCATGTATAAAAACCTCGCTCATTACACTGCAAGTTACCGCACGTGACAGACATCATATTCTTGTTGCAGCATTTTGTGGTGAAGTTACATACAGGATGGGTGTTTCGAGTGTGTGGCTGGATCGTCTAATGGCGTACAACAGGAGATCCTTCAGGAAATGATTCCCATCATCCCTTCTTGTTGTTGCTAACAGCCTGTTCGTTGTGAAGTCTGTGCGCCGGCTTGGAGATGACACAGTCTTGATTGTCCCTGTGATTTGTGTGATATCATCGCTCTCAGTGTCTCATCCTGCACCCTCTCTCCTTCCCCCTCTCTTCCTCTGTTTGTGGGGAGTGTGTTGTGTTTGTGGGTGTGTCTGAGAGACGGTGGGCTTTGAAAGAAAACACTAAACACAGCTGTTGGTGATATGCCAATATGCATTTCTGGATCCAGTTAGTTCTCTTATTTCTGTGGATTTCAGGACAGGTGATGTGTGGATAATGTGGCATCACTTTGTAGTGTTTAGATTGTCAGGTTTTGCTGTTGAGGGCCAATCACACAAGCCCTCATAACAAAAACATTTCCAAGTCCTTTTTTTTTTAAAGAATCACCGCAAGCAATAGGTTTGCTCATGGAGGCGAAGTAAACCTAAACAGTTCAGCTTTGGTGAATTTTGTTGCGCACATTTGTGCTGTTTAATATTTGTAACCATGAATTCCTGTCGTTGACCAACTGCAAATCATCCAGAGACCTGGAGCGTCGGAGCTTTTATAACCGCATCACAACATCCAAATATGTGATAACCCTCCTCTGCTCCACAAAAGAGATGCAGCGTGGTTTGCAGTTTGAATGAAGTGCATAAGCTTCCACTGCGTTGTAATGACATCAAACTGTTCTGATGTTTAAAAGTGTCTTTGTTGAGCAGGAAACTTCTCAGACTGTCTCACTCTCAGTATGTTCTGGTACCGTGATCACCTTTTCCACTCCAAGCTAGACATGACTTCTGTCGGTCATGAGCCTTAATGTGAAAGCACGTGACAACAGGTTGATGGAAAGTGTGCAAAAAAAAAAAAGAATAGATAGTAACAACTCATCACAGGCTAAAAAGCTAGTAACATATCAGTATCAGTAGATCAGTTTCAACCACTTCCTACTTCTTGTGATGTATTTCATGAAAAATCCTCAGAGGTCTGGGAGATAGGATAATTACGAGCACATGATGTTCCAGAGCTTGTGATACTTGTTGACAAGCAGTGATGCCTCCCTGCGTGTGTCTCTGATAGTCCTGGCCTGCGCTTTGTCCCAACGAATTAGACAAGGTGCTAACAAGAATCACCAGGAGGAGACAGGAGCTGCTGACAGTTAGCAGTTGTCTGCAACGACACTGGTCACCTCAAGGACTGTGTCAGTAACAGGATGTCGGTTTTTACACTTAATGATGATACTTAGAGCGCAGCGAGTGTGTACAGGATATTGCTGTGGAAAATCCTAGTTTTTTTTTTGTACTGTTTCTTTTGCTGCTGTAGTTCCTGATGAAACGTCTTAAAGCCTTTGGCTTGTTGTACTATCCTGCAATTATTTTTAACCTGTTTGCTACAAACATGTCGTCATTTGCCACACTGATGTTTTTAGAGTGCCATATGCTATCTGCTCTGTGCCGACGAAGAGAAAAAAAAGAGGCAAACACTTTAGCTCAGAGCAGAGACTTGCAAGCCAGCAGATAACCTCGCACCTATGGGGGGGGGGGGCATCTATGCATATATCTATGCTTTTTACCCAGACTAACCAGCTCGCTGTTCGAGTGAGGGTTCGCATCTGTTTGGACAAATGTTGAATAAAAGAAATAAGCAGCCCTGCAGTGAGCTGTTTTAAAAGCTCACTGCGTATTCTTTGTGCAACCTTGGCCTTTATGCATCTTGTTTAGACAGTGCTTTTAGTGTGATTTGTGTCCTTTATGGATGCTCTGCTCAAGGAGATCAATCTCCCCACAAAGCCCTTTATTTAGCCATTGGCCCGGATTATGAAAAATGTATTAATTAAAATAAGAGCCTTCTGGATGGTATCACGACACTGAAACAGATCAAACTAGAATATTTATTGGTGACTCAGCACGGAATGGAGATGAAGTTGATCTGCCATAACCTTGATTGCCGACAAAAACTCAAACAAACGTCGAAAGTTTGTGAGTTATGATGGAAGTCTCGGTAGCGCTCGCACTATCAGTCAGCAAACAGGCGGCTTTACTTTGCGTCAGTGGCTGGATTGCTAGAAAAACAGTCAGCTGATGACATGATGACATATCGGCATAGCGGTAATCTCTTGGCACTTACTCGGGCGCGCAACCCAGCAGCAAGGTCAGCTCAAAGTGGTGTTTTTAGTGTCCGTGGTTGTGTATTTGATGCTTGACTACAAGCAAAAGAAGTGATCTGTTTTATAGCTCAGGCTAAAATCTTCAAGACGTGCAAAAATGATCTTTCCCGGCTGTTTGATTAGCAATTGAGAGCTTCAACTTAGGCCTGCAATTTGATATTTAAAGAAAAATTCATCCCTCTCAGTCCAAGCCGACACATTTTACCATACAACCATATAAGCAGCACCTTCCAAATCTAACAAGTTTACTTGGAGCGTTGACAAGCCCTCGTCTCATTTCCAATGATTGATTAACGTTACAATTAAAATTCCTAGCTGAGATTGTTTTGATTAATATTCCCTTCTTGTCTTGAGGTTCCAAACCACCCATGATGACATGGAAATAAATAAACACGCACCGGAGCACTGGCAGAATTCTCAGAGAGACGAACAACATCTACCCAGGATCTTTGGCGAGAGAGAGAGAGAGAGAGACAGAAGGAAAGAGGGGAAGAGAAAGCGAGAGAGAGGGAGCACTTCCCATATTTCTGCCGCTGATTGACAAGGCTGACATATGGAATAGTTCACCTATTCCCCAGTGACAGGAAGATGGGGGAGAGCGCAGGGAGAGGCGGGTAAACTTGCCTGCGAGGCTGAGCAAATTTTTTTTTTTTTTTTCTTAGATTCAGCGCTTCTGATCAAAAGGACTCATATCTCCCCTACTAAATTTAGCACCAGTGGCAATTAGTGGCGGAGTCACACAGCCACTCCAGGAGCAGCTGACAAATGGTACCTTAACAAGTCGGAGATGTACGCCACAGTTTGATGGATTTGTGTGTGTACAGCTGAGGGGAACTTACTGGAGTGTTTTTCTTTCTGTGTGCATGGCATGTGTATGTGATGCACATACTGTGTGTATGTGTGTGTTAGCGTGTGCAGCTGGCTCACTGGTGGAAGCATGCTGATCAGCTTCAGCTTGCCTTGGTTAGCGAGTTTCAGTCAGGTTGTGCGTCCATGCTGGGAGCTAAAATACATGTTGTATACAAGTTAGCTTTTGTCAGTGCAGAAACAAGTCATCCATTTTTAAGAAAGTAATAATTTTGACCATCACTCACTTTTCAAATATATTTATTAAGCAAAAATGCTCGTTCCAGTTCCTCAGATGTGACGATTTCCTGCTTTTCTCTGTTTTCTGTCTTTGTAAATTGAGCATCCTTTGGGTTTCGAACTGTGGTGGGAGCACATGACCAACACATGCAAAAAGGAAACATAATTCTAACTGTGGCCATTTTGAATTTAATTATTAAAATGCTAAAAGTCAATTTGGAAAAACAGCAGCTTCCTAAATTTGGATTCTTTAAGATTTCTATGAAATACATGGTTGTCAAACTAGAGCAAAACTGGGCTGGACTTTCATATCCTATCAGCAGATGAAAGTTTAAACTGCTGCCGTCTTTTCATATAGATTACACTGCAGTATTTTTATTTATTTTTTTTACCAGCTCCCTGATTTAATCTAATTTAATTCCATTTTATCCCCAGATGACCAACTCTGCCTGTCATGAAACTATAATTGGACTCGATATTAGAAACAATGGCATTTGGCATCTTGAGCTGTTGTGTGGCGTAAAGTAAGGAAGTAAGTACAGACAAAGAAAGTACCTGCTTTTAGACAAGCGAAGCGTATATTCATTACTCCACTCATGGGTTCCTGCATCTCCGTTGCAACAAGTATGTTAATACAAACAGAAAAAGAAAAGACCTGAGCCAGCATGTGCACACCTGCACTGTTACTATGACAGCGTCATAATTAAGGCAAATTATGTTGCTGTCAAAACACACAGATCTGATCTGGTCGTTGCAAACGTGGACACTCTCCCTCATGGATCAGCTGCGAGACAAAGGAAACAGAAGGAAAGACAGACAGAGGGACAGACGGCTGGATCCGAGACGGGATCGCTAACAGAAAGGGTCGGATGACATCATGGCTCGTTTGAGTCACTTCCCAGTTACCGCTATGATATCAACAGAGCAACATTTCCTGTAAATTACCAAAACAACCACAAGGATAAACAGAAAACCAAGATGGATATAAAACACTGCTGGAATTTATTTTCATCATCTTTGCCAGTGCAATCTTTGTATTTGTGATTTATATCATTTAATATGAACTCGCTAATTTCTTGCAGCTCCTGACCCTGTGTTGTTTACCTGTAATAGCTGCCCAGCCTTTTTAAGAATCGCTGTGTGTTTCTGCTGCGCAAAGTGAAGTCGATGAACTGCCCTTACATCATCCTCTCTTACCCAGGAGAGTCTGTTGTCTGTTAGATGCACACACACACACACACACACACACACACACACACACACACACACACACACAAACACATTCTCACACTCTTCACATGGCTAGCCAACCTCCTGAGAGAGGAGGCAGCTAACCGTCTCAGTAGAGGAAATGAGCTATCTGCTCCACTTCTTTCTGAGACACACAGAGATTTTTCTCTGCACACACACACACACACACACACACACACACACACACACACACACACACACACACACACACACACACACACACACATCCAGTCCCCCCCTGACATTTTTAGACTCTCTGTACTCCTTGCAGTTCTTCTGTTTGTTTGTATCTGTTCCGTGAATACATGCATGCACATCTGGTTGTGCGTGCAGACTTGTGTGTGTGTGTGTGTGTGCACGAGCATCCCAAGCAGTGAGTGAGTTTGACCTTAAGCTTCTCCTCCCTCTTTACAGTGCCAGCTCTCGTGTACGTTTCCTGGGCCTCCAAGATATGAGAGGGGAAAATATCTGCCGACAGCCCATCACAGTTCACGGCTCTTTGTTTATCCATTAATAATTGAGCATAGCTGAAGACAATACAAGGTGTGTGCTTGTGAGCAGTGCGCGCGTGTGTGTCTTTTTTTGTGAGTGGATATGTTTAGCTGAGGGTTGGAGGTAGGATGGAGAGGGATGTCACTGAGGGAACTGACGTCTCGCATCGCAGTTTGGGCTAAATTGCAGGTTTTAGGGAGCCTGTGTGCACGTGCATTATTCCTGTTATTTGCCATAATATTAAGATAAAGAAAAATAAATTTGGCTTTTTGTTTAAAAATATCTTTTTCTCTTCCTGTGAAAGTATTTTCGATGCCTCCTCCTGCACTTGAGTGCATATTCATAAATAAATCCAATTAAATGTGATTTGGTGTGTCCTGCTAACCTCTTTAAAACCAGACTTGACCTTACTATCTTGTTAACTTGTGTGTCATACTGCTTAGTGTGCTTGGATGTCAGTCAGTAAAAACTTTGTCAGTGCACGCTGCTTTAACAGCTGCCTTTTGCTTCTGAAAACAAAGTTAATGTTGGTGAGTTTCAGTTTTGATAAAGTTAGCTGGAAGATGCTAATATGCTCCATAGATGGGAGTGGGGTTAAATAATCTCCTGTCACATGCAATAATTTTACCCATTGTTAACATAAATGTACTTACCAGTGCTTAAATTTCCTGTATTTTATTTCCTATCCATGTTGCTATGGATATGTAGTAATTATGATGGGTTAATTTTAGATAAATACAAAAATAAGTGATGCTCTTATGCTTCTGTTTTCATCATTAACTCCATTCATTTTTGATAAAACTGCGGGAGAGTGCAACTCTTTTGCAAACCATGTGGGAAACAATTAGGGTGTTCATTTTCCACCGGTGTCCCCGTCTCACTCCAAAGGCACTGAATCCATGAGCACAGGAGCATGTTTCCAATGTGTGGCATTAGAAAGTGATACTGTCGTCCGAGCCTGAGTTGATTTGCTATTTTGAGTTCACATCTAAACCAGGGTTTGTCTTTGTCTCTCACTCCCTCCTCTAATTATGTGGTCCTTTTAGACATTTTTCCCCACAGAGTGCTCGCTGCCAGAACAAAGTAGAAGTCGTTTCCCCATCGGAGGCGGCCCTTGAGTGAGAGTCTCCCGATGTCTCTGCGCACAGAGAGGCGAAGACTTCGGTCCTCTGGGGGCTTTCGGCAGAAATAAGTCGTACAAGCGGGTGGCTCTGACAGAAACAGAACCGACAAAAAAAGTAAAAGAAAAAGGGGAAAAAACAGGGACTGACAGAGAGGATGGTGTGATGACAGAGGGAATGCTGTTTCTTCACCACCTTGTCGTACGTCTTGTCCGGGATGATGGGAGAGTTTTGAGTCAAATAAAAAATGGAAACCAATAATCAGAAGATACTGTAACACTGGGTGTGGATTCCCTCTGTTGCAGGTTGATTAGCGCAGCACACTCAGCTTTAGACTGGAGAGAAAACTGCTGCTTGGTAGATCTTATGTCAGCATCTGGACCTTTACTTTGCTTTGATTCTTAAGTTTAGGTCTCATTTCCCTTCAAAACCCACCGTTGATGTTAACTATCATTAATCCATCCAAGAGCAGGAAGAATTACCATTCTCTCCATCAGCTGTGTTGCATTTTGACAGACAGGCGGCTTGTTCTGTCCTTGCTTTTCCCTCTCTCAGCCGACACATTTAACCCCCCCCGCTCAAACTTCAACATCCGTGGGAAACAAACAACCACTTTGAATAGTTGGTACAAAACAGGGCGATGGAGCTTTTTGCAGCCTCCTCTTTAAAAGCGAGGTCCAAGGCAGCAATTTGAGCGACAGGTATGAACGCTGAACTTTTACTGACAAACAAAACAAAAGGTGAAACATCCTCTGTGCTTCATTATACTGTCCCGGCGTGCTGCCTATTACCCGGCAGTAAAGGACACACGGGGTGACAGGTGTGATGTTGAATTTGGATCAGCTGATAATCAAACAGCAGCAGGCTGTGGTGACACCTCTTGCAGGGGGTGAGTTGCAGTGTTGCAGTGAGGTAAACTAGGAACGGGCAAAATTCTAAACATGGTAAAGCACCAGCTGTTTCGCAACATACTTTGCATTGTAGAGAGTGAGACAGTCGGGAAAATCTCACAATAAATGAAATTTATCAGACCGCAAAACAAAGGGAGACGAGATTGTCTAGGAAGCAGAACTCCAACTTTTCACTTCGGACACATGTGATTTGGCCAGATGTTGATATTTTAACATAAGAATATCATTCAGGAGCTGTAGTCATCCTGCGATGGAGCTGAGAAATCCTGATCTAAGTGTTGTTAAGTAACTCTCCCCTCTTCTTCCAGCTACTCTTGAGCAAGGTGCTTCAGTGTGACCTGCTGCGATGGAGCTGCTGCTACCGACTGTGTCAACATACAGTGTGTGTGTAAGTACCTGATGCTGTCAGTCAGACGCAGTGTAGCAGAGTAAACATGACTTAAAGGATGTACAGTTAAAAAAATAAATAAATCCTGCGTTATTTCATCTGAAATTTGCTTGTGTAATGACCACAAGTCTTCTCCTCCACAAACGTGCTCACATTCATTACAATGCAGTGTCATTTTGTCTGTTGATCCAGCTTGTTCTTTAAATTTTGCTCTGTTTATTCGTCTGTCTGTGTGTGTGTATTCGCCATCCGATTCACTGTTTGTCTCCCCTCTTCTCTTTGGCAGCTCCTGCGACTGTCTCTCGACATCCATCATGTGTCTATAGAAGTCCACCCTCCTGCTCACCCATCAACATGCCAACAGACAGCCGCGCAATCTGTGGATGCCACTTCCTTTGATATGGTAAAGCAATATTGTACTTCATCTCTCTCTCTCTTTTTTTTTATTTGCCCATTTGTGAAGGAGATGCCATTAGCAGTGTATTATGCTCCTCTGGCGGGGAAAAAATATCTCCAAAAGGATAGTCGGCGGCTGCCCGCATCCTGCAACGCCTCATTAGTGCATTGCCTTCGAACAAACGTATCAACAATGTTCTGAGCTAATAAGCTTTTATATTCCCAGGCTATATGATGTAGAAAGAGGCAGAGCTGAAGGTCACGGGTGCGTTTGAACGCAGCAAGTGGCTCCGTGAGGGAATGATTTATCTGGAATTATTGCTGTGCTTTGCTCCAGAGAGTTGGCTATTGATGTGTGCGGTTGAAATGGCTTCTTCAAGAGGGGGAGATAGGGAGAGAGCTTCAGTGGTGACACGCACACACACACACACACACACACACACACACACACACACACACACACACACAGCTTCGCTATCATCGGCTGGACACAGGCTCTTCTCTCTGCACTTCATTTCAGTCAGCCTGTCATCTGTTTCATACATGTAGCAGGCCAGTGTGGCAAGGCAACGTATAGGCTCTGTAAACAGAACAATGTTGGGTTGACCTCTGCAGCAGTCAATATGAACTTTAAGGGAACAATCCACCTTCAAAAAACAACAGATTTTAGTGAAAGGGTTGATTTTGTTGTTTAGTGATGTATTTTTCTTGCTTCTGCACTTAAATGTAGACAGTGTGATATTGCACTATTCAGACAATGTCACATTGAGATATTTCCTGGACATCTACGATGGAGTATTTTCAAGTATCAAAAGCATCAGGAATAAAAATCAGGTTCAGATCTTGTTTCCCTCAGAATTTAAAGAGCAAGGACGTCTTTCAACATGCCTGTTCCACTGATGTTTAATAACCATGACGGCATTAATCCATCATAGAGGAGGCATGGTTACCAGTCTCCTCGTCAGCTGTCCATAACTCAGCTCAACCACAACACGTGTTGCATTTTTACTGAAATACAGCGACTGGGAAAATGTCCTGTCTTGCTTTAAACCATCACCATCGCTCAACACCCAGCTGAACGTAACAGGTTTGGAAGTAAATGTAAGAAACCACGAACTGGCACAGAAGTAGATGTTTCACCAGGAAAATTCAGTTCAGAATGCAAAATAACTTGGAATGCATTCAGTACACCCACAGATTAATGATATTTAATACTGCAAGCATTTCCAATCATTTCTTTTTCCATTTTTAACACTTACCTGCTAACTCTGTGCAAGCTGCTGTGCATACCAGTGTCGACTAAATGCCTAAAATAAAAAAATATCTAAATGCATGCAGCCCGTGTGGATAGGCATAGAGGCACAAGCACACAAAAACATACATACAGCATCCCAGTCCTCCCCTCCCGATCATTTGGAATCCACATTAAAATGCAATAACGAGCGAGGTAACAAACTAATTATCCCAATTAGCTCACTGTTCATGCAAGCGAGCTCCACTGTATTTCTTATCATCCTACTATTCCAAAGGCGTCCTCTGGGGATTGCAGACTGCTCGTGCACACCCCACACAGTCATGACCACTTTACTGCAAAACATCTGGCCATGCACAATGGGACGCCAAGGTTTTATTGTGTTTTTTTTTCTTTTTATTCTGTCTGTCTTCATAGTTTTGAGATTTTTACCTCAGTGTCTGCTTTCCTGCTATCAGGAGCTCTGTTTTCTTGAAGTTGCACTGGTTTTCAGGCACCCCCCCCCCCTTGTGTTTATTTGAGCGTTTGAACGTGTAGTCCTGGTGGGATTGTGGGAGTCGGAGTACTGTCAGGTCTAATTGCTGTGTGGTGTTTGGAGTGGAAGACGGTCCTGATTAGGGAGGAGGTGAGGGAAAACATCATGTCCCCTCTCTCTTCTCTCACTGTCTCACCCATTTTCTCTCTCCAGCTCCTTTTTTTTTTTTTTTTTTTTTACCTCTTTTCTCTCCTCTCTGACTCTCTACATGACTACACAGAATGATGGCAGTCCTGCACGGCTCATTAGCCAGCAGAGAGAGACGGACAGACACAAAAGGATAGGAAAAGAGAGAGTGATGTAGAGTGGGCAGCCCACAGACTTCTCAAACACAGGTTACCACGGTGCTCGCCCGGCGTCCGCCGACTGCATCAAAGCCTTTAGATGCCAGTCGAGGGGCAACACGAGCTGCCAAATGAGTTAAGAGTACAGAAGGATCAGGGATATAAGGTAGTGGGAGGAAGTACAGGCAAGGACTAAATGAGTTTTATACATTTCATTTCTCTGATTTTCTCTAAAACTTTGTCAGTTTTACCGCCTCTGCTTTTTTTCTTTTTTTTTTTTGCCATGTAACTCAAGGCCTAATTTGAGTAGTCAACGTCGGTGCACTGTAATTAGCTTGTCCAGCAGTCATGATTATAGCTGATGCAATATTTTAGGAATCATGAAGTGTGAGCTGTATCACAGAAAAAGCCTGTTTTTATCACAAAGGACAGAATGTGATACAAAAAAGAAGTGATATAAAATCGGAAAGTAGTTGTGGTTCAGCTCGGTTGTTAGATTATTGATAGACAGACGATCAGTGAAGACATGAGCGTGAAGGTTCATCTCACAGTTGTGTGCTCAGTTATCTTGGACATCGCTCAGTTGTCACATGACCTCAGTATGGAAGTCTCTGAATCAACCCACAGCAGCATAAGTATAGACTGTTTTAAAAAATGGAAGCCAATGCTGAGGAGCCTTAAACCTGCATTCTGTCCAATAACCATCAGGGGGCGGCTCCACTGGTTGCTAAGACCTCTGATTGTATTGAAGTCTATGGGAAAATGTCTCTACTTCTCATTCAATTTATGAGTTTATGGCCTCGATCTCTAGTTTCAAGTCTTCATCAACACAAAATGATGTTCATTGTTTTAAACTATGGTCCCATTTAGAGGAAAATAGCAGGGGATGCATCCATCCACCCTGTTCTACTGCGCACACTGACTTTGTTGCTCTTTATACAACATCACCAGACTTCCCTCATTACTCCCATCATAATTAATGTTGTTACATGTTGCCTGACAATGAAAACGTATCAGTGGGTCATAGTAAGCTGCTACCATGGACAACCCAAAGTGGTAACCATCATTTTTTACTCTATGCAGACAGTAGTTTTGTTCTATTAGTGTGGAATATGATCTGTACTAATGGTGCTTCAATAGGCTTCAAGATAAGGATGCATTGGAGAGATGAGGCATCTCTCTGTTCTGTGCTTTGTAAACCTCTTCCTAGATGAGCAAGAGGTGAGAAAACCCACAAAGATGATATCAGCACGCTTGTGAAATAATCATCACAAGATCTTTTCCTGTTCTGAGTCATGGGGTGAAGGATAACGAGAGACAAACAGAGAAGGAGAGGAGAGGGAAGATGGATACAGGCAGGAGAGAGACAGAAAGAGCAAGGCTTCAGAGACCAAGGGTGGAAGTCTAAATCTTTCATCCTCTCTCCGGGTTCAGAATGAGAGGAGAATTCTGGGTTGGATTATCGGCGCTAAGCCACAAAAAGAGCTCAAACGTAGCTCCTCTCCTGTGTCCTGAAGACAGGCAGAGTCTCTACCTGACTCACTGTCAGACACAGAGAATTGGAATCAGGACTCACTGGCCTCTGAATGGACTTATTGTGGCCCTGAGGATCATTTAATTTGCTGTTTAATTTCCTCCTTGAATAGAAAAGTACTGTCTCAACTTCTCCTCATCATCAACAGCAGCAGCGCCACCGTCATCGTCGCAACGATGACCTCAGTCAGGCAAGCGTCTGTACAAGAACCAGGTGCTAATTTTGCCAAATATACCGATTTTCTGTGCCGTTATCTGGGGATGGTGGCATGTGGATTCAAACTGGCTGCCATCTCCGCTCCTTCAGCCCCTTTATGTCGACGCCAGCCAGTTATTCAGTCGGGAGATTCGACACGAGTCCAGGAGAAAACACTTGAAACACTATTAAGCCTGTAGTGGGGCTTGTGTATGCCAGTTGTAAGCCTCCTCTTGTCAATACGACTGTAGGATGCACACAAGTGCGCTGACTGGATGGAGGGGAAGGGAGAGGGAGATACTCTGCAAAAAATGCCTGTTCTAATAAGCCATTTATTCACACGCTCAGTCTTGAAATCAGACTTTTCTTTAATCAAGTGAGAAATTGAGCCAACAGCTTCACTTATTGCCACTGCACATTCAATCTTAGCAGGACTGTTCTGCAGAAATGAAGACATTTGAAAAACTACAGGTGCAATGATATCTTGAAAATTGGATTGGGACATCAGTTTCAATGTATTTATACTTTATTGAAAATATTAAGTGGGAAAAAGTGACATTTTTAGGTGTATTTCTGTGTTTTTGAGAAAAGAAAAATGGCTTTGATACCCAATACCGGATTAAATATCCTGCGAGGACGGATACTTCTTGCAGTGGAGGGAGAGATTGAGTTAGAGAAGAGATTGCTTGTCAGGGCCCTGATTTCGGCGTTCTCCGCTGATGACGATAATAATAACCATTCGCAGGAGTGGCAGCAAATGGGGAGGAGAGAGCATAGACGTCTTTTTAAAGAGGCGTACACGCAGTTACTCTCCGCAATCAAAACACAGATTTCTGAAGACGAGTTGGAGCAGAAAGCACACCCGCACACACACACACCCGCACACACACACACACACACACACACACACACTCGCAGTGCAGGCCACAGATTGCAGTGCACACATCCTGTTGTTTGCCATCGACGAAGAATATTAGCTTGGTATTTGTGTACAGTAATCAGTAGGCCCTTGACAGACTAGTCTCTAGACAGAGGCATCTGAGGAAAGATTGTCTTGGTAATCAGGCTATGTGGTTTAAGGTGGGGGGACTTGGGGAGTAAAACTTAGTAACTCCAATTATGGCGATTGTTGTGTTGTAATGGAGTGAGGTGAATCATCCTCAGATTCATATGTGCCCAGAGCCGTTTGGAAACACAGCAAAATCTACAAATGATTTATATTTCTGGTTTCTACATGATATGCAGTTACCTGCCTGGAAGGTTGTGTATACGGTGGTGTTTTCTCCCCCCTCCCCTCCCCCTCTCTGTTCAGTCCATATGTCACCAATCATCATGTTGTCTGGTGAAGGGAAATAACATCCTGTTATTATCTGTCAAGCAGCAAAGAGTGTTGGTTTATACCTGTGCTTATGCCATATACTGCACGTGTGTGTGTGTTTTCACATCCGGTATATGCATCTGCACGTATGTATGTATGTCTGTGCGCGAGTGTGTGTACGTGGTAGTAAATGTACACCACAGACTGTGTAACTGCGTTTCCCTGCTACCTTCAGGTACTTCTCTTGTCTCCAGCAGCACCCCCCCCTCCCTCCCCTCTCTTCTTCATCCTCTCTTGATTATTTTTTGTCTTCCCCCGTCTTGTCATATGCGTGATCACTCCCTCCCCCTCTCTCCTCCTCACTCTGCATCCCTCTCCTCCCACTATTCCCCCTCGACGCTTTTAATCTTGGGTTGATGATACTTGGTGGAAGCACTTAAGTTTCTGTGCCAGGTGTCTCCCCGTGCTTAACATCTCGGGCTTAGCTCCTCGTTTCCGTGGCTCCTTCGCCTCCCTCCCCTGGCTCCTGAACACACAAACACACATACGCAGAAGCATGCACATTTAGCTACTGACTATATGCACATGCACTCTATATACACATACATGCAATGGAATGTGCATGGCAGCATGCAAACATCTACATGCCTTGCAAACGTTTACTAAAACACACATGCACACAAACACACATCCCTAAGACATTAGCATATCGAAATCTTTAAACTCCATTTTCCCCACATCATGCTACATCTTTAGCAAAAATCATCTCTTTTATGAAGTTGATTATATCTCTAATTGACTCCCAAAATTGTTATTATTAAAACTTTAATTTTAATAAATCTGTAATAAATGAATAAAATAAAATCTGCCAGTGCAAATAAAAATAGTAAGTAAACTCTTAAGAAATTTTCTTGAAATTAGTCTCTGTACCTTGCATTAGCATTGAGAAAAAAAGAGAAGATTTTAAAACACAGTTGAAATATTGAAATATTCATACTTCAGTGGCAGATTTTCCACTTGTTTCAAGAATAAAAGCTCAAAGGCCTCAACCACAGCAAAAGAAATGACTTGATAAGGATATTTTTACAGTGTAGGTGTCTTGAGGGTGTCTTTAAAAACCCATAATTTTCAAAAGGTTTAGCTGCTCGTTGTAGCATCTGTAATTACAGTGGATTGAAATGGATAAATCAAATCCCCCCCGGCCACTGTAACACTTGCTGAGTCATATGGATCTTGATTTGCATCGACTGTACAAAATGGTATTTACAGCTAACACATTGCTATTGAGACTGAGGCGGCGTGTGGAGAATCTGTGCACTGACAGAGTTTGCTTAGCGTTGCTTTGTTCTTTAAAGACAGGACGGACAAGAGAGGAGAAAGACAGAGGAATGAAAATGAGAGAGAAATAGAGAAGGCAAGGAGAGGCAGAAAGATAAAGAGAGAGATAGCTCTCATGTGTTTATGATATGTTTGTTTGTGTTGCCGGAGGGACCTCTTTTCTTCACCCCCCTTCCCTCTCCCTCCTCCTTTTTTTTTTTAAGTCACCGTCTGAGTATTTTTTTTTTCTTTCCGTCATGTATCTGCCGCCTGTCCAGGCAGCGCTCTCTGTTTCACTCTCGTCTGATGTCTCAATTAAAATTAATGCGTTCAGTCTGCTCAGATAAAGAAGAAAGAGGAGGAAAAAGCCTTTCCATGAACAATGGCAGCTTCTTGCATATTGGTAACCAATCCTTCCTTGTCTGGGCCCACACTAATGCTTCACAATATTGACAGCTCTAATGGCACAGCTCCTCTGAAGGGGTATTTTTTTTTTATAAACCAGGGGCCAAAATGAACCACGACATGCATACTGGATTGGATACCAATTTGAAGTGGCTTTTATTGTGAAGGGATTACCTGACATGCTTTATTTCCTCAGTTCTGAGGTAGTATCACCATCACCTTCCTCAGTGTGGGGTAACCAGAAAGACAGAAGGAGGCAGGTTGTGTGTGGTCATCCCGGGAAGTGGATGCACTCCGACCTCCCCCCTCTCCACGCTCCATCCTCCTTCCCGCGTTTCCATGTCCTTGAGACGTCTTCATCACTGGGCTCGGCGGTGGCGCTCCTCTGCCCCTTCATCAGGGCAGAATGCTGGTGTCAGCACTGCCTTCCTCCTCCCCCTCTTCCTTCACTGCCCTGCTCCACCTTTGCCTTTATCTGTCGCTTCTTCTTAAGATGCTCTCTCCATCTCCGATACCCCAGGGGTCAAGCTGGTGGAAGAACAAGGGGGAGGGAAAGGGGGGCGGGGGGGATGCAGGGAAAGGTGGGAGGGGAGCACCTGACTTGAAGGCAGAAAGATAATTTCGGCCGAGCGGCTCTGTTTAAGGTTAAAGCCTGATTTGCATTTCAAAAGCGGCGGCTGGCCGTGTTGCCACCTCAGGGACGCCATCGGACCAACCAGCGTGTCATTTAATGTCAGCAGGCACAGGGGCCTTGATGAAATTAATAGAGCCGCCTGTGATTGATAATGGCACCAGCTGTCAACGCCGCCGTCATGACCGTCCGCCTGTCCCTCCTCCTCCTCTTCCCACAGGCCCAGGTGTCCACCGCAGCACCTTCAAAGATCCCATCAGTCCCAGCACTTTACCTCACGTCCTGATCTCCCAGCCAGCGCCTCAGCGTGGAGATCATCTCCTCCTATTTGCCAACAGGACATTGTAAAAAAAAAAAGATCCGAGCGCTGCAGCGGTTCTAGGTAACCAGGGGAACCTCAGCAGCTGTCAAAGCTGGATTACCTGCTGTGGATGAAGCATATGTGCCTTGAGGCAGCAGATGACCGAGAGCCTTGAAAGCTTCTGGTTTGCATGTAGAGAAATGTTTAACGTCTCACTGCACTTGCAAACCGACACTGATCAGCTGCTCAGATACTCAACAGGTGATCAATTTTGAAAGATGACAAGTCTTGTTTTCCGTTTCTTTATGATCCTGTCTCTACAGAACTCTTTTGTTAGGATTTCATCAAGTTTATTTCAGCAGTTGTCGTTCATATAAACATCATTAACCTGCATTACTTTTTAACCCTGTTGTCCCGCTTAGTGTTTTTGCATCGCTTTGTGCTCTGATCTGATTCAGATTTATTGACTAACATAGAAACAGCACATTCAGTGTATATTTAACTTAGTGTCCTGTGAAAACCATCCATCTCTCAGCTACTGCTACAATGCATTTTCAGATAAACCACTGGATAGTTAATAACATATTAATTGTTGAAGAATCCATCTCTTCTGTAAAGCTTCTGCCTTATTGGAGTGTAGTAACAAAATGAACTTAGACATAAAAGGATAGTTTAATTCTACTGTAGTATTACTATAGTAAATAGCCAACCACCTCACGTCTGGGCAGCAAAATCCACTCTTTGTGCGTTACGACCTGTTACTTAATTCATCCTGGTGTGATCGGATGATGAGTCACATTAAAATGACAAGAATCACTTCAACCCATAACTATAGCTCAACCCCTTGATTCTGGATGTCAGCTGCAACCGTGTCCCCTGCAGCCGGCTGTTTCTCCGCCTGACACCGTGAGTGTTTTGCAGCGGTAAAAACATGAACCTAAAGCTCAGAGAATAGCGAGTAAGGAAAGAGGGAGTCAGAGAGCGAGGCCCAGCGGGAGGTGTCAGTGCTGGGCATGGATGAAGCCGTTAGCCCTCGCTAATGGATGTCCCGATCCTGGAGGTTGGTGGTCACCGGGGTCAGTCTTGGCACACATTACACCTGCGAGACAAACCTCCCGGGCCTGTCAGCATGGACAGAAGACGGACAAATGAAGAAGAGAGGGTGAGACGGAGTGAGAGAAATAGAAACGCAAGAGGGGGAGACAGAAAGACACAAAGAGCAGAGAGAAAGGAGCTTTTTTCAGCTGAAAGGCACAGGGAAAAGACATGAGAGTGAGATCCGCTTGTCCTGAAATGACTTGATATGTTCTTGTCAGTCTTAATCTCTGGGTGTTGTGGAGGAGCGGGTGGGAGGGAGGGGTTGAGGCGCACAGTAATCTCCTTCACAAGCAACGGACAGAGCCCTCCGTTTCCCAGCCTGCATTCAATTCCACAGTCATCTCCAATCCACTTCATAAGAGCACGTTACTTTGCACACATCTCTCCTCTAAAGCAACAGCATGCACATGAAAAGACAAAACAAGAGGTAGACGAAAGGGTGATTCACATCCCTCTTTCTGCTCTCTCTTTCTCTTTTTCCTTTCTCTCATTCACTCATTTACATCAGCCATTATCTGTGTATATTGAAAGCGGCGAGATAAAGAGAGAGGGAGAAAAAAAACAAGTGCCAGGGAAAAAAAAAGAACAATAAAAGGAGGCAGAGGAGGCGCAGCGACGTTTGAATCAATTACATCCTAAAGAATCTTTCATTTGCATCCGTATCTGTTCAAAACCTGAACAAATGCCAGATGCCTTTGTGTGTCCAGTTATTTATAGTGGGTGTTTTTTCCTCTCGTAATTGTGCAGGAAATATCAAATTTGCATAGAGTGATTATTGTTGATTGTTTATCTAGCCGTCAGGACGTTTCAATATTCGAAGGCTGACAGGTTGTCAAGTACTTAAAACTCATTTATTTGGGAAAATTTGCATGTAATTTGGTGGTAATGAGGGGGATGTCTGTGGTCATGGATTAGATGCCGGAGATGCTGCAGGGAAAAGAGGGATTCTGGCTGACTGGCATTCCTCCACTTGAAACACACGCTTTATCCTCAGCTCGGCTGCTGGGGTGATGCTAACGCTACCTAGAGCTGCACACCCAAACAACAGAGGATTGTGTACAAACGCTTGGCATAGCTGTGGACTTAATAACAGGAGCAGGAGCGAGCCAGCAGTACAGCACTACACAGGAAGAATTGTGTTGAGCACTGTTCTGTCACCCTGTGAAGAAAATATGCTTGTAAACAAAGTAGCTACAGTATTTCTCAGCACAGCAGATGCTAACTTGTCTTGCTCGAGCTTACATACACTGTAAATTCTCAAATAAAAGGCAGTGTTTAAAAATGGCAGTCTCAAAAAATGAAGAAACAAAGCAGCTCCCTAATAGCAGCTAGGTAAAAACCATTAAGAAGTGACTGTAAGACTAAAATATGCAAATGCAAATCTGTGTTATTTATCATAAGAGAAATACTCTTTCCTCCCATTAAAGAACTCCAGTAGGTTCTACTTTGCCATTTTCTTGATCAGTGTTGTGCTACTTTTAGTTTAAGTCTCGCAGGTGTGTTTCACACTAAAAGTCCAACAGGATAGCAAGAGTTCCTTCCCTTTGAGCTTCTGGAAGACTTTTAATGTGAAACACCTGCGCAGGAAGTCTTAAGTTTCAGTTGTTGTGTCTAAACAGACCAAAAAAACGTCAAAGTGAAAAATTGTGTAAGAAAATTTACATAGAATTTGTAAGTGACAAACAGTATTTCAGTTAACATAAGAAAAACTCAGACAGTGTTGAGTATGACAGGACTATATTGTTGTACTTCTGGATTTACTGCTATGTAAACATAGCTCATCGGAATTTATTAACACAAACATAAACAATATAAGCCAGTTTTCAAATAAAGGCTAAATAAAGTGTTTGAGATTACTTGATATTCATCTCTCTCGGCTTACATCAGCAAAGCCTCTGAAAGTATAGTCTTAGTTTTTCCATTTTAGAAATGTTTCTGCTCAAATTACAGTCATTCCTGACTTGGATAAATCACCTAAATTGATACAAAACCTTTGGAAAACACTTTGAACCTAGCTACCAAATCCCATTTGAAAGTCTGATTAATTGTGTTTTAATAACCACCACAGAGCAGATACCCACCCGTTTCTGCTACGTGGACCAGAGAAGCGGGCTCCCACTGGGGTTTTGTGTGCACTGTTTGTTTCTGTTAACTGCATTGTCTTTCATTATCAGTCCTTGGCTTCATCTTTCATCTAGCAAGGTACTGGACGCAGCGAGCTAATGAGTAAACATAGCTGGGGGCAACCGGGAAACACACAGACAGAAACCTGACTTTGATGAGCGGCTTGTTTGTTTATCTCTGCTCGGATTTTCAAACTCCAACGCTCTATTTCACCTGTCACAGGCGAGTTCAGACCTTGAGACGACTGGCTTTAGCAGCAGGTAGTCTCTGGCCAGGATGAGATATGAAACTTTGAGTGCGTGTTAAAACATTCACCGTGTTTTGCTTTGAGCCCAAGGTCATCTTCAAAAAGAAGACTCGGCAAAGCGAGCCCTCAGTTCTCGGCTCACAGACTGAATGACTGACTGACTGAGTGATTGCCTGACTCACTTGCCGAGAACATGAGAAAATACAGCAGGAAGAGCTCGTCGACACCCACAAAAGCAACTCCCACACCTCTGTGACTCACTCAAAGTCACCTCAACTCCAAGGTTAAACGCTCACTGCATTTCCCTCTTAAATATAGATCCGTCCCTGAGTCGGGGCTGTAGCCTGTGTGAATACGAGCCACTTGGCAGATGTATCTACTGTAGCCTATGCGTGTGTGTATGTGTGCCTCTCTCTCATTCTCTGATGTGCTTATATCTCAATGTGAATGAGAGCATTGTGTGTTCATATGACTTTTTTAAAAGGGTGAGTGAGGATAATCGGCCCCTGGCGCACCGGACTAAAAGGCCGGGTCAGAGTTTTAAAGAGAAGCTATGTATTTCCCATCCCTGGATAACGGCGATGAAGTGGGCCCTTGTGACTCAACCTGAGAGCATGAAAAGGGCCTCAAAGGGGACCCGCCATCGCCGGCCCTCTCTTTATTGTCCTAACGGCTGCCTGAGCTCTTTTTCCCAACCGCAGCAAGCGAGGAGAGAGAAAGGAGTGGAGTGGTGGAGAGCTCTCAGCGCTTTACCTACCAGGCAGCCCTCCACCATGAAAGCCCAGGTAATGTCCCCTGTTCAGTGTGATAACATTTCAAAGAACGCCAGCCTTGGTATGTGTGTGTCTCTGTGTGTATGCAGTCACACATACCTACATATGTGTGTGTGAGATATAGGTTTCCACTGTTGCGGTGAAAATATTGGCTCTGGTTAATCAGCTCTGGCGGCCATTATTACTCGAGACAGTCACAGTTACGTGTCCAAATCCTTGTTTCTTGTAATGAGGCAACAAACCACATTACCGTCTATCAAGACTATAAAGCTGCAGGTTTTTCAGTTTGATGGAGATGCTGTCAGTGCACCTTATTACCACAGCAGCTACTTCATCACGTTGAGGATGGGAGACTCAAGCACAAGGGTTATCAGTTAGGTTCAGTTTCATCTGGAAGTTCACTGCAGGTTTACTGGTAAATTATTTTGTTCCTTTGAATATTGCTTATTAAATTAATTTGCTCGGCCAATTTTCCACATGGAGTTCAGTTTACTAGTCACTGCTCAGCCTGTGAAAACACTTATATATGACATCTTCTGTGGCTCTGGAGGAGCTTTGTCAAGTCTTAAAGAATAACATCGGTGATGTCAGGTACTACCCGAGTTTGTAATTCAAATTAGCGTGGTGCGTTTGAAAGACTTTGTGCAGTGAAGACGTCTTCTCTTTCCGGTAATTGTCCAAAAGAACAGTGGGTCATGAAAATGGGAGTTTTAAGAAAGAACGTTTAATAGTAAATTCTGTATGTGTTTATTTTATTCCTTATTTTGTCGTGTGTTTCTTTGCTGCGCAACTGTTGCTGTTCCAATAATGAAGTCATGCTGCCAGCTGTGTTTGTGCGATGGAAATTGTTTTTGGTTAAATAATACTGAGGGATTAAATTTGTGTTTGGAGTAGCTTTATTTTTAATCTGTTTATCACGGTCAGTCCATTAATTCTCATTTCAGCACCAGGAGCTGTCCACAGTGTGAACACCACAGGCATTTAAATGGGTTTTACATTGTTTCATTGTGTCGATCATCCCCAATAAGGGAAGTTCATACTAAAGGAGTGAAACACTGCATTTGGACCATAGGTTGCTATTTTCTGTGGGTTAGTCCAACTGGATGAGTAGGTACAGACCAACTGTGTCACCCTGTGGTGAATGGTTCAATGTCTTTAACCTGTGTGGGTCTGCAGGGCTTTTAAAGCGAGTCAGTTTGATCTATTCATCGGCCAGTTAGAGTGTGAGTTAATAAGAACTGGGAATTATCACGGCATAAGGTGTCAGCACCAGGAGGAAGAGTTGTTTGAGTGTAGCGTACAGTTAAAAGCTGCTTGGTAAATGTACCGGTCTAATAATTATTTCCAAACCATGTTAGTATCCAGACAAAACAGCGGTTTAAAGCACAGTGCAACAATTTCCATGAAGCAAAGATTTAAGTGAACTGAGGTTCCAACAGCTCCTCTTTTCTGGTTGAGCTCATGATTGAGGGTGAAGGATATTTTGACTCTTTTCAGACAGTATCACCTCACACGCTGGTGGACTGGTGTTACAGTGCTGTAAATACAGGTAGATAGCAGCTATCAAGCCGTAGCCCCAACAGTTGGACTGAAAATAATGTTGTCACTCAGGCAAATGCTCCACGGTGGAGGGTTTTCATGTCTCTTTTATAAAGTTTGATCATTGTCAGTCAGTTTTCAGCCGTACGTCTTTCTAGCCCTGTAAAAACACAGGCTACCTGGGCTCTCGTGGGACAGACAGCCAAGTCAGTGAATGTTGCTACCAGTCCATCTGAGTGCTTGTCAGCATTACAGCATTATTAATTCTTACCGCTGTACAGTGTGTTGACAGCAGAGACAGCAAAATATCTAAAAGTTGACATGGCTGACATCGTGACAGGCTGACAGAAATATGAAGTAGAGGTTTATATGTGCTTCACAGATGATCTATAAATAAGTGGTTTGGATGGGATCTATAAAGAGTGTGTACCCCATTAGTTTTTCCCTCTTTTTCTTCTTTTCTGGGCTCTGCCTTGCTATTTTTTGTATCACTTCTTCTCTTTCCGTTTTTTTTTTTGACTACACCTCCCTCCCTCCCTCCTTCTCCAGCATCTATCTCTCTCTCTGGATGGCTGCCTACCTCTGTGCCTGTGTCTGGGAGTTGGCTGGGGCAGAAATAAACCACAGTAATGGCTTTGCTTTGCTGCTAATCTTGTCATAAGAAGGTGCGGCCCTGGGAGGATAGCTCCTCGCGTGTGATATCCTAATTTAAACATCAAAAGATTCCATCATTAGGAAGCGTGTGTCTAGCCCCAGTTTTCAAGGGAAATTATTACATCTTCCCACCGCAAAAGTGTAATGCAGGAAGACGTTTCTGTCAAGCGCACACGCAGACACACACATAAATCTCACTGGACTTGATGTTTGTGCACTTGAAGAAAAACATCATCATTAGCAGCTTTCTCTTGTGAAAGACGGAGTGATGACTTTTAGTGTCGCAGCCCACCGCGGGCTCTGATGATAGCCTTCATTTGGAGTTGCTGCTTGGTGTGTGAGATTTGAGACGGGGATGGGATCTGCTAAGTGGGATCTGGCCTCGCCTCCTGACAGCTTCTCTGGTGGGTCTCCCTGTGCTTTCAGAGCCATCACGCAGAATCTGATGTATGTCGTGCAGCAAGGGAGCACGAGGCACTACCACACCTGGTTAATGTTCTCATATACTGCATGACAGGTGCAAATGCAAACAGGAAAATTGTGTGTGTAGACAGCAGGAGAGCATACATTTATAGCTAAAAATGTATCCTTTAGCACCAGAGGCATAGCTGCCATTAAAGTCATTTACGGTATGACCTTGGTATTGTTTATGGAACTTTTTGAATTGACAGCTTTAAACCTGGCTCTGCAGTTCACTCTGCTCTGCTCTATGCTTCTCAGCTCAGAGAAGTATTTTAGCAACAGGAACTTACTGTTGTGCTTCATTCTCACTGCTGTCGTCAGCCCAGTTTCCAGCCACCGCGCTAAAAGAGTTAGCGGCTAGCTCGTCAACATAGTGGCGCTTTTATCAACTAAAGAACTCTGATATTTTCCACAGGAACTGGTGGAGACCAAAAGGGAGCTAAAAGAAGAGTTAATACTGGATTACTACTTACTAAGAGGCCAGGAGCACGAGCAACATTAATGCTGCGTGACAAAAAGTGATAATATGTCAGTGTTGTGTTTACCCAAGTAGCCAAAAAATCAGTTATTGCAGGTTCAAGGCCAAGAAAATATAAATTCATGGAAAAAAATGACTCATGAAAATATGGAATTTAGTAATTCTCCACCACAGTTTTAGAACTGATCGTGTGGAGAAGATCATTCGGTCTAAAAATCATTGATATAAAATAAAAAAAATGACTCTACCTTTGGTGTCTGGTCAGATTTGGTGGGTGGAGGTGCTTGGACCTCATTATTTCTAAAATCCCAGCTACAGCCATGTTTGGTGAATGTGTTTAGTGATAAAAAAAAGATTAACACAAAATATGAAGCGTGGCTATTGAATAATGACACAGAGCTCATGTAGGTCGAACCAGCCACACCTTGTAGAAAAAGATTGATTGATTGGACTTTGAAGTTGGAAGTCAATAACGATTCCAGTTTTTCCAGTCTGGATACTGAGGCACAGTGTGTTAAGGTCTATGCCATTCCGATAGTAAAAGGATTATACATGTACACAGGACAAAAGAAAACAAAAAGAATTCACACAGCAAGCTTTTCTTTCAGTTTAAGCAAATACAAGTCTCCACCGGTGCTACAATACCAAAAATAATCTGTTAACTTTAGACGTTACAGCAATAAAAATGGCTCTTTGAGTCACAGTCTGAAGTTGATTAATAGGCTCTCCAACTGTTTGGCTCCCGTAATTTGAGTGTTCACAGGGGACGGCGCCTGGCACATGTGATCTGTTGCTTCACAGCAGCACTTACGTCGAATTATTAGCTTGACTGATGACGGATTTAAGAGTGAATCAAGAAATACCATGTTCCATAAGAGAGTGCCTTCAAAAGACCAAAGGAGGTGTTTGCTCTTTCCGTTTCACTTTCAACTCTCTTTTAGTCTCCTGTGCTCTCTGTGTCTTTGTCTCTCTCTCACTGTGGCTCTCTCTCTCTCTTCAGGAACAGTGCTACAGTAGGTTTCAATTGCTGTATGATTTATTCATTGTTGTGTTTTTTCCCTTCTCCTTGAATGTTTGGTAGAGAGGACAGGAAACTTTGAACCAGAGTACAAAGCAATGTATATTTGGGTCACACATTTTTCACATTTCTTCTGAGAGCTTTCTGTGTGTGTGCGTGTGTGTGTGTGTGTGTGCACATGCACGCTCGTCCACGTCTGCTCTTTCTCTCTCCGTACTTTGTCTCCCTCCCTCTCTTCTGAGAGCTCGTCTGGTGACTGGGCCGACTCCTCTCCTCTCTGCCACGTTCGTCCTTGAAGTGAGAAGCAGCAGGGTGCTCCGATCCAAGGGTAGGCAGTGGGGGTGGGTGAGGGGAAGTGGGGGTGTATGTGGATGCGGGTGTGGGGTGGGGGGGAGGCAGGGCAGAGAGGTTGGGAGCTAAATAATGGATGATTTCTTATTGAAATAAAGGCCTGGTGAAAACAGAGGGAGCGAGCATGTCATTACCTGGGAAACAGAGCAGAATGCTTAATCCTAAACACCACACAGCAAAAGCGGGCCACAGCAAAAAGCCCTGCGTGGTTACTGGCGTCAGCGCCGGCTCTGCCGCTCAGTGGAATCATCCCAGCGATGTGAAATTCACTGTGATTCTGAGCCTGTTTGTTAGGTGTCATCACAAGCAATGCAACACCTAATAGCGTTATGTCATTATGTCAGTGTGAAAGACTGAGCCGAGCCGCAGCAGCGTGGCAGCTCCCCGCTTTATGTTCTCCCCACACTGTGACTTTGACCTAACACCATCTTGGCTTGCGCTGATTGACTCAGCAGTCATTATCATCCCCCCCCTCCCCTGCCCCCTCCACCACACCCAGACAAAACTTGTCTGGCCCTAAGCCAAGCTGGTAAAATATGAGCCGACACTGAACCCGTGACACCCACTTCTTCCCAGATACATTAGCAGCACTTCCCGAGCCTCACCTTCACCGCAGACGTCCCCGCATCACAGCGTGCTCCTCCGATCCCGTGCACGTAATCAACATATTCACACCTGAGGAAAGATGTATATTTTTCCTCTTGTGTGAAAGTTGATAAATAACTCATTTGGGTGTCGAGAAAGTCAAATGAAACATGGAGGAGGATTGAGAATTGGACTGTTTGCCAAAAGTTAACGCAGGGTTTTTTGAATTTCTGCTGTTCCAGTGTCAGAAGTGTGAACACTCGTTCCCGTGTGCGAAACCGTTGCAGTGTTGCACAAGTTATTTTTTAGGAGTTAATTATTCCGGCCCCACATCGTCTGATGGTATTTTGAATTATAAATTCAGAAATAAGCTGGAAACTGCAAAACAAAATCAGGCTAACGATGTTAGCTGTAATTAAAATGGAGAAGTAGCAGGCTGCCACACGATTGGCTTGGAGAGAGATGTATTAGCCAGGCATATGGTTATGATAATTAATCCCAGGACTACAGAGAAACAAATAAACACACGCTAAACAAACAGGGGGGACCAGCTGAGGGCTGCAGGCATGGGTACTTCTGGGTAGGAACCCAAAAAGAAAAAAAAAAAAGCAGATTCTTATCAACCAAGTGCATGAGTCACACACACAAAAAAAAACAAAAAATTCCAAGTTGGAGGAGGGAACGGAGGTATCATGGAGCAGAAAAGGAGGGAGAAGACCCTTAAGGAAGTGCTTCGCATAAGAATTCATCTTGCAGTGTTTCCCCTTAAATAAGAAACTCATGGTCCCCTCTTTGTAGAATATGCTCTACACAACATTCATCTCTTAAGCTGCAGCAGTAAACTTAACCTTTGCATTCCTATGCTACTTTACATCAGTCGTCTATCTCTGAGTCACTAATATGAAGCTATCAGTGTTGACGGCATTATCCCTTTTTTTTTGTTTTCCACAATACAAACGAGCACAAAAGAAGCTCATCTTCTTACAGGCTCTGAAATTAACAGCCAACCTTTTGTATGGGCTTATAAATAACTGGAAATGCTTCCTTGTTTTTCTTCTTAGTGTGATTCAGGGCTAAGACTGTGAAAGAAGGGAAGGGAGAGTAGACAGGGAAGTGGGGCCACGCTGGCCCAGTGGCGCGTGAATAGGCACAGTGAGTGTTTGTGGTGAATCGGAAGAAGAGACGCCGGGATAATGCTGTCTCGTTCCCTCTATCTGCTCCCAGTTGGAGGATGAGGGAGACAGAAGGGAATAGCTGCTAATAAGGCGTTGGGTGAAAGGCTTTGGGAAAGCTCCCCGCGGTGCTGGTCTGTAATGGAGATAAGCGTTGCCGCGTTGTTGTCTCACAAAAATCAACAAAGGGAACATGCGATGGGAGATTTGCGGCCACGTCCCCAGTGAAAAGCGGGGCTTTCACTGTGCTGTAATGTTTAGCAGCATTAGAAATCATTAGGACTGGCACCGAGGGGGGAGCGTGCCAGACACCCATGCCCCAGTTAACGCTGTTTTCCAAAGCCGCCCGTAATCCATTCCTTAAACTTGCTTTCTTCTATTCACCTTCAGATGTGGGCATATCTGATGGGAGCAATGCAGGGAAGAAAATAAGGAGAAGCTCTCTGCGTTTTGTTTGTTTGTTTGTTTGTTTTAGCTGAAGATTTAGCCAATCTACATCCCTGCGCCTTGTGATCTGCAGAAGCGATAAGGCCACGGCCAGGCTGTAGTTAGACTAGCAGCAGGTGCCTTGCCAGGCAGTGGGGGGATACAGAGGATGCTGATAAATGGGGCCAGTTTCCCGCATAAAGCGCAGCGCCCTACGGAGGGGAGAAAGATAATGTATGCAGAGTTCACAGGCGCTGTGGGTTGCTGCTGCAGGGCGGGCGGACATCTTTGGAGCAAAAATGATAGCTGCATAGAGATGAGGAGACTTCCAGGAGGTTATTTTAGCCAAGTTTTGAGCTCGCTGGAAATGGGGAATGGACTCCTGTGATCTGCAGTGCCATGACTGCACATTTGCTTTTCTCAGATGAGAGGAGGCGTAACGAGGCAGGAGTGGTCAGGAATACTGGCCTTTTCTGTCCAACCCAGGCAACATGCAGTCTGTTCAGACTTTTATTCCTGAAACCTACCCAGCTTTCTATGAACTGAGAAAACCTGTTTTGAAATAGTTTTTGTCTGTGATAAAATATTGTAAACTCACTGGCTTTTCTGCTTTCAATCACGTGCATGTGTTGCAATGGTCAAGAATAAACCTCCACAGTCAGGTTTATCAAATCCAGGAAGTGGTGTCGTTTCATGGCTGTTATGGATATAATGGACTGATCTGACAGCATCATATATAATCTGCATCATGACTTCATGTTTATCTGTTAAATGGAAATATTTTGCATGAAATTTTAATGAAGTGTTGTTAGTTTGAACAATATTTGGCTTTTATTTATATCATGAGTCTGTAATGACTGACCCACTGGCAGGTTAATGTGTTTAAGTGAAAACATGATTAACATCAAAATATGGGTTTCTCTATTTAGATACACTCTGTTATCCATTATCGTGATGAGCATATATGTTGCATCCATGTTGCTACTGCAGTTTCCCGTATCATTTTTGAAACCTCCCTTTTCACCACTTATATATTATGCAACTGATGCTTCAGCAGCTGCAGCAAATCACAAAAACATATACTCAAGTGCAGTGGTCTTTAAGTGGCCCTGTTCAGCAAGCTTTAACCTCTAACTGGAGTTAACTAGCCGGAGCTACCCATGCTAGCACTAGCTGCTAACCAGCTGGTAATGAATGCACCGGGCCTGTGAGGTCAAGCCTGGTTGTCTGGGGACCCATTAGCGAGGCGAGTGAGCCCTCCCAGCCCCGCGCTCTCTCTTCCCCTCCCTGCATGGGTCCTCTGTCCTGCAGGCTCCAGCTAGCAACGCAGCCCCTGTGCAGCGCCAGAGGCCAGGCCAAGCTCTGCCCAGGGACCCCACCTCGGTGAACTGTCATTTGTCTCGGCCATCCTGCCAGCGCCGCAGGCTACATTAAGCCTTGATCTATGGGGCGGGCCAGCCTACTTGGCCCTGGGATTCAGATGCTGCAGAACGGCACAGAGTAGGGCTCATGTTTGGTATTAAATTCTTCATGGTGTATCAATGTGGACTTGTTTAAAAAATACCAGATTTTTTTCGCCCAATCACAGTCATTTTTCACAAACGCGTTACGCTACGTTTCTCCCTCGGCACAACAGGAACTTTTGATTGAGGCAAAGCTGTGGAGTGAAGGCCTTTCTCTGCCTGCTGGTTTACAGTATCTCCAATCTACTGTGTCCTGGCTCTGGTGTTAAGTGTCTGTCCAAAGGGTCTGTGTTGCTGTCAGCACTCACACGTTCACTTTTCAGCGCCGGGCTCCCTCAGATGGCCATGACCCCCCCCCCCGCCCTTGCTTTTTGCTTTATCTCAGGGTTTCTTAACATGGCTGTTAAGCTGTGTGTGATGAAATGAGATCTGGGGTTGAGCCCGGTTTGACCGCTCCCCTGCTTGAGTTTCTCAGCGGTGACTGCTTCATTTTCCTCTTCCTGGACCCTTCGGTGGTGTATATGTCTCCTCTCGTACACCGTCCCTGGAGCCCGGCCAATTGCGAGGCCTCAACTAGAGCTGTCAAACCCAATTTTGCCAATGGCGGGTGTTGAAAGCTGGCATGGTAGACATTGAAGAAAAGCCGGCGTGCTGCTGTCACATTACTCCTCAGCTGTGCGCGAGTGGGGGGAGGTTGCAAGTAAGATCATTTTGCAGAAACACTATAAAGCCACATCAAGATGAGGGACCACAGTTGCTGGCTCCAGAGCCTGCTTTCTGGAAATAGGCAGTGGGCATTTGCATGTGTCTTTCTAAGCCAGTCTATTCATTAGATTAGTGTTGTGCTAATGTGAGGACAAGCCAGACTTAAATGCAGGATGTCATAAATCATAATGTTCATTTTAAGCTCATTCACACATAGATACATGCGCGCATGCACACACAAAAGCATGCAATAATCGTACACACACAATTACACACTTAAACAAGCCCAGTGTTTGTGTTCAGCACATGTTGGAGGTGGACATCTTCCCGTCTCTCCAGCTTTTTTGTGGGGCTCCCATGAATCATTGCCTCTTATTCCTTTCTCAGCGCGGAGGAAATCACATTAAGTGGAGCGCCGTGTTTGGCTCACACCAGTCTTGTCTTAATAGCTGTAATTTGGAGAGCTGAGAAAGAAAGGGAAAGAATGGAGAAGAAAGCTCACTCACAACACTAATTCCAGTCAACAAAAACGCCCCTCTCCAATCCCACCACATTAATTTGCATTAAAATATCCAACAGCTAAATATGTAAAGACAAAATAGTGGCATACTATTTATACCAATGCACATCTCCTGCCACGTGCGCTATGGCAACAGCTGTGTGTGTGTACAACCCCCTGCTACTGTAACATGCTGAACAGACCTCCTGCACCAACACGGTTGCCATTCCACCTTCGCACAAGTTTGCAGGGGTGAGAATGTGGAAAGGGAAAAACAGTTTGCACAGTTTAATGACCATCTGTTCTTCATATGAAATGAATGGTCCAGGTGAATTTGGTTTAAGGCTGGTTCCTCCGTGATTCTCATCCATATAATTTAATTTTATCATTTCAGTCGCAAAGAGGATAACGGTCAAAATAGGGTTTCTCCCGTGATGACCAATGAGATTTTCCCTATTTCTTTTTATTCTCTTGTCGTGGTTGTTGTGTTTCTGCGTTGACCTTCTCAAGCGATGTGACGTTGCTCTTCTTTGTCTCTTCAAAAATGACATTCCAACAAGTCCTCCAACCGAAACAACCATACAGGTCACCTAATGCCTAACCCTACCCTGGGATGCGACCCATAGGAGCAGGGTGTACAAGACATCTGTTGTCATGGTAACAATAATGAAATGTGGTCATTGTTTGGTTTGGTTTAGGCACAAAAACAACTTGGTTAGGTTTAGGAAAGGTTGTGGTTTGCGTTAAACAAGTAAGGTTGGAGGACATTCGTCGCCATAGCTACAAGAAGAGGCACTTCACAATAAAAGCATAACAGTGGGTCGTATTAATCTGCTTGTACAGAAGATCTTTGGGGTTGTTTTTCACAGCAGGACAGTCTCTAAGATACTCTGTTGTGTAAGATATAAGAAATATACCTAACCCTATATAAAGAAAGACAGAAGAAGAAGAATCCACTGTTGCTGCTGCTATGAAGATAAAAATCCATCACTTCCTGCGTACCCGGATGATTTGTCCTTGGAGACCAGGCGTTGCAGTAAAATTTATGTAGAACAGAACTTAATTTATACGTCCAACATAAAAGCAGCCTCATCCCTGCCACTATTGGACTATTCTGCAAAACTACACATTCCATCCAATACCAATTTCTTTTTTTTAATCTGTGCTTTCTCATATATCAACCATTGCATTGGCACTGAGCATTCACATTAGACCTAGAAGTTTGTCATGGACATAACTCCTATAAGGACACTGGTAAGAGAATCAACTCACTGAATTTTTTGGTGATGTTTACAGCACCTATAGAAAAAAAAACACCATCTTAAGATGTCATTTGTATTCCATCTGTTCCTAGAGGATTGAAACAACAAAGAAACTATGGTGGTTTAATGGGAAATGCATGCATAGATGTGAAGGGTGTTGTCTTCTGCTGCTGTGTTTTTTCCAGCATGGCGAGAAAAGATGTGTTTGATCATCCTTTGTTAAATGCCTGTTTACCTGACAAGACACAAAAACGTGATGACTTATAATTCAAAGATTTACCGTCAGTTTTGATTCTCCGCAGCCCAAGTGCCTTTCTATATCTGGATCTCATCTCTTTGGCTATAATGCCATGATTTTATGGCGATTCTCTGCTGCTGAATCCGTGGAATTATCCATGCTAATGCTTCTTTCTAATGCTACTATCATACTGATAATAGCATTATCTAATCCTGTCGGTGAGCATCTGCACCTCTAGCTGTTGCAGTCGTGATCCACATAATTCCTCTAAGTAATGCGCCAGTCACTCCCCACACTTCCCAACTGCTCCACTGCACAGATGAGCACCTCTCGTGACCTGGAGCACAAAAATCAATATGAGGGCCCTGTTCATGGTCTGTTTACTGGGCTCTGTTAGTTTATTTACAAAAATCTAAAATATATTGTAAGAAAAGACAGAACCGAACAAATCCCCCCCCCCCCCAAAGAAAAAGATGGCAAAATCAATGATGATGCGTTGAAAAATGTGCTGTTGCAAGTTGAAATTTGCAAAATGGATCCACTGAAACATCAATAAAAATGATTTTAGTAAGTTTTCTTTGATTGAATATTCGTGCTGGACAAGAAAAACACCTTCAGCACGGAGAAGTGAAATGTATAAATAGTGCATTTCACTTTTTTCACCTCAGGAAACTAAAAATGCTGACTAAATTAGTCATAGCACAATTAATATAAAAGCCATAAAGTAAGTCTGTAGTTTTGTATCTGTTTATTTCATGTGCACAAGAGATAGAAATATACTCAAGCATGTGCAATTTGATGGCTCAGGAACACTTATTAAACCCAATGGGAACATTGGCACAGTGGTTCGTTTATAGCACATACATGCATACAGTAACTATTTTCTGTCCTCCCTAACCTCTGCTCCCCAGCGATTGCCACCCACTTCTAGCATTTCCACGGTGGCTGCAGTAATCTTTGGCTTCCCTCCTCTGTGGTCGGCTGTGCAAACAGCACAGTCTTGGACAGAGGCTCGCTCTCTCTCTCTCTCATTTACTGAGGTGAGGGAAGGTGAGAGAGATGGGTGGGATGAAGGTGGTCTGGACACGTTTTGGAGAGGGGGCTCCACATGCCACAGAAAACATCCAGAGAAATGTGATGTGTATTTCCCGATCACATCAGCTCGGTGAGCTAAATTAACAGACAGTATGTTGACTGTTGTTTTGGCGTCGCATCCGTAGCCATTGATCCTTCCACAAAGGTGAACCAAGGGAAGGCAAAATCTTATGTTTTCATGTGTGGCAGTGGGGGGATCTGGTGGCTCTATAATGCTGGGAGTAATGAATGAATGAGTATGAATTTATGCAAATCATAAGCTGTGGCCTTCACATTCACTAGATCTCAACCTAAATGAGCACCTATGGGAGATTCAGAGACTTGTAGAATCAATACCAAGGCGCCCAACACCTTCCTGTGCACTTTACTGGTCTGTAGTTCCTGGATTACTCTGCACTGAGGACTGAAGATAAGTTACTAGAAAGCAAAATAACTACTCATGGATTTCTAATTACTTACAGTCATTATTTCTGTGTGTTTCAAATGCAGTTGTGCATCAGTGTGTTAGAAATTCTTCATTATTACCTGTACCTTACAGTTTTTATCTCCCCTCAGTAAAGTATCACACCAATCTCCTCCTAAGGCGCAGGTAGAGGTAGCTTCTCACTTTTTCTAGATTCTCAAAAATAACTTCACTTATTCAGAAACTACTCAATCGCGATTAATTTACTATCGCTTCCTGATTTGTTCCCTACTCATTGTTTGGTAATCATCCAAAATCTTCCTCACCGTATTGTGAAGTGCTACAGTGCCAGTTTTAATACATGGTTAAGTGCTGTGGTAGTCCCACAAAGCTATAACCGTGGCAGCATTAGTGTGTACACTTGGCTGCATTACACTGTTGAATAAGAATTGCATTCAACAGCTTCAGTATAAATATTAGCAGAGGCTCTGTTTGCAGTAAAATCAAGAATAGACTGACTGACGGAATAAAACTTTAGTGACGATCCCTGATTCTGATTGCTGTTAAACCCATTTGGGAGATGTCCTCTCAGCACAAAAAGGCCTCTATAATCATGCTGGACGGCTGGGGACTGCATGGAGAAAACCTTCCTCTCTGCCAACCTTAGATTCATGGCCCTGTGTGTTTGGCTAGCCATTTCCTGGTGCAGCACTTTCTATTTTATTTGGCCCGCTTCAGCCCCAAGGATAGGGGGACAGTTGTCTTCCCCCACTGCTGAGCCCGGAGAATTTCCCTTGCTTACTTTTCCTCTGCTCTGTGGGAGGAGAGGGAGAAATAAAAAAACGTTACAAAAAAAAGAAGAAAAATGGATGGTAGCCCTGTTATTTAGAGTTATTAGTTAAGAGTGGGAGGCAGGGTGGGATGAGCAGAGGGCTAGAAAAAGATAAAGAGGGGCAGAGATTGAAAGAGAAGGTACTCCCGTGTCTTGTGTTTGGAGTTTGTTTCTATTTTTTTATCCTCTGCACTCTGAGTTCTCGCCTCTCAATGCTTCTCGGACTCAAAGAGAAACCGCTGTATTTGGCTGACACCAGCTCTTCATCCCAGAAAAGGCAGCGTTGATTGAACTGCCACGATCTAAACAGATTCCTATACGCAATATTTATTTACAATGCTTTCCATGGAGCAGCATTTGATGGGAAGGCGCACTGAAGGAAATTGCAGGGTGAAGGACAAAACTATCTTGGGGGCCACAGTGAAGGAGGCTGTGTTTTTCAGGTGGAATTACAAGGCTGGAACGCGCCGAGCCCAAAACACATTTTCACATTATGCTCAGGTGTTTATTTGCTTTTGGCCCTAGAAGAGTAAAGTGTGTGTAATTTTTGTGCTCTTCAGCCTGCGGGACATTCACGATGATAGTTTGGCTGAATTCCCTCCAGGTGCGTGTTATGCGTTTGAGAGACGGCGAGGCGAAGAGGGAACCAACAGAGAGAAAAAGACAAAGAGGGAGCGGCGCACCTGGCTCTCCACCACACCTGGGTGGAGAGCCGGATGGTTGCGAGCTAATAATGCGGTTTTAGAGCTTGCTAAACACTGCGAGCGCCACACTCTGTCCCTAGACAACCTGTGGTTGGTTAGTCCTCGCCGCAGAATGTTCCAAGCGATGCGACCCCCCTCTTCACTCCCCTTCACCTCCATCAATATGAAACTGCTATTGCTATTGTATTCACACACATTCCCAGACATGTGAAATTCACTTTCTCAACCACCAAGTTGGTTTTCGCAAGAATATCTGTCGGATTGCTTTGTGGCACGGAAGAGAACGAGGACACTGTTCTCCCAGAGTAAATGGAGCTAAAACTATTGCAAAAGCAGCAGATGTCTGGTAGAGTATACATTTACAAAGATCATCTTTTGAATGGAAAGCAGCTTGTGAGAAATGTAGCGTTTAACTTCAGAAAAACAGTCAGTCAAGGGAATCACTTCAAGTCTGGCACAAATCTGTAGCTGTTTTCTGATTGGTCGGTTTGTAGTCGTATTCTAATTCTTGTTGTTTTGCTGTTGAAAATGGTCGTATCATACGTAATTTGCAATATTAGAAATGTCACTGTGATTTCGACGTATGTTTTATCGCCTCGGGAAAAGAACCTTGAACTTCCTGTTTCAGCTCAGCTCTCTTTGTGATCCAAGGTGGTTCTGAAACAAAATGCAGGAGATGGAAAGAGTTTTACAGATGATCTATAGAGCAAAAAAAAAAAAAAAGAAGATATACAAAAATCCTGCAAATAATGACTTTAAAATCCTCACTGCATCTCCTCATATGGAAGTCAATTTCTCATTTCTGTGTTCTATAAATAGGTGCCGTACAGTAGCTTCTTTACAACCTCTCCTCACCATCATCCAGATTTTAGCACAGCATTCCTTATTCCTGCCTAACGTAGCTGATCCCTCCACACATTTTTCTGCCTCTCTCTCCTTCTATCCGTCTTCCCAGGCTTTTGTGAGGAGGAGAGGTGAGCCGATATGTGTCTTTAACTGAGCTGGAGCTCTGCTGCAGCTTACCTCTTACCGTTAAGATAGGATATGTGCTTTGTTACTTCTAACCTGCTTGTTTGGGGTGAGATCAGTGTATTTGTGTGTTAGTGTGTGTGCATGTGTGTTTGTGTGTATGTGTGTGTGTCTGAGCAGAGTAGGAGTACTGAGAAATCCCATTATGGAGCCAAGTTGCCGCCACGCTTTCCCCATACACACTGTGAACCCGGTGTAATCCACTCACACACTCACCATGCTTCCTTGTTTGTGTGCGCAGGCTCACACAAACACACATATACCCTCCAGACTCGGCAGTGAGCTGTGTATCCCTGTGCACTGTTGTGTTACCTACCGTGAAACATGACAGCTAATGATATCGAAGGCTTTTTAAAGGTGTGTTTCTGTTCGTGTGTGTGTGTGTGAGAGAGAGAGAGAGAGCTGGATTTCTTCCAGACAGACATCGATTAGCAGGGAGAGAGCATTGACTCAAAGTGAGAGCCACAAAATCAAAAGCTGTGCTTTCATGTATCAGTTTAATCTGATTGGCCTTTTTACCGACACATTAGGTCACTTTTCAAGCAAAATTCAACCAGTGAATGTTTCACTAATCCACTAATGCACCTGGTCATTTTCTTAGGTTAATGTACTTGTCGACTGAATCTGCCCAGCAGCATAACATTGGTCATTTGCTGGTGAAATTGCACAGGATGTAATTAGGTTGTGAAGTAAATATTTTTTCGCATCTAAATTACACTTAACAATAGTTTCTACATCATTTCAGTGACTTTGCTCCATTTATGTGGAGCAGGGACATGCTACACATAGAAATGTCGTCATTTAACCACTTAAACTTCTGCTGGTGGGCTGCTCATTGCATGTGCTTCAGCCGAACATGTTTTGAAGCAGCAGAATTTTATTTAGCATTTATGGGAGATCCCAACACTTTTAAAGACACCAGGTGAGCCAGGCTGAATTTGGAGGAAATGAGATAGAAATAACACACAAGACATGGAGAATATTTCCATTTGATGGACAGAGGAGGCCATAAAGAATATAGTATATAGTGTAGTCTCAAACAATTAAATTAAGCTTCAGACCAAAACAACGTGTTCATCTGCTAACATTCAGATTTTCCTACGCTTTTACGTTCTGTTGCTTTTTGCCTCGACTCCATTGTTTCCTTTTTAAGATCTTAGATCATTTCATTTTAATTCATTTCATTTTTCTTGGCACTGTCGTTCCTCCATTAAGAGTAAATAGCATATTTGTTTGGGACTACTTTCAGCAGTGGACTAAGACACACTTGGTGCTCTTTTTGTAGGACTGAGTCAGATAAACTGTCTTTGTTGTCCGTGTTTGTAGTGAAGGAAGGTGTGGCTCATATGTGTTTC
Source organism: Trachinotus anak (assembly GCF_046630095.1). Classification (NCBI taxonomy): domain Eukaryota; kingdom Metazoa; phylum Chordata; class Actinopteri; order Carangiformes; family Carangidae; genus Trachinotus; species Trachinotus anak. The sequence goes on along the minus strand of NW_027273877.1, from coordinate 1,893,977 downwards.
ATAGTTTTGTAACAGTGTCAGATTATTTTGTAGTAGATCAACTCTGTGTGTATCCTGATCTTTGAAGGGGATTTGTGAACAATAAGAAAAATCTAGACTATCATGAGAAGATTAAGGGGTTAAATGGTCATGTACCTGCGAGGTGTTGTTTTTCTGCAAATCAACAAATCCATGCACGTTTTTTTGCTGTAGGTGAACATGCTGTACAGTAAACGCACCTTCTGAGGGGTTGTCCTCTCTTCCTCCATCACTTCCTCCTGGCCGGGTGTAGGGGGCGCTGCACACACTGCCTTGCACCTGTGAGACGGCCACAGAGGGGAGCCTATTTGTCACCAGCCTGTCTCTCTGCCTTGCCACTGAGTGCTCGCTCACTGTGTGTGTGTGTGTGTGTGTGTGTGTCTGACAAGGGAACTGGTTTCACACACATACACACACTCTCTCCATCCTGTCCTCCTCGACTCTCTCCCTCTCTCTCTCCCCCCCTGACCCCAGCGCCATCTTCTCTGTCTCATCCTTTATGCATACTGACAGTGAGCCCCTCCGTTTATGGCACTGCATAACGTTCCCTCATTACCGCCCAGGACTCAGAAACCCAAACGCAGCAAGGGGAGAGGGAGGGAGAGGAGGCAGAGGACGGGAGGGAAATGTGTGGGGGGGGGGTCTAGGTTTGGGTGCAGGTGGGCTGGTGGTGATAGAAAGGTGGAGGAAGAGTGGGGAAGTGCCAATGATGACATTCGCTTTGGCTAATATTAATCTGATTCATTTGGCACGCCAGGAAGCATCACTTTAACCGTTTCTTTGCTGCTGCGCTGCTCCTTCATGTGCACTAATGTCTGTGTGTGAGTGTGTGTGTGTCAGGAAAGAGGGCACACGTGCAACATGCAATTAAACAATACACACTGAGACAGAGAGCAGATGCAGGCAGACAGAAGAGATACAGCCATCAAGCAATTTGTTGCACATGCACTCAAATGACATACATTTACTGTAGAGTAATCACAACACAGACACACACTATATTTGATATATATACACAAATGCATGATAACACACTCATATACACACACATTTGTTGGTGCAGAGTTAAATGCATGCACGTACAACACAAGCAATAGATACATTTATTATGTCAGCGCTTATGAATGATTACATGCACACATGATGCATGCATACACTGATGCAACTCACACACACACACACACACACACACACACACACACACTGATGTATGAATCCCTCCAGTACACACACACAGCACATATATACATACAGCTGGTGCAGAGTGTGCAGGCAGGGCGCAGCAGCTTGTGTTGGCTGTAAACAGCAGTGCAGGCAGTATGGAGAGCAGCGGCTGTGTGAGCGCCGGGCCGGCCAGCCAATCAACCCCTCGATCTCCTGTCCCTGCCCTTCCATTGATCCCCATTAAAATGCTTAGCAGATGCTTGGCTTGAGAGAGACAAGCGCTTTTCTCTGCTGCTATTTTCATTTGTATGCTCCTTACCGCCGGCCCACAGTCTGGAATAGTCATTCTGCCAACTGGGATACAGGCCCACTCTAGACAGTACAGTAGCATCCATTCAGACGTAGCAGTGTGCTAAACTAGCAAGCGTTTAAATGTTGAATGGATGTTGTCAGGACGGCCTGCACCAGCTTTCAAAACCTGTTGTGGGTTTTGAGCCAGAATAGCGATTTTGCCATCTGTGGTTGTGCAGACAGACACACACCTGTGCAGCTTTGTTCAGTGAGGACTTCAGTATTGTTCATAAATGGTTTCTTTTGAATAGGTGACGTTGAATTGCAGTGTTTTTCAGAGGGGATTGTTATACCGTTTGGATTAGTCATTGGTAATAATCATATAGTAGTCACAGGGTTGATCTGTTCCAGTCTCAGAACGTGGTGACATCTTATTTGTCTTTTTTGATGGAAAAAACAAAGGTGAGCATCTTTATTAACGAGGCATATTATTGGTTTAAAACGTAGTTCTTCATCAGTGTGGAGATACACTTCTCTTTCCGTCTTTGCCTGAAGAGCATCTCTGTTGTGTACCAGCTATCTATCATCAACATCACGTAGAGTTCACATCATTCAATTTTGACCTAAACGTGCACTCACCTTGGCTTTTACCTGCATATAAAGAGAGTTGGATAATCTGTCTAAAGTGCTGACGTGTTTGCAACCTTTCTGACTGTCTGACTGCTAATGATGCAACTTTCCCCAGATCTCATAAAGAGGTGGATTGCCAGAACTAGAAAAAATAAGACATATGTTGAAGCAAACCAGAAATTTCCGTGCAATTTATTAAAATATCGACTTTCTTTACATCTAAAATCACAATTTTTTGCAATTCTGCTTTCTGTTTTGGGTGTTAATTAATGGCAGATTGACATAATCTTACTGTCTACCACGCCCTCTCTCTCTCTCACCCTCAGACACACACACACACACACACACACACACACACAGACACACACAGACACTCACACAGGACTATAAACATCTCATTTGTGACATAATCCTGTGAGCAGCGCGTGTCTGGAGCATGTGGGGCAAAGTATACCCGGATCAGGACTGGCTTGTGTTGTTATGCCAGCCAGTCAAAGAAAGCAGCTATTGTGTGTGTCCATGCCTGCAGATACTGTACAGTATGTGTCTGTTTTGTGTATGTTTGCACTCATGGGTGGGTGAGTGTGTGGGGCATCTTCTTGCACGCATGCATACATGAGCATCTTTGTTTTTGCGTATGTGCTCGGACGTCGTGCCGTGTTTTTTTTTTTTTGTTTTTTTTTTCCAGTGCCAGTGCGCCTGCATGGTAACTTAACCTGCTGTCTTCCTGTTACTGTGTCTGTGTGTGGCACTCTCCTCTGAGTACAGGCGGCGTACACTGGCGGGCTTTGTCTGTCCAGGGGGCTGACGTACGTCCATGGAAGAAGCCCTCCACTTCGGGCCGTGGCTATGAAAGAGAGGCTCTGTTCTCGCGGCCTGCCAATCACTCCCCGGCTTGTTGAAGGGGCGGAGAGGATGCCCAGGGCTCCTAAAGGTTCTTCAAGCGTGGAGAAAATGCAGATATACGTTCTCTAACCCGACCTGTCTCATCTGATGACAGAGCAGGGTTTGGTTCAGAAAACAGACAGGATGAAGGATCACACGAAGCTCATTAAACCACCTGCATCACTGGCATAAACCATCCACACACTCAGGGCAGTGCCCCTGAAAGTTGATTATGAAGCTGGAAATTAAAATGAGAGGACAGAATATCTCACAAACAGAATTTACCCCGTCTTTGACACAGAGTTCTACATGAGCCCAAAACTGACCTGAACTGTACCTGTGACTTTAAGAGCTGATGCAAGACTTCACTGCAGCTCTCTCCCTCTTCCCACGGGGCTTTGCATATCTGCTTACAACATGACACATGTAAAAACAGACTGTTATCAGAGTGGTGAAGTGACATTTCTTCATAAATTAGATTGGTACATAACCAAACCCCAACCTGTCCTGAGCCTGAAGTTTTGCAACAAACAAGCCTAAACTCAGCCTGAAACCTGATTCCAGGTCTGGCTCTGTTGTGTTGGGGTCACAATCGTTGCTCTATAATTTCACTATAAGAAATTATAGTGAAATACAACATAGTAAAAGACAAAGAAATGGGACTTTAAAAGCTATTGAAATGAAACAATGTGTAAAGAGAACTTTTTTTTTAAGTGCTCACCAATCATAGACATAAAGGGCTTGTGGCGAGGGGTTGTAAGTAGGTATTATTTATGTATTATATTATATAAATGGTCACAAGCCAAAAAATGTGCCCTAGACTATTATACCCGCTAAAGGAACTGGTGGATTTAATCAAAAAGTTTTGTTGTTTTATTTCAAAAAGATCCAGTAGGACATCTGAAGTGGTGTGGCTGGGAACAAAGAGGGAAGCTCATGCTCTTACTCAGAAATGATCTTAAAGGCAAAACAATTAATGAATAAAATCACCAAGCACCATAATTCCCCTTAAAAAGAAGAGTCCATACTACACACACATATACAAATACAGACATACAAGTAGATATATACACACTTCCCACTCCTCTCTTCCCGTAACCGTCACAGCGAGGGTGACACGTTGACAGCGCTCCATTTAGTCGACAGGACAACTCTGACAACAGCTCGAACGGCGCGCTGGGAGTTGCCGAGACGCGCAGAAGATACGATAAAGGGTGAGGAATGTTTGGTGAGGAGAAGGGAGGTGTGAGAGGAGTAGGGAGGGGGGGTGAGGCGAGGGAGGGGACAGAAGCTGAATTTGCGATGTCATGCGGCCGATTAGGCAGCTAGTCTATCTCTCCGGCGTCAGGGGGCCCCTGACGGCAGCTACGCTGTCCCGCCAGCACATCGTATCCATCACCCTCCCTGCTTACACACACACACACACACACACACACACACACACACACACACACGCACACACACACACACACACACACACTCTGCTCGCGTCAGGAAACATCATTCCTTTCTATGTCACCTGCTCAGACCAGGAGCATGAAAAATGGCTGTCACGCTGACGCCCAAAAATGATTGCTGAAAACGAGAGGAGAGGGAAAATAAAAGTGGAGGGAAAGCGGGTGGGGAGGAGGCGGCGGGGAAGGTGAAATTGGAGGAAACTCTCGCCAGATTAGGTGCGGGTTAAGAGAATATTGATCTGTGTGCCGAGGACTGTTGATCTCTCTTAGCAGCACAAGACAAATGGCAGCAAACAGAAAATCGAGCGCTCGCCTTCTCTCCAAGGACAGGTTCAGCCTTTCCCTCTCTCTCTCTCTCTCTCTGCCTTTCTCCTCTTCTGCCATTTTTTCCCCCCAGTGTGGAACTCTCCTCATAACAACATCCAACTTCCCATAGAGTATGAAATGTTTAAATCGACAGGTATTACATTTTCAAGCCCAAACACAGACAAGCGACTGAGCTAATGACAACATCTTTGCTTGTGCATGAAGCTCTTTTGCTGCGCACAACCTTGCTACACAACCACACTCACACACACCTGCCCTAAATGGTAAGAACCAGGAGTTTGCGTCAGTGTTAGATGCTGCTGAGTGATTCTGAAGGTTGCCTTGATAATTAGTCTTTTTCTCCCAATCGGGGTGTACGAGGGGGTCTGTGGAAGAGCTGTGTTTGATTAGGGCCACAGCCTTGGCCCGGCACCCAGTCGGGGTGTTTGATGATGGGGAGCGAACTCTGGGCGGGGGCTGAGGTTCATCCACGCCGGCTCAACATCAAACAGCCGGGAGCAAAGGAGTACAGCCCTGGGGGACCCTTCCAGCGCTGCTGCCTGGATAGGTAGATACACTCCCAGTCGGATGAGGAGGGGGGGGGGGATCAAGAGAGGAAAAAGGGGGGATGCAGAGGTAGAGGAGGAAAAAGGAAGGGAGGGAAGTAGAAATGCTCACATGAAGCAGCAAAATTCAAGTAACCCCTCCAAAAGTCTGCACAAATGCAAAAAGCAGAAATAAATACAACAACTTAGATGTTATTTTCCCAAGTTTGGCCATAATTTCTATACATTGTGGTAAAACTGCACTCGCCGTGTTAAATGCTGCCATCTTGGAAAACTAAAGGTCTTTGCACATCCACTTGTTCGCCCCAGGCCACAAGTCGGACCAACAAATACCTCATCAGTTTGGGGCAGGGTCCTGTTTTGTTGCTGGGACTCTTGGTTTGTCTCGTACCCATGAATCCAAGTGGTTTTCGTACAGAGTCTTGATCTGATGGTGTTGACTTCAGGCAGGTCTGTTTTGGGTCAGGTCCAGAACTTCAGACTCATCCCTACGATGACACACACCTTTAAAAAACCGTCAGATTTTATGATATGACTGGTGATTTGTGAAACAAGCACACAGTCAGGATTGCTCTGTTTCTATTTAGTCAACTCAAGCATCATCATTTTATTTTTTTCAGCATTTTAAAATTGAGTGGAAATTTTTAGCTCTCTGTCTTACAATAATCTCTCTCTCTCTCTCTCTCTCTCTCTCTCTCTCTCTCTCCCCCTGCATTTCTCTTTCTCACTTTCAGTCGCCATCACTCTCTGCTTCCCCCTTCCTGCCTCTTCCCCTCAGCATCCATCACCATTGTCTCTCTCACTCTTTCACCTCACCTCTTTCGACACACTTCCTCTCCTGCTCTTTGCTACAGCTGTCTCTTCTTCTCCCAGGGGAGAGGTAGCTCATGCACTTGTATGTGTTACTTTTTTTTTTTCTTTTTCACCATATTGAAATTTCACCCAGTCAACACATGCAGCTCCTTTCCTTTTTCCAGCTTTTGCCCGCCCCTTCATCTTTGTCTTGCTCTGAGGTCGGAGTGAATCTTGATGTTGCAGCTTTGCCTGAGTGTTCACCCCTCACGAGTCATGTTTCATTACAAGGCCTCAGTCTTCCCTCTGTCTATACCTGTCGGTCCTCCCTGTGTATGCGGGTGTGTGGTGGTACTGCGATGTTGCATCCGGTGCATCAGGGGTTCAGAGGGAAGCTTTACCCATATGTGACTGCTGTACGTGATGATTGGACAATACAGATTCCAGTTCATTCCAAAGGTGTTGAAGAAGGTCGAGAGCTGAAACTGCTAAAAATTAAAAAGACACTATTTCCACTGGCTTCCTTGTGCATCACTTTCATGTCCTTAATTGCAACTTGTATATTTCTGGAAATTTTGGCGATCTGAGTGTGATGCACTTCATCAAAGCAAAAGAAAAACAAAAAGATCAATACTGGCAAAGGATGCGCTGCAGCTAACACAGTAGCCCACGTAATAAGATGCACCAGGCAGAATGCTCCTCAATTAGTGGAGCAAAACTCTGGAGAATATTTACAGTAATCAATGTACAATTCTCAAGTCAACATTTTTTTTAAATTAATTCTCTTCAGCAATTACTCCCTCAATGAAAAAAAACACCCACAATAAAGACCTTTCTTTGTGACATTAAGCTTATTGCTGAAGCGGGTTGTCTGTACTTCATTACTCCTCATGGCGGAAACAAATGAGTGTGTTGTTTTGGGAGTGTCAGAAAACACACACACACACACACACACACACACACATACACACACTTGTGGCTAAAAAGCAACTAGTCTCTAGGTGTATATCCACTTACCATGGATGGATATCTGAGATAAAGTGGGTCAAGCTCACTATTTAGTTTTCGACTGCAGGGACTAAGTCGCCTACCACTCCTCCCACCATCCATATGTGCTCATGCATATGCATGCTCTCTGGACAGGTATGCCAAAAAGGGATTTTTTTTTTTTTGTTATCCTAGATTCACGGTTTTGTGGCGAAGACCGGTGGCTGCGACAAGCTGTCTTTTGACTCCTTTAAAGGGGTCATGTGGAAATGAATTCCACCGTGGCAGAGGGAGACGTGGCGCTCGGCAGGAAATACACACTGTTCTGTAGATGGCAGAACAAATGGAATAGTTCATATCAGTCAGAGGAAAACAATAATCCAGGGCTAGATTTGTCGTCGCCCGTAAATGATCGTGGCAATTACGCTCACATTGTGAGGCAAGCAAACAGAATTACAGTGAGATTTTCTCTGTGATTGGGGTGTCACCCCCCCATTATTGTTGTGCTTCCTGATTGATCCTCTCCCTCTCTCTCTAAATCACTCTCCTCTCCCTTTCACTGCCTGTCTTGTTTCATCTTTTCCTTTGTCTCATCTTGCTCTTTTTCTCTCTGCCTCGTTCTCCAGGCTAATGAATCTAGAACTTGGGGGAATAGTCTGGCCCGGTGAGACCTCCAGCCTGTTCGGGCCTTATTTTCTGCTCCACAATGTCTTCACGCCCCGGTCATCTGGGGGAATACAGCTGTCCATCACTCTTTCCCAGCTCCCTGCTAACACTTTTACTACCTTTAAATTAGCCACTGTCACCGCCAACCAATGCCTCGGTGTCACACGTCTCCAGATGTTGCAGGCTGCTTTTTTTCCAAGGCTGCCACTGTAAATCTTTCCTCTCCAGAGTGGCAGACGAGAACGGCCTGGTGGACGACCACAGCTCAACACCACCCATCTGTTGGCTCAGGCAGCGTTCACACAAAGACTTCTTCTCCATAGTGTCGGCTTGTGTCGCCCATGAGGAGCTTGTCACTTAGACCTATAGATAGATATATATAATACTTTATTAATCACTTGGGGAAATTCAGATTGTCCAGTAGCTTATTAATGTATTCAGTTAAGATTTGAGTCTGAGTCATAATCCACTGCCTTTTGCAGAGGTGTTGAACAGTCTGATGGCAGTGGGAACAAAGGACTGTGAATAGTAGTCATCACCCAGCATCGGCATGTCACTGTGGGGGTCAGGTGATGGAGTATGACGCCAGTTGTGGTTTCACGTAGGGAAGAGTTGTTCATTGTCCTGTGGAAGATGACAGTGCAAACTCGACTGCCAATTCAACTATCAAAAGATACAGGAAAGTTCAGTACAACTTCTGAGCTGCAGACATTGCTGATCTGATCGGCTATCCTTATGGATGCTATTTGGGTTTAATAAAATCAATCTGCAGTGGTCATGCTTGGTGTGCTTGCAACAATAAGGGCTTGTCACTGGGGTTACAGCCCGAAAATGGCATTAGTTGTTTGGATGGTAAAGATGAAGGGATGATAAAGGGAAAGAAATCCCACATAAAGAGTTGTAGTAAGGTGATGGTCCACCATGATTCTCCAAATCTCTACAACTCTGCCTTTTTGCAAAAGATAAAGACATGAAGGTGGCAGAGAGCTGCTTAAAGTCAACTGTAAGTTACCAAATGCTCAAATGGGAAAGGGCAGTGTTTGTATTTTGTTGGTAAGTTGTGAGACTTTTACTTTTTTGAACACGTCTGTGCTGATTTCACAGACTGGTTCATCTTGACAGTCTGCTGTGATTGTGGACTTTCAGTCTCTGTGTTCCGTTATTCTTCTGTCTGCCAAAACAAGTTAGATGAACAACATTCACAGATTTTTTTTTTTTTTAAGAAAAGAAAGCTTTATCTCATGTATGGTGTACATTTGACCTGAGTGTTCTTTGGACAAAAATCCACCTACTTGTGTTCTTGGTTGGAGGCCAGTTCATAGGTTATCCCACGCCTCAACACTATATTAGGAACTGCAGTTTTGCACAGTTGCATTAGGAGGTTTTTGGCAGTGATACATGCTGCACCTCCTCCACAATGGATAGCTGTGAGGGTCAAAATACCACCACATGTTCCAGCCATGCCGTTGGGGCTGGTTTTCCATACACATCAGCTGGGCAGTGCCCACTTGTTGCTGCACTGTTGCCATACACTAAATGTAAAGACTTTAAAGCAACATGTCACCACAGCTGTAAGCAACAAAATTAGGTAAAAACTGAAGTTTGTAATTATGACAAGATGCATTGGGGCGCTTACTGTCCAAATGCTCTTCCTAAGACACAGAGAAGAAAAAGTCGAATCAACTTCGGGGTCGTTGAACTTCCAAATGGTGATGGAAATTGCTCAGTGAGGAATCTGATTAAAACATGGGCTGTTCATGACCAAAGCCAAGACCACGTTCATCTGCTGACTGAAGATGAATCCCCCAAATTTACTTACTTTCTTAAATAGAAAATGATTATTCTGAACCTAGTATAACTTAAACAAGCCTGTATGGGCAGAATGAAGAGAAGAGGGTTAAAATAAACCACTGGGACTGAATGAACTGAAACGCATGTTTATCTCTTTTTCTTTTCTATCTCTTGTATCTTATCCTCTTTTCCTTCTCCCCTCATCCTCTCTGTTCTCATTCTCTTCCCTCCTCGCGTCTGCATTTCCTTTCTGTCTCCTCTGAAGCTGCCTTCCTCCCTCCCTCCCTCCTCTGCGTCCATTCATCCAATTAACAATAGCCCTTCAGTTTTGTGTAATTTAGAACAGAACACAGCGGTCATGGATGTTATTAGAAGCAGTATCAATCAGCACGGGGACAGTAAAGAGACATCCCTAATGCCCCGTCACGTAGCTTAGCTCCTGTATTTACGACCAGGGGCTTCTACTGCACGGCTGGCATCACCCAGCCATCAAATAATAAAATAAATCAAAACATAAGAGTTTTGTCTATTTGCAATTTCCTTTTCAGGCTCCGAATATGAAACCAGATGTTTCCGGCATCCTAAAGATGCTTTTCATCTGCCTTTCTTTTCCGCCCCTGTCTGTGTCTTTTTCTGTTTCTTGCTCTCGTTCTCTGTACCCCCTCTGCCTCCCCTCTGCTTTCAAAATTAATGTAAGCCCAGAAAAAAAGAAGGGAGGCTTATAAAAAGTGAAATGTCCTCTTTGCCCAAGGAAGTAGTCTGTTTTACATTGATAGAGAGGCACAGGCAGCCCCTGGCCATCTGAGCCTGAGCCTGTTTTTCCTCTGCGATATCCTGCCGCCACATCTCTGCCTCTCGAGTGCGCCTCCAAGTAAAGCGGGCGGGTCAAAGCAATAGCGTCCCCCCCCCCCCCTCCCTTTTCCCAATCCTCTAATTGGAGGTGCTCAGGTTAAAGAATGTCCTGGTTATCGCAAAGCCAGCAGAGAAGCACAATTCAGCACTATAATTCCACTGATGAGTGACTTGCATTTTCAAATATTTAGCATCCGTGTTTACACAAGCTGTGTGTCATTATCTCATTCATGCACATTCAAACGTTGACATGAGTTTATACAGGAGAATTAATTCCAAGTCAACCCGAATGGGATTTTTAATAGATTCTGGATATATGTCCGGGAATTCATAACCGACTCGAAAGCGCAGACATTGATAGTGTTTGTGTAATTCTCTCGGTGCAGTAAGTGTGGTCCCAGTCATCTCCCTTGTATGAAGAGGTTGTCTGTTTTATGCCTCTGGCCTCTGTTCATTTTGACAAACCGTGCGTGCTTTCTGCCAGTCACTTCCAGGCAACCACAGCTACAATAAACACCATTTTTTTTTTTTTTTTTTTTTCCAGCTCGAGGCCCAGGTTTGATCCCGAGCAGAACCTTGGCCAGCTCACTTCCTCCAGGGGCTTGAAAGAGGGGCCAAGCCCAAACAAACAGGAACTCCAACATATACGGCAGCTCCCCTTGAGCCCCGCACCTGCATAGTGTTACACTGGACTTAACGGCTCCAGGTTCAGCCAGCCAGGGTTTATGTTTGCAAGATTGGTGCTGCTGAAATTTGCTGACAAGCAGCAAAAGTTGTGCTGCTGAGGAATGTCCCAGCTGAGATGATTTGTAGACTATCAATGCAGGGATTTTGTTGGTAGTTGAGTTTTTATTTAATTTAAGGGAAACCCAAACAAGATCCCTCAGCAGAAACAGTCGGATCGTTCATAAAATGAACTCAGCGTTATCCCTTTAATGTTTGGAGACGTGGTTTTGAAAGCAACTACAGGCAGAGCTGTATGAGCAGCTTTGAATTGATAGTCTTTGGTTAATACAGTCCTTACTGCCTCATTTGTTGTGCAAATAGGTCTTGAAAGTCTTGACATTTACACTCAGTTACTGCGGGCAACAAAAATATCCCTCCATGTTTATAGAAATGAAATAAATTCCTCCTTTTCAGGGGCGCACAAAAATGTAAGTGCTGACAACTAACAGCATTTTACGCCTACTGTTAAATACACGAGTCCAATTATGGTTGTCCTCGTTAACGTGACAGGATGTCAAACAAGCACTTCCTGTTAACTGCCTCTTATCTTAATTGGTCTGGTCTCAGAGGAGGGTCCGGCTCTGTGCTGACGACGGTCACAGAGTCTGCTTCTCGTCTGGCTCAACCCAGCACAGTCTCATTTTGTTGTCACCACAGTCTGTTCGTAGACGAAACCTCTTCTGGATGTTTTAGAGACGTCCGACGTCAGGAGGTGGCTGGGCAGAATTTTTTAACTTCCTCTGCAGGAAGGTCAAATCTTCTAAAAGTCTGAACTCTAAAGCACGTCAAGCTCCCTGATAATGTTCAACAATCAGCTCAACTCATTAAAAATAGTAAGAATTCAGTGGTTTCATTGACAGAAGCAGCCTGTGGACCTGGACTTTTGGACTCACTGTCACTCAGACGTCAAAGCGTTGCCTCCTCTTTGGGGTTCTTGACAACGCCTGAGAGCAGCACTCTTAATAGAGCCCAAATGCAATCTCCCTCTAACCCCAATGAGATGGCGGGGCTCCTCAGCGCTTCCATAATGCACTATTCATGCTTTTTATTAATCTCTTTTTCCTCCAGCCATTTTTCAAATCACTCCTTTTGTTTACTCATGAATATTTTTCTGCCTTGTTGAGAGACAGAGACAGAGAGAGAGACAGAGAGAGAGAGAGAGAGAGAGAGAGGGAGACAGAACTACAGAGAGAGAAAAGGGGGGCAAAAAGAGAAAGGCCATGAATAGGGTGTAGGAATGACCCGATGGTGCTACATCTGCGGGTAATTTGTGGCAGAGAAGCCTTGTATTTCATCACGAGATAATCTAACCTTAGAGGTGTTTTACAGACTGCCTCCGAGCCCAAAATAGGTCACTTAAGCAGGCTTAGCAGGCGAAGCCAGCCTGATATGACGGCCCTGCACCCCAGGGACACCTAGCCACGGTAATTGGTGGTTATGGCCTGGGGTTTTTATAGGCGATGAACAAAGTTGGCCATCTAACGTTGCATTTAGGACAACAACAAGGCCTATGCTGGAGATGGCATGGGCTCATTCACAAAGTTCTTAGACAGAGACACTGGCAAGACAACTACATGGAAAAACCCCATTTCTCATTTGGTATTAGTTCAGTGTTGTCCGTTTCATCCTTTTTTTTAGCAGATTTCCAGCACCCTACTCTGTATGTTTGATACAAAGGGGTACTGATCATAATAGGCCGTCCATAAAAAGTACCCAGCATTAGGCTAATCTGTCGCCCATTTCAATTTTTTTTCAGATCCAACGTGAGAGGGAAAGAGTGAGGTTGTGTGTGCAGCAGAGGGGGGGAGGCATAATGAAAAGGGCCTAAATGACAGTGGGTTGACAGTGGGATTGGCTGGTAAATGACTGCGGAGTGGCTCGCCTGCGGATAGGGGATGGAGGAGGCTCCCAGTAGGCCTGATTAATTCCACTCTCGGCGGCTGCCAGGGGAGAGCCGGGGTTAGCGGCTGCTCGAAGAGGAGCCTATTACCAGTCCACCGCTGAAACTGATATAATCAGCTACACAGCGACCCGGCCTTCTCCGAGACAAACTTTTCCAGGGCTCGCTCCCCATTCGTTCCACACGGGGACTTAAATACTACAGTGGAGAGGGAAGGGGGAGTGGGGGTGGAGGTGAAGGAGGGCGCTGGGTTTGGAAGAGGGGTACAAAGGATTTTCCTTTTGAGAGATGGTTAGGGGAGCTTTGTAAGAAATCCTCTCTGCTGTTCTGACTGCACTCTCCCTCTCTCTCCCTGCACCTCTGTATCTCTTCATCCCTATCTCTCTCCCCTCTCCTTCCCTCTCTGGCTGATTTCCTGCAGCTTTGATAGTGACAGACCCTCCCGTGTGGCAGCAGCTTTAAGTCTGGTCAGATATGAATATGTCACAGCTCTTAATCCCAGACGCTTCTCTCGCAGCTTCACAAACCGCAGCAAGTATGGCGGCGCGTTTTATCTGATGTGGGCTCTACAATATGAACCACCCCCCCCCCCCCCCCCCCTTCTCCTCGTACCCATATTGTTCCCCTGAATCCTGCTCCTTCTGTTTTTGTGGGACTGACCCGGAATATAAATTGAGGATAAGATAGCATAACATTATCCAAGTGACACATGTTCATCTGCGTTACAGGTACATCTCATCCTGTAGTAGGAGCTGCATCTCTCCAAATGACAAACCCAGGGAGGATAGCAGGATAACCAGATGAATGTCATGGGAAGTGCATTTTCTCTGCAGGTGTTGATGCATCTGCCACCAAATCAATACAATAAGATTTAGGTAGTTTTCATCGGCCAAAACATATTAACGCTTCATGCATTGAATCATAGATATATAGCAGAGGTACAGCTGATGGACAGTTTACCTGTATAACATGCTTTACCTCCTTGTTTGGGGGCTTGTGCATGTCACCAGGTACTGAATGAGTTCATCTATGACCAAATCCACACACAACAAGTACACATAGGTGCACAAGAACGCAGCACACAGCTGTAACACATCCTGCCCCATGTCTAGATCACACATGTACACTGTCTTCTATATTTTAGTGGCATAAAGATACATAATATAATGACAAATGTTCACCAGTGTTGTACCAAACAGGCGAGACGTTGGGTTTTTCTTTAATTTATTTGAATTTATGTCTGTGTGTTGAACTTTTGTTGCCCTCAGAGGAGCTCAGGTATCTTCTCTCCCCTGCCCTCCCTGTAAATTAAACACTTGAGGTGTAACAGGAACATTTTTTATCTTTTTTTATCTGGAAAGAGGTGTCACAGCAAAAAAATTCCACTCACCGCGATTGTATTGGCAGAAATCACAGAGGCATCTAAACCCCGCACAAAGAAACCTGCAGGTTAGATGCTGCTACGGCTAATTTCTGCCCGTGTATCTCACGGCCCGTGGATGTGCTCCTGCAGTCAAGGATGCAGCCGCTCTCACACATCCACACATGTACGCACACCCACAAACCCACAGCCCATTTTCATTTGTGTCCATTACACAGTCCTATTCATGTCCCAGATAGAGCAGGCCCTCTCCCTGCCTCAGTCTGAAAAATGTCAGCCCTCCCCTCCATATATCCCACCCATCCCTGCCTCCCTCCATGCTGATAAAGGTCGTGAATAATACATATTAAGCACTGTACTGAAGGCCGTAACCGAACTGTTAAAATATTGATCTTGGCCAATCATAATAAAGAGAAATTACTGAAAGCGATCCATCACCATAAGCCAAGTGTCTGCTCCTACTCCAGGCTTAACTTGCTCAATTTCCCCCCTCTGTGTAGCGCCACATTATGGCTCAATAATAATAAAGATGATATCAGTGCTGCAATTGCCGCTGTGTGCGCAGTGAAAGGTAGTGTGTTGTCATGCAAATTAAGCGACAACAAATCCATAACACGACTAAATATATTTGGAGGATTACGTCCCGTTCATCTGTGGAAAGAAATAAATACTTTCAATATTTGCCAGTGCTCGCTCATCTCTGCTCTCCAGATTCCAAATGGTGCATGACATTTGGGTTGTGATGCGTGTGTGTGTGTGTGTGTTGAGCGTGCACGAGTGTTAGATGTGTTCGTGGAGGAAAAGTGTTTGTTTGGAGAGAGTGCGAGTGTGTGTAATTCCACGTATTGCATGAGGATTTTAGATTGTCAGTGCAGACACACAACTATGCGTGTGTGTTTGCTTGTATGAGAGTGTGTGAGGAGGGATTTTTTTTTTGCATGTGTACATGTGTGTGATTCCAAGTAGAGCATGATATTTGAGTTGTATGCTCACAGCACACACACATGTGATGCCAAACACTGCATGAGGTTTTATATCCTGCACAGCCGTTTGTGTGTGTGTGTGTGTGTGTGTGTGTGAGAGGGAATATTTTAAGGTAAAAGCAGCAAACTGGAGGTTGGAGTCACCTTAAAGCGGCTCTGATCAGATCAGCCGGTCCACCTCCAACCTGAAACTCACACTGACATTTCACACGGCCGTTAATAGCACCTAAAGGTGATCATACAAGGCCGCCTGCCCAACTAAGCGAGACGTTCCCACACTTAATGAGTTTTTAAATATTAAAAAGCAGCACACATCGTCGTCACTATTGTGAGCTCTTAATTTACCAAGCAATTAGGCGCGGGCCCTCATTTATCAGCGTGTGTTCATTTGCTGAAAACCTAGTCACTTTTTATTAATCGATGCCATAGAAACGGCGAGGTGAAATTAATGTGCGCCCAGCGGAGGTCACGCCAGCCGTGCTAGCTATCTGCGGCTCATGTGGAAAAAAGGGGAGATAAATAGGAAGTGTGCTTTGCCAGTTGGGAGATGTGTCGAGGCGTCTGCACAGTACGCCAGGGAAACCGGCGTCGGCGGCTGGAGAGGCGAGGAACAATGCAGGAACGCTGCTCAGCTTTTCTGTGACCATCTGGGTTTTTGTTTTTTTTTCTCCCATGCAGGAGGCAAATTACCCAAATGCCTTTAAAAGGAAAAACAATTATAGTTTAACCTTCCTGCTTTGGTGTTTCCCTACTTCATGTTTTCTTCTATCATGCTGGAAAAGTGGGAATGAATCAAAAGTATGTTGTTTGCAGGGAACGTGCTGTTCCTCCTGTATGTATGTATGTATGTATATATAATAGCTACTAATATTAATTTTTATACCTTTACTTGATACAATACTTGCCCATAGGCTCACACACAGGTTCATACCAAGTCTTTATCATGAAAGATGTTGTCCGACCTCTTCATTCTCTCCATTGCTATGATTTGCAGAGTGATACATAGTGTTTCACTTAAATACAGTCAAAGCGCTGCCGCTGGTGATGGATGAAGAGACACCTGCTCGGTCCGTGTTCACAGCAGCGTCCCAGTGTCAGCTGTGTCCTGGGACGGCTGCTGTCCGCTGTGATGTACACAGGTGTTGTTTGCCGCGTTGGCCCCACCACTGTCGTGTCTCTCAGGGCGGCAAATGTGGGATTCCTTAATCTCGCCGCCACTGCAGTGAGTGAGCAAACACACTGTAGGCTTTGAGATACTGTAATTCCACCGCCAGCTCAGATCTGTTTTTTTTTTTCACTAGAAGAAATCCAGAAGGAGGAAGTTTAAAGTTATCTGGACAAGATCCGGTTCAAATTTTATCATTTAGCAGATTACTTCTGTAGTTGCTCGGGGCTATTTATGGAAAGATTATGGAATAATTGATCAGTTAAAAACAGAATGGGTGTGGGGATGATCTTAAGCATATTTATTGCCCCAACAATAAGAAGCTACTAGAAACACATCCCACCTGCCTGAGTCAGTTCGAAGAAAACTAGTTAGCATGTCGCTAGCTAATGTTTGTATTGTGACTGATTGATAATTATTAATCAATGAAAGTCTGATCGAAGCTCAGCTGATATGATTCCAGCACCTTTTTGTTTTGTGTCATCGCTCCTGATTAATTTCCTGCCAAGTGACTAATTGATGAATTGATCAAATGTTTCATCTGTAGCTTGAAAACACAGGATGTCATGCAGTGAACTTTTACAGCCCACCTTAAAAAAAAAAAATGTGACGACGCTTGTTAAGTGGAACTATCTGGATTCATTCCTCCACATTCCCACCCTCTCCACCATCACTACAGACAACACCCCCCCTCCTCCTCCTCCTCTTCATCCCTGTGTGCCCCTGATCCACGACCCCCAGGGGTGTTTACAGCAGACTGTGATGGGGCTGTGCCAGGTTGTTGCTGCTCCAGCCTCGGCCCCAGCCCGTCCCAGGCCCGGGCCCGGCACTGCGCTAATATGCTCCCATTCCTCATCTAGACAGTCCGTAAAGCACTGGGGCAAAATATTCTGTCTCCCTGAGCAGCTCCTAATAAATTGTCCTTTCATCGACGCGCAAGACAAATTTTGCCTTCTCTCCCTCCCTCCCTCCCCTCTCCTCCGCTCTCACCCCCTCACCCTCCTTATCTTGCTACACTCTTTCTCACTTTCACCATGTTCAGATACTCTGGAGCTCCCTCTCTCCCAGTTCCTCTGCTCCCTGTGGTTTAGTGAAACTGGCACACTCACTCTGCCTTTCAATAAACTACAGGGATGCCGGGGGGGGCAGCTCAGTTGGCCACAGCCCTCTGCAAAGGGGTGATGGAAAGGAAGAGAGACGGAGGAGGCAGCTAGGGAGGATTAACAAGGTAGAGGAAACAGATAAAAAGAAATAAAGAGAGAGGGATGATATTGTGCACAGTCCTCTCCTCCTCCCCTCTCTTCCCCCGTCTCTCCTCCCCACGCTGCCACAACACAGTACCGCTTCCGCTTTGTAATTGCGCAATTAGTGCCACAGCCTGGTTTTCATATATCACAAATGGCTAGCTGCTGCTATTAAAGCAGCCCCAGCGCCGGGCTAGCGGGCATGGCTAGCTGAGGTGCATTAAGGGCAGCGTTTTGTAAAATGTGAGCCAATTTATCATGATCTGTTTTTCGCTCCCACCCACTGCTAAAACGCCCCTACTCCCTTGTCTTTGAGCCTGACCTTGCGCTTGGGCTTGCGTGCATGTGTGTGTATGTATTTGTGTGCGTGTGTGTGTGTTTGTGTGTCAGTGTGCGGAGGTTCAATTTGCTCATTGTTACTTGCTTGCATAATTTCAGGCGGCTGGCTCGGCACAGAGCCTCACACTGAGCCACACACACGCCCGCAGCTACGCACACAGACTGTCTTAGTGCACACACACACACACACACACACACACCTCCGCAAAACACGCCGGCCACTGATTGCTTGCGCCGCCACTTTGCCTTCCTCTGTCTATCATTCCACTTCTCTCCTTTCGTTCTCTTTCCCTCTCCAAGCAAAATCCACTCATTTATATGCCGAGGCTAAACGGTATTCATTTGTAAGATGGCAAGCAGTATAACACTGGTAATTCCTCCTCACCAATTTCCGGCGCACTCTCTCCTTTAGCTGTCATAAGCAGCGCATTAAGTGAGTGAGGCAAATCCGCTCCCCATTCTACACCATCTCTCCCTTTTTCTTCCTGCCTGCCGTTCACCATCACCCACTCGTCACCCTCCCTTCTCCACGGTTGCATGTTGCCGCTGTGAAGATTTACAACGCACGCCTATTCACTCAACCATCCCCTCTCTCTCTCCTTCTATTTCACCCCTCTCCCTCTCTTTCTCTCGCCCTCGTTCCTTTCATTTTGCCGGGTGGTGGAAGCCGAGGATGACACCCTGAGCTCATCAGAACCCTGCCGGCTTTTCACCTCGGAGTGCCGCCCTGAGCACCACGCACAGCACGCTGCACTGCAGATACCTGCCCTGCTTCAGCACCCCCTGCTGAGTAGCCTGTAGCCCAGAGAGAGGCTCAGCCAGGAGGGAGAGGGGGGGTGAGGCTTGGGGTGGGGCTGGAGAAGGCTGGATGAAGGGATTTGAAGGTGGGGTTACAGCGGGAGAAGGGAGCAGAACAATGGAAGAGATGAAGGGGGAGGAGGAAGGAGCTGAGGGAGTTGGGGTGGTGTTGAGGTTGAGCTGGGAGCTGTGCTGGAGGTGCAGAAATGAGTTTGCAAGCACAGTCAAATTAAACAGTGTTTTTTGCCTAAGAATGAAGCTTAAATATCACAAGGTTGGTGTGAGTTCAGAAATATAGTTCTGGAAAACATCTGAGAATAAACCAGAACACAGTGTTGAAAGGTGATCACCTGTCTGCTAGAGTCATTCAAACAGTAGAGAGCTGCTAAACTACTGGGGCTTTGAGGTTTGCATCATCACTGCAAATGCAGTGATATTACTTAAAGCCAGCTTCTCCATTTTTAAACACAAGATGCATCAAGACAACACTGTCTCTATTTGGCAACTTTGTGCAATCGCAACTTGAACAAAGGTGGACTTTGATCTGCGCCTCTGCAGGAACTGGCCGTAGCTCGCAGTGAAGCAAGAAGCACATCGGTGAAGTCGTGTTTCACTGGCATCAGCAGAGGTCGACGAGGGCTGGAGGAAAATGTTCACAGAGGCAGGTGCCCGTGCCTCTAGGCTGCTGGGTATGAGACCTGGATGGAGTCAGGGCTGGAGGCGGGGGGTGGGGGGTTTCTGGAGGTAGGGCCTTGTGGAAACAGTTGGTTCCAAAGGACTGGAGCTGGACTCAGGCTCTCGCTTCCTTTCTGTCAGGTTTTTTCAGGTATCCTGTAGCTTGCTAAAGGGCCAGGGTCTGATTCCTCTCTCTCCCCTGCTTTCCCTCTGTCACTCTTACACTCCATAGTTTCATCTCACCACCACTCCTGGGTTTTCCTCCTCCTCTTTTATCCTTGACCTCGTTCTCTGAGCTTGTCCTGAAGGCCCTTGTTCCCTGGATGAGGACGGAGGGCAGAACCTGTTTGCTCCTTTACAGAAATCCTACAACCCTTTCCACCACACTAACTCTGGTTCCTGCTCTAAGCTGGTCCTAATCACCACACCGTGACGACAGCCAATCACTGAGGCCAACACAGCTCGGCCAGATGAATAAATAAATGCTGTTTTCCCTGTGCTGACAGCCACTCCATCATGTCATCGAAATCACCAAACCGTTTTAATGTCTCTGTTGTGGCTGCTGGACCACAGTTGTGGAGCTGCTGGTAGCATAATTATCAGGTAGTTAGTCTTATTTGCAGATTAGGTTATAAAGGTTATGAAGTTGTGAAATGAACAAATGCTTCATGTGGGTTTCTGAGTGTATATGAAAAAGAAATCCAGGATCACAAGCTCGTTCCAGACTGATCAAATCCAAAATGGTAGAAAAAGAGGCTCAAACATGTGCTGACCAACACTCAGCCACTGAGCTACCATTTCTCCCACCTTGGCGTTAATGTGTTTGTCGCTACTTGTCAAACACCCACTTGTTTTGAATTTTCCACAAGAGTCTTGGCACCGCTGCCTCGTAGCACCGGCAATACGGACAAGAGAGCAATCATTGTTTTGTTGTTTAGAGTGCTACACGAGTTGCTAACTTTTTTGGAGGACTTGGCAAGGGTCCCTTTTTTTTTTTTTTTTTTTTTTTGCCTCACCCCCCATTTTGATAAGTGGCCAACTAGCAGCTCGGAATGGGGTCAACGCAGGCCAATGGACTCAACCATTTCACCCTCACACAGGGGTGCAAATTGAGCAAATACAACGTAGAAGTGAGTTCAACTGTTGCATCCATACATCTACTCACAGATTCAAATTGATCTGATGTGCAACACCTTGATTTGGATTCAGGGAACATGACGACTTTTTTTTTTTTAATCCTTTGTACTGTCCAACAACAGAAAATACTCACTCTGTGTGGTCTCTCCATGTGAGCCAGTAGAGAGGATGAGATGGTGGCAGAGGGGTTACATTACTGGCTCCACCAAATATGTTCTGTGAAGACCAGTAACAGTGATAACTATCACTGGTTTTATGTATAATTGCAATATTTCTCTTGATATTCAGCATCTAAAAACTTACCTCCATTTGTCTCCAAGTGGAAAAGCCTCTCAGACATTATTTAGAGCATCATGGGGCAGCTCAGCAACCCAATAATAAATATATATTATAAATAAAAGAATGAAAATCTATTAAATTAACGGTAATATAATCCACTCATACCTACAGAGCAGATTACATTGTGGTCAGGAAGGAAACTCAGGCTTTAATGTGTTTTCCACAACGTTAGTGAGGTCTACCTGGCATCTCAGTTCATCCCAGAGGAGTCAGACCTCAGTGCTGGCCTGTCCAGTTCCTCCACAACATTCTGGTAAAACCATTTCTTTGTCATGTTGAAAGTGTTGCCACAGAACATTTCCGTTTAGGTTTTAATTTAAATGTGACTCCGTGGTGTAGAGGACACTGACTGATGAATTAAAGATGTTCATTTGATGTATCGTCGCACATCCTTCTACACAGCTCTGGAGTGAAGCCATACAGATGCCGGTGGGTCGCATGTCTGTTGTGTTGCTCTCACCCTGACCTGGTAGATGACACTGCATCATTATTCTTCCCCCGTTGGTTTCCACCAGGAGAGCAGAGGTCAGCCTCAGGACCGCTCCCCTGCTCAACACAAGCCACTTCCACGCTGGGGCTGACTTTGTGTGTCTGTGAATGAACTGGAAATAGCAGTTGTGTCTCTCTGCATCAGTCGAGCTGACGTCGAATTAAAGGGCTTTTCAGTTCCGTTCAAGGTCGTGTTTGATGATATCTGAGGAGTTTTTAATCATGACCAGGAAAATTATTTTACTACGGCAAACACAGATAAGTGGGTTTTTTTAGATATTTTGACACATTTTTTAAAAAAACTTCAGTTCCCTCTCAGCCATTCTTTACATTCCTATAATTGTTTAAGGATGTTGTAGATTTTTCTCCAGTCATATTTCTAAGGAACCCTGTGCTCTGCCTTTAATTACTTTAACTGCTCCGATAAATTGTCCTGCAGTACTTAATATCAGTGTCACCGGCTAAGTCAATGGATTAGATGTTCCTGCGTTAAAAGCCTTGGATTGATAAAGCTCCTCCACTTAAAACCCTGTTGGATAAAACCCAAAATATATGCTAAGTTGTTTCAGTTAGGAAAACATAGTGGTATTTTGGAGAAGCAAGGTGTTAACCAAACAACTATATGCTTGTTGGTTTGTACGTCTGTTTCCTCACACATACTGCACACAAACTGCTTTACAACCTCAAATACCTATAAAGAAATGCAAGAGCACACCTTAGGAAGTGGCACGGCAGATAATTGAAATGTATTCCCAATTACGCCTCACAATAAACAACCCTCTCTTCCTCCTACAGCTCCTCCACAGTCGAGGAGCGGCAATCGCAGCGCTGCTTTCCTGTGGGAAGAGTTAAGCTTTGGCACCGGGGTGTAATAGCTGAGAGAGTTAATGTAGCTTAAACAGCCAAACTAATTGTCCCTGTCTCTGTCATATTTGTCTAGTTGAACACTCCTAAATACCACAGCGATTAATTACCTCGCAGCCAGGTATGTGGAGACGGCGTCTACTCTCATCCTCGGCTGGTTTTGTGTGTGCGTGCAGGAGGCGGCGTCTGTTACATGTGTGCATACTATACATCTATGTGTGCGCGTCAAGCCGAGGGTAGTCAGGGGAGCATTTTTCCCTGCTTACCACACAATCGATGTCATCAAGTGGTAAAGCTTCTCCTTAAGGTACCAATGGTAGTCGCTGAGGTGGCATCAGTGCCGGAGGTCGGCTGCACCACTGCACCGTCTCTGCCTGAGGCTGCAGGCAGAAGTCGGTGGTGCAGATGCATCTTTTGAACACACTGTGCGAAACTTCTTGTCCCATTAGCTGAGCGAAAAAAAGTTTGATGGATGGGCGATGATGGATGGGCTGATTTTTTTTTCATTCACACTGTCGTCATTGCCGCTTCTTCACTTTGCGCAGGAATGAATGGAAATGGATGACATCACATCTGCACAGCTGACTGTGGGGGAGCTTTCTTGCAGATCTCTCCAGGTGATGCACGCGTGTCGGTTCGCGTTAGTGCGCACTTGCCCACATGGTGGGGCTAAGATCAGAGGCAGGCGACCTGGCTGTGTGAAGTGTTCCCATCATGCATCGCTCCATGCCTGGGCAGCCCACACCCACTCATCATCCCCACATTAGTGTTCATCTCTCTCCTGCTATCTCTCTCATGCACACACACACACACACAGTCTCTTTTCTTCTTTCTCATTCTGCCTGTGTTTCTCTCTCCCTCTCCGTGCTCTCTCTCTGTTTATGTTTGACCTTTTTGCCGCTCTGCACCAGCTAATGATGGTACAGGGATAGCAGGTGTGCTGCATTAGCCGACTTCTGCCGTGGCGGAACAAATTAGAGGTCCACCGACACCGAAGGCCAACCTTTCGCCGCCAATGCTCCCGTTAGTGGCCGCGAAAACAAACACACCCACAGATGCCCACACACTCTGGCGCAACGCAGGCAGATATGCAAACATACAGCAATGCAGCAGCTATGTACACACATCCACACACTCTCCAGGATGTCAGGTGTGTGCAGTTTGAGTAAAATGACACAACACAGCCACATAATCTTCTCACCTGGAAAGATGGGAAAAGGAGGACAGGGGAGAGAGAGGAGGCGAGATATATAATCATGCTTTGTTTGAACAGCTAGCCCAGGTTTACAAATACTATACTCTGCTGATTTTGCATAACTACACAACAGTGTTGCTTTGATAATTTTTTTTCTTCTTCTCTCCTCCTGCAGGGTTGCACTGTGTTTAGAATTTGAACAGAGAACGAGATTGAAAGACAGAAGAGATTACTGCCTCACACACACACAAACACATGCATCCTTGCCTACATTATAAAACTCCGCCTCGTCTCCTGCAACCTTCCAACTAGCCTCTCCAGTCTGACTTTGTAGAGTCAAACACGAGCAGGCCTCCCCTGGAAAAAATCAAAGGGGGATATCAGCTTGATTTGGACCCCTGCTGCTGGCGAGGATTTGTAGGTGTGCATAAATGCAGATATATGCACATGTGCTATTCTGTGTTAATTTGGGTATAATCAGTGAACACAGAAAGATTCGGGGGGGGGGGGGACACCTTCAGCCTGTCATGTCTGATCGTAACTGCAGTAATAGCAAATCTGCACCAGACAGTTGTCAAATACTTACAAATGAGATATATTTGAGGACATTAATCTAATAATTCTAGGTCAGCATGTCATTGCTGCAAATTCAGATGCATAGCCTGTTTTTGCATTGCCTGATGACTACAGATAAAGACAATTTGATAAATATTATGCAGCGCATCATCTGCTATAGTGAGGTTCTGGGACCTTATGTGTGAAAGATAAACCATGCATAAGGCTTTTTTATTTACATAAACTGCTGTTTGATAAATTGAAAATGTGCTGTAACAACACGTGAGCCTCACATTTTCTAGGGCAAGTTAAGTAGCTATGATAAGGTGGAAATGAAAAATAAATATCACTTGTTTAGGGTTCACAGGAATCTATGATGTTCCAATCAAACACCTTCATTAACTTAATTCTGATGAATCACTTTTTTTATTTTTTATTTTATTAGAAACTTTCCCTTTTGTTAATGAATTCAGTCATTGATTACTTTATGATTCTGGTTTCAGGTGCAGTACATGTGATTAATTAGTAATGAAGTGGGTGCTGTCCTCCATTGTGAGGAGAGTTAGGGCTGCAGAGAGCGGTGGTGCAGGTTTGATTGATATTCATCGATATTTATATGCAAAGAGGTGATTATGGGCGTAGCTACTATCTGGCCTCTGGTGCAATGTTTTCCCATGTTGAGACGGCAAAATATGTACAAAATACAACATGAACAAGTGGACAAAAGAGGCTGTGGCCCATCACAAGTTTCAACCAGACAAAGAATCAAACCCGTTTATATTTAAGGATTACTTGTAATGGCCGAGGGAAGGCCTCCAGCTCCAGAAATTGTACAATCAAGTGAGATGTTAACATCAATTGTAGCCTTCACACACAAGCTGCCCTGAGAGGCAGGTAAAAAAAGGGGACAAGGAAAATTAAACACACACTTGATGGGAGGGAAATTGCCCCCCGCTTGCAGTGTCGCAACCGTTTCACCTCGGCAAATGAGCACCTTTAGCTGAGGGAAAAAGAGAGAGACCTTTAAAAAAAAAAAAAAAAAAACTGGAAATCTTTTTCCTTATTTCGTTCTCTGTCAACCTTTGGCAAAGTGCTATTCTGTTGTCTGTCATTGGGCTGGCTCTATTACTGTCATTACGGCAATCTGCTCCCGTGGTTAATGTGTTTGTCTATGTACACAAGTCAGTGGCAGCCCGTGGTTGAATGACACCCAATCTACATGTAGCGGGATTGCCTTTGGTTTGGAGGGAAATGGGAGCCTGCCTTCTTCCTCTTAATCAGACATCTTTGATTGATCCGCCTCTCTGCTGCCCCACACACACACACACACACAGACTCACACAGACACACACACTTTTGCTGACTGACACGCGACCAAACACCTCTCTGACCTCACCCTCCTCCCATAATCGCTGTAAAGATGTGTTCGGTCATCACACCGAGTGCCGGGGATGAGTGAAAGCTTGACAGTCCGGCTCTCGGCCTTAATGGGCAAACACACGACGTGGGCTGACACCTTCGCCTCTATTTCAAGCGCCGCTCTGAACCGCAGGAACTTTGGGGGCTTGGAGATGAAAGGCAAACAGCGAAGACAGGCTCGGGGAGTCTTTAGCTGCTCTCCTTCTGCTTCTTGTTGCTTCAATCTCAAGGTTCAAGTGGGACGTCGTAGAACAGAAGGGGTACGCTTGCAGTGAAAGTGTGCCCAAGGCTTCCTACTCTTCCTCCTCTTCCTCCTCTTCCTCCTCTTCCTCAGCAAGTTGATCCCATGCAGACGTAACACACTGCCCACACTGTGAGAGGAATAGTGTGTTTTCTGAGGGAATCCAGTCCCTTAGGACTCCAGGGTTTTCCAGGCAGACAAGTGGGCTATCCACAGATTTGTGTGTACAAGTTTATGTGTGTGTGTGTGTGTTCACGCATTGGGGGTATTTTTTATCCACGCAGGCCTCAGGAAGCATGTGGTCTGGCCTGGGATCAGCAGTGCGCCTTCGGAGACACCTCTATGGGAGCAGTGTTTGGCCACTGGAACAAGCCTCGCACACACACACACACACACACACACACTTGGCTTCAGCTCCCACTTCACATCCAAACGCACACGTAAATACACTAATGGACATAAGCACACACACAGATTTACCTCCTTTACCACCGTCCAAACACACGTGCATACATACGGCCCGACCACAAACCGTGGATCACATTACAGCGCCACAAATCTGGTCTCGATCCCTCCAGAGGACAGACAGAATCTGATCTGGGCAGGGGTTAGCACGGGGGCCTCTACGGTGGAAGGTGTTAATGTCACCAGCCGGAAGAAGAGATTCCCCCTGTAACAAGACTAAACTAACACCTAATTGCTGCTAAAATAAACATTTGTCAAGTCTCTTTCCCCGGCAGCGAGAGGATATACGCTGCTGTTAATGCTGAAGATGCAAAATGATTTTGTGGCATTAAAGCTGATAATAATTGATCAGGACTGCTTCACTCTGGAGTAAAGAATGTGTTAATTCACTGTTGCTCTGCAGAGCACAGGGCTGCAGTTCGGTCCATCAGATGCTCCACATGAATTACTTCCACCTTTACTTTGGCGAGGATCATGTGGTGGCAACGACTGCCAAATAAAACACAAAGACTCCCAAGAAAATTCTGATGAAATATAGGTGCTCGGAGTAATCGTGGCGATACCAGTAATTTTACACACAAGTAACAGAAAGCTTATGTTTTGCGAGAGGCCTCAGTGTCTTTAACATTTAAACTGAGGTTTCAGAAACAGCTCGTTAACCAGCACGTGACACTAAAGCGTTTCACCGCAGCGGCCTAATGTGATGGTCTTTGTGGGGTCGGCACGATGACCTGCTGCAGCAAGTAAATGTCACACAAGGAACTCTGGGAACTATCGTGTTTTGAAATGAAAGATCCACCGCAAAAATCCAGGCTAATTACTGCTAAAATAAACAATTTAAATACCTCATTCATTCTCTAAGGTTACAGCTTTTTCTGTTTTATATCCTCGTGAGTTTAAAGCTTCAGGTTTTGGAAAGTTTACTATTTTCTGACACGAATGGAAAAAAAATTATGCAACTTTTTTTCTGTTTGTATTTTGTGAGTTCATACATTTAAAATGAAAAAAGGGGAAAAAAAAACACTACAATACAAATGATAATAAGTTGTCCATGTTAATGTCAGAATAAGATTTTTAGACTGTTTGTCCCACATGTGTGTGTAAAATAAACACATCACTTAGTACAAGGTGACAGTGAAGGACAGGGCATTATAGATCAGTGGTTTCCACATTTCTTACCCTTTAACATCCTGAAATCCAGCTTGCAGCACCTTGTGATATCTGGAAAAGCCCCAAAGAGGTTGAACTGATGCCTGAATTAAAACAGAAGTAGGTGAAAAATAGTTTATAGTTCTTTTTTACCCTGTTAATCACCTTGTGACCCATATGTTGTGACCCTTCAACCCACTGCTGTAGGTGAAAGCTGTCACTTCCTATATACAATTAAATCAATGCAGTGTATCTTGCAGCAAGACTAAAGTAGTTATGGTGAAAATATCACAATAAAAATTCAACTGGCAACAGTACAAGCTACCAGGGGTGGAAGCAGTTCAGTTTGAAATGAAACTGCAGTTTGATTTCTTCCCTCCTACCTCCACTTCCTCAACAGGCGCACACTATTTCACACAGAGCCCTAATATTGATATCACACAATAGATTTTAATGAAAACATATGGAATGCAGCTGCGGAGGCACATTCATCCACTGCAAATGTTTATGAGGCGCTCTCTGCGAAATGAGCCAAAGCCTGGCGAGCACTTTGAAATTAAATGCTATGATTTGTTTGGGGCGCAATGCATTACACCTGATTGTGCGTTTGCTCATGTGTGCTGAGGACGCGGCTAATGAGGCATTACTGGCGAGGGGGGAAACCCAATCGATGGCGTGCTGTCGCCGGA
Source organism: Trachinotus anak (assembly GCF_046630095.1). NCBI lineage: Eukaryota > Metazoa > Chordata > Actinopteri > Carangiformes > Carangidae > Trachinotus > Trachinotus anak. The sequence continues at coordinate 1,865,819 of NW_027273877.1, read as the reverse complement.
CAATGCTGATCAATTGTACTGTATTGACTGTGTTTCCCCCTCATTAGCTTCTGTGAGGCGAGCGTGTGCGTGCAGCGGGCGGGGGCGACATGTGTTTTGGGTAAACACACTCAGGTGGCAGTGCAGGCCTGTGCCATGTCTCTGCTGCTCTATGTAGGCTGGTAGCAGGCATGGGGGCACTGATTACTCTTATTAACACGGAGGGTGTCAGGCACCGGTCCAAATGGCACCGCGGCGCCTGTTAGCTCATGCACACACACACACACACACACTCGTGCGCGCGCACACACTCGCACGAGCCCGTTTGAGTCAAGAGCCTGAGCCAAGAGTCCCAGCTGAACCCTGCCGTTAGGCCCTATGTGTTGCCATGAGCGCAGGAGGAGATCTTTGTAGTGAGCTGTCAGAGTTTTAACGACTAATATGTTGCCTCCTCACTCTCTGAAGCTGTTGTCTCCGATGCCATTCCAAAAAAAGCACAAAAAAAACCACCTGCTTCTTGCCAAATCCTGTAAGGAATATTTCAGTTGGAGGAGCTAGAAAGACAGTTTCCTCATTTTAATATTTTTGGGTTTGGGCTATCTTTCATTCCTCCTCATTTCTCCAGCCTCCCTCCATCCCCACCCGCAGCTGACCATTCAAAAACCAACCCATGAAGCCATTTAGAGGCTTTTTGGTCCATGGCCAAGTTCCACAAAATGCTTTCAGCTCTGTGAATTCACAATGTACCACTCAGCCTGGCAGATATCGAGCCAGGGTTCATGCATTCATTCTGTTCATTGTGTTGATTTCTTTATTATTATTTTTTTTTTTCATCTGAGGGGTTGGAAAGTGCATTGCTTCACCCCTCCTGATCTTTACTGAACTTTTCCAGTAGAATTAAACAGCTATGCCCCACAACAGGATTTCCTATCATGGCAGCATGGCCTTCCTTTCCATCTATACTCCCTGAATGATCTTCTGGTACTGTTTTCACCTCGTGTGTGTGTGTTTGTGTGTGTGTGTGTAATCATGGTGAAATGTGGTCATAGAGACACCTACTGTAACTGGTTTTGAGTACGTTAGCAGGTGTTTATATGTCCATGGAGAGATTTTTGTCAGCGTGATAGCATCATAATTGTGCACGATACCACCATGAAACTCTGCTCTTCCCACCAGCTCCACTCGTCTGTACAGTCTTTATTAGTTAACTCATTAAGACCGAAGGCGTCCTCTAAAACAACCTCTTAAAACCTGAGGGTTTCTCAGCCTCTGAAGCAGATAGAAACATGAAATTAAAAAAAAAATAAAAAATTTATTATTATTATTATTATTTAAATTGATGAACATAAGGGCTAATGCAATAAAAAGCCACAGGTTTAAGGTCTCAAAAGGTTGTTATTTCATGTTTCTATCTGATCAAGAGGCCTAGAAAGGTTTGAGTCACAGCGTTGCATCAGGTGAATCTTCACTCACCCTGAGCCTTGACTAGCTGGTTAGCAGCTTAGCAGGTTGAAGTCAGTGTCTGAGTCTTGTCAGGTGTCTTATCAATGACATATTCATTGATTATGGCTTTCTAACCATTCAATTTGTTTTTAAGTATCTTCAGTAATGGCTTTGGCCAATGTGACTTGTCCATGTTTGTTCGCCTCTTTGCACTTTCTATTATAAAGCACCAAGTGTCTGTGAACTGCATTTCCAAGTCAAAAGTAAATGCTGTCACTCCCATTGTGCAGTGCTTCCTCTCAGAGCTGCAGCTTTAAGGGAGATTTCCACTGTAGGAGAAGGTTGGAGGCCAGTTTCTACCTAAAAGGCAACTGAAAAGAAACCAGAATAAAAAGCAGCTTTCAAGACAGATTTCAGCTAAACTGCTTTTTTCTTTTAAGTAATGGATCAGCACAGGTATTTGGTTGTACGTGTGAGCGCTTGAATCACTTTGCCAGGGGATTTTAATCTAAGTTTCATATTAGTGTACCTGCAGTTTGACTGCAGGGCAAAATGAGTTTAATGAACCTTTCCTGAACTCGTTCACTGCCACTGGACAGCCTGAAAGAATCGAGTCAGTGAAAACAATGAACCTTCCCACCACTCTCGCTATCAGTGCAGACGTCTCCTCCCGCTGTGTCGTCCCGCTAACAAATAACCTGCAGCTGGTGCTACGAGTCCTGGGACACTGATTGTTTTTGAAAGGCATTCTGGGAAATGTAGGGAAATCACTTCGCTGAAGGAGGTTGAGATAAAAGTAGCAAAATTACACTTCATCACAAAACAGCTCGTGCTCAGAGGGGAACAGCAGAAAATTATGGTTGTACTCAACTCCAAGAGGGAAGCGGCGAAGACTAGCTGCACTGGGAAGTTCCCAGCAGGAAGTGTGTTTAACTGAGTGTGAAGTAGGGCGTTGCAGAAAATCAAGCGTGCATTGCTCAGCAAACCATCCTCAGATAAATAAACGTTGCATCTCATACATTTTTGAAGAAAAAGAAATGTATGAGATGTGATCTTCCTCGCTGCCTCCTCCATGTTGGTTCCACAGTGTCTGTATCAGGAGAGCCCAGCTCCCCGACTGTAAGATGATTGGCTTCCACAGAACTTATTAAACATAATTGCAAACTAATTAGTACAGCGATGGCTTGGCACCTCCGTCTAGTGCCAGACACTCGATGTGGGTTTACAACATGCATTTAAATTTTACACTAATTACCAATCCCTGATTAATTCATGACTGGGGTGTGCTTTATAATAGTTATTAATAGGGCTGTATAGATTAGATTAGGAATTAATTTCCAAATAAAAACCTGGCATTACATGCATGGGGAAAGCCATGTGTTGCAGAGCGACCTGTGCACGCTGATGTATGTGTTGTGTCACAATGCATTGGCAAAGCACTTTGATTTGACAATCGGGTTTGCTTTTGTGGAGCGGCAATTTGTATGAAATCACTTGATCTAATGAGGATTTGCTTCAAACTGCTCGTCTAATGAGGGCTCGCGTTGAATCCGCTGTTGAAACAACTGACTGCGCCCACAAGACGTTGCTAATAACGCAGCCAGAGACTTAAAATCCAATCTTCACAGCCCTACCTGCAATGGACCTCCTAATTATAACAAGGGCTAGTTCAAAACAGACTCGATATGACACATCACTCTGTCATCACAATCCTCCACCCTGGCTCGCTGTCATTAATGTCAAAACCAAAAAGCTCTGCTGGATGGTGACCTGCGAGGTTCTCCATCTTGCTCTTGAGGGATTAATCCTGGCCCACACTCCTTGTCCTTCTCTCCAACAACTAATGGTCACAGCATGGACCTCACAATGCTTCCCTAATTTCCACTAATTGAATGGTCATTAGCAGCCATGGGTTTTGGCACTAGAGCATATGTGGGTGTGTGTGTGTGTGTGTGTGTGTGTGTGTGTGCAAGTCTATGGACATGCATGTATGAACCTTCATCTAACTACACGTTTGCCTCCACATGCACGAGTATCAGAGCGTATTTGTTCTGCATCAAATGGCCTGGCACCGTTTGGAGGGCGTGCAGGGCACCGGTGGCACAGGGAGATCATTAATTCACCCTGCCTCTCTGCACGGCTTATTTTGATGTTTTTGTAATGAGCGCCTGCTAGGGAGGGTAAACAGCGAGACTCGTCGCGGCCCCTTTGATGTCAAATGATGTGAGAGGCGATGAGGGTGGAAGAGACATGGAGGAGCAGGTCTGAGGAAGGAGTGGATGCTGAGAGGCCCGCAAGGAGCGGTGAAGATGAGGAGAAATCGCTCCTGGGTCGAGTGGCTGCCGGTGGTTTCCTGTCACACACGCAGGATGGTGTGAAGAAACTAAGTTGGGTGTATGTGTGTTTGTCATGGCTTAGGAGTATCAGTGTGTGTGTGTGTGTGTGTGTGTGTGTGTGTGTGTGTGTGTGTGTGTGTGAGCTTTGGCTTCATTCCCACTCAAACTAAGAGGGCCCCAAGATGTCTAAAATCTCTTGGATTTAATACCAACAAGGATTAAGTGTTGTTTTTCGATGGTAAAGTTGTGTTATGATGATTTGATTGTTGAGTGGAGCAGAGAATCAGACTCTAAATACACCAGAGATGGATTTGAGTCAGACTTCATTCACAGAAATGAAGACTTGACCTGGACTTGACGGCTTTGAGACATCACTTTACTAGACTGGAGGCTCAAAAGCAAATAAATCAGATCCGAGCTTTGAAAATCATGGAACAATCATAAACAAGAGAGAGACAGGAAACATGAATGCTCGCTCGATTTTGCACAAAAATAATCTCAGCTGTGTTAAAAAAAAATAATTACAAGTTACCAAATATAGTGTTTAATTTTCAGCCTTCAGATTAAAACTTGCAATTTCATGCAATCAAAACAGCTGCAGAGGTTGCATCAAAAAAATCAAACTCCACCCACCGATGAAGACCATGTGACACAGTAGAAAGCCCCTGAAAAAGCTAATAAGTGGACATTAATTTTGGATTCTTACTTGAGGCTCGTCTTGTTTTAATTTGAAGTGATTGGGTGATAAAATAACTCATAACTTTCTCCCTCATCAAATTAATTTGTTTGTAATTCCAAACACTTGCTGGCACAATAAATTTAAAGTTCCAGGTAAAATTGCAACATGCACTTCCAAACTCTTGAAGTAAACAGCTTCGGGGTTAGCAGCAATGATTACTCAGAGTGGGAGATTGACAATTTTCTAATGTTAAATTTGTTTCATCCCTTTCTGCTCCAGACTTGCATCAGTGTCGCGGCTGGATTTAATTTTTAGGTTTGGAAATGTGGGTGGGTAAAGTGGGCTCTTGATGCTGGGGTGACGCACCCAGAACTTTTGTGTGACTCGGAATCACCGATCTCCCACCGACGTGTCCTTTTCAAACCCATTTTGCTTTTGATTCCTCTCTTTGTCAATCTTTCTAGTGTCTCCACTTAGTCCACTTTTCTTTACCATCCCCCTCTCCTCTTCCCCGTCGTCCTCACTGTGCCACCCCCGACCACAATTAGACCCCTCCTCTGCTGTTTACCTGGGCGGCGGGCTGAGGCCCCAGCCCAGGGTGACATCTTGACAGTTTCCTGTTTCACCGCAAACAGAAAGGCCTTTTTGAATGATGATGTGTTATTATGTAAATGGCTTCTGACTGAGTCTCGTAGTCCAGTTGCTGCCGTGATAGTGATCATTTTGATGATTGCGGGGACCTCAGAGAGGGGCGAAGAGGGTAGAAGTGACCAGGGGTTATGTTGGATGAGTAGATCTGTTTACTTCACAGTGAATGACCCCCATATGAAAAACATAGCTTTCTCTTGTCATCGTGGATTGACTTTGGCGAGTGTATTTCAGACACACTTATGCTCAAGGTGAAGAAGTTGCTGCTAATGTTCCATGAGAATCACATGCAAAAACAGGCGGTTTAGACCCTGTACTGGGGGGTTTATCCCACATTGTTCAGGCGTTACACCGCTTTGCATGAGCGACATTGTATTTAAAGGGCCAGTCTGCCATTTTTTCCACATGAATTTCAGTTTACTCATCGTGTGAAAACAAGTGAATAATGTCCACTTTGATTCAAGTAGTCACACTTTCAGGTCCGCATATATATTTCTTTCAGTATTTTAACACCACTTAAAGATTGCAATGCTGCAAGGTGGGGAACTTATTCAAAGTTGCTGCTTTTTTAGGTCTGTAGAGGTAAAAATCAAAAGAAAAAAGAAAGTTTAAAGGGAAAAAAACACAATTTTACCTTTGCTGTCCTTTTAATGATCTCACTACCAGTCAGATTTAACTCTCCCAAGTTCCCACACAGCAACCACAGCTTTAAGTACTGTTTTTTTTTAATTGGAGCAGATTTGCACTTGAGCAGGCATTCAGTAAAAAGTGCAACTTCTCTAATGCCTGTCTGTTTCATGAGTCTGGAATGAGATACTTCAGTAAGACATGATAATATTGTTGCTGCATTCCTGTGGGCTACGAACTGTTTTTAATTGATTTTCTGTAAATAAAACCTAGGAGGCCCTACAGCAAAGGCCTAGTGCGTGAGGATGTGCGTGCATCAAAGTGCAATCTCGATTTCTCTGCGTCTTTCTCAGTGTGGAGCTCTTGCGTGGAGCAAGCTGCGCTCTGTGTGTGTAGGCCTGTGTGGTTGCAGTGACTCACTCTCCCTGCCAGCCTGACCTCTGCGCTGCCCACACACACAAACAGAGAGAGGAGCCCGGCGCTAGCTTTGTGCTTTCTCATCAGCCGACCTCTGACCCCTGCCAGCAGCCTCTCCGACGTGGAGCTGAGCCGTATTAACCTGGACCTCCGCTGTTTCCAAGCACAATCATCCGTCCGCATAACAACCGTGGCCGCCGAATCCGTCGCAGCACTGCTCCCCGCCATCACGCCGGGTGGACGCGTAATAATACATGCACGCTCACACCACAAATAGGCACCTCACCGCTGTACGGCACACCTTTGCAGGGAGATCAGAGAAGAAGAGAGGGGGTGGTGATGAATATGAGGAAGAAGGGGGGGGGGGCAGTGAATGGAAAAGGGAGGGAGAAGAGGTGTTGTTGTAGACGAGGTGTGTTCATATTCTTCACTTCATTGGGTCTCATTATTCCCTTGCATGGGTGTTGTGAGCATGTCCATGTATGATTCATCCAGGAGCACCTCAGTATGGCTCAGGGAAATTACCTTGTGCTACACACACACACACACACACACAATCACACGCATGCGGTGTACAAAATGTTAATAATACATGCTCCTTCCAAGAAATAGACTGACCAGATGAGTCCAGCTGATGATTTCATTTTGAATTTGTCTGTTAAATTCACTTAACTGATGCAGCCACGACCAAAACTCCCAGCTTCTTCTTAACAAGATACTTTGATGTTATGATGATATATTTTTCTCCATATTGTGACATTCCAACTTATTTAGCTTTAGGAAGAGACTTTTCTCCCGATAAATATACTCCAATGTATCTCCTGATACGTTTTAAGCAGCTGTGCTGAAACTCAGTGTGTATTATAATGTAGTGTAAGTGCGGTGGGAGTGATATTTTAGAAAAACATGGTCTAAGATCCCAAACTTGAGGTGAACATGTGTAGAAATGCTCCCTGCAGGTCAGAAACCAGGGCTCAGCCTCCTCTGAGCTGATGTCACATTATTCTGCCCACAAAATAGAGTTTATCTCCAGAACATGTGACTGTATTGTTTTCTTCATAGTTGAGTCACACGTTGAATAACTTGATGATATGTGTGCGTAATGGTACAGGTTGTCAGGTCTGCAGCTGCTGATTGACGTTACACTCATGAGTCATGAATACAGTGTGATGCTTTAGTATTATTACATTAATATTTAGTATTATTCTCGTCTTCCACTAACAACCTTAATTCCACCAGTGAGCTGTGATGTGTCGTGTTAGATCTTTAACTTGGTGTCTGACCTGCTGAGACCAGATGGAAACAGAGGAAACTGTATGTTTCATTAGTTGTCGTTTTAATCTGTATTGATTGACTGATGGATGACATGATAAAAGGAAAAGCACTGGCTGTATTGATTCCATCATATGCTGTAAGATTATTGTAATGATTATTGTGCTTGGATACGTCTCTGGACACAGAACATCTCAGTCTGTTGTCAGGCGTCACATTGTTTTGCACTTGTTGCTGGTCTAAAGTAAAAATATTGTGATCTGAAATTTTACCTTAAATTACCACAACGACTAATAGCCCTCATGATAAAAACCCAAAATGAAGGATGCTCAAACACACACACACACACAATCACAACACCTCACCTCAGCAGCTACACACCCATCACCTCAAATACTCTGAAAACACACACACACCTGGACACATGCAGTAACAACACACACACACACACACACATACTCTCGCTCTCTGAGCCAGACCAGTATTTATGAAGCTGCCCGCCTGCCTATCTCTTCACCAGCCCGGGCGAATGATTTTCTTTGAGTGCTGTAACTATCATGTCACACCATGTTGTCATTATAGTGATTGCCGACGGCCCTGATAACCTCCCTGCGGTGATTTGTACCAGTGAGGAGTAGTTTCATTTTTCTCTCTTTCTCTCTGTGCTCTCGTTCTCTCCTCTCATCTTGATTGCGGCAGCTCCCATCAGCACCCTCGCCTTGTTTGTAGTTTCGGTGAAAGAGATCTCTCCTCCGTGTGAGACATTTCATCTGTCAGCGGAGGGGAGACGCAGCTCCGTCCTCCTTCCGCCCCACCTCCACCTCCACCTCCTCTCCTCTCCTCTGGCGTCACTCCCTCCCTACCCCCCCTTTTTTTTTCTTCCTCACACACTCCAGCTCAGTCATCCCTCCCTCCTCCCAGCTCCCTTCTCCTAAACTCTTTACCCTGTACCTCACATTCCCTCTGTCTTTCTCTGTATCCCCTTTCATTTCACAGAAAGCATCAGCCATCTCCTGGCATGATACGGCTTGCCATCAGCACTGTTTACCGCCCGCCTTTGATAGAGGAATCAGCTCTCCCCTCCCTTTTCCATCCCTCTTTTTCTTTGTTTTCTCCCTCCTTTATTTCTGCACCCCCCCCCCCCCCCCCCCCCCTCACGTAAGTTGTCATTTGTTGCCCATTGTCTCGGTGGTATTTAGTGGCGGGGAGATTAGGCAGCTGTGAATGGACTGCAGCTGTCTGTGTTGGATTAGGGGAGTTTAATCAAAGTATTTTCTAATGCGCCTCGTAATGATGATCCATAGGGACGGAGGCTCTTTAACAGATAATGATAGCTAGGCTGGCTGCCGGAGATGACTCGCTTGGAAGCACCACAGTCGGCGTCTTATTGTTGCTTTATATAGGCCCAGCTTTCCTGTAAGAACGTGCGACGCAACAGTCAGTTAGCAGAAACAGTCGCCTTTCAGGAAACCACAGGAGTTAGTTTGGAGGTTTTGACTCTCTTGTGCGCTGGAATATATTTCCTGATGATTAAATGTCACTTTTGATGCCGTGACACCAAATGTTTCTCCGTGGAAGCGTGACAACAGCGGAAACATGTTGATTGGCCCCTTCCAGTTATAACTCTGGAGTTGGTGACAACTTTATAAGCCTCTCTGCGTGTCTGCTTGCATGGTCCAATTTAGTTGTTACTTATCTGCAAAAAGCAACATTTTTGTAGCTTTGTTTATCCCTTGGTCGACATTTTCACTGTGGTATCAACACATAGGCTCTACTGGAGTAAATGTTTGAGGTACTTTTCTTCAGTATTTACATTTTAAGATCCTTTATACATGTAGTTTACTACATTTCAGAGAGAAAAATTGTGCTTTTTACTCCACTACATGTTTTTGACAGGTGTTGTTACTAGTTTTGTAAGATTTTACATATATAAGACATATATAAATCTTTGGTTAGCAAATAGTAATTTCTCTTCTCAACCTCTTTCAGTAAAACTCCAAACTCTGATCCATCAGATTGATCTTGTGACCCACAGGAGGGGGCCTGACCCATAGGTTGGGAACCAGTAGATTCAGGTAAACAACTGCATTTAAAGCTGTTACAACCAACCAGCTCCAACAGTACAATGCTGCTTCCACACTGAGGCATCAGTAACAGTTTAGTAATGTCATGATGCAGTAGCCTTGTAGAAGTTGTGATTGTGTATTTTAAAACTGTGCGATTGTTACTTTCACTTCAAGTGAAGGATCTGAGTTCTTCTTCTACCGCTGACATTTCCAGCGCTGGTGTTGTCCCAATAACTGACATTTTAATCCTACTTGATACCAGACTGAGTCCAAAATGGAGTTTAAAGCAATAATTAAACATTAATGTAATCGACAGACTATTTCAGCCTCACCTCCAAGGGCACAAGTGTGGAGGGCAGATTGATTGGAATAATTTAAAAAAGAAAAGTAAATATTTGAATAGTTTTCTGGCTCCTGACACTGGGAAAAAAAATCATTTTGGTTAAGATATGCAAAATATGGCAATGGTGTCAAAGCATGTCTTGAACTGAATCCCAATCCAGCTAAACTGGCCAACGAAATCAGAGCTGGGTGAAAGAACTTACAGTTTTTCTTACTGTGCCAATGAAGATGTAGGAACTTTATTTATTACAACGTCCAGATGAAGAGTTTTTTTCTTGTTTGCCTTATACGACTTCATCTGTAGATGAATACATTATATCCTCAGTAAAGCAGATTCTTCTGTGTTGATATCATCATCTGCAGTTACTTTGCCAGAATAACAGTGGAAATGTTCTTTTTTTTGTCTATTATATTCATCCATGTTGATCCTCATGCCGATCATGTAAAGTTTAGATCTATGAATCACTCATTACAGACAGACACACGTTACAGCTGCATGCAAAAATATGACATTATTGAACAGGCAAGTGAGCAGTTGAAATAATATGAAAAATAACATTTCAATTATTAAATTAATGTTTATGAGGGTTTGAAAGGATCAGTTTTTTCAGTCAGATTTTAGCTTTTCTTTCCAGGAAAACTGTCTCTGAATCAACAACCACAACTCAAACAGCTGCCTGAGAACGTCACCTCTACTGTCCCTCGAATTTGTTTGAAACTGTTCCAGTTCTTTCCAAAAAAAACTTTTTATTAGGAAAAATTATTAGGAGATTATGCAACTCATAAAGACAGAGGAGAGACTTAGGAAATAATCTGATTTCTGATGCGACAAAGATGGAAAGTTAATCGTCGTCGCCTGGTGGTACCATGGGTTTTTGTCTGATTCCTGTTAAAGTCAAAGAAAACTCCTGTACTGTATGTAGAAGAAAAAAACCCTCAGTCATCAGCTGTTTGATAGCTCCAAAGCTAAAAGCAACCGTGTTTGTGTTTATTGACATGTGACACATGAGAAGAGAAGGCGAGGCACACCAGAAGAACCAGCTGCGCTCACATTGGCATAAAACAGAACACGTTGTTTTGAAGATTGTAGCTGCTGTCTGTGGATGAATGGCTCTGAAATGCCACTTTACTCATCCAGCTCCAGCCTCACACACATTTACAGTCTGGCTTTTAATAGACTCGTCTACCTCTTCAAGGACACTCGGGGCTGTTCAACCTTCACTCAGGAAGCTGTTTAGAGTCAGATTCTATTCTTTTAAATCCAACTTCCACTTTTGTTTGCAGCTAATATGAGGCTCTGATTTTATCGACAGGTCATAGCAGCTTGATTCGAACTGATGGTGGACAACATATTCAAAATATAGAGAAAGGCTGTGTGGATATATCAGTGGTAGAAGGGGTTCATTTAAAACCAAAAAAAGAGAGAGAGAAAAGAGACATCACCAACTTCAAACTTGAAGAACTGCTTATCCAACTTGTCAAGTTCCTGTGGACTGGGTAAAGTGGATGTAATAGCTCTCCAACAGAGCTGACATATGGAGCTGATCATCTCACAGCCGGCTGACTCCGTTTTGCACCTTTATCACTCATCATTACCGCCACAGAGAGACAATATGTGGTTCAAGCAGAAGAGTTTGCCTTCGCATTTCAGTTCAACTTAAAAATGTTCATTTGACCTATATTGAGAGTTGTAGACAGCAGAGCCCACAGTGCTCACTTAAACACAATACAAATGCTTCGACTGGGAATCAGTTTCTTCTGCTGCTATTTGTTCCAATGCCTGTTCCCACTTTTCACAAGCAGCAGAAAGAGAGGTAAGCAGCGGTGAGATTCTCCTAACATTCAGGACAGCTCCTCCATTTCTACTATCTGCCTCATCTACCTCCAGTATTTTGACAGTGCGGCGCAGTGTGTCTCAAAGAAACTGTGTCTTTGCAGAGGAAGTGGTGGGGAGCTGGCGTGTCTGGTGCTAAACTCACAGCAGAGCACGTCGTGTTGTGATATGACCCGGCGCTGACTCACAGATGATGGAAGACAAAAAAACTCACACTGAGACGAGAGGAGAGGGAGGGGTGGGGGGGACGGAGAGAGAGAGAGAGAGGGAGGGAGGGAGGCAGAGAGAGAGGGTCTTTTTTTCAACTCTAGTGTTGCCTCCCAAATAATGAGAAGAGAGAGAGGAAGCAGAGATGAAGGGAAGCCGCCTCTCCGTGGCTTCCTCCTCCCTCCCTGTACGCACGGAGGCCCCATGCTGCTCAAGACAGATGCTGGAGGAAACAGCAAGGCATGTTGCTACTGTGGCTTGTTTCTCAATCAGAGGCTTAACTCAGCACCTAACACATACACACACTGAGTATCTTGGCACAAAGATGAAATTTGTGTGCATATACACACTCACAACCCCCCCTCCTCCTCCACACACACACGCACACACACACACTCACACACACACACATTCCGATAATATCCGTTGAGATGTGAGATTACAAACGCTAAAGCTCCACCTGTTCTTTGCCATAACAGGTGCCTGTGATAATTATTTCACCTCTCTCTGATGAGCCTGGGCTCACACTAGACAGCATGCAACTATAGCAACCAGAAAATATCATTAAACTATTGATTTGTAATTACTGCATTAGATTTCTGTTTGATCCTTTTATCTGTGCAAACGCTGCAATCTTGCCAAAAAAAAAAACGAACATTGCGACACTTTATTCTCGCTATTCTTGAGGTAAATTTTTTTTTTTCCCTGAGGAGGCAACAGATGGTCAGATGTCAAAGGTCAGTGTTTGGCTTTGAGGTAGCAGCCGTCTTTAGGAGGGTCAATCTGTGTGCTCAATAAGCCAGGGACCTGGCGGCTGCGCAAAATTGATTCAGTTCTCAGTGGCGTGCTGCTAGGATCCGCACTCCTGTGGACCCCCCCCCCCTCGTCTTGGTTATCTGTAACAGTTATCAGTGCTAATCACGTGTCAGTCTCGTGCCCTCGTAGACAACAGGAGTTGTGAAATCAAAGTCAGCATGTGGAAGAGGATGTGGAAAAGGTCCAGGTGTGAGGAAGAGGAAATGTATGCATGTTTGACTAATGATGTAGAGTTTTAGCCCCCGTTTGCTGCTCTGAACGACCTCTTGCTCATCACTGGAAAGCATCTGCCTCTTGGGATTAGTTCGCTTCAACTTGGCCTTTTCTGATTGGTTGACTGGCTCTGCCTGTTGACCAGGTGAACCTTGTCTTTATCCAGCCTGGTTTGTGTGTCTGTGTGGGTTTACTTTGGGTCCGCACCTTGGTCATCACAGCTGCTGCATCAGTGGCTTTTCAACCAAAGGGTCCACATTCTCTGAACTTTTAAGGTGGTATCTTCGGTGCTGAATATCAGCGTCTGGTTAAACATGAGGCTACGGCTGCTACAACTTGTGGAGCATAATTAAGACAGCAGGCAGGAACTTAGGGTGCTTTTTAGTCCAGGTAAATCAAACCCTGGTTCATTTTTCCCCTTGGTACGATCCGTTAGGGCAGGTGTGAAAACAGTAATCGTCCTCAAATGTGGACCAAAATAATTGCAACCAGACCCTGGTCTCAGTCCGGTCCCAGACGAACTCTGGAGCGGTTCGTTTTTGATGTGAAAGAGTTGTGAACTCGATCGATCCCATTAACAGGTGACCTCACAGGTTTGAGCCGGATGATCGTTGTACATCTTCAACATGAGCTCCATCCTTCTGAGACGTCTTACAGCAGCAGAGCCAGAACCTGCACAGCATCATGACGACGCACCGAAGCAAATTCAGCATTCTGGTGTTGGATAGTATGTAGGTAAATTACCCAGAGACTTAGTAGAGCTGCAGCACCTTATTTCATTTGTAAATGCTATCTGACAAGCAACACATAAAAAAAAAAAAAAAAAAAAGAAAAAAAGAACCACACCAACGTGGTTAAGAACTAAAGCATGAAACATCCGTCCTCAGGAGACAGGTGTCTTTTCTGGCTTTTCGTTTTCCTTCCTCTTTTCCATCTGTGTCCTTTTCCAGCATTTATTCAAACATCGAGCAGCCAGTGCGTCATGGATACCATGACTGTGTGGTGCGTTGTTGCATGCACAAATGTTTCACACTGAGCTTTTACTTTTTAATCCATCAATTTGCCCAAACTTCATGGTTTTTCGGAAGCAGTGGGAACGCAAACACAAATAAGCTTAAGAGGCTTTCAGTTCCTGAGTTTAGTTCTTGACTGGTTAAAAAAAAACAAAAAACAGCCCATTAGTTCACTCTCTGTTGTACATACTGTACAAGCAGCTATTATATGACTTTTTGCCACAAAGCAACATATTTCTTCCTTGCATCTCATAAATGAAATGGCTCTCGTTTCCTGTAGGATGAACAGAAATAACAAGGCCACGGCTGTCTTCCTCTCGCTGACCCGCCGTCCTATCTGCGACTCTGCGAATAGAACAAGACAAAGAAAGCCTTTGCGTTGGTGGATGTTTGCAAAAATAATCTCTCACAGGGCTCCTGCATCAAAAATAATGGCGTGACCGCTTCGTTTTCTCTCTGTGGGCTGGTGTCTGCACTTACTTTTGACTTTTGGCTTTTGATAGCTCTGTCTGCGCTGATAGATGATATCACCACTGCTGGCTGGAAGTGCACTCACAGAGGGGAATAGAGTTTTATTTTATTATTTTTTTTAAGCTGTAGCATTGATGATATACATTATAGGACTAAGTGTGTGTGGAGTATGATTCTGGCGCTGCCTCATTACAGCAGGATTACATGTGCATCCATCGGCGAGGGGGGCCTCAATCACTTTCCCCCTCTGCTCCTCTAATTCACAGAATGATGTAATTATCCTCCGCCTGACACCTCACACACATTCTCTCAAGCACAAAAACATTCACGCTCGCACTCGCAGGTATTTTCTCTGCCTCCCTGCCCCTCCCTGTCACACACACATGCTCGCAGAGAGAGAGTGAAGGCCACTCTCTGACAAAAGAGGAGCATTTTGTGCCTTTGACATGATCTCCCCTCCCCACGGCAGACGAGAGCCTACAAAGCCTGGCGGTGAATGAGGGTCAGCTGCAGCCTGGCCCCTGGGAGCCTCCCGTCGAGCCTTTTAATGAATGTCATTTTCTTGCATTAACCACCCCGATTGTTGGATAATGGCCTCCCAACAATAACATTTAACCAATTCCCCTGTCTTTTGGGCTGGCTCATTTGGGCCACAGCAGGGGGTGGTAATTGATTGTGTAATTCCAATCAGAGCTGTAAACAGATTGGAGGTTCCTTCAGAGTCATACAATATACAAACACACATATATCCATGCACCCTCCCTTGCATCAGATTACATCAAAATAACCTTCTTTTCCTGAAAGTAGCTGCAACACACACACACACACACACACACACACACACACACATGCACACACACAAAGACACACACACACACACACACACAGAATGAAAGTTACTTTATTCCTTATCTTCAGTTCACAAAAACTAAAAACCATGTGGCTTCTTCATGACCCCAGCTCTGTTGTGTGCTAACACGTTCCACTGCCTTTTCTCTTACTCCCCCCTCCTCCCCCTCCCTTCCTCCGCTCCTCTTTTTTTCTCACATTGATTGTAATCCTCTCCCATCGTCTGCCGCACAGATCCAGAGACTTAGGAGGCTGGCTGAGGAGGAGGTGAGGGGGTTAACTGCACTCGCCAATTTAGATTTACCGTGAGACAAACACTGGTTGGGTGGCGGAGGTGGTGGCGGGGGGCTGTGGGGGACATGTTGTCTCCATGGAGATAAGGGTGGTTGGGTGGGCGGGGGGCAGCGGCACATAGTGCGCGTGCGAGTGTGCGTGCGCATGCTCCAGCGCTCATTTCAAGACGATTGGACTAATTGTCACCAGAAAGCTATTTATTTACTAATTGGTGTTCGCAGAGAGTGCTGGAGTGTTGTTGTGTGTGTGAAAACATACACACAAACACATCAACAACACACATATACCTCCTTGTATATGTGAAGCTTCAGTTTAACCTAAAGCTGCAGGTGTCATGATACCTTCTGTCACTTTGCAGGAAATGACACCACAGCTAACGCATGACAAACGAGAGGCTGTGGTCGCTTTAAACTTCACATATAAGTGACTTCATTTCACTTTCCAACTTTCCCTCAGTCCTCCTTGTCTGCTTCAGTTGCATGTAGGAATTCTGTGTATTCCCCAGAATCCCATTCAGCACCAGAGAGAACAGGTGTGAGTCTGTGAGTCATGTCAGTGTAATGAGGCGGCTCCATGATGGATTCCACTTCCTGAATCAAAAGGTGGACATTGTGACGCTGAAATGTCGTCATTTACAAAAAAAAAACACGTACTTTTCAACCACATGCATCTCTGGTTTAACCTCACCTAATTATTTATTATTTATTCTCTATTCTAGTCTAAGCAAAATTACATAGTAATCAAAATACTCAACATATCAGAGAATTTAAACAATACATGTTCAGTATTTAAACAGTCGAATTAATGCTGAGGATTAAAACAAACCTCTGTCATTTCTATCGTGTGCTCTCTTCCATCAGTTTGTGTTTGAGTGACTTTTTTAACAGGTATTTATTTCTGATTTGTTTTATATGTGTCGGTTGTGAGTTTATAGGTTGAGAGGTTTAAGTGAAGAAGTTGGCTGACCTTTGCAGTTTGGTGAGTGTGCGTTCGACCTGTTTGTACTCATTGCTCTGAACAGAAGTCTTGTTTTCTGGATGTTACAATGCAACATTCAAACAGCCTCCACAGACGTTTATGCTGCACTAAAGTTAACCATCAAGATTCCTCACAGATGGTTTCTGGGTAATGGTTTTCCTCATCAAAACGCTGGAGTTAGGATATCAGCAGAAAACAAGAGACAGTCCTCAACTTCTCCTCGCCCTTCTACTCAAAGATGATTCTATTATTTCACCACGCCTCAGAGGCTTGATGTGAGTGTAAAGATTTATACCGGCACCCAATCTCCTGACGCTTAGGCCTAGCTGGATCTGGGTTCATTTCGGCCTCTGCCTTCCCTCCATCTTTGTGCTGACTCAGTGCAATCCGAGCAGGGTGAGTAAATCTAATATAAAGGCGTTATTGATTTGCAGGTCCTTAATCACTTTGATTTGGCCCAGTTTTCACTGACCCCCACTGCAGCTATGAGCTCCCCAGGGGTGGGCCTTCAGTATCGTGGATGGGCAGACACTCAGAGGCAAATGCAATTTTTCTCCGATGCCAAAGAGATTTAGAAATGCTATCATCAATCATCTCATCACTAATGTTTATACATGTGGTGTGGCGATCGATAGGGGTATTTTTTTTATATGCAGCTCGTCAGTGTGCTGGAGAACTTCATGCATGTGTGTGGTGTGTGTGTGAGTTCTGCGTCTGTGTACGGAAACCTCATAACTCCTGAACCACTTTGTATTTATGTGGTCTCTTCTGAGTTTGAAAGTTTTGACTTTTAAAAACTAAGAGGTTAACAATGTGGCCAAAAGTATGCGGAAAGTTGAACATCACACCTGTATATGCAGCAGCAGTTGAACATCTAATTCTAAACCATGGGCATCAGGAGTGTGTGTGTGTGTGTGTCAGTTGCAGTGTTAGTGTGTGCATGTTGGCCAGCTTGATTCATTTTGTAACTTTGCTCAGACACAGATCATGTGAAAGCTTTATTCCTCTACAGTTGCGTGCACTATATGGGTCTGTGCATGGCTGTGGAAAGAATGTATTTTGATTGGTTATCCTGTTACCTTGGCAGCCTGTCAAGGGGCGGGATATATGAGGAAGCAAGTGAACAGTCAGTTCTTGAAGTTGAGGTTTTAAAATTCGTTGTAACTTTGAAATAAACAGATTGTGATGGGGAGAGGGTCAGAGCACCTCCGAAACAGCAGGTCTAGCTCAGCACACAAACGTCTGTGGAGAGCGGCGTCGACATTTTAACCATGTGGTGTATTTCAGATGTAGAGATTTCACCTGAGAGAAACATTCATGCTACATCAGACCAAGTCTGATCAGAAACCTTACAGTCATATGTGCAAACCACATTCCACGTCTATACGTTTGGTGCGTCTCAGCACAGTGTCCACACGTGACTGTGGGAGCATTAATTTATCTAATAGATGTGTGCTGCTATGTAGCACGAACCAACTGTGTCACTTGGTAAACAATGCTAATTAAGAGAGACAGTGGGATTGCCTCGCTGACCCCTCTCCCCCATCCGCGTTTGTTTGTTTTTATTGTTCATGGTAATTAGGCTTAATCCCCTGTTCTCTTGCTGTGGACTCTGACCGGCGCTGGGTGTCCGTGCCGCAGCCAATCAGGTGCAGCGATACTGCGGGGTTGACATGTAGAGGAGGGAGTAGGGTAGGGACATGAAGAAGGGAGGGGGATTGAAGCTTATAGCTGGACTTGTGTGTGTGTGTGTGTGTGTGGAGGGGGTGGGGGCTATCATGTCGGGTGGGGCCCCTGGCAGCCATTGTCTTGCAGTACAATGATACGGCTCACAAGTGAGCAGTGGGCCAATAATGAGGAGGAGGCCCCACTGAACAGCGTGTCCCTGCCAATTGTTCTGCCGCCACAGTGGGAGAATGGAGCTGTCCACACACACACACACACACACACACACACACACTACACATCCATACTCCTAACACCTTTCTTGCAGTATGCCTACTCCCACTCTCCTCTCTCCATGCCCCCCCCCCCCCCCCCCCCCCCCCCCCACACACACACACACACACACACACACACACACACTCCCTCCATCTCATATCTCTGACACGGGGAGTGTGTTCACTAATGGCTAATTAAAACAAGACTATTAATGAATGGCCGAGCAGCAGACATGATAAGGAAACTTAGAGGAGTGAATTAACACATCCTTAACGTGTCATCCCAGCCAGCCCAGTGTGTGTGTGTGTGTGTGTGTGTGTGTGTGTGTTAGCTGTTGTTTCACACGTGCATATTTTAGACAATGGAATACATATAAAAAATGTGTGTTGTTCCTTTAAACAAAGGATATACTGTATGAAGCACTGAGCTCAGTGCATCAGTAGATATAATACACCAGAACTCACTGAACTGATGAGTAACTGTGTTAATTTGTACAGAGGCAGTGAGTTTCTTTTACATGCATTATTAAGTCCATGATCAGCTCAGTGAAGCACCTGAGGCCTGATGATATTTCTTTATAATTAATCATAAAAAAGTATATACATAACAGTTATTTAGAAAATAATTAACCTGTTACTGTAAATGTAATCATTATTAATATCTAGTTTTAACTACTTTACATGAAGTTAACTGTTGTATAAAAAGTTCATTTTGTAGTTAATAACAATAAATTCCACTGTGAAAAGGAACTTTATTGGGACATTTATTCACATCAGGACTGGTCGTTTGAGTTCACACAGCCACTGCAAATCAAACAGTTCGCTTCCAAAATGTGCCAACATGTTAATTTTTGAGGAAAAACCCCTTCATGAATAAGAAAGCCAGGTTTTCATCATCATGATGACTTCGTTTGACGCCATCTAAAGAAACAAGCCCTTAAAACCCTTCAAGTCTTTGTGTCTCAAACCCTGAGGCCTAGAGACTGTGTTCATGAGTGTGAAACCACAATTCACATACTGTATGTCACAGGCCTGAAGTAGTCAGACTACACTATAGTGTGTTCAAAGCCTTTGTGATATATTTGAGGAGGTTAAAAAAGTGACAGTAATGGATTACTGTATGTTTTAGAACAACCTCCCCAGCGCCTCACTCACTTGGCCTCGGGGTCTGCCGTGCTGCGAGGACTGGGGTGAGCTTGATGGGGCATGATGGGTCGCGGTGTGCAGCCAGAGGTCACCAGAAGCCATTACTAGAGGCAGGAAGTGGAATTATGCACGACTACCTGTGGGTTTGTACCCGTGGCCCGGCAGCGGTCAGTGGGGGTCACTCATGCCTCGGTTGCTGCCCAGTGAGTCGTGTCTGCCTGTGATGGCGGTGGATTGTGTGTGTGTGTATGTGTGCACATTGTAAAGGAAGAAGTGTTGTGTTTTTTTTTTCCCCCAGTGTGTGTCAGTGTTTATTAAGAGGAAATATACATTAACGAGTCTGTCACCTCCGGGATTTAAAAGCTCTCCTCTTTTTTTTTTTTTTTTGGTGGAAGTGAGAGTGTTACAGCTGAAAGAGCGGCACATTTCGGCTGCCTGTGAGTGACACTTGGGGAGAAACTGGTGACTGCTCTTCATATTGTGGCTGGCAGCAGGCGGTGCTTCCCCTTCTCAGAGCTGCTGCTGTGTTGCGCCGTCGAGGTGCAGCTCCTCCTCGCCGCCGTGTGAGATTCTGATGGGGGAGAGCCGGCGGAGAGGGGAAGCAGAGTTCCTTTTTGTGAGAGCTCAGCAGATTTAGAGGGCATGCAAGGTAGTTCTCAGAGCAGAAGCCTACTGCAGAGTACACACAAACACACACACACACACACACACTGGCTCTCTCTGTTCTCACTGCTTCACTCATTTCCACACACACACAAACTGTCACTTTCACACAAAAAAGGAGAAGCGATGCACAAGGGGAGGTGAGAGACCGGGGTCAGGGATGGGGGAGATGTTGGAGGGGGGGGGGTGTAAGTGAGAAAAAAAGTGCTGAACAGATGAGAGGAAGATGTGTAATGATTAGCTACCAAGCCAGGCAACCATAAAGCTCCATAAACTACCAGGAGGCAGTTTGGAGCTGCCTTCGTGCTCTGTCAGCTTAACCCCTCTGAACGACAGGAAAGCTCACTTCCTAGCCTGTGGCTGTGTGACCAGCGGAGGGCAAACTCACATGGACAGAAAACAAACTGCTCCCACACTTAAAGTATGTTTAACATTTCCAAACATCAGTACATCATTGTCAAAGGAATGACAATACCTCCAGGGAACGATTCAAAGCCTCTTTTTCCACATTAATGCCGCATTATTTCTCCTAGTCTAAAGCTAATTTACACTTTTGCAAATAAAGGTGGGTTCTGTTTTGTAGTTTTGTCCATCACTTCTATAGATAATTGCTGAGATCTTGGAAGGCAGTGGAATTGCTAAAGGAACCCTGACTGGGCAAAAATAAACCCAGTAGTCAGCTAAAATTACCAAAACAAGACCCAGGATGGAAGAAACTGGAATCGTGCTTTCATGCTATGGTATCGTAACTCTTTCATTTGACTTGTTTCTTATTGAAATTGGTCACTGAGGAGTTTACTAATATGTAGACTAATAGGCCATTAGTATAAATTACTATAAAATCTAAAGTAATTTGATGGAAAGGTGAGATTTAAAAAAAAAAACTGTCTGAAAAGGTCGAATTCCTGCACTGTGAACTTTGAGATCCCGGTTTTCATCAGGTGTCAAACCAACAACATCTTTATACTAAAGCCACAGGTTGTAACAACCAATCACAGGAGGAGTCGCCACATCCATGTACCTCTCTCCACCCACGACTGCAAGCGTGACATCGCAAGGGGAAATTCAGTGTGATTTTTAGGACCACATTCCCCACGAATCCCTCTGTGTCATTGCTTTACTTCAGTCACTGCTAAATTAACAGCCCATATCCGACCTGAGAGCAGACAGGTTAAAATATATAACTCTGCTGGTTTCATTTGTTTGCAGCAGTTTCACTAGTATCATACAGTTCATTAAATAATGCTACAGGTAGCGTACACACTCCGTCACCCTCCCTCATCGCACATACAGTCCTGTGATTCACACAATCTGCAGAGTACACACACACACACACATACATACAAATCTCTGCACGCACAGTGTGTCACACTTTCAGTGTTGACACCTGACATCCCAACAATACACACACACACAAGCACGAACAGATTGATGTGCAGTTCTTCTTGATCAGTAAAGCTGATGGATTTAGGTGGCTCTCTCCCCAGCGGCTGCTTTTTGACGTTCAGCCTCAGCAGCACTACCCGACTGGCTGCTATTCAGGGGTCAAAGGTCGCCTGGTCTGCCTGTGCTGTATTCAGTAATCTCCCTTTCCCCGCCGCACGTTCCTGCCTCATATGAAATCACTCCTGACACACCTGGAGCACTGAAGCAGCCTCATCCATATTTTATCCCCGCGCCCGTTTTTAATACTGCAGCAATTTTTAGGGTGGCAAACTGATATATTTATTAACTGACCCACACCGTAGCTGCACACGCCATCCGGGGGTAGAGGAATAATCAGGTTTGTTCGGGAAATAAAATGAAAAGGAGCTGTGACAAGTTTATGAAGTAAGCACAATGGCCCTTCATTACTCTCCCAACCCCCCTCCGGCGCTTTCCAATGCCAGGTTGCACAGCTCTGCGACTACCGGCGCAGCGGCGCTCGGCAGGGTAAAGTGAGAGAATTGTCAGGGAGAATCTTCTTTGTGCTATAACTTAGCCCTTAAAGGCCTATTATTCCTGAAGAGCCCTGTGCTGAAACCAGTTTACTGTCATAACTCAGGGGAGGAGGCCCTTTTCTTTCAGGTGGCGGGGGGAAAATGTTTACAGACGAGGTAATCGGGTGCTTTATCATGCAGGTGCCTCACTGTCATTCACCTGTTCTCAGGCTTTTGTAGTTTCTTCTCCATACAACCTACTCTAACAGTCAGATGATAATGAGTACAGTTCGCCCCTTTTTAACCACAATTTAGCAGAATGAACAACTTATGTGGAGGAAAGGTTAAGTAGGGAAAAAACAGGAAAAATACCCACTTGTGTGGTTGTGTATTTGGTGTGTGAGGGGGTTTCTGTGGCTGACTTTCACATACTTTACCCCCTGCATTGGTCGGTAAATGTTAAGAAATTTGGAGCTACCAAGAATAATTGTGAAAGTATCTCAATGGCTGCTCAATCCTCATTTTATTTATACAGCTTGGGTAATTTTTGCAGAGTTAAAGCCTGAACGACCTCTGTGACTACAAGTGCATGTAAAAGCAGAAATGTATCTGCATTTTATGATCCGGAAAGGGCCACATGGATCAGTTAATCTGCCACTAAATGGTGATTTTTAACCAAGCTTTGCTTCAGCCTCGTCCTGAGCTCTCATTTCCTCCCTCGTTTCCTGTATTTCTTCTCTGCTTTCCATTCTACCCACGACTGCCCTTTACTATCCCTTCATGTGTCCCCACCTCTTTGTTTCTCTCTTTCTCTTTCTGTCTCTGTGGGGAAATATAGACAAATTAAAAATCTATATTCACTCATTAAAAATAGTTTCACACACTCTGAAGTCTGCTATTTAACAGACCGACCCTTCAAAGAGGGACCTCAGACAACCTTACAAGTCGATTGAATCTTTTTATGCCTGTTTGTTGTTTGCACTTGATTCAGTTGTCTCTGTAATAACTCCATCTGTAGTTTCTTTTCTTCCTGCTCATTCTTTGTCATGATTTCAATGTGTCTTAACATAAGCAAAGCCATATTAATCAGGAGCTGGTTTCATCCTACACACTTTGCATCTGTTCGTTGCATATATGATACCAGAGGAGTCAAACTAAGGGTAACTGAGGCTACACGACACCACATGTGCTCTTTTTGTTTTTAATCTTATTCCTGTCATTAACAGTTGAATCATTTACTTTAATTAGAATAAAACTGGCGTCAGTTGGATAAGTGGCAGAAAAGGGATGGTGTGATGCTCACTACAACTAACACCACTCATTTACAATGAAGTCAAACTATTGGACGTTTCTCAGTGGACTTCTACAAAGGTCAGAGGAGAGACTGTAAGGGACAGGATCCAGGACGCCTTGTGCATTAATCCCGTTATTTACTTTCTAACTCTTTATCAAGCTGCACTGTCCTTTATCCAGTCAGATGGAGATGTGATCTACAGTGTGTGTGTGTTGTCTGCTTGACTTACTGCCCACACCAGGTGTGTCTTCCTCTAAATAAGGTGTGTGTGAACTGCTTTCAGTGCGCAGGCCAAATGTGTGCACCAAATTTATGAGGGTGCATGTCTGCCTGTGTGTGTTCGAGTGGTGGGAGATGGAGAGAGAAAATGATAACCGGCAGCTCCTGCCTCTCTCCAACAGCTTCTCATAAATTGCCTTATAAATTCTGTCTGTCCTCTTCTCTATCTTCTCTATCAGGGCTCTGGCCTATATTAGTACTTTGGCCACTCTGAGTCCAGTCACAGTGAAGAGGATATCTGCTTTTTTTTTTTGTCTCTGGCCAAATTTTGTCAAAATCTTCCCTTCAGCTGTTACTCTTTCACTGACCCGCCGAATACCCAGACAACCTCTGACTCCACCCTCTCGCACTGCGAGTTCTGACCCAGAGCGTAGTTTTCACTTGAGCGGATCACACTGACATGCTGTGGGCATTAAATAGCCACAGCGGCAACACATTCCAACTGCAGGCACATTGAAACTTTGAGAGTGATATTTCCTACAAGAAAAGTGAGTGGACATGGGAGAGTGAAAGGAGCTACTGGTCCGTGAGAAAGGCTGAAAGACACTGCCAAGCTGAAGCCTTGATCTGAGGGGAAACCATTCATCACAATATGAAACGTGGCGTCTAAAAAAAAAAAAAAAAAGTTTTAGGTAACTAGGGCAAATGGTCAAACGTTAAAATTCAATATGTTCATGTACTCACACACTGAAGGGAGAATTTTGTGTCCCCAGATCTTTTCTTTGCACTGTGATCCAGACTGAAACGATGCAGGTTTGAATGCAAGCCAGCGAAGAGAAAACAAGAGAGAAATGGATGGAAACATCTCTCTTGGCAGACAAAACTCTGACAAAGAGGTGTTCATTCAAGTCGAAGCTTCAAGTGAAAGCCAATCACCCTCAAGAAGAACTCTTGAACAAGAGCCTGTGATTTTCTTTCCTGATCATATGGTTAAAGTTACAGCCAGAAAAATATCCACTGTGTATTTGTGACCGATGGCCATTTTACAAAGAGTCTATGAAAGAAGAAGACAGTAACAGTTATGCTGGATCACTGTTTCAGGTATCAGGATTTGGTTTTGATCTCTAACCATTAATGAAAGGTATTAAATGAAGCTCGCTGTAGGTCAGGAAGAACGCTTTTTATTTTTCTTGTAAACCTCAAATCATCCTGCAACAGACCATATCAATCACCACTGATTCAGCCTGTCCTGATAGAACTAATCGTAACGGTTGTGACGTTTCCCTGGCTGTTTTCTTTGAGGTCATTAGACTGCTTGTCATCGTGCCGGCGGAATGTGACAGTTTGAAGTAAGATCCTGAACAGACAGGGGCTCACTCGCCAGATTGTCATGCTTTTGATTTTCCCAGAGGATTTCAGGATTTATAAAGAAACTTAGAAGTGTGCCTTGAACTGGGCAGACACTGCGGATTAAACCAAATTTCAACCCTAAATTGGTCACCCCCAATTAAGTTTAGAATTGGGCTGAATTCCTGCATCATTTTTGGTTTGGTAGAAAGTTTTTTTTCTGATTTATTACAAACCAAATACAAAGGTTCTGTTGTAAACCTGCCGTAGAGCTTCTGGCTTGGACTATAAAACATCTCAGTTTTGGTTTCTGGGCGCCCAGGTGGCCTGCAGTGCTTAAGAAGCATATCATATTTTTCTTTGAATCACTCTCCATTGCTCTCGTCCCATTGAGTTACATTTATTTCATCATAAAATAAACAGCATTGCCACGGGGACACATTTTGAACGCCTCTTACTTTCCATCTTGTCGTTTCTTATTTTTTGACTCGTCAGTCTCCTCGTCACTCGGCCAAATGTCTTTCTTCACTTCACTTCCTCACACAAATCTCCCAGAACTCAGCCACACCTGAAGGTGACACACCTGTTTAAAATTCTCTGCAAACCGCAGCTGACGGCGGAGCGTCGACTCGGTTGGCCGGGGACTGCCGGGACCAAAGGGGGTTGTGATGAATCTATTGCCTTATTTTGCCGCCGTCCTAATCAGGAGGCATTGATTAATTGGATTAACCCAAAATGATCTTAATCATTGATCAATTTCCATTAGACATCCTTAAATACGTCTTAATGGAATTGGATAGTGTCAAGTGCATGCGCCTGAACAGTGGTGTTTATGTGTGTGTGCATGGTGGCTTCACTGAGTATGTGCATGTGCTTCATTACGTATACCTGTATATGAATTTATGTTTTGTTGACAAAAGTATGTGGACGCCTTTATGCACAAGTCGCCCAGAATCATGGGCATTAATATGCTGCTGTAACCGCCTCCGCTTCTCTGGAAAGGCTTTGCTCAAAAGCATCAAGAGCATGACTGAGGTCAGTGATGCTGGGTCTGGCATTCCAGCTTGTCCCAAGGATGCTGGATGGGGATAAGGTCAGGGCTCTGTGCAGGCCAGTCGAGTTCTCTCATACCAAACTGGGAAAAGGACAGGTCTGCTCTCACCTGTTTTTTATGGCCCGTACTCTTACGTGTACGACTGTAAAGTGAAAGATGCTGATTTATTTCCTTTGACTTGGGTCAGAAAAGTTTCCACTAAATACAGTTTATCACACCTGTGGTGCAGTGGAAAGGAAAAAGACGAACCAGCAGGTGTTTTGATGGAAGGTTTCAGGTTCACGTTCATTCATAAAACCATGTTTACATATGTGAACATTTGTTTGTGTTCTCGGGAGGAATAAGGCAGACAAATTTCTATTACAGTTGAGTGTCATTTTGTTATTAGCGTCTTTTGAAAGCATGAAACGGATAAAAACCAAAGAATACCCAGTGTCTCTCCTCCACCTCTTCTCTCCCCTCCTCTTTTCTCTCTTCCACTGTCTCTCCTCCCACCCTCCCTCCCTGCCAGCTCCTCTGTGATCCCACTGTCTCCCTCTGTTGTTGTTCTAAACAAGCAGCAGGGGGTTGTGGGTAGAGGCCTGCACTCACGCTGAGTGTGTGAGTCACCGTAGGGGGTGATGGGAGAGGAGGACGACGAGGAGGGTGGGAGCGGCGAGACTTCCCCTGCATCAATCCCCCCCTCGCTGGCTCTCTTCCTTCCTTTCTTTCTCTCTCTCTCTCTTTCTATCAGCCAGAGGTCACTCACTCAGCAGAGGAGACCGACCCGGTTGGCTGACTCATCTGCAGATGTCAGGAACACACACCAGAACCAATGATATTAGCCGTTTTATGCAGGAAATGCACATAAGACATCTTATTCACATCTAGTGTTAAAAACAGACACACTGAATAAAACACCCTTTAATTTACAAGTTTAATCACACATATATACACATTACGCCAAGTGCAATCGGCCTCGAGCACACATTCATCAACAAAGACACTCAAGCATAAAATAAAGCAATGGATGTCAACACACACACACACACACACACACAAAGAAGAAAACCATAAAGCACCATAAAAAACACACTCACACATAAATCTTCAACCTTGAAGCACTGGAGCATAAAAATTCCGGCTCTACAGTGTATCAAGAACAAAATCATATGCCATAACCCATAAACATGTAAACAAACTCCCACACGAGCAGCAATACAAGTAAACAAAGAGATATATACTGTATGTACATATATATATATATACACATGACTGTAGCCACGCTGGCACACGCCTACAAGCAGAAATCTGGAAGTTTATTGGCAGGAAAAGATGTTCAGTGATGGAAGTGGCAGTCAGAAAGCAGGAGCCTGGATCTGCAGGAGCTGGGGGTGTTGGTGGGGGGGTGAAGTTAATTCACACTACATGTATGGAGATGTATAGTTGTATCAGAGCTTTCTGTGTGCAAGCAGAGAGGAAATGCGTGGCGTGGATAACGGCGGTACACAGCTGTACGGTCCACATCTCCAGTGGAATACTTAGCCAGGGGATTATGGGGCCGCCTCCATTTGCATAACT
The DNA here is from genome assembly GCF_046630095.1 of Trachinotus anak. Classification (NCBI taxonomy): domain Eukaryota; kingdom Metazoa; phylum Chordata; class Actinopteri; order Carangiformes; family Carangidae; genus Trachinotus; species Trachinotus anak. The sequence goes on along the minus strand of NW_027273877.1, from coordinate 1,838,193 downwards.
CCATTAAGGCATCTTTCACTCCCTCTCTCGCCTTCTCTATCTCTATCTCGCTCGCTCACACAGAGACACCTGTGTAGGAAAAGCTATAAAGACGTTTCCCCTGCAGAAAGCAGAATTGCATTTTCTTTCACATTTAAGGAAGACGTAATCTGCGCTACAGCTGTGAAAATTGTGCAGTGATACAGAAAGAGAAGCATAGACTTTGTGAAGAACTAATAAAAAAAAATAAAAAAACACATTATGCTTCTCAGATTTCACTGCCCTGACCCAGCATGATGAGGCTGATACCAGATCAACAGTCAAAGGATTAAAATACTGGAGGTGTAGAAGTATTTGATATTAACAAAACTGATGGAGGGAAATTTCATGAAACTATGTTTCTTGGCCTTCGACTGGATGAGCCAGCTTCATGAAACTACCTCGCTGAAGTGCCTTTGAGCAATAAACTGAGCCCCTTTCGATCGTTTGCTGGCCCTGAAAACCACGTGGAGTGAGACAATGAACACTTTTGCCTCTAAGCATCAACATGGAGGTTATTACTCTTCTCTTAGCGAGGTAATCTGTGAGACAGCAGGATTTCTTGAAAACTGGAAGGATTTTCAGGTGCTTTTTTTTTTTTTTTTGAGCAGATAAACCTCGGACCAGTACTTAATTAGGCTGTATATGGATTATTGTCTTCACTTTTCCATTGTTCCAGAAGATATATTTGTGGTTTCAAGAATCAAAAATCTTATCAATGTAGTTTTGCAGCTCCACTCTCAGGAGAGGATGGTGGGTCCAAGTGGGTGGGGCTTGGGGCGTGGCTGAGAGTGGTTACTGCTTTGTTGTGACATCACAAAGTTCCAGAAGTCCTGACAACTCGTTTTAAGGCTCAGTTTCTGAATACAGGCTGTGTGCATTTCTTTGTGGACTGAGGCTTTGATACTTTCACAGTATTAATATAGAACCTAGACCTGCTGCATAATCAGAAACACATATGGACACCTTTATACAATATAGGCCAATATAGACCTTTAAAAGATAGCTCTCGACTTGGGTCTCGATTTGGGTCTTAATTGGTAGATTTGGATTGTACATGTGCATCATGTTCACAAAATTAAGTCTGTGTGCAGATGTACAAGTACGGCAGGTCAGTGGGTTTATCTTTTAAGGGAACAAACTTGATGCCTAATCCAAAGTAGAAAAATGTAATTTTGCCACTAAATAGAGATTTGTTCACCCTTAGTAACAGGTTAATCATGATAATTATCTCTTATTTTAGCACAGATATCAAATAAAGTTGTGTAAATGCCGACAATGTGCTACTGTGGCACTGAGACGACCAAGGATAGCCAAGCAATTTGAACAAAAAAAGCATTCAGATGGCATATGGTTTAATATTTTTACTGCATATGGTTGCAGATTTGGCCCTGGGTGAGCTATAGTTAGTGTTAGCTCTGATGCTGTTTGCTTGATGATATTAACACCTTCAAGGATCAACCTCTTTCTTCCTTTAAGATCAATCTGGCTGGGCGCGGCAGCTATAGATAGCCTGGCTGTGTGTGGTGCTAAGGAGAGCAATGACCCCTCAGGGTCGCCTCCTTCCTCTGGTGTCTTTATACCGCCGGCCCCCGCAGTGGCCTCCCTCCCTCCTCCTCCCAGCCACTGTCTCTTCTCCCTCCTCTTCCTTACCTCCCCTCTCTGTGTCTGTCTTTCTCTTCTTCTGTGGCGTGAATCATGAAAGCGAGTCCTGTGTAGTTGATGGGCCTTTTTCCTCAGTGGTGCCTTGTTGCAGAGAGAGACAGAGAGAAAGAGGGTGAGATGAAGTATTGATTTGAGATCCTCTGGGAAGAGAACAATAGGTCCCTTACTGAAGCCACTCTGAAACACAAACACCTTCCCTGCAGCCTCTCAGTGCCAGAGAGAGACCAAAGAGGAAGGGAGAGGAGTTAAGAAACAGCTTTGCTCTCTATTGCTCCATTTTACTCCACTTGCAGCTGATTGTGGATAGCCCGGAGGGGAGGGTTGATGAAGGGGGGAGAGGAGGAGGAGGAGGAGGCCAGACCTTGGCACTCCCCAATTCCCTGCAGACCCACTAGCTGCACAGACCGGGACCCCGAACCCCCTGAACCTGCCCTGCGCAGAGCAGCTCTGGGCCAATCGCACAAATGCACAGGGCCTAGAACTGTGACACCCCAGAGGTCGCTGGTTCAAGTCCAATACTTGGACGCCTGGAGGCATGCTGAACTTTCTTGGCATGCAAACCCAACCCAGCCCAACTCCCCCCACCCCCACCACCCACCCACCAACAAACATCTTGCTCATGATTTTGGTCCAGGGTCGACAGTTTGCTCCATGCGTCGGATAAAAGCTTTCAACTTTGACTGATTTATGAAGGAGAAAGCTCGGCACATGATGTCATCGCAAAAAGTGCATGTGAGGTTACGCGCGGCGAGGTCGATGACATCATCAGAAGGGAGACAGCGAAAGCACCTCCTCTGTCTCCTTGCTTTATGAGCCTGTTGTCCAGAGAAGTCGCAGCAGAGACAAACATAATTACTTGCTGTCAGTGTCTGTAAGGAAGCTGCCGTGAAATACAACGTTAGCGCTTGAGAGGGTGTTTTCTTTTCTGTGATTATTTGTATGACAAGAATAAATCCATTGTCTATAATCACTATAAATATTCCCTTAAGATCATTACAACTCTGATACAAGTTCTCCTTACAATAAAAAAGGAAGAACACAAGGCAGATACCTATTTTCTTAATTAAAATCGTAAATAAATCAGCGTTTTCTGTGTTTTATGGAAATGATTTGCACAGTTTTTGCCATTGTGCACTATAGCACAACTTGTCTTCATCGGACCACTGTTAACGGTGGTGCACATTTCAGAGAAGTGATGTGTTAAGCAGAATATTTCATGTGCCGTGGAACAGACAAACCGATACAAGTCTCGAGAGACTGCAGCTCTCCCAGGTTGAAAATAGAGGCAGGTCAAACCGCCTGACTTTACCTCTTCTCCTACACAAACACAGCCTGGCCCAGGCAACGCGCGGGTCGTCGGGGCTTGTATATGCTGTTTATCTCATTATGCAAAGCAGCTGAGGGATGCAAGAGGCCGTGGAATAGCATAATCTGTGGAGTTCATTTAGAGTCTCTTATATGTCTGAACGTTGTTTGTATTGATTTGTGTTTAGAGGGATCCCTGATGCTTTGAGGGATCAGGATGAAACTGAGGTCAGCTGAGGTTTCATCCATTTCAGGCTTAATGTTATAATTATTATTTCTCTGGATAGAAAAGTTGGCGAGAACATGAGGTTGAGTGAGGAGATGCAAAATGTTTCTCACTAAATGTCTTGACAGTTAACAGAGGACAGAAAGATACAAGAAATCCAAACCTTCTTCAAGAAAGTTGTTGCTTTTTAGTTAGTCTTTCTTTTTTTTTGTCCAAGGTGATGGATGACCAGCGGCGATTCATATCACAAAACCTCCTATATGTTTTGCCCACAATGCACTGCACTTCACAACAGGAAATGAGAACGGCTCCCCTCTGATGGCACGCCGTGGCGGAAAAACAATTTCCAACTTTTCAATTTTGTCACAGTGTCACTCCCTTTTCTTTGCTGGTCACTCCTGCAGGCAGCTCATGTGGAGACTCGTAATGAATGTGTTTCATAAACAGACATCAAGAGCGACCGCTGCAGCCATCAACTTAGGTTGCTCCGCTTTTTATAAGCAGCCCTTGTGCTTTATCATCGTGAGTTGGCGGCAACGACCGGCTTCTCGCTAATTTCCTCTGCCTCCCATTCGCCAATGAGGGCTATTCATTTGGCGTGATACTCTTCTCCTTTATTGGGTGTCAGTGCTCGCACCATATCTCAGCCAGATCTCCTCTGTCAGGCCACGAGCTCTCTGGGTCTCCCTGCTGGCAGAACTTCAGGCAGAGGCCATTTTGAAAACCCCTTATCCCTCCTCTATCTTCCACCCATTCCTCCTCATCTCCTCCTCTCTCATCTGTTTCCCTCCCTCTCTCCCTCCCTGCAGGTTGCCTAAGCACGCACAGTATTTAATAATGTTCAGTCCCTTTCCTCACTAACAACCACCCCAGCAGGCACCTATCGGTCTAAAAGAGACCCAGGGGGTCATTTCCCACTCTTCCTCTTTCACTTCACTTAGAAAAAGCAAGACAGAGGAACTGATATGAACTCACTCTCCCCTCCTCTCTTTGTCCTTTTCCTCTTTCTTCTCTCCCTCCCTCTTTCTCTGTCACCTGAAGTTCTCTCAGGCCTTTTTCTTTCCCCTCATTTCTATCTCTTCCTCCTCGCTCGCGGCTGCATCACAGCATCACAGGAATTTTAAATGCTCTGGATGAGCTGTTTGTCTTAGGTAGGGGCAGCAGGATACGAGGAGAAAGGGTGTGTAGAGTAAGGGTGGAGAGGTGTGTGTGTGTGTGGGGGGGGGGGGGCAGCGGTAAAGAGGCTTGAGAAAACTGAAAGCTTTGTGGCATGGAAACTCGTCCTCTCGTGTCTTCCATCATATGCAAGGTCCTGAGCGGGCGGGGCCTTGATGGAGGGGTGGTGGTGGTGAGGTGGGGGGGGGGGGGGGGGGGTTATTAATTTCCACTATGCAGTATCATGCAGCTGGTGGCTCCAAAGCGAGGTTTGGCGGTAATGAAAATGGCCTGAGTCGAAGATTAATGGCTCATAAAGACAGAGCGTTTAGATGGGACGGCCGCCTCAATCTGGCCGCCGGTGACTAATCGCAACGGACGCATGCACGTGCTCGCTCGCGCACACGTAAACATGCATACACACACACACACACACACAGCTCCGCCGTTACCTCACCCACCATCCCTCTGAGCTGGACTCCCATCCCCTTTCTCCCACTTTTTTACCCACCTACCCCCACTGTTTCATTTCCTCGTCACTCCCCTTGCTCCCCCCTCCTCGTCTGATGTTGGTGTGAATTGTGGTCGGGTCAGAGTTCAAGGCGTGCAGAGAATTATCTTGATTTATGCCCCCTGAGCTCGGCGCTGGTCGCAGCGCGGCGTGGCAGGCGGTCGGTGGGCCGTTGGGCTGGTGAGATGTAGGGGTGAGGTCCCCCCCTAGCCCCCTATTTTTTTTCCTCTTTCCCTTAATGGCAGCAATGGTGACAGGACCACCGCATCATCAAGCTGGACAAATGGGCTCGCTGGGCGCCAGCAATTTTTCCTTCTTTGCGGCTGAAGGTGCATCATATATCTCTAAACCCACCCAATAAGGTTGTGAGAGATGTGTTTTTAAAACAAATTGATTTGGGTGCTTTACAATGCGAGCGTGTGTTTGTGGCGTAATAGCAGCTCGGGAGGATGATGCAGCTGCGGGTTTAACTGCGATGGCTTCAGCGCCAGGAGCAACGGCAGCACAGGCCGTAAAACCGGTGATTGCCATCAGGACGGAGAGTCAATCCGGTTTTATTCTATTAGGATGACATGTGTACACACTATATAAACCAGATGTGTGTGTGTGTGTGGGGGGGGGGGGGGGGGTTACATCAAATCCTGTTTTCTTTCACCTTTCACCCTGCTGAACCTGCCATCATTTATTACATCAGCTCAGCTGCCAATCGCAAACAAGTGCACTCACCAAATGTTCATCTGCTCACCTGTGGTTGTCTGACTGTGAGAGTGGAAATGGTAACGAAGTCCAGTCAGTGACACAGAAACTGGATTTCAGTTGCAGCTATTATAGGAGGATCTTTCAATGCATAAGCCCTTAAATTTAACAGTAAGTGACCAGTGATTCTACACCAGTGTTTCCACAACTATCATTCAAAACCAGCTCTTGGATCTGAAGGATTTGGAAGACTCTACAGAGTATTTACTTCCAGGAAATAGACTCGTCCAGGAAATTAAACAAAACCTGTCTCACAGTCTGGAAATGCAGCTGTTTCTAATTTAACCACCATCAATAAATCTGAAGACAGTTTGTTGCTCAGGTTCGTTGCTGTTCAGAAGTAGAAGAGACCTGACAGAACTGACTGGAAATGGAAAACGTCTATCAACAGCTCCGCTGGTCGTGCTGTTTTATAGTCTCTGTGGCGAGACATTTGTGAGTAACCCTTGAGCAGCGAATCTAAATGTAGGTCTTGGCCTAGGACTAGACTGTGGTCAGGGTCTGAAAGGCTAGACCAAGTTTAATCCTCCAATCTAAACACACGGGCTGCTGGCGTGCTGCTGCAGAGGAGACCTGTCCAACACGGCGCATACGTTTCCACAGTGTAACCTGACGGGCAGAGCATGGAAAAGAAGGAAAACTCTGCCAGGATTAGAGGAATACAGACCCAGAGCTCTGCTCAATCAAGCATGGAACTAAAAATATTAAAATTACAAGACTCAGGGGTTTAGTTCCCACTAGGGCCACCAATGCTGCAAATGTATACAGTATTGATACTGTGTGTGTTGGCAGGTTAACCTCTACACACAGCAGAGCCATCAACTGATAGAAATAAAGAAGCACTCATGTCCTTGCTACAGACTCTAATCTCATCTGTACATAAACTCCTGAACGTGAAGCCTCTTTAATTTTCATGTCGTTTCAGTTTTCTGCTGAATCAAAAGGGAATTGAGCAAAAAATATGTGAGACTCTAGAAGCTGTGGTCAGTCAGGTCACCGCTCTTTCTCTCTCCTGGTTTGTGTGTGTTTGCTTGCTGTATTTGCTTTGTCTTGAATTTTGCTTCCCTTTCAGTCAGACAGACTTTCTTATGTTCGGACTCGATGCAGTCTCCCCTTTTGTCCGGCCTCGATCTGCGATGTGCGCCGTGTTCGCTCTGTCCTCTTTTTGTTTCGCTGCTGTTGGATTATTTTGGAGGCACAAAGCTTTGCAGAATTTTCCATAAACAAATTTCATCACAAAGGTTGATGTAGGGACCAGAGGGAGTCTTGTAAACGTTTGTGTCATCTGATTCATTGTTGTGAGACGTCCCTGCGTATTTGGTTTCCAGGCACTTCCATATTCGGCGCCAACTCAGATATATTGAAACTGAGAAAATTAATTCAATTTAGATGCTGACTGGAAACCACAGACTAAATAAAGATGGATGTAGCCTCCATGACGTCAACCATGTGAACCAGAGACTTTGGTATGTGGCAAACCTTAATAATGTTTAAACAGGTGAGTTATGCAAAAATTCCCCCCCTGCACAGTTGCCATGCAGGAGGAAATTAGCTCTAGAGACCAAAACTGTCTTTGCACCAGGCTATAAACATGTTTACTTCAATACCAATATTGAATTGTTACAACAGGAGGTAGAAATGCAGGCGAGAGCCAGGCAGAGGAAGTCCCAGAGGGCCATTTTTGGTCAGGTGCATGTTGTTCAAAGGGGTAAACTCCTGCTCAGTAGCTTGATCACCGGTCTTCAAGATGGAAATACAAACTAAACTTTCACCCAAGTTAAAGTTGATAAACGTAACAATGATCAAATCTTTCCACCTGTCAGACACATGAAAACGCTGTGTCCAATCCGCGCCGTTGTCACATAATCCTCTCATGGTGGAGGAATGTAATCTTCACATTATCCGCATCCACCACACATAATCTGCGTTTCCGAGTCCGTGCTCATTTCACGTCATTGTCAAGACGCTTCTCAGAGAGTTCCCCCCCCCCCCCCCCCCCCCCCCCATCATCTGCTCCGTGTATGTTCGCAGGGTGACATGTGTGCATCTGGATCAGCCTCTCCTCCCCAAGCTGCCTGTATGATTACCTCCATACCTGTGTGTATGTTTGCCAGTCACACTCCGCCGTCGCCGTCTCCATCCATCTGATCAGGCATTGACACCCGGGTGACTGTTTCCTGTCAGCACAGAAAATGAGAGCGCCCGTGTCAGATTTATCATGCTTCTGCCACGTCGCCTATTTCTCCCATGAACCCCCTGGCTCACTGTTGTCGTGACTACCCATGCACAGATATGTTTGAGGTCGGGGCGGAGGTGTTAGGGAGGTGTGTATCTTCCCGTCAACTCAGTGACAGCGTGACATGAAAATGTATTTGTTTTTATGTTGTAAGAGGAGACCATTTGGAGTAAGGAGGCGGGGGCGACCCCTGGAACCTAAACTCCATCCAAACCTCATCTTCTACTCTCCTAACCCCCAACAAATTGGAAGCCCACCCCCCCACACACTCCCGCCACCTCCTTCTTCTCCTCTCGCCGTGCCCTTGCACCTGGCCCCTCTGCTGGGGCCTGTCATCCATTTTATCTCTCTCTTCTTCAGGGGTCCCAGCATGTGGGGGGTGGGGTCAAAGGGCTCGGAGTGCATGGCGGCGCCTTCGCCGTTTACCTCCAGTTCCAACGGGAGCCTATTTGCTTTACTTTGACTTTACTTTGAGCCCGTTTGACTGGGAGACGGTGTTAAGACAGAGACGGGAGGGAGGGAGGAAACAGAAGCTGACAACACTTCCTCCTTGATGGTGATGGCGAGCGAATCCACTGCGTTGATGAGGAGGAGGAGAAGCAGGGAGGAGAGGAGGGGTTAGAAGAACAAGGGAGTCAGGGGAGAAGAGAAGGAGGGACTGCTGATTCAGCACTGCAGTATGGATTTTCATTTTTCCCCCCGACACCACCTTCGCAGGTTTCTCCTCCTCCCCTCGCTCTCCGAGTCGGAGCCAGTCCTGCCAAATGAAGTTCCCAGTCCGCAAATCTAATTTCTGCCCTTTTCCTGGGGAAAACCTATTGAGGGGCATTAGATTTTCCCTGCCACATAATATCTAGCAAGCAGCGCCTCTAAAGAAATCACCCTCTTGAAAATAAATGACAAATTGGGTTTGGGTCCTGTGGTCTTTATGCACGTGTGTGTGCGGTTTTGTGTGTGTTATATGGTGTGCAAACCCTGACCCAGCCGAATGAAGTTGGGGGGGGGGGGGGACAATTCCCACACATTTCCTCCTGGTATGTCCGTTGAGAGGGGAACTTTTCATTCTCATCTGAGGAGGTTTTGGGGGGGGTTAAGGAGGACTGCAGGGGGGGGATTTACAGAGTTAGAAAGAAGCTGCAGCTTTGGCAGATCTTCAGATTTACACAGGAATTCCCACACACAGAAACGCCTTATTCACACACAGATATACCTGCAGGCTTGTAAACATGTGCATCTATAGATACATACCTAGAAAACACATGTTGCCAATGCAAACAGACATCCACACACACATTTAAACACTGACACACACACACACACACCCTCCCTGGTTCTAAAGCCCTGATGGATCAGGCCTCCACACTGATAACTCAGCGTTGGGTTTGTGTGCAGCCAGAAACTATGCTGTTTAATTACCCCAAGCGGGCGCAGCAGTGGGCTGGGCTGTTCATTTCCACGGTGAAATAGCCCCGATAATGCAGCTTTTTTTTGTTGTACAGTATCGCAGGGGCCAGTGATTGAATTACAGAGCATCCCCCGGTGACTAAGAGGCTGTAATTATGGCGTAATTTAAGATTACATTATTAACTGGCTGACTTTATTAGAATGTAACTTCACCTCCGCAGTTAGTTACATCCTTATCATAAAAAAAGGAGATGATTAAGGCAAAGAGGAAATTGCCGCAATTGTCCTTTTGTAACTGCGAGTGCGTCGGGCTTATTAGCAGCGTGATTCAGGAGCCGAGGGATTTCATGGTGGTGTTTTGACAGGGTTCTGCAAGGAGGTAAAAGGTGCTCAGGTAATATCTTTCTGACCTGAAATAGAAAAGCCACATGTATTCCAGTCAGGCCTTTTTTCCCGCTGCTGTGGTTTAGAAATTGTCCTCTTTTGCCTGTTCTCTGACAAATGTGTGATTGTTTAAGGTCAGCGTTAAATGGCAGCTGAGGAAAGATGCTCATTTCTTACACATATATGTGATTCACACCTCAGAATCCATTGTAATTACCTGAAGGAATATGTGTGATCTGTAGTGATTGTGGAAACTTGCAGATGAAAAGGCCAACACTGACACACACATACTCATTAGCTCTGACCCTGTTTCTCAGAATTTGTTTTTTTTTTTTTGTTCTACTTGTTCTACTCTCTGCGTTTTGTGATCTTTTCTCATCACCACTGTTGTCTTCTGTTGTCCGTGACAAAGCTGCGTCTTTAAAATGCTTTTATACTCAAAAAGAAACTTGACGCGCCTGCACTTGACTCGCTAATATTATGCACATTTTCTCCTCTGCCCCGCTGTATTGATTTGCCCTAGTGAAAAGATTTGAGCTTGCGTGGATACAGGTGGCTGGAATTTGACAAAACAGTTAGTTCTTCTTTCTTTTCACTCCCTCATCCAGAAACATGAAATCTGCTGCCTTGACACCTCAGTTCCCAGCAGCTGCTAATCTCTGGACACCGCCAACCCACTGAGATTATGTCCACGCTCTTTCTCTCTTCTTCTGGCCCTTAAATTCTCACCTAGTCATTATTTTCTGCTTCCAACGATTGAGCTTTTTGAAACTGCTCTGCAGAGTAAATGAATCTTTCTTGATGAGAAAACTCTCCAATACACTTGAGGACTTTCCTCCGAACGCCAAGTTCCTTTTTTATCCGGAGCATCAGAACGTTTTCCTGGATGTTTCTTAGGTTTTTCTCGCCATAGTCTCTGCCATATATTTGTAGTTGCTGTAAAATGCATCGCTACCAATGGGCCGGCGTGGGAAAGACGCCTCACACAAGAGATTTAAAACTCTGGTGTACTGTAAAATACCTGCCGCTGATGGGCTTAATCAGCATTGTGTGAACTCGTTTGGCAAAGGGCTTGACTGTAACAGATGTTCATTTTCATGTGAAAGTCCTGCACTCCAGCTTTAAGTGAAAAATATGTAAATGTGAACAACTAAAAGGTGAGTTTATTAAAAGGCAGTGCAGGTGATGACAGAGGGCAGGAGGAGACAGAGCGGATTATAAACCTGCAGAGGCTCAGTCTTTAACATATGACGGCTATGAGGTTTATCCATTAATCGCACTTTCAAATTTAGCCATTTGACTGTGGATATGGTCAGAGTTGGTTAATCAAATGAAAGTGAACAGATCTGAAGTCCTGACCTACCAGAATCAGTCCATACATTAAATCGCTCCACATTTGCCCTTAAGAACTTCACACACACACACACACACACACTCAGAGACAAAGCTGAAACCACACACACCAAACAACCCAGCTAAACAGCAGCACTGTGTCAAAGTTGACCTGAAACTGAAGCAAGATTAACCCCGGTCGCTGGATTCACACACAAATCCTCTCAAAGTGCAGAAACATGGGATAATGATTACACATCCCTTCATTAGCATCATATCAGTGTTATGGATTAGACTCAACAATAGCAGCCATTGTAGCAGCGGCTATCAAGCATCTGCCACACGAGAGGCTGAAGACAGTCACTTGTAGGACAGTGGCTCTCAGTCACCAAGCCCCAAAGTAGCTGAATGTCTCTCTTTCATACACTGGTGACCCTGATGACACTTAGTCCTGTGATTCTGTATTTTATTATCTATTTGTGGCAAAAGTTGTGAGGCAGCACGATGAAACCACACACAGCGTGTTAATTAAAAAATGTGGAAAATGGTTCTTTACACATCCAGCCTCTTGTTGCTAGACCGCCAACAACTGGGCGGCTGCATTAAAGCCAAGGGCTTTAACACACAGTGTTCTGGATCTTGGGTTGAGTAGTTGGAAAACTTACTAGCATCCACTGATGAAGACCATGAGAGGTACGTTGATTGTGTCTTATCAGCTTGAGCCTAATAATATTGTCAAAATTTAAATATGTAGAAATTTGGATCAGAAGCTAAAGCTGTTTTATTGGTCCTGGTTTATTGCATCCTGTTTCTGTTCTGGTTTTATTTTGAAAGTCTGTATCTTGAATTTCACTTTGTGGCAGCCAGAAAAATCACAACAGCTGTGAAGTCCAGAGGTGAGAGAGGGGCTGGAGAAAAGGGTGTGTAGGTCTACACAAAGAAAAGAAGGAAGTTACAAAGCATCACAGTTCAGTACACAGCCACACAAACCGCACAAACCGTCGCCAGTCTCGGCAGATGTGTAGTAAACATACTTCTCTCTGATGTTGATAACGATCCAGGATGAAATTATCTCTGTCCCGTAACACCAACGTAGCAATTACGGACAACGCTCGGGCTATTTCTGCAGCACTTATGCTAAACGTATTGTGAACTTTGTGTGTGTGCTTGTGTGTAAAAGACAAAGTTCCTCCCCAGTAGAAAAAAAGGAAGGAGATGGTGTTTCCAGTAGCTGTTATTAGACAGCTAAAGCTACTGTTCGTCTCCGTGTGTGTGTAGGCGGCGGTGTGTTTTGCCTCTGCTCTGTTAGCTGAGTTTGTCGCTGTCATATGGATGTGTGTGTGTGTGTGTGTGTGTGTGTGTGCATCTAACTCTCTCTCATCCCTCTTGTCTTCAGACACACGCACACACACTTGTACAGTAGCTATCTCTGCAACTCTAAATGCACTCTAGCTTGTCAGAGCTGCAGGCATCAACATCTCAACTGCTTCTAAATATTTGGGGAGGTAGAGGGGGGAGGGTGGTGGAGAGACGAAGGATGTGTGTGTGTGTGTGTGTGTGTGTGTGTGTGTGTGTGTGTGTGTGTGTGTGTGGGATTGTAGGACACAGTTAATAACAGCAGCTTCTTCCTTTTCGAAGAGCAGGAGCAGGCTTGTTCTTCTGCCTCCAAACACAGCAGCAGACTGGAAGACCAGGCGAGGAGGAGGAGGAGTGTGTAGTGTCGTGGATGTGTGTGAGTGTGTGTTTGTTTTCTCCACCCTGATCTTTGACTTTATGTGGAGGGACTTGATGTTGTGTTTAGATTTAAAGATCATTTATGTGTGTGTAAAAAGAAAAATCCAATCTGTTCTTCTTCTGTACTTTTTGATATAAATGACATTTTGTGACTTAAATTTTGTGCTTTTATAAAAGATGGTGGTGGTGATGATGATGGTGGTGATGGTGGACGTGGAGTGAGACATTTTCCAGTGTGGAGTCTTCATCAGTGTTTTTATCTGCAACCCTTAAACTAGGTTCCTCATAACCTCTTATCCACCAAGGCCTGAAAAACTGGTCCTGGTGGCACCAAAACTTCGCTGGTCTGCCTACGTCAGCGGCTGGAGGCGGGGTTATCGTGCCCAACATGACCACCTGAAACTTTGTGACAGCCATCGCTCAAATTAAAAAATGTTTAAAATCACAGAGGCTCACAAAGCCAGGAGCAACACTCGTGAAGAGACGGTGTCGTCCGCCGGTGTTGTTGTGCTTGATGCTAGTTTTTAATCTCAGGATCAGGTTCAGTCAAACCTGAGTGTGTGTTTGATGTGTGAGACGCACACCCACCTTTCACACCTGTGTGTGTCCGTGTTTGTCTTGGTGTGAATACAGGCCCTATAAATGAATGATCGATGAATGTGTGAGGGCCCGCAGCTCTGTAAACATTACCTCATCACCGCCATGCTGCGGGGGCCCAGGCCCCCCGTCGGCCCCTCAGGTCTGTGGGAACTGAAGCCCACTCTGCTGACAGGAACAAAGGGCAGCCCTCCCCTGCCCCTCGCCCCCTGCCCCAGTCACCGCTGCCCCAGCCTGCTTCACAACAAAAGGGGCCACGGGGCCTTAATTCCCAGGCAACGATATAAATGGTGCCCCCCAACTCCAGAGGACGAGGCAGGAACGAATGGGCCTGAAAACCGAACGGGAGGGGGGGGGGGGGGGAATGGCAAAGAAGTCATAAAAGAGGTTCCCCCCCCACACCCCACCACACCTCCTCCTCATCCATGAGGACCTTTTGTCGGTGAGGGTAAGGGGGCAGGGGGGTGGGGAGCAAGGGAGCCAGGGTGAGAGGAGACAAAGGACAGGTCGGAGAAAGTGGCAGAGGTCAAAACTGCAGCCACCCCCTCCACACATCCACCAGAGCTCCCTATCAGACATCCGATCACACACACACACACACACACACACACACACAGGAGAAAGTTTCTCACACAAAAATCAAAACTTTCTCTGTCAGAGTCAGTTTCTCCCGGTTCTTGTCTCTGGAGATGAAGCAGGAAGCCTGCATTAGAAAACAAAAACAAATGACAGATTCCTAAAGCTTTGCATTTAATGATGACCTTTGACCTTTGACTTGATTTCTTTTTCCACATCTTCTGTGCCAAGCATTGATCACAGCTTTCGAAAACCTGGCCTGGATAAAAACTTGGCAGTACATCCTCTTCTTTATATATCCTGTTGGACCTTCCGGCCAAGTGCAGACTCAAGCTTTTACCTTGATTTGCCCGTCCCAGATTCACCGATGTGGTCTGAGACAACAAACCCCGAGTCTGCGTTTGAGCTCGTACCTGCTGTGCCTGGTCTCCTTGTTGAAGCGGTTCTAAAATGCATCTTGACCTCTGCAGGAGCTGGAATGATTTTCTTAGAGTCTTCGATGGGGGATGAGAGGGGACACATGCACACCGTGATCTCATATATATTCAAGGTAAATGGATTTACCTTGTCTGAGATATTTGCATTCTTTGTGCACCACCATGTTTTGTAGTGTGCACATTACAGCGATTCTAAAATATGAAAAAAAATGTCCTCTGGCTTTATCTTCCACTCTTCTCCTTTTGTCTAATTTGGCCGTGATGTCTTTGCGTTGTGCAAAAAAAAAAAAAAAACAAACCAGCAGTTTGGTCCAACTTCTGTCTGGACAGTGGGATAGAAACAGAGACAGGTAAACGCAGATTGTTATACAAGTTGTAAAGAAGCAGACATCTCCAACCTGTGCACGTTTGTGCAGCGTGCAGCACATCTCAGCCTTTAGAGACAGCACAGGAGCTTTGATGGAGCAGCCACAGGTTGAATCACCACTGTGTTACATTAGCACACAAAAGAGGTGTAAAATTATTTTTTTCCATGACAATGTTGCAGCATAAGACTTTGTTGTTGATTTGTGCTTTGAAGAATTTTTCTTTTTTTTACTTTAATGAAACCAATACCAGCACACAAACACTTTCAACTGTTAAGAGGAGTGTTTTTTGTTGGTTTTTTTCTTTCTTTTTTTTTTTGTTTTTTGCACCAGTGTGGTTGTAGTTGAGGCGGGGTGTCCACTGGGTTGGTGAAGTGGCTGGGGAGAGTGCAGGATAATTGGGGCTATGTTGTATCTAGTGTCTGTGGCACTTCAGCGCTGGGGGTCAGGGACCTGAAAACATTGGCTCAATAGTTACCAATCATTTCAAACCCCCGGCCGAAGAAAAGCATTGTGGGCCAGCTTTCTCTCTCCCTGTGGAGGTTGAAAGGGACAGTGAGGTTCACAGGCCTCTGTGTGTGTGTGTGTGTGTGTGTGTGTGTGTGTGTGTGTGTGTGCACTCTTTTGAAGGGAAAGAAGGGCTCAGGGGCTAGAAGCTTGAACAATTAGACCAATTTTACTCCACTCTAACTCCCTCCCTCTGTCTGTCTATCTCTCTCTCTCTCTCTCTCTCTCTCTCTCTCCGTCACACACACACACACACACACACACACACACACACACACACACACGATCTTTACCAAACAAAGATTCATGCTTTCACAGTCTCCCTCACCTTTCATTCAGCAGTATATATATATATATATATATATATTTAACTTCTTCTCCGCGTATGAGCGTTTCCAGTCACCCAGTCTCTGTCCTAAAATTAAAGACAACAGGATAATGTGCTCTTGGGAAATGTGCAAAATTGAAATTTAATGTTTTGGTTCATCTTTAAGCGAAGCATTTTATCACCACAAACAGCAATAAAGAGAATTTCAAAGCCATTTTGCCCCACGTTCAGTTTGTGAGGCGTTTTATTTTCGCTCCTAGGCAGGTGTTTACCAAGGACCTATCCCCCGCCCGCCTCCACCCCAACTTGCTCTTCCTCTTCCTCTGCATAACATTGTGGCCACAGATTGTGTGGAATGCAATTAGAGTGCCTAAATTAAGTAGTAATGGAGAACCAGGTCTCCCTAACAGTGTTGCCCTGGCAACGAGCGCTCACAACACCGCCTCTAGTAGTTTTGCTACTTTATCTGCAAAATGCACAATTGAGCTTTAAACCAGCTCTCTGTCTGCAGGAGCCAGGCAGGCAGGGCGGAGGGCTGCAAGGAGGGAGGATAAAGGATGGGAGGGGAGAGCGGGAGAGGCAGGGGGGATGATTGGGAGTTGAGGAGGGGGGGGGGTTGAACAGCTGCGTACTCGGAAGTTTCTCTGCATCTTGTGATATTGCCGGCCGTCAAATATTTATTCCATAAACTGTCTAATGCAGGGTGATGCGCTCCTGTGTGCGGATGAGGGCCAGATTTCAAAGACCCCCTCAAAGGATGACGTGTGTTCGGCAGGCTTTGATTGCGCGGCTCCCCTCCAGTTGTAGCGCGACGTGACAGGGAGGAGAGAGGCTTCGCTTTGTAAACAGCCTGTAGTCGTGGGGGCCTTGTTGACTGATTTGACAAAAGCTCTGTGAATTGGAAAGGCGCAGTGGATTTTCATCATGAGCCGCAGATTTTAGGAAATGGGATTAAATGTGAATCAAGCAAAAGGTGCCATCACACCTGCAGACTTTGGTCTGAACGGCAGAGGCAAAGATCGCTTTGTTGCATTCTGATACTCACTCGTTCACGCTCCTCAATTTACAAGTGAACCAGGACTTGTAAAAAAGTTACATGGAATCTAGTGCTTGTTTCATCAAGGTGAGAGATTTGGCAGCAAAGTTGAAGAACTTCCTCTGTCTGTCAGCTTCCAGTCAACAGAAAAGAACTGGTATCCGATGACACGTCCGTCTGTCCCATAAAAACAACTGCATTATCTCCTGCAGCTGGAGCTCTTCTGGCTGTGTTGTGGTTAGCATCTAGTGCCACCTGATTTCTGCCTGGTTTAAGCCACATATTTAATCTTAAAGGTGAATGTGGGAGCAAACTAAAGAATGCTGTCTAACAAGAGGTCGACCCATCCTACTCACTGGCAGAGAAATTCTGATTCATCTTCCAGAAGATCTGAGCTGTTGCATTGCCTGTGTACATGACTTCTTATGAAAGGCTCATACAGTATATATAAAGACCTTTTTTGGACTATGGACTATGGAGTGCTGCTGAAACTCTGATTCATGCCCTCAGCAAATCCAGACTCGACTACTGCAATAGAATTCTTCATGGTTCATCCTATTGTCCCTAATAAACTTTAATATATCCAACGACCTTCACTACCACACTTCCTCCCACACTCTCCCACTTCCTCGTGATCTCTCTCCCCAAACACACCTGTGACCTCCTCCAGTCTTCAAGTGTTACTCAAAACTAAACTTTTTAAAACTGATTTTAATGTTAAACTTAAACTTAACCCAGCATCCGACTTTGAAGGATTTGGTTACTCTGAGTGTTTACCTGAAATCTGCTATATTTTTATTGGATCACTCAGAAAACAGTCAGCCAATCAGAAGGGAGGCTCTGAGTGTCTCTTCTGATTGGCTCACTAACCTGTTGTTATTAGAGCTCCAGAGAGAAGCCTGAGAGAGGAGATGTAAAACTAAATTGAGATGGTATTTGGTTCTTACAGTCATCAACACTTTGAATAAAACACAGAAGAAGAGTAAAATATGGGCCCTTTAAACTATGCACACACTAAGGCAGCTACATCTGTTTCCCTGTGACAACAACATGCTGTGTTCTGTCCCGTCCTGCTCAACATCATCACCTATATTATAATTTAATACAGCTGAACTGATGACTGTTCTTATTTACATGTTTTATCTGTTTCTGTCAGACAACTAAATACAAGCATAAACTCGTGATATGATCGCAGCTCTTAAATGCAAACCAGATGAGCAGAAATTCCTGAAGTGCTGCGCGAGACGTGATCAAATCACTGCTTTATTATGATGAGTTTGTGGCCAGTAATTTCAGACTGAACCACTCCAGAGGGTTTTATCATAAGCTCTGTTTTGGATATGAAAAATCCTGAGTTACTTTGGACATGAACAGTTTTAGATTTAGCTGGCTGAAGTGTGTGATCCCCTGTGTTTACCACGTTGTCCCGAGTAACCTGAGCCAACTGTTAAGACAATAAAGTATGGAGAATGATGCCATGTGTAAAAGAGTTAGTGTCTCCTAGTATGACACTTGCCCTGGTTTAATAGCTCTGGGGAAGGAGCATCAAATACTGTGTGCTGGTTAAGAGTGACAGACATGGAGAAAATATGACCTTTCATCTTCCCTGTGTGCAAACAGATAACAGGTCATCTTTCAACCGAGCATGCATGCGTGCTGCAAGTCAGGCTTTGTTGCAAACCAGCCTTAAGTGGAGATAACTGGGCCTCCTCACTGTCCTCAGGAAGTCGGTGCTGCAGATGTCAGCGTGATGTAATTTCATATATGCACGCGCATGCACGAACGTATGCAACTCCAGCGTATGCGCACAAACTGTTTGTTTTTCTTTTTACATTTTCACACAACAGCTGTGGGCGTTTAAAGATGACCATGCACCACAGGTTTTTAATTTGGATCCACACACACACACACACACACAGGAGTGGAGTGGAGCAGGACACACAGGTGCTGTGCAAACCTCTGACTGTAGCCGTGCCAAGAGGCCGTCCCGAACAGAGGCAGAGCAAACGTATGGCCCACACATGTTGCAATAGATTAGGACTCTTCCTACAAAACGCTCTCTCCACAGAAGACAAAATACATCTGAATCGACTCCATGTGTTTTCACTTGCCTGGAAACTATTTTTCTTTGGTGGTAATTTGTACTATAAAAAAAGAGGTTTGGCTAAACTACTGTCTCTGTTGAAAAATGACTGACCTCGCTTAGTTAGAGCAGCCAGGTGTGTTTTAGTGGAGCGTGAATGTTGCACGGGAATGTTTCAGGTTTTGAATGATTGGCTTCATCGGCTGTAAAATGATCTCCTCTTTCTCCCTGCTTCGAACTTGAACACCCGTAGACAACAAGCTGTGATCATTTAGAAAGTGGATGTTTTGTTTTTGGAAATTTGTCCAAAGTATGATTTACAACTGTATCACAGACGAATACTTTTTTCTGTTTCCACAAGGAATCATGTAACAGTTTAACAGGGTACATATGGGTGAATTTGTGCTCATCACTTAACAGGTAAGGTGACCAATGGGAAAAGCTCACTGGTGTTTTGCACTGAGAAATTATCACACCTTTACGAGCGCTGCAGAGGTGTGAATGATCAGACTGCTGTCCACAGTATGGGTGGCAAGGCTCGAGGTGGTATATAAGGCAAAGTGAGATGTCTAACAGTTAGCATCCCCGATGTTGTGACATCTCTGTGATGTTTTAGACATATAAATACACACCGCTCGCTATTTTGGTGCCTGCTCATCTGGCTAGGTGAGAAAGGGAAGGTAAGACGTCAGGAGAGGAGGAGGGAAGTGGAGGGAGAGAGGTGCTGGTGGGGATCTGAGAGGAGAAGCATGCTGTTTTTGGTGCTTGGATGCTGCAGGACGGCAGCCAGGAAATCTGGCCAAGGTGTGTTGTTGTGGTCCACCAGCGCAGCGATCGCGGGGGTCTGCTGGAGAGAACATCACACCGCTTCATCGCCATGGCAGCAGCCAGCCACAGAGGCCCTTGCCAAGATGCTTGGCCGGCAATCCCACAATCCTTTGGTGCGTGTCAGTGATGAAGGAAGAGGCCTCCAGTGCGCAGTGAGAGCTTTTGGAGCTCTATCAATTCAGGGTGGAGTGCTCCACCTTCTCTTTGTAATCGCAGTCAATACATGATTTGGATAAAATAACCTCAATCGCTGGTTAGCTTTCTTATAAATGCATTAAAGTTAGGCTCTGATCAATGATTGGCTGGAAGGCTGGTGATTAAGTGTGACAGGATCCATGTTACTGGTTTCTCTTGGTTTTGTTCATTGGTTTTTGTTGGATTTGGTCTTTGTATAGGATTTCTTGCCAGTAAAAACAATACAGAAAGTCACCAGCTTTTTCCTACGACTGAGGCAAAAGAATATAGAGCTGTCTTATCATTTTCTCTACAAAAAAAAGAAAGAAATACACACTTATTCACAGAGGAAGTCGAGACCGCTTTGCAGCGTCCACAGGTCAGAGCTTCGCTGGCGGAGCGAAGGAAAAGAAGCATCCTAACCATCCATTTACCGGCTCGTTGAGGTGACTCGGGCGGAGAAGTCAGACGACAGGCAGGAGGAGAGTGTGTTTATAGCATAATGTAATCCATTATGAGTGCTTTAACTAGGCCACCCTCACAGCCTTTTACATAGCCGCTAGCCCACAGTAGCTTTCCTCCTGCTGGCCTCTCTTCTCTTAATATAACAGATCAAAGTAAGAGGGATTTCTGGCCTTTTTTTTTTTTTTTTTTTTTTTTTTTTTTGTACCCTGAAGTCGACACAGTCCTTCTTTCACTTATTCTCTAGGTTAGTTAACATAAGAAAATAAGCATCTGGTTTGTTTTGAAAGAATCAAATGTTCTTTCGAGACAAACAGAGGCTAGAATCACAGTGCGGAGGATGAATCAGTAGTATCCTACAATTAATTTACAAATGAGAGTCAACATGTCGTTCTGAGCTCTCACCTCATGTGGAGGAGGTGTGAGGAGGCATCAGGAGGTGCAGCAAGGCTAGAAAAACAGCAAGAAGGAGGTGTGTGTGTGCAAGATGGACAGAATGTGTCGGCTCCTGCCGTCGGCCTGCCTCGTCGACGTTGACGTTGTGAGGAGTGTGAAACGCGCACATCACGGACAAACGCGGCTACACACTGAAAAGACAGCGGTCGTCAGGGTGCGAAGCATGACTCACACGTGGATGCGCGAGGACATACATGCCGGCCCACACGCCGAGAATCACACATGTAAACACATAGATTATATATGTGTGTCCAGAAATGTACATCCCCAGAGGGAACAGAGGAAAAAGTAACTTAAAGAACAGAAAGACCAAAAATCTAATGGAAAGTTGAAATTGACATTTGAAAGCTTCAATTTTCATCAATTTATTTTTATCCACAAACCCACCCCGAGCTTCACTTTTCCAATTTTTTGCACAAGAAGTCAAACTACTGACTTCCTACTTGCTCTTCAAAAAAACAAAATCCACCGAGACTTTTCATATTTGTTGAGTTCCGGTGACGTGCAGTGGTTTTGACATCGCTGTTGGTACCAAACGGCCTCTAATCGACTTTTAAAAGATCGGGGGGGGGGGGACAGAGAAGCGAGAAGACGGAAACGAGAGAGAAATGAGAAAGGGAAGGGAAATTTAGTTTATGAAGTTTGGAAATATAATTGCAGGCTGCTGAGGGAAGCAGCAAGAGAGGAAGTGCAGCAGACTCGAGTACATGTCCCTCACACACACACATACACACACACACGCACTAGTGGGGAGTGTGGATATGGCGCTCTCCTCTTTGGCCAGAGGCTGGTAAATAATGGATGTGTTGGTGGAAGCGCAGGCAGTTTGAAATGTAAATGTGACGGATGGAGAGTAGTGTGTGTATGCGCACGGCTGGATCATGGGTTTGTGTGTGTGTGTGTGTGTGATGCTGTCACTTGTGCCTGGGACTGGTTATGTGTCTAGAATGGTGATGGGCCGTCCTCCTTGAAGGGAAGAAGCAGAGGAAGCACAGAGGTGTGCGAGTCCTCAGAACAGCAAAGAGGAGTGGACACGGGGGAGATGCATGAGGGAAATACAGAAGGGAAGGAAGGAAGGAAGGAGGGTAAAACTGAAGAGGAGAAGAAGGAGGAACAGCCTAATTAGTTCTCCTTTGACCCAAGAAACCTTCGAGTACAGTCATGAGGTGGAACAGGATAAAGTATTGATGCTGTGTTGAATGATGTCAAGTGGAGGTGGGCTGGGTACTTGGAAGCTTTTACATATCCAGCAGCCACCATCCATCCTCTTGGATCACAGAAGAGGCTGAAATTTAGGCCCTGTAGCTCAGCCAGACTTAATTTATTCAGGTTGTAGTCACCCAAAGATTTCATTTTTAAAAACACACATTTTACACACACAAATGCAAACAAGTGGACTGGTCCAAGTCTGCATGCATTAATGTCAGGAAGCAGCTCCTGCAGGAAGCACTGGGTTGTCAGGCAATATAATTGTTGATCACACAGTCCACAGTTTGCATGTTGGTGTTGTTTCAGTGCAGCTCCGCTTTGGCTCTGAACTGAAGAAGTCACTTCATTTTTCCTTGTACTTGAAGAAGAAGCACAGGACTCAGTCTGAGCAGATCAGGACCACGTGCAGATGTGTGCTGCAGCTGTGTGCACTGAGGTTGTCACTGAACTGCAGCGATGCCACATATTGAATCAAGAGAGTTATTGGTCCCTGATGAACCGTTCAGCTCCCTGTGAGAGTGGCTGGTGTAAAAACTGCATCCCTGGTCTAATGCAGCGGTGGAGGTCAGCTCCAGCATATGGCTCAGTGTGTGTGTGTGTGTGTGTGTGTGTGTGTGTATGTGTGTGTGTGTGAGGGTAAGAGTGTGGCGAGTGGTGTGAGATGCCAGCTGGCCCAAACATGACAGAGACCGAGGATGGAGTGAATGAATACGAGACGAGAGAGGGAGGGTGGGATGGAGGGAGGGAGAAAGCTATGGAGATGGAGGAAAAGGAAGAAGAAGGGAGAAAGGAAGTGAGGCAAGGAGAAGGGAGGAGGAGAAGGATGGATGGATTGATGGAGGGAGGGAGGGACAGAGGGGGACAGAGATAGATGGAGAGAGGTGGGAAGGTGAAAAGCATGGAGGGAAACAAACGTGGAGAAACTGGCATCTGTTGCCCTCCCAACCCCCGCCGTCACCACTGTCACCACCAGCTCCCATTGGTGCGGCGTGTGTGTGTGTGTGTGTGTGTGTGTGTGTGTGTGTGTGTAGAGATAAGACAGAGGAAAAGGCCCAGATGGTCTGAGGGGAGAGTGACAAGTGGCTGTCAGGGGATTCAGACAGCCTGGCCCTCTGCTGCCCTGCTGGCACACACACACACACATACACACACACACACACACACACACACACCATCTCTTTGAAGGACCTTTGCCTCCTGTGGGGCACCTGTTCACCCTGGGCTGCATCTGTTTGTGGAGTAGTCACCCAATCTCTGGTGTCCTGCAGAAACAAGGATAGATATTTTTACACCCGTCACCTTTCAGCACAACTGTTTTTTTATTGTTTGTTTTTAAGTCCAAATCAAACTGGAAAAACTGCTTTTGCTGTGAAAAAAAAAAAAAAAAAGTTGGATATTTGGAGTTGGATTCATGTGTTAAATCAATGAGAATGACCTGTTTCTATTAAAAGTCTGAATAAATCTCTCGAACCTGAGTCCTGACGGCACCAGGGAACCCTGTCGTTTGTTTACCGTTCTCGGATGAATCTGATTCGCTGACCTTTATCATCTGCAGACATTTCAACTTGTCATGGCAGAGAAAGCACAGGTTGAACTTTTTCTCACTACACCAAGTGCATCAGGAGGAAAGACACACTACACACTCTCTCCCTTTTAGTAAATAAGCTTCAACAGTTCAACATTAACACAGTTATTCATCTGAATGAGGGATAAACAGCATTTTCTCATTCGACAATGATTGTTATCACCTTCTCCTGCCTCACTGCAGGAGAGATGCATTGTGGGCCTTCAGTCTACTTTCAGGTGGTGCCTTAAGTCCCATTCATCAGTAAACGTATCCAATAGCAACAACTTCTTATTGAAAGATGAATATGAATTAAACAGTTATCGATGTAAACAGCTTCATCTGAACACCACCTTGCTTTCCAATATTTGTGTCAGATTCTTTGTCCTACATTTCTCTCCCTGCCTCTCTCCAGTGTTTTAACTCTACATGTGTGCTGACCGACAGAGGGATTGTCACAACCAGTCAGAGTGTGTGTTATCTGTCACTTCAGAGCCATGGGACCCCATTTATTGGATAAAGCCTGAGGAAAGCCCAGACTGCCGGCCACTTTATATCTTTATGGGTCATACACTCATCTTTCCAAACACCCTTAATACGCTTTATCTCTCACACTCCCTCCTTCTCCTCTTTCTCTCGCTGGAAAGTGGACACATACACACACACACACACACACACACACACACACACACACTCTTAACTCGGTTGCCCTTGATTTGTATGATCCTGTGATTCCTTTTTTTTCTGTCTTTCCCAGGGAATTTCCTGCCCGTCCTTTCTGAAATGAGAGGAAATGAGGATGGGACTTTGGGCTCTGAGGCCGCGACCCTCGTAGTCCCACAGCAAGGCTCCCTGGGATATGTAGGCGCCTCCGGACTTGGGGACACCGGGGGGTCTCCCTCATCGGGAACGTTGGCGTGTGAGTGTGTGAAAGAAAAAGAGCAAAAAAGGGGAAAATTAACAAGAGAAATTGGGTGTGAGGAGAGAGGAGGAAGGAGATGTGTGCGAGAGAGAGAGAGTGTGTGGAAGTGTGTGTGAAACTGTGTGTGAGTTAGAAAAAGAGCAAGTGTGTGTGAGGGACAGCTCGTCCTTCAGGCTCACCTCGCCCGCCCCCCCACCCCCACAGGGGTCTTTCTTCTCGGCAGCAGCGGCGGCGTTTTACTGGCCCCGGCTGACGGCCATGAAATGGCAAGAAATTTACTGCTGTGGAGCTTATGGATCTGAAGGCAGAGTGAGGACATCATCTCTCTTTCACTGTCTCTCCTCCTCCTTTCTTCTCTTCATGAATCCCTCTCACACCTCCATCATCCCTCCTTCCCTCCCAGCTGCCTTTGCTTCCCATCAGTCCTCTCCTTCTTTCCATTTTACTGCCTTCCCCCCATCCTTTTTTCTGTTCTGTCCTCTTCCTCTTATTTCTCTTTCTTTGTCATTCCTTTCTTCCTTTTACTTTATCTTCCTCCATCCTCCAAGTGTTTTTTCTCTGAGTTAAATTACAAACATCAAATTTTTCCTCTGTATTAAGTAACAGAAGCACAGACACCTTCAGATAATGGAACCACCCAATATGTTTTATAGGCAACAAAGTCTGAATTATTTCATCTTTGTTTCTGAGAAATAATGGTGGGTGGCTCTAAATACTACAATACCCATGATCCTCGGTGGCCATTCTTATTGAGAAACAGCCAGTCAGAGGCAAATTCAAATTCAAAATGCTTCATTTATTGAGAAAGTTGCTGAGTTTTATCACAAAAGTGAAGTGAACTGATTTCAGCTGCAGACTTTTTTCAATTTTCTCATTTTTCCCTGATTTTCCTTCTGCTCTCATCCCTCCGTACTTCCATTTTTACACATTTTTACTTCCATCCTCCCTTTTACTTTCTTCCTCCATCTCTCCCTGTGCACCTGATTCACTCCATAGCTCCATTCCTCCTCACAGTGTAAGAGTCCTTTACTGAAATGCTTGTATTTCCTTCAGGTAAAAGGTCCTGATAAGACAAAAAAATTAATTTATAATACAAAGGTGTACGTAAGAGTCAAGAACTTCACTTTAAATAATAAAAAGCCCAGTTTTAATGTGTAACTGTGAATTATTCCAATCAGCTTCAAACTGAGGCTTAAAACAGGTAACAAATAATAGAACTTCATTACCCAGAAATCCTATTAACCTGGCATCAAACGCTCCTATTTGCCATTGTGTACGGGGGGGTGTGAAAAGGCCACTCAAACCATGACAGTTTTGGTCTGTCGTACAGTAACAACTGTAAGTAAAGCTTTAGGTGGTGTGTGTGTGTGTGTGTGTGTGTGTCTGCTCTACCATCCACAGCCAGAGAGCCTTGCAGCGTTGGGGAGTAGGAGGGGAATATAAAAGGATTAGCAGTTCCAAATTAATACTTGGAGAATTGTTCTTGCAGTAATGTATTCATGTTGCATCTACAAGCACCTTTACACAGCCAGTTAATCATATTCATGTACAGTATGTATGAAAAAAAAAATTAGATATATTCTATTTATTTACATCATTTCATTGCAAGTCTAAATATGAGTGAGCTGTGTTACCTCACACTGAGTGTTTCTGGGTATATTCTGCATTACAGCACAACTGAGCAGACATACAAGCTAAACTTCTGTTTCCCAGACTGATTCTCATATTTTCTGACGTCGGGAAGGAAAGCAGCGGGTCGCAGCAAAATGTCAGACTTCTACGGGTTTGTCACATTTTAGGGATGCAGCTCACACTCTCATCCAGAGCAGCTTTGTGAGCAGTTTATGGAGGAAACCCAGCACTGACACAGATAAGCTCAGGTCGTATTTTCTGTGTTTCTGGGCCAGTTTGTTTTTGACTTCACTGCTCAGACGCTGCAGAAGAAGGGGACGCTGCAACATTGTGAGGAGAGAAGTCACATGATCAGATCAGAGCTTATTTGGAAATGAGAAAACAAATGCATCCATTACAGTTACTGTGTTACCCAACATGTGAGTTGTGAGGATGCCTTAGACTTTGCAGACAACCTGTAATCATGATTGCACATATTTTCTCTATGCAGTAAGACACTATTAATGACTTACTCCTTAAAAACTTGACTTGGGGTGAGACTTAGGTTTAGACCTGGTAAAAACTGTAAAATAAACCAAAGACTAAAAACAAATGCAAAAGCATCAGACAGACTTAGTAGTCACGGTAACAAATAAGACTATTAACATCATTTTGAAAGGAAAATGTTCAAATTCAAACCCATTTTAGCTAATAAAACTTAAAACTTGATTTAAACTCATCCTCAGACTCATCTCGAACAACTTAAAATGCATAATAATAGATTTTACTTTGTTCACTTTTTGGATTTGCCACTGATTAAGTGGTGAAGAATATCTGGAGGTTTGTTTACAACCTCTCTGCTGAAGAATAAACTTTGATTTCTGGCTCAGAATCATAAGACCTGACAGAGTCAGATGCAAAATACCCTGATGATTTTCCAGTGTGAGAATCACTGCTTAAAATAAAAAAGGAAGAAAGTGTATCTGCTTGTGTGTGTGTGTGTGTGTCTGTGTGTCTGTGTGTGTGTGTGTGTGTGTGTGTGTGTGTGTCTGTGTGTGTGTGTGTGTGTGTGTGTGTGTGTGTGTGTGTCAGTACAGTCTCCAGCATGTCAGCCGTGAAAGGCCGCTACACGCTGTTTGAGCTCTCCTGAGTGAGAGAAGTGTGACAAACAGCTCAACAGGCTTTGGCATGCCAGCTGTCCAGAGGGGACACACACACACACACACACACACACACACACACACACACGCATGCATCCATTCACGTGCACGTGTAGGCATAGGAATGGTTGCACATGCACAAACACACACACACATATATATTAACACGACATAAAACACACACACCCGGCTGCCAAGTGTGGCGCGGTAATCTTTAGTAATTCCAGGGGTCCTGGGGACAGAGCATCTGAACAGTGCCAACGGCCACACAACATCAGAGCCTCGGCGCCCTGCCTTCCCACAATCCCCCTCTCCATGGGCAGCCAATCCACTGTCGGACAGGAAAAATTGACTTTTCTGGCGGCGCTTCACCATTTGAGTTCTTAGAAAGGATGCTGCTGCTGGAGGGAGCGGGGGGGAAGAGTGACAGAGAAACCAGTTGGCTGAATGTTGCCATGGCTCGCTGCTTTCTGATCGCCATGGCAATTTTTTTTTTTGATCAACAACCATTAATAATGTGTAAAGCTGTTCATTAGGGCTGTGACTACTCATTTTCAGCATTTCTTTTCAAAGCCTCAGCTGAACCAAAACTTCACTCATTGTCATTTTAATCTTATAGTTAGATGAGGACAAACATGTTTCCATGTGCACCTTCTTCCACAGACTTGTCAGCATTGGTTTTTCTCTCCTCTCTGATCTAAAGGGCAACAAACAGCATTAGTAATCACATTTTCCTGCATGGTGAGAAGCGAACATGAAACATTACTAAGCAATGTCAGCTTTCAAAGCCTCTGCAGGAGTCGTGATTCACTTGCAAATCTACCATTTAACCTGATTAAAATAATTTGCGCACAGTGTGTGCATCCATGTCCTGTTTCCAAAACCTAGAGATCAGATCGAGTTCATATACAGGGTTGTTGTTTTTTTTTTACCCCCCCAGGAATTAATTATGGGGTTTCTGCACTGCACTTGGCCAATGAAATAATTCTTCTTTGAAACACTGGTTGTTGATAGTATAAAAACCTCATATGTGTCTGTAACTTTCCATATGTTGTCTCCTGTAGACCACAGCAAAGATGGTGTCACTGCGTTCTATGTACGCTGCTGTCGAACAACGAAAAACATCACGGACCGAGCAGGTACCTTGATTTAACTTTATGCTGTGTGATACTTACTTTATTTATACTGCCAACCAACTGCAGGTAACCATGGATGATTGACAGATACGAATACCTGCTTTGTATGATCCAAGTCACACAAGTTTTCCTTGAGCTGCCTCATCAGTTTTTAGATGATATTTCCTCACTGAATAAGTTAGTTTTTAACACTTTAGATGGAGCCTGTGTGAATTGATTTTTATTTCTATCAGGAAGAATATGTTATTTCTTCTTTGAAAAGTCTGACTTTAAAGCTACTACACGTAGCTTTATTGTCCATTTAATGATCTTTTTCGAGCTTTGAACATATAAAAACCAGCAGCTGCAGGGAATCTATACAATAATGTGCAAAAGCAATGATATTTCTTAGAAAGTCATTAGTGATGGAAAGTAAATGGGTTAAATGTGCAGTGTGTAGCGTGATCATTAAAAATGCAGCACAGAAAACCCCATTCAAAAGGAAGCTGAACCCGGTCATATTTTTGTTTACATTTGCTTTAATTGCAGATTGGCTGCAGTCGCCCGTTGCCTCGGCCTCAGGCTGGACACCGATTCAAGGTTGACAGCTCATCAAGTTGAGTGACAAGTGCTGGGGTGGGAACTCGACCAAATGAGGGGAAGGAGAGAAGGTAGGCCCAGTAAAAACACCTCGCTGGCTCCGGGCGAAAAGCAGCATATTGCAGCTGGAAATCGCCTTCACCTCCTTCTGCTGGGTCATGAATCTCGCTGAGCACCTGAAAAACTGTCATCTTTTAATTTAAGTTAACAAATTGCAGTGAAGGTTGGTTAGGTTTTCATGTAAGAAGAGTTTCCCCTCCTTTCTTTTCTCTGAGGTGCTGGAAAGCGTGAGCTGTGGGTGGTCAGTTAGTGAAGCCATCAGTTGTAGGAGGGGGGGGGGGGGGGGGGGGGGGTTCAGGCACCCACCTTCCACACCTCCACATCGCCTGTGGGGTGAACCTCAGCTGTTCTTCCCTTCCCTTCCTCCCCCCTGACCTTCCTCCTCCTTCCTCCACTCCTGCTTGTTTCATCCCTCTCTCCTTTCAGCAGTCGGAGAGGAGCTGCTGCTGGTGGTGGTGGTGGTGGAGGTGGTGGAGGGCTCAGGGCTGGGGGGGGGGCCTGTCAGGAAAGGAGTGAAATGTGTGTATATGTGTGTGTGTGTGTGTGTGTGTGTTTGTGTGTACAGCTGAGGGAGGGGTCGATATGATGAGGCTTCAGTGTTGTCAAGATGGATTAGCTGAATGACTTTGAGGGGTTTGTTCTCTTGTCTTTGAGCACACAGCCAACTCACTGTACTCTCTTCCTCTCCCTCCCCGTCTTTCCCTCCAAATCTTCATGTCTCCCTCTCAATATCTGTCTCTGTCCTCTCCTGTTTTCTCATAGGATACCTCATTAACGCTCTGCAGCATCAGTCTCCCAATCCCAACACGCACACCTGCCCCAAAACATCCATTCAGCTACTTTGGGATAACAAAAATTGACTGATTTATTTCTGCAAAAATGGAGATACGGTTTCATAAATGTATATTTGGATTTGTTTTTCTTACTTGCTGCACTTTCTGTCACTTTACCACCCATTTCCCCTTTTTCCCCGTTTCTCCCTTTCTCATTCAAAATTGTGATATTGTTCTATTTTTAAGCCAGTTAGGTTTGTTTGTGGCCTATTCAGAGGAAATATGGGAGCATCTTTGTCTTTTTTCTTGGTTTTGCTGTGATGTTATTAAAGGTACTATGTGTCGCATTTTCAAACATCAATATATCATTGTCTAATTAACTGTTGTACCAAGGGATAATTATCTTAAACAGATGAAGCCACAGTCAAGATGATTTGTTGCCTCTGTCTTACACCGGTGGTATTGTTAGTGCTAGTCTTTGTTTATTTGAAACCACATTTCCCATGATTCTTGTGGCTTGCTCTGACAGGATTATCCTGTTTCTTTTGGCTTTATTCAAGGTGCCATAAAGCATTTTTATTTGTATCCCCAAAGTGGAAAAGGTTGGTGAATGGTCCAGTGTCTGTTTTCCACACAAAAATCATGAAAACACAAAAGAACATCCACTGCACAGTCTCTTAGAAACACCACCTCCATATCTTCAGTTCACATCTTCATTTCCCCCAAAGAGGAAATTCCTTTTGGGGTAAGGCAACACAAAACAATAAAAACACAATAAAACAATAGAAGATGTTAAAACATATGAGTTTTATAAAGTACAGACAGCACAAAAAACAATACAGTCCATGTGACAAAAACCTGCATTCAATAAGCATAAGGAGGAGATAAATTACACCGAAACCAAGAAAGCAGTTTAGGCTACAAATTGTGTTTTTCGCCCACAATATAAATGCAAAGTTGATGTGGTTACATTGAATTTTCAGAGTTGTATCTTTGAGGAGAAGCGAGGTTAGCTCGGATTCACTGACACACATTTTACTCTGTTATTTATTGGTTATAAAACCTGTGGAAGGTAAACCCTGACCAGGATCATTCACAAAACTCAACCACATGTTTATTATTGTAACCATGACGATGAAGGTCCAGGGAG
Organism: Trachinotus anak; assembly: GCF_046630095.1. Lineage (NCBI taxonomy): Eukaryota > Metazoa > Chordata > Actinopteri > Carangiformes > Carangidae > Trachinotus > Trachinotus anak. Next base: position 1,807,454 of record NW_027273877.1, on the reverse strand, counting down.
TAGTATGGAGTAGTGATTTTAACCCGGACTGTGATGTTTTCCCAAATCGAAAGTTGCTTTTGTGCCCAAACCCAAAAAAAACGTAACATCACAAAACAGATTTATTTCAGAAGTGACTTGATGTGACATGATATCGTCCTGCTGATAGAAAACACAGACAGTTTGGACAACACACATACTATGTTGTGTAATTTGGAGAAGTTGTTATTAGATCTTTTTGCAACACGTTGCAACTGCATCACATTTCCACCTTTTTTTTTCCTTATGCAGGCAAAATATCCAGATGCTGTTAATGCCAGGTGGGACTGTGGTTTTACTGCAGATTCCCACTCTGTGCAGTCACTGAAGGTCCAGCACAAATATATAACAGATCCTGTCAATGCTAAAAAGCATTTAACCTCTGCAGCCTTTATCATCTTATTGCTGCAGAGTTTAAGTTCTTACACCTCTCATCTCCGTCCACCTCTCTCCCTTTAGCCACGAGGAGGTGGAAGGGATGTTTTTCTGAAGTCAACAGCCACGTCTTTAGTTTTCAGAAAGTAAATATCAGCCTCTGTCTTTCCTCTCTTCTCGTTTGTGCTCCTTTGACATATTTCTTTCTTCCTCTCTTCTCCTGCGCTCCTCTTCCTCTGCCTCCTCCTTCCCCTCCTCCCTCTCGCTCTCGTCCCTGCTTCCTCCTACCTCCCCGCCCGTCTCACAGTGTGTGATTGATGTTGCGAGGTAGCATTAACACTTCTCACGCTGCTAGTACATGGGGGAAGGGGGGGAGGTGGCGTAATGTACATGAACGATTGATTACCTTACTGCTACTAGCTGATGACTCCTCCAAAGATGGCTCCCCTTGAATCGATAAACAATGCTCTTTCTCTCTTGCCCCCCCACCCCCGCCACCTCCCCAAACTCTGTACCCATCTCTACCCCCTCCTCAATTCTCCAAATCAGAGACGAGGAGCTCATGCAGCAATTATGAAGCAATGGCACATTTGCATACGGAAAAATAATTAAAACAAACAAAGTGAGGCTGGGACCCCCTGGAGAGAGGAGCAGGGAGGAGGGGGAAGTGAATAATGTGGGCATAGAGAGAGGTTTAATTGCTCCACGCCGGGGTTGTGCCATTTATCTTCAACTCTCTTGCTCCACCACTATTTCATTTGTCACCTTAGTACAGATGAGAGTTTACGTAGGTGTTCTCAGGATATCTGTTTCAAGGTAAGCACCCAGACACACACACACACATATACACGCCCACACACAAATGCATTTTACTATCATCCTTTTAAGAGACAGGTACCGACGTTGTGCCGTCGGTGTGGAAAGATGACTCAGAGATCTCCAAAGTTAACTACATCCTTTCTCACTTGCACGCACGCACATCTTGTTGCTTTAGTTTATGGGTCTGTAAAGAGCTGTTGTATAAAAGAGTCCAGCTTTCAGAGAGAAACGTTCTCTCAGAAGCTGTCATTACGCTCCTGGAGCTTCCATACTCACTATTTAGTTTCTTCTCCCTGATGTGTGTGTGTGTGTGTGTGTGTGTGTATGGTTCTTCAGAGCAGGCTCCCCGCTGACGCCGCAGGGTGTGAGTCGTCACGCACCGAGGGCCGTCCGCTACGTTAGCGCCACGGTGGCTAAAAGTCCATTTTCAGCAGAGTGTTTGAAGCCAGAGGATGAAAGTCCCTGCTCTCTCTCTCTCTCTCTCTCTTCTGACGCCTCTGATGGACACTCAGTGGCCACTTCTTTAATTAAAGGCACAGTCTGCCGTCTTTTCCCTCACATGAAAGAGTATTGACCTGATGGAGGCTCTGGGGAGATAGGGACGACGCAAGAGTCACTGAAATCAGTTTGGAGTATGTGTCTTTTTGTGTGTGTGTGTGTGTGTGTGTGTGTGTGTGTGTGTGTGTGTGTGTATGTGTTCTGTATGTGCACCTAACGAAGTACGTTTTAGCTAAGGAGCCAGTTAGAGGGAGCATGTGGCCAGAATCAACACTAATGTGAATCCAGTGTAAATTCTGTGCAGTTGTAGTTTAACTGGTGTTTCATTCATAAAGGTCTGGTATCAGGCGCTTGATCACAGCTCACTGCAGTGTCTCCATCATGGCTGAGGAAGATCTGACACCATTGGTTGTTTGAGCAAGCACTCAAAACAACCTATTTTCTCTTGTGAGCCTGTGAATAACGACTGTCCTTTCTAAGAAGCATTGTTATGGTGCTGCAAAGCCTCTTAGGGTGGAGCTCAGGATGAACAGTTTGGTGTACAAAGCATCTGATTTGACACAGGAAACCACTGTTCGCACTCTGTCTTTAAACCATGACCGCGATCTGGTCCTGTCCTAAACTAAGTAGCATTAACTGCCTAAATCTTAACTGTAGAGGTGGCAGACGAGAAAACAGTCAGTGCATTTTTAGAAGCCGCTGACAATGTTTCCCTAACAATAGTACAGCCAGATTAGGAAATGCTCGTATTGGAAGGCAGCGCCAAACAAACATCCCTCTCATTTTTTTGAGTGGAGCAACTCAGTTAAGTGGGGTTCCCAACGATGGGGACTCCGGAAACTCATCTGGTAAAAAAAGGCTCAATGTTTGTTGTCTGTTTGGGTGACCTACATGTTTGAGTTTGAGTCCCACTGGTCTGTTCAGGTTCAAAATTCTGGACCTTCTGAGGTGAACTTTAACCTGAAATCAGTTTGTTCCACCTGTTGGGATTATTATCTTTTCCTCTGCCCAATAACAGGCTGTTTATGTGAGGATCATGTGACTTGTTTTCAAACCTTTCTTCAGTTGTAATTGGGCGACATGCAGCTAAAAATGGGCCGATACAGAATAACAACATGCTGCAGGTGTTATCAAAGCCTTGAAAACATTCTTAGAAACAACAGTGGAAAGCAGCGTGCCACTTTGTAACTCACAACTATAAATATATATCATCAAATTAAAACGATGCTTCTTTTGTGCATGTATAGTAAAGCGATGCTGGTTGGTTTGTGAGCACAACAACAAAATTAGGTGATTTAACCAAAGCTGGCGTTAAACCCTACGTGGTGAGAGTGAGCTTGCATGTTTTTTTTCCTTCCTTTTTCAGATATTTGTAGTCTGCATTAACATGCTGCTAAAGCAGCCTGGTTCAGCCTCTGTGAGGAACTCGACATCATCCGAGCTGGCTGTGGCTGCGGGCGAAAACAACAAGACTTTAAAAGCACACTGTCGAAGAAGAAACGCTCTCAGTCTCTCAGAGCTCATTCTAATCGTGTGCTTCCTGTTTTTGTTGCTTTGTGCATTTGCTTGTGTGTGTGTGTGTGAGTGTGTGTAAATCCCTCGCTGATTGTGTGCTGTGCGACACTGCTGGGTGCTCTCTGTGTCTACTCACTGGATATCAGGCACCCAGGGATCCTCAGATGCAGGCATTACCAGTTAATGCACCTCTGAAGAGAGCATCCGCACTTAAGACAATTATTCCACAGATGGGTGTGTAGGTGTGTGTGCTGTGGGTGTGTGTTTCTGTGTGTGTGTGTGTGTGAGAGAGAGAGACAAAGAAAAAAGAGTGAGACAGACGAAGAGGATGGGAGAGGAAGAGCTTTCTATGCCTTCATGTAAAATTCGATCTGCGTTTCTTTTCCTCTCTGAACCAAAATCCGTTTTTCTCACCTCTCCTCTGGGTTCAAACCGTTTGAGGTTTATTTTCGGGACCTAGCAATCACACCTTTTTTGCAGTAAAGCTAGCAGCACACACACACACACACACACACACACACACACCTTTCTTGGCTATCTCAATTTGTAGAATCTGCAGGTACACGCTTGTATCTTCAGTCGCACCAGTTTTTTCTCGGAGCCAAAAGTGGAAAACCACCTTGACGCAGCTGCTGTGAACTTTGGTTTGAAGAATAAAAACTGGTCCAAAAATTCCTCTTCTAAGAGGTGTGACCTGTTCTGAGGGAAAAAGTAAAGCTTTGACACCAATGTCAGGTTAAAAGGTCAAAGGTCAAATGAAACTACGACTTCCATCAGAACTGAACTCAGGCTCCTTGGCCATAGAGATGTTCAGCAGCTGCACCCTGCAACTAACGTGCATGAAAGCACCCATCCTTTTTTTTTCTGCAGCATAAGCCCACAAACTCCTGCGTCATCCCAGTGCTCCGAGCAGCGATTTGATCTCATTAGGTCCCATCCCGGCTAACGTACCTTGACTGCTTCTCCTCTCTGTAGGGCAATGACTTTGAACTTAAATCTCTCAGTGACCAGAGCTGCTGCCATCATGGACAACCGCTGAACAACTGACTGTGCACAAATAATCTCCACTTCATACCAGCCTGGCACGACAACGCCCGACTCTGCTAATGTGTTGTCAGAGAAAACTAAAAGTCAGACTTCTCCTTTAAGTCTTGTGAAGTCAGTCAAGGATACATTTCCATAACTGTTGGCACAATAAGGTCTTATCCCGGGTAATGCACCTTAAGTTGTTTTGCAAATAATTTAGCCATGAAAGAGCTTAGCTAACAAGGTGATATTATGCGTGATGTTTTAGTCAATACCTCATCAAAACAATCTGTGAAAGCTGCACGTTGACCTCCAATATGGCTGCCATTTCTGTCACCCGAGGTCCCTGCCAGGATTATTCGTGCCAGATTTTATATTCAGTACATCCTGGTTTGAGAGTTTGCTCCACTCAGCTGTCCCACATGTCAGCAGCAGCACCTTTTCCCCTCCAGGGGACAGCAGGACGGACGCTAACAGATTGGACCCCCCCCATATGCCAGGCAGTCCCATCCTCTGATAAATAAACTGCTGGCTATTCTGACCTCTCTCTGCACCTAGCTCGGAGTGAACATGTGCTGCTGCTGGATGGGAAGAGCTCAGCATGAAGGGGGGGTGAGTTCCTCCTTCCTCTCTCTGTTCCCTCCACTCCCCTCGCTCACTCCCTTCCCGTCCTACCTCCACGTTCTCTCCCCTCCGCCGGAGTCAGCGGTCCATCTCGCGCCGCAGATTGCCTGTGACAGCCGCGCTATTTCAAGTCGGGGGTTTGAGCTAAATTGGAGTGAGCAATACCACCTGTGCCTGCTGAAGGGCCGCTCTGGTTCGCGCTGTTGCTCCACAGAGAGGAACCGGGAGGAGGGGGAGGGGTAGGGATGGGGAGGGCTGAGGGGGGGCAAAAAAGCTGCTACCTGCAACCATCAAAGCCTCTGTTTCACATGCAATCTGCCCAGCTGGCTCCCCTGTGAGGAGGGGTGAGCTCAGAGCAGAGCTGGATGTTTGCCTCTCTCTCTCTCTTTCCCCCTCTTACATCCTCTTTCTTCCTCTCCTACTCTCTGCACTCACCTCACTCTTTCTACAGGTGTGTATCCTCTTCACCTCCTCTTCACACTTCTTCTTCTTCTATTGATCTTTTTCACATTTTTTCCCAGCCCTTTCCACTGCTCCTTATAGGCCCCTTTACACTGCATACCCTAGATGAAAGATGACAGTCATGAAAGAAACGTGGTAAATACTTGGCCGTCAATCCAAAATGAAATGTCACACCTTGAGACGCATCCACTGACGGCTGATCAAATCTCAAATCCATCGAAACCAGGGATTGTGTTTGCATAGAGTCCTATCACTTATAGAAAGAGGCTGAGAAAATCAGCTTTCAGGCCCTTTAATTGACCTTTAATTCTTGAAGTTGCAAGTACATCCACAATATTTATGGATAATACGCCTACAAGTCAGAAACCGACACTGTCACAAGTGAACAGTCAAAATGCCCATAGTAGATGGAATTAGTGCATATCTTTGCTGAGTTGCTCCTTCAGATCAGCTGATAAGAGAACACTAGGGGTGGGGGCAGTGGGAGTTTAGGCTCTGTCCTCCTCCTCCTCCTCCTCCTCCTCCTCCTCTTCTTCTTCTTGGGCAGGATACAGTAGGCATCATTTAGTGGGGAGAGCGGGGGAAACAGCGAGGGGTTAGCCACGAGGTCGCCACACTTACTGCACGGCCGAGCTCATTTCCACTGCTGTCCACAGCTCGGGCTTCCCCTCCGAGAGAGAGAGAGAGAGAGAGAGAGAGAGAGAGAGAGAGAGAGGAGAAGTGCAGCCAGTGAAATGGCTCATTCACTTTCTGATCACAGCCCGCCACTCTCTCTCCCTCACACTTGCTGCACAAACACACACACACACACACATTCAGCCACACACACTGTCTTCATCGTGTGGTTATTTGGGATTTTCGTCCGTCGCTTCCCGAGTGTCATGAACAATCTCCTCAGCTCTGACAGTTCACTCTGTGATCGCCATCACTTACCAAACTCACCCGGTTTGATTCAAAACAAGATGTTTTTAGAGCTGTTAGTGCATCGTGTGTCTTGAGATCACAATAGTGAAAATAGTGGTACTTTTTTTTTTTTTAATCTGCAGATAAAAGCAGAACAAACCAGTTTTCAGACTCAATACCTAAAGATTTCTCATTGATATTAATCCCTTTCTCAAACTAATCTGATAAGCCACTAATGATATTTCAGAGCATAAGCAAGTCAAAACAGGCTGTCGCTGTCATAGACTGGAAGCCTGTTTCTTCACAGGAACACACACACACGCCTGCATCTTTTTCCCCTTCCACACACACACACACACACACACTTTCTCTCTCTTTCACCCACACTCACAGATTTATGTTCAGGCACCCCAGAAGGCACAGCAGTGCTGAACCACTCCGCTTTTGTTGACTTGTACCTCTGCCAGCTCCGGCGATGAAGATGTCCGATCAGCCAGACGGTCGAATACCTGAGATACAAAGCCTGTAACACGTGGGCTCACATTTGAGGCATTGAGCTAATGCTGCGTGCTACACAGAGCGTGAGTTCATTCATCAGAACGTGTGCTGAAAGTTGTGTCAGTCAAAACTCAATATGACATCACAGGATACAGAAATAATGTGCTGAGACAGCTTTGGGAAATTGGTGGGAATTGGTAGATGAATATGTGAATATGAATTTATATCCATGTATTTTTACATGATAGTTTCCATTGAATACCTGCATGCTACTTTCAGGAAATGTGTTTGCAAAAATAATAACAGGTTATAATGGCAAATAAACTACGGTCACGCTATGTTAGGATTAGGTTACTTCTAGGTTAGTAAAAGTGAACGTTAATTACAAATCCGTAATTGGATGTAAACTCTGTACACTAATAATCACTGGGTTACTTCTTCATATCATTGCAGATTCTAAACAAACAGGCAGAAAAGCATGAAAGAAAGTGAAAAAGCTTCTTTCATTGTTTTCCTCTTGCTTTTTTCTTTTGCATTATGTGTTAAGACGTCGTGCACACTGGACAAAACTCCCTCTGACCAGGCTCCTTCTCTCGGAGCTAAAAATCGCTCTCACTCCGATTGTAAACTTGTCTCCGATACAGTTTCCCTTTCGTGACCCCAGTGTCTCATCCAGGGATCAATACCACCACACACCACAGCCCTTTACTCACACTTCAGCCTGGCAGTAAGGGATTGCAGGGAGCCGGTGGGTCAATTGCCAGGCCCCCGGTCGGTTGATGGCCGTTCGTTAAAGAGCGGTCGACACGGCGGAGCTCGGTGTTAACGGTGTCAGCCCTGATACTCCCGCTGGGCCTCGCTCTCCTAATGACCAGCCAATCAATAGTCGTCTGCCCTCAGTACTGACCAATCAAATTGACATCTCTTGTTGACACATCGAGCTGGAGTGGAAGAGGAAGGTTCAGCTGTGTCAGTATATAATAGTGTCGCAGTTAGGTTGGGTTTTGTGATGCATTTACAGACACTAATAAAATATTATTGATCAATTGGTAACAACAAGGACATTAGCAGTTTCTATGCAGGATTTAAGGAAGGAGGGATTGGGTCTAACACGATGGCGTTATTTTTGTTTTTTTGTTGCAAACTGAGGATTTGAAGACGTCCAATTCAAATGAAAGGTTGTTTTTGAGTAATTATTAATGGCTCCTGGACTATTTTCTATGCAAAAAAACAAGTCTACATTGCCAGTCTGTATCAGTTTTTTGCTCTATTTTTTTTCTGTGACAAATTCACCTGTGTCTCTGCTGGTGAACTTGTTTTGTTTCCCTCTTTTCTCTTTTGGGGTGAGATATTTTTATCAGCTCCATGGGGTTTCTTTTCTCAACCGCACAGTTTGTATTTCTGCCTCTCTGCCTCTGTGCTCTTGTCAGCTTTTGGCATTTATTTGCAAATAAACCAAACCAAAACTATTTATATATAAATAAGGCCAGGAGCTGTTTGAAAGCAGTTATCATTGGGAAATGGCCCAATCTTGTTCCCTGTGACGCCTCAAAACGCCAATCCTCTCCTTAAATCTATCCATCTAGCCATCGCTGTGTGCTGCATCATGGTTTGATGTGTTTGTGTCGGGGGGGGGCAGGAAATCGGCAAGTCTTGGATGTGAAAGTGGATTCAGGCCACGTGGCGGCGGCTACACTGGAGCCTCAGTCCTCTGTGTCTGTCGCTGAGTCGCCCCGTCCATACATCTGTCCGGGCGCCCTCAAAGGGACGTTTGTCCCGTCACAAGGGTCATTCAGAACGCACACACAGATACAGAGATAAAGAAAGAAAGACACACACCCTCTTCTGACTGGACAAATGGACATTTGGTGACTCTGAGTGAGGCACTCCAGGACCACTTTAATCGCCTCGCACAATGAAAGTAGAGGACGTTGTTTTCAATGTAAAGATGGACAAAACAGACAGAGAGCAAAGCTTCTGTTGATCAGGTTTTATTGTTGAGGTGATTACAGTAGTATAAAGACAGTGGGTCATGCACAGAAACAGATTCAAATGCAGTGAACAGTCAGGAGCAGACATTATTAGGCTGAGATTTCTCATGTTTTGCAGACAGATTAATGCCATTTCTTACATGTAATGTATTGTCGCCATCCTGTAAACACCACGTATCTACACAACATCAGCTTTTCATGAGCTAAGAAAAATGACCTTTGTTACACAACATTTTTAAGATAATCCAATCATTTTGTTAGTTTAAAAAGTAAATGAATTTCCTCAGATCATACAGGAGCACTCTCTCCGGATTTGGAGATAGGTGGTTTCCACTGGACAGAGAAAACATGTAACATATCAGATTGTTTTTGCAACATCTGCTGCACAAGAGACCACTTCCACTTTACTCACAGTGAAGTGTTCTTGAATGCTAAAATGCTCTGGAGACAAAAATTATACTTTTCTCAATAGAGTTTGGAATATAAAAAACCTTCTTTCAAATATAGCAAAAATGTTATTTGGCATCAAGGCACATTTACACAACATGTCATCTACCTTGTCGCTGATCTATTCATGCCATATACTTTTGTTCATTCATAGAAACACTCATGTCAGCACATTATCACCATTTCTGTTATATTATGAGCACCGAACATCTCATTCTACAGCCTATAAGGTTAAAAAATTAAATGGTGCACATGATGTAGAAAATGTCTGGTTACACCTCAACTCTGGCAAAATACCTTATGAAACAGTATATTCGAGAGGAGCTGGCAATAGAGTATTTTCAGGAGGAGACGTGACAAAGTGACATCATGCTGAGGGGAAATGAGCACGAGCAGAGATATATTAAAAAAAAAATAAAAAAATCTACCGCCTCTGAGCTTCACTGACAAAAATGCTTTAGGTGCTGAGGATTATGGATTAATCTATAATAACTAGTGAAGGAAAAGAGAAAGGAAGAAAAAAAAGAAAAACAGTCTCCCGAGCCTCGAGTCTACCATACCACCACGAGAAATACTGCCTCATCATCTAATGTTCCCACTAATATTCCCAAATTGTATCGTTTAGACCTGTATCAGCGCCGCAGAATTAATCATCATTTCTCTGACACTGCCCGTCCCCAGAGTTCATTAAATAAACTATATCTCTCCCTCTAATTTCTACAAGTTGGCGAGATATTTCTTTATTTTTTTTCTTTTTGGTCCCTTCACCCAACCCCACCCTTCCATTCCTTGATAATCTGTTTATCCGTAAGTGTCACATTACATTTGCAAAGCAGCTGGGGGGACCACTGCCATCTTGTATGGAGGGGCTTGAGTGTGATTACCCGGCCTCATATTTGGCGCACACTCAGACTTGTCAAATCCTTTGATCTGAACTGTCTTCATAATCACTTCAAAAAGTCTTCCTGAGAGCGTGAGGGCTTTACAAATGGGCTTCCCACTTTCACAGGGCTGCACTCTTATTCTCTCTGAGTGTGTGTGTGTGTGTGTGTGTGTGTGTAGTGTGTGTCTGCATCTATGTCTGTTTTATTTCTACTTTTGGTGAAGTGTGATTGTCTTTTTTTCTCTGTGTGCACTTGTGCTCCTCCAGTTCGCTCTGACAAAGCAGATGAAAGAAAACAGCAGATAAAAACTAATTTCAATCACAAACTGGTCACATGAAAGAAGAATTATGAGAAGTAAACATGAACAGAAATCAATACATCTTGTGTTCAGTCATCGTGTGATACATAAGTACAAATACTTTCATGTTTGTATGTGTGTTCGTTTTATACGTTACACATAAAGTTGTTCAGGGTGCTCCCAAATCCATACTACTGTCCATACTAATAGATAAGTATCAGGTGGACCAAACTCCCATTAATAGACGTATGAATTTAAGGAAGAAAGGAAAAAGGAGGCACTGTCCTCCTTACATCTATCATCAGGGTGTTGGAGGATTTTTTATTCTTATCATCCATCCATGCATTAAGAAGAAGAGCACATCATTATCAGTTAGGACACAGGAAATAAATAAATTCCATAGGAAATAAGGCCACAAAACTGCAACTCTGGTACACTACCTCCTATTAAATTTAAATATACATGTAATACATATGTTCTGTTGCTCGCTGTGCATTATTTTATTTCAGTGTCTTATGGAACAACGACATATACACTGGATGTCATGTGACACTGCAGCTGGTGGTGATGGTGTAAAATGAAGATAGTTCCTAAGTGTCCTGACTCAATTTACTGCAGAGTGAACCTCTGAGTGGCTGTTTAATGTTGAACAGCTGTGGCTCCTCCATCCTCTTGCACTGTGATACAGTCGTGAACGTCAAGTCTTTGTTTTTTTAACATAAGTATATTTTCCTAACCATTTTTAAATGAAATTTTAAGGCAGGACTTTTACTTGAAATTGAGTGTTTTTACACAGTAGCACAGTAGTAAGTAATGACATTAACGACGGCTCTGTTCCATTCAAGTGTCCCAGTAAGATGGTGAGGCAGCGTTCACTACACTAAATAGAATTCAGCCATCTTTACTTTTATTAGTTACCTGCTCTTTTCCCAGGCTCAGAGATTTAAGAGCTTCGTCCTCCACTGTTCTCAGGACGACGTGGGTGTGTGCAGACTGTCTTTGATTGACATCTCATTGCAGCTTTGTTGCACCTGTTGGGGCGGGACCGTTTGCACCTATTTCATCATTATGACGCCCGGTGACAACCCGGCAGCTCAGATTTGAGACACAGTTGGCCCTCTGTCTCCATCAGTTCAAATCAAATAAGCTTTATTGGCATGACTGTGACGGAACAGTGTTGCCAGAGCAGCATGGGTGGTGTTGAGTTACATGCATACGTTAAGTACAGTCTACAGTACATGATAGGCCTCTGCTTTGCTCCCCATATTTGTACGTCTGGCTTTGTGGTTTGTGTGATGGATTTCATTATCTCAATAGCTGCATGTCTCTCACTGTGTGTGTGTGTGTGTGTGTGTGTGTGTGTGTGCCTCACTCTGTGTGTCTTTTTACCATAGGGTCCAGAAAAAGGGCTCAACTGAAACAGATAATGGTGGCCTTTCAGCATATTTTTAATATCCTGCACCGTTGTCTCTCCCTCTCTCTCTCTCTCTCTCTCCTCGGTCAGACCCCCCCCCCCCCCCCCCCCCCCCCACTCTCTCTCACCCTGCAGTGGATGGATGGAGGCGGAAGCAGCAATGGTGGCAGCGGCGGGGTGCAAAAGGAGCCCCCCCCCCCCATCTTCGTTCTGCGCTTCAACAATAGCATTTGCATATTTTTATACTCTCTTTCCCTCCCCTCTCGCTCTCTCTCTCTCTCTCTCTCTCTCTCTCTCTCTCTCAAAGAAAACAGCCTGAAGCGTGAATACTCCAGCAGCGGGCGTGTAGAGGAAAACGGAAGCTGGGGAGACGGCGTGTCCGCTTTTGCTGGGGGAGAGAGACAGTACGCACACACACACAATCACACACACACACACACGCAAGCTTGGGCCCTTACCTCCAGAGGTTGTGCATCATAGGGAGGATGGAGGGGGGGGCAAGTAGGGGTGTCACAGGAGGACCAAAGTTTTGTGTGTGTGTGTGTGTGTGTGTGTGTGTGCCAGGGGACTGTGGCTCTCCTGAAAGAGGAAGAAATAAAAGAGAAAAACAGACATTAGAATCAGATGGTCACAATACACTGAAATACTGTCACACTGTGAATATGGAAAACGAGTGGATGAGAGTAACTAAGTACATTACAATAATACTCACATTTGTCTCTATCATCTACTTTATGTTTGGTGCTGCAAGTGGTATTTTTACCGCTTCTTATGCTTTAATAAATGATCTGAATACTTCTTCCACCTCTACTGCTTTACATATCAAAATATATAATATAATAAATGTGTGATTTTGTGACATTCAACGTGTGTAATGAGTTATTTCTTTTCTTGTATTTTTCTGTTGTAGCCCTGCCTGCTCACACAGCTGCCCCCTGACCTGTACAAGAGTTTCAGACAGCGCTGCCAGCTCTCCTCTGATTGGTCCATCCTGCGAGCAGACTCTTAATCAAGGAGACTGCAAACACCTGAGTGGCGAGTGTGTTTTGCTTTTTCTACTCGACCACGCCTGCGACTGCGATTGCTCATCAGTACAGTAAGTAGATCTTCTGTTAACGTTAGAACCAGCCACCTACTACAACTAAAATCATCTACCAAGACCTCTACAACCATGCGTCAGAAATGATAACCCAATAACATAATTACGTTTTCTATTTTGGGAATTTTGCAAAACTAAATAAACTCATCCCATTTAATTTTGTGAAAACTGTGCCGTCACACAGCTGAAAACAAGACTCATGTAAAAGGTTGGTGATCTGGTGATATTATAATGAGCAACACATGGAAAGATAACTCTGAGAGAAGCCATTCCTCATTTACTTTTAAAACTTTAAGTATATTTCTTTGATAATACTTAATAATAGTCATTTTTTTGAATGCAAGAGTTTTACTTGTAGCAGAATAAGGGGAAGTTCAGAGTGCCTCTACCACTCCACAAAACTACACAAAAACTACAAAACATTTCTCAGCAGAACTGGTCTTTCACGTCACGGTTGAGACTTCCACTCATCTGTGACATTTTTTTTTGTATGAAGTTCCGTTCGTGCCAGAAAAGCCCTCGCTCATTTGTGCAAATATTTGTCAAAGTCCACCGCCTGCATTTTTGCGGCCTATAGTGAGCTCATGAAAGCGTTTCCATTTGCTGTGCTAAACACACCTCTGTGTCTGGCAGCTCCTTCCTGGGTACACGGTGTGTTTTCAGTTTGTTTGGAGTAAGCAGAAGAAGAAGAGGAAGAACTGTTAGCATAAGCAGTGATGGCCGTCGTTACTGAGATGTAGAAAAAAAAAAAACACAGCGAAGAAACTCAGATGCCAGCGACAGAAAATGTGTGTGGAAGGACAAAACAGGGCAACCTGCAGTGTTTGATTGACAGGTGGTTTCTGGAAAGTGCAGTGCAGAAATACACTGCTTCGAAATGTGGAGATAAATGTTTAAAGTTATTAGATGCTTTAGAGCAAAAATAGATGCTTTATTTTCAGTGCTACTGAATCAGAACATTTTCTTGTACAGACAACCCAAAAGAATCGACCAATTTTAAGAAAAATAATGAATAAACTTGAGACTACTTTGTTCTTTTGCAGTGCACAGTAGATTCAAGGGTGTGAATTGGTTTCCAAATACAGATAAATTCATGGTTAGTGACCTCTGTTGTGTAAAAGCAGAAATCTGAGCTGTAAAAACACACAAAGCCGTGCACAGGAGCAGCATTTTGCAGAAATGAGACATCTGAACATGAGAATACGGATCACAGCTCTGACATAGACTCCTGTGGGTGCATTTTATCTGCACTGAAGACTGTAAGACATGCAGTCAGATTACTGGGAGAACCAGGCAGCGTTATGTAACAGTGTCATTCTTAGTTTTAGCCGGAGGAAAACACACAGGTTGGTTAAATGTAGGTTTCTGTGACAGATATTGACAATGCATTGAGACGTGTGTTAGTCATTGTTGGGAGGATTTGTGTTTGTGGACCACTAATCTGAAAAAGGTCTACGACAAACACAGCCACGCACACTGGGGAGGACTGAATTTAAAACACACACACACACACCAAGCACAGGCGTAACCACGGAGAATTGGCCATGCTTTGCTAAGTTTTCGTCTCACACCTACAATACGAAGGTTACAGTCTGAGAATAACAAGACGCGCAGCACAGTGTAGAGGAAGGAGCGGCGTGCTGCATGTAATTTCATCTTACATGACACCCGGCATTATCTCAAGTTCAGTCATACAAAGGAGGCGTCCCTGTGGAAGACCTTGATTTGGAGGTTGTGGCAACATAATACAAGCTTGCAGTCTTTTCTCCTTCTCTGACAATGGAGACATCCACACGAGCAGTGATATTGTTTGCGGCAATATATATTAATACTAGCATGTGTGGTGCCGTACGCGCTATAAAGTCACAAAGATGTGTTTTGTCCCAAACTGAAGACACATGACGTATTGAATGTGACACTACCTTTCAGGCAGCGAGAAAAATATTCAGAAAAATATGAAAACTATTTATATAAAGACAGAAAAACCTGTTTAAATCCTCAGAAGGACAGATTTAATGTGATGCTGCTTGGCTAAAAACAAATCCTGTTATTCATTTTTTTGAAGAAAACACTCGCCAAAACAGGCATCAAATGGAGACGCACCCACACACACACACACACACACACGTATGCTGACTACACATGTTCACACACAGTCAACATCACTTCCTGGAATGACGTCCTGACAGTGCACGACCAAAAGCCAAAAGCTGGGAGGGATATTTGACTTGACAGTCCATGCTGAGGCAATTTTCCAACATGGTTGAACAACAAAGTTCTATTGTACTCTAGTCTGAGCTGCATTGTTTAATTCTCTTCCGACTAGTCATCGTTTATACAAGCTTATGATTCCCTTTCAAAGTAAAAAAAAAACCAAGCCAACAGTGGAAAGAGGTTAGTAGAATAAGAGAATAAGAGTCCCCTCTAGTTCTGTGACATGCACTACTCCCTCGTCTGGTCCACAGTCTGCACTGAGGCCTGCTGGTGAGTAATGTGTGGTGGGCGTGAGCTCAGAGGGGTCGGCGGCCAGCGCGCAATCCCCTCAAAGCCGCTTTTGTGATGCTGCTTGCTCGAACGCTCACGTCAGGCCTGGGCGAAGACGGAAGGAGGGGACAAGGGGTGGGGGGTGGAGGAGCTAGCAGCACCTCTGTGAAGCAGGGAAGAGAGAGTGTGTGGATATAATGATCACGTCAGGTGTCTCCACTGGAGACTGTTAAGTCAACGAATTAAAAGGTGATGAAGAACTTTCTTTTATAGACACAATGAAGAGCATGAAGCAGCTGCAGTGGCATAAATTAAAGTCACAAAATTTGATTGCAAATAATTTTATGAGACAGGGAGAGAATCCTGCCAACATATATGCTGGAGCTTGAGATAACACATATGTTTACATCACAGGCATCTCAGTTTAAAAAATGTGAGTGGACTACACTAACCAGGACGCATGTAGCTCATAGCTAACCAGCCGGCTAATTTAACAAAGAAAATTTAACTCTAGCATGCTAATTTCTCCAGTGTAATCAATTAATAGTAACCTGTTTGTAAAGCAAAGCACTTTTCCAAACAAAGTTACAAATGTGTTTACACAAGAACAGACAGCAAAATAGCATCAAATGCAGTAAAATGTCAGAAATAAAAGAGAAAATGCAAAGAGAAAAACCCCAAATAATCACCAGGGCAGAAAAGACCACTGAATACTGAGAAGCAAGTTAATGAATTTAGTTCCGAGCTGATATTTAGAAGAGATCACGGAGGTGGCACGATGTTGTTGTTGCAAAGTTCACAAATCAAAAAGCTCTCAAATGTATGTAAGAGTCAGAATGTGGAGTTATTTAAAAGTGAAACTTTAAAGACCCTAAAAATGTTCCAAAAAAAACCAAAAAGTACACAAGTGCATTTCTATTCTTGACTAAATAAGCAACAACAACATTTTTCAGTACAGGCTGATATATAAAGAAAAAGACTCAAAAACTGAGCTGATGTGCTTCATCAGGACTGTGTGGGTGTGGTTTGACCACATGTCACTGACTGTGGCCTGGAAAAGAACAGAGAGGGAAAAAAAACTCCATACAGAATACAGAAATCTCTAATCTGTAATTGCCCAAACTGCTGCAACTTTAGCAGATAATTGTGTGAGCTTGTAGGCTTGAATAGGTTTCCTGGCCCTTTGACTTTGGACCAGGCTGCTGCTAGCAGAGTTTTGTTGCAGTGTCTAAGATTGAGTGGAGCCAAACCATGTAGTGCTTAAAAAGAACTCAGTAAAACCTTAAAATGAATTCTAAAATCAACTGGTTGGCAAAGAAAAACGGCTAAAATGAGACAATCTCTTGTTTTTTAATGACACCATGTTAGCCTTTACAGTTATTCACAGGCTAGTTATCATGTATAGTTACCGAATAGACCTAAATAGCTGGTGCACTGAAACAATGAGGGGCATATGGTTTGAAAAACAAAATCTACTGTATGAAAATAGCTCGAAAACTGACTGTGATCATTCAAAGTAACTGAGGGAGCTTTACCGCTACATGTAAAAGCATAATCACCCATTCATATCCACAGCTGCACAGCTAAATACCTCCAACATCGAGGGCGAATTGCATCACCTAAATGCCCCCTGTTGCAGCTGATGTGGCTGCACGTTAGTAGCTAGTTTACCCAGTCTGTATGTGTGTGTGCACAAGCTGTAAGCCCAGGGAGGGGAAGAGGGAGAGTCATCTACAAGAAGATGTATGTAAACCCATTTCCAAACAAATGGGCCTGACTGCACGGCAACGGGGAGAGGTGCCATAAGCGTCCGGCGTGCATAATACCCGCATGAATCAAGACTTCCCGGCTGCTGAACGTGACCACACAAGCTCTTGTATGAATAGCACGTGTCACCCGCGGTCGCATATCATCAACAACACCCTGCGACCCCAGCAGCAAGGGCCTCGTTCTGAAGTTGAGAGTCACTCATCATGACTATACACGCCTCGAATCTGGAGCTAGCTAGCCTCGCTCAGCCAGTCATGCATGTTTATGTTGCGTGTGTGATGAAGACGCAGTTCAATGTAATGCATGCAAAACCTGCATTGCGTAATAGAAGGGGATGTGTGTCAAAGTGTGGCCTGAGGACACACAGGGGCCCCATGTAGGCTTTTAAAGGCTCATACCAGTGTGTTGCACAGTTTTTTGCATATGCTTTTGAATGCACACTGCAGATTTTTAGAGTTTTTTCTACTCTAGCAAGCAGCCATTTATTTCCATTCACTTCTATACAATATGAAAGTCAATGAGCCCTCTCTTGCAGCAAACCATTTTGCAAATCACATTACTGTTCCCCTACTGTTCCAGGCAGCCATTGGCTTCCATTCATTTCCAAATGGTATGAAAACCAGTCAACAGAAACTTTCTTGAGTTATGTAATTCATCACAGTGAAAATCAAATCTGTAAATGTTATATTATCCTCTTGTGGAAATGCAGTTTAAGCACAAGTTGCTTTATCTCAGAATGATAATGTTACTTTTACAGAAAGAGAGTTTGAAGAGTACAAATAAAAATAAAAAACTGGGAAATCAGTTGAAATCATTGGCTGTCTGGGAGATGGGGAAAATAAACGGCATGTTTTTTGAGTTAACATGATTTGTAGCAATGATTTTACATCATTTTCATATCATACATGAATGAATGGAAGCCAGTGGATTCCTGGAACGGTAGGAATAAAACAATCAGAGCTCTAAAACAGCAACGTGACTTCCTGTGATGCAAAATATGCAAAATCTGATCCTGGTAGCTGCAAAAATAAAGTGCAGCAAAAAGTATATCAGGGATAAAACATGAACATAATAGACTTAAAAGGCTATAACAACAAGTCAAAGTGTAGCAGTTGGCTACATTTACATAGGAACACTTATAAGTACTGATTTTGGAGTTTATAGCACTCAATGTTCATATCCTTTACTTTCCGCTCCATCCAACCCTCACTGGTCCCATTAGAGCTGCAGATTTTCTGCTCATTTGCAAAGCATCATGGATCATCAGATGGATCGTCGGAACGTGATGGCGAACACTGTGCGCTGTCTGTCTCTGCGTATGCATCGCACCTGCACCTCGACACGTGTACATACTGTGCAGAGACATGCAGGCTGGATAAAGTGGGTATATATGTAGGGATACTGTGCACACACTCACACATACACTAGATTCTATGGAAGCCACGTGTGCAGCTTCCTGTGCTCTACAAGTGGAATATTCATAGACGCACGCACAAAACACTTGGACACACTTAGTCCATGTAGACCGTGCAGGCCGGCTGCCTCCATCCCGAGAGGCCTGGCTCTGAGTCAGGGCCCCGCCGGCAACTCCAGCGACCCCTCATACCCCTCAGCTCATACATGGCTGCAACAGTTTGTGTGCGTGCAAAGCATGTGTCTACAAACATAGAGTTGTGTTTGCAGGCATTCGAGAGCCTATGTGAGTGTGTGTGAGTGTGAGTGTGTGGTTGGGGGGTGGCAGGTTTTCCTCCAGTGCGATGCAACGAGGCCATCATTTATCCCTGATTGGGATGAAGGCAGTAGTGTTGGATTTGCGCTACAATGCGGCGCCCATAAAGACAGGGAGACGACATTTCCTCCCCATTTCCCTCATGAATATCAAAGACGGAGGCAGCGCCACCACCACAACAGCACATAAGGAAAAATTACAGCCCTATTATTTTATTTGCATTACCTGTAATAGGCAGCATATTAGGTGCTGTATTTATTGCCTTATCAGCACCAGCTTGGCTGTAAACATTTGCAGATTTATTAGCCACGCGGGCTTTGCCCAAACATCACACGTAATTACTTAGCAAATACTGCAAAGACGGTATCTGGAGGGTTTTTTTTCCTGTTGTTGTTGTTTTTACTACTTTGTGGGCTTTGCGATGGATTGACCAGACTTAGCCGAGAGAAAGCAGGCAGCGCTGGTGTTGGAGGTTGACGCATCTATCACAGATGGGAGATCTTAGAGGCGAGTTTTTCCTGCTGCTGGCCCGGACCCAGACATGCCTATAGCCTCGACAGGGAATCAGAGAGTGGCTGTTATTTGTACAGCTTTATATCCAGAGTCACTCCTTTCGGGGATGTGGTTAGTGTTGTTTTTTTCTCTACCTGAGCGCCCGCTTCCATCCAATTATGTTGTTTGTCTTCTCAAAGGCCTCAATACCTCTAGCTTTGCAACCACCCACCCCCACCTCCTTGCTCTTCCACACACTCTGTTCCACAAAGTTAGATAGAACTAGATCCATTAAGTTGGTGAAATGAGCAAAAAAAAAGCAGAGAGAGGGTTACCCTAGGTGCGCCCGTTCTTCTGTTATCCAATTTTACTGGGATTTGGAGTGATTTGCGCCTGGCTCCCCGAGGGAAATAAATACTTTGATTAATGTAATCCTGGGCAGGGAGGTGCCACAGCCCCCCCCCTTCCTCCTCTATCCTCAGGGAACGCCACTGTTTAACAAACAAAAACAAAAAGCAGGGACTATGGAGAGACATGCACGGTGGCTACAAACCAGGCTGCTGAGGACTTCTATAGATTTGACTTCCTGCGGATTTAGTTTTATTTATTAATTACTCTGCTTAATAACACAATATCATTCTTGATTAGCATGTGTAATACAGTCTAATAGAACAGAAAAATACCAGCGTGTCCGGCCACTGATTTGCATACACAATAACGCTGTGGTTTGTTGTGATGCTGCTGCTGCTGCTGGAAGTGGGGGTGCTTAGACATGTGTGTCCATGCTGATGTGTTTTACATCTGTATGTATGTGTGTGTGTGTGTGTGTGTGTGTGTGTGCACAGAGAGAGACAAGAAGGGATGTGGCCGAGACTGTGAGGCAACCAACATCCAATGAGAGATGGGTGGAGGGATGAGGGTGGGGGTGGGGTGAGGCTGAAGACTGACAGACAAAGCACCCCCCCAACACACACACACACACCTCTCTCCCCCCTCAACCAGGCACACACACACACCTCTTTTCTCTCCCTCTCTCTCCCCTACCCCTCTGACTCAGAAAGCTGCACTTCATCCTATCTTTGCCGATCTGTCCCCCGTCACTCACCTCCTCACCAGCCGGCACTAGTGGTTTTGTGTGTGTGTGTGTGTGTGTCTCAAACAAACACCTGCCTTTGTATCAGGCCACATAGATGAATCTTTTCCTCCCTCATGTCACGTTTTCACAAAAAAAAGTGACCTCTCTGCAGCTTTCGACATTTATTTTCAAATTAAATCACACCTCTACGTTATTTTATTAGTTATATGTTTTTCTAAGGTGGCTCATTTGAATCTGTTGCTCATTCTCTCTGTCCACAAATAAAAACTTGATTAATTTTGCCTAATTGAAACACTTTTTTATGGGTTTTTTTTTTTTTTTGCTTTAAAAAAAAATCTATTTTCAAAATTTAAATTAAAGCCAAAACACACACGTAGAAGAAATTACCAACAACCTTGTAAACACCAAACACACCCCTGACTATTTACTCTCACCACTGAGCCCTATTTTAGACCAAATTATGACATCCCTATTGATTTCCAATCGCAAATCAATCCCAGCTGTGCTGATACATGTCTGAGCCATGACTCATGCTGAAATGAGCAGTGAGCACCACTAGAGTCCTGTGATAACACTAAACATAAAATCTTTACCTGCATGTCAGCCCATTTACAAGCTGTAGGCACACAGAGCTGCGCTGCTAACACAGGGCAATTACCAACCCCATGCAGTGGAATAAGAGGTGTATATAACTCTATATTGGCCTTTATTAATAGAATATTAATAAAGTGTCTCAGTCTCGTTTGAATGGGTTAAGAAAAAAAAATCCCATTCATGTCCTAAATTGAAGGCATGTTTAATGCTTACACTGATATTCAGTGTAGCCCATTTAATTAACGGTATAGTAGCTACATTATCATGTAAGTGCTCCAAGTTGGATTCGGCTTTAAATCAAGGTTTGGCCTGACGTGAGACGCACTCAGCGTATGTCGTTTGGCATTAGTGACTGGACCAAAGGGAAGAAAATAAATTATGTAGCCCATAGGCAACTTAAGTAGGCTATAATTAAAACGGCAGGAATTGCATCAATTTAATCTGAATATTGTAACCAGGGGTGCAGTGGAAGCTACAGGCTCCCACACTGGGTTGAGACACCTTTTGGAGGGTGACATAAATCTGCATGTCAGGTGTCTGGAGTTTATGGCTGCTGTAGAAAGTAAAACCAAAGTGATGAGACTGTGAGGATGTTTTATGAGGGAGAGACAGCTGATTGATGTTGTGGGTAAATAGATTTCTCTTCATATTAGTGACTGTTTTTGTCTTGTGATCATCTCCAAGTGGACATTTTTATTCCCCAATGAATGTGATCATATTTTTATATTTTTAAAAAATGAATGAAATCACCTTTAAAAACAGCAGAACCCCTCCCTCATCACCTCACCTGATTTTTACATTTACATTTGTGTTTACCGGTGCACTGTCTGGAGACATGTGCATGCAGGCTACTTGTGATAGATTTCGCTTGTGACTGGGGAAAAGCAAGTTCATGAAAGCATCTTGATAAATTAGCCAATCTGCTCCTGGAGGAATAAATAAATGGCCTCCTGCTCCCTCCTGCTACCAATAACCGTCATTGTTACACCATGACAGAATGGGTGCATAATGCAGAGTAATAACGCACAGTGCTGCTTTGATGCTTTGCTGCTGCTGCTGCTGCTGCTGCTGGTGGTGGTGCTGGTGATGATGACGATGATGAAGAATAACACTGGGTAGTGCAACACTAAATGGCCGGTCAAGCATGCAGTGAAATTGCAATGCACTAATTCCCGGGATGATTCATGACTCCTGCACAGCCCTCATTTGCTAATAATTCTTAAAGTCGCCGGTGAGTCATATGTTTCCACAAAGAGCTGCTGGCTCAGACGTATGGCTCATAGGCCACTGCAGATGGCGACTGGCTTAAAACAGCGTGCAGTGCCTGTCTGATCACACACTATTTGCATATCAACCACTGATCAATACGAGCAGCTTTCTCCATGCAGATCCTGAGAAAATAATAATGCGGGTCCATCCTAGAATAAAATCAGGAGGGATATCTTTTTTTAAAAAAATGGGATAATTAAATTAAGTTTTTTTTTTAATTGCCTCTGGGATTGAGGGATGGACAAGTATATAGAATAATATTAGCGACAGCAGGAATTAGTAAGGTATCGCACATCAGCAGTGCTCTATTTATTAAACAGCTTCATATGTGCAGCCCCAGTGCCTGGCATTGTTTTTCTGTCGAGGCCTCTGGAAATCTGTCCCCATTTAGTCATTTCCCTCCTATAACCCAGTGATATCTTAATTGTCACTCCCGCCATCATGTCTGCCCATGATGGCAGCTATAAGAAGGCACCTCTACACTGCAAAAATATAGACATGAATATAACATTTAATCTCTCTTAAAAAAAAAAAAAAAAGCAGCTCACAGTGAGGTGGTTTGAAATGCATGCAGTGCAAAACAACTGAAGCAGAAGATTAAATCAAAAGATTAAAGTCAAGTTTGCTATTTTCTTGCAAAAGTAAATCTCAGAAGAAAAGTTAAAAAAAAATGCACAAGTGGAATCAGCTCAACAGGGTCAGATTTTTAATGTATAAAATAAAGTTATTCTAATAAAAAATAAAAACATGAAAATGATTTAGAGGTTTCACATAAAACGGATTTTTTTTTTTTTTTTTTTTTTGCAGTGTAGGTTTTTACATATTTGCAGAATTTGCATCACGAGTGAGCGCGACACCTGGCGGCAGTTATGATTTTTATTATTATCATTTATGATGAAGCCAACAATGAAGATCGATTTGACCTCCACAGCCTGAGCTGCAGCAACAACTGTGCACAGCAGACACTCAAAGAAAACACGCATTTCTTTCAGCTTAGCACTGTAAAAAAATGAAATAGATAAATATAATTTCCAAAAGGAAAATAGCGCATTACTACTTTTCAGTTATGCACCACAAAATGACACTTTGGCCTTATTTTAAAACATCGCGATAACTTAGTTGCTTCTCTAACCCAGTCACCAGCCAAGTGATCATTGCTGCATCATGTCCACTCAGGTGAAGCCAAACTTAGGCCACAGTCAAGTTGTTTTCCATTAAGATGTAAACTGCATGGGAAGCCGCAGGGATCACAGTAAACAGTGAGAACCGAACAGCAGCTTCTGTCTGATTTCCGCCTCCATGCCTGAAGTGCTGATGCTTCGTTACTGTAACGCGTTACCGCCGGGCACCGGTGCTGCTGGCCCGGGACACCGAGGCTCTTTTCATCTCGACTCCAGTGCACAAACATACAGCTTAATGCGACTAGTGTTTCCCCCTTTTATTGGGCTCACCATGGCTACCAAGTGCTGGGCTCAGAAATGCACTCCCCATCAATGAAGGAGAAGGAGTTAACCCGTGAGAAAAAAAAAATTACCCTTAAAGCAAAGTGCAGCGAGAAGCGAAAAGTTGTCCACAGACTCGGGTTAATGTGTGATAGATCCACAGTGATGTCGCACAAAGTTGTGACAGACACTGATATGCAGTGCTTTAGGTCGTTCAGGATCATGCTGGCTGCTGTTCACTAATTGCCTGTGACCACATCTCTTTCATGCATCTGCACATTTTTAGAAAAATCTGTCGTTTTTAGTTTGAGCTCTTTTTCTTGACATTCCCTCCTTCACTCGCTCCTTGGACCGGCTCCAAGACAAAAGCAGGAGAATCTAAAGAACAAACCGGTCAACATTCATTACCATCCAAAGCTGTTTATGCGCAATCGCAAGCTTTTGTCTGTGTGGAGGAGAGCAGCTCAGGAGCGAGCTGCGGTCGGCAGGCTGCTGCATATAAACTTTAAACAAACTTTGCAGCGGTGATATCGATTTATATTAAAGGATTTCATATTGCACTTGCCTACGCGATCCCTCTGGAGGATTTAACCGAGGGGTCTCTCTCTCTCACACACACTCTCCCCCCTCCTCTCTCTCCCTGCTTAAAATGTGATTGATTGCACTTTTCTCCGGTGGACATTCACTACAAAACAGCACAGCTTATCCATCTGTCCGCTATTTATATAAAAAGCAAGAGGAAAAAAAAAAAAAAAAAAAGCTGGTGCGCAAAAGCAAACAGCACCGCGCGTATTGATTTTTACGCATTCGGGGGGAAAATGGAAAAGGACACGCATTTGCAATTCGGTTTTAAATATAAGTTAGAGAAGATGTGGCTGCATGAAGGCGCAGAAGTGGGCTGAAATATCACGTAAAGCGACCGACAGTCTGCAAGGAAGCATCTAACCACAGCTACAGTGCAGAAAACGCGCAGGAGGGCGATAAACTCCAACATTCCTCAAGCGTAAAAAAGAAATCCGCATCGATAACTGTTGACTTACCTTGTGTCCAAGAACAGGGAAATAGCTTCACATTGTTCCCATGGCGTCTGTAAATGGTTATCTCCCTTTCCTACGACTCGGTGCTCCCTAAGATTTTCTTTCCTCTGCCTCAACTGAGCAGGAGCACTCCTCGGCTCCCGCTATTATTTTCACTAAAATATATGAAAATTTATGCAAATGAAAATCAGCACTAACTGTTCGTCTCTTGTTATACTTGGGGATGATTTTTTTTTCCTCTCCCCCCTTTCTTTCTTTTTTTTTTTTTTTTTTTTTTTTTTGCATACAAAATAAATGAACTCCCCCAGCAGGGAACTTGGGGACCTTTTTATAATAAGCAAATAAATAATAAACACATCATATATCAGAGAGGAGTGTTTTTATCGGCGCACGGTGATTTCGAGGAGCATTTCTGAAATGGCTTTTTGAATCTTTGAACCTTTTACATGTTACATGTTGTTTTTTTTTCATTTGAGGGTGATCTTGTGTATGGAGCCCTCTTCTCCGCTTATGTACCCTTGGTGTCACGTTTCTGCTGGCCGCCTGAGACGCCCTTTCAGAGCGTGCAGTGCGGATTGAACAGCAGTAATTTAGACAGAAATCCTCACTGTATATTAATGAATAGAGGGCCCCATGGCTCTGGCCCCTAGCCTGCCTATTCAATGTAAACAAATCCACGAGGCTCCCTCGGTTTTGAGCCCAGTCCAAATTAAATCTACTGGGATGAGAAGAAGAAGAAGGGGGGGGGGGGGGACTGGCATGGAGTACACAGCCTGTGCACAGCTCCACTGCCTTATATTTGCCCTTAAATCCCTTTCGCAATAAAATCTTTGCGTCAGCTTTGATTTGGAGAGCTTATGGGTTTAAGGCGTGACATGTAGCTCCAACCTATAAACAAAATACTGTTAATCCTGTCAGGAAGTCACCTGCCACAGCCCTTGTTTCGGCCAGGTGGACTCAGCAGGCTGCAGACACCCTGAGCTCAACCAGTGGATGCAGTGGGAGCTATATATCTGGCACTTGTTACCACCCATGGGTGCATCCATAGGCGCAGGGGTCCCACACATTAACAAAGGCCCCGTTCATCTGTGGGGTACTGTGGTCATCTCCAGGGGTGGTGCACATTTTAAGGGCGATATCTCAGGACTTTATTTTATTTTTTCTGAAGCAGCATCGCCACCCCGTACGCACGAATCCCCCACGGACTGCTCAGTTCGCCCTTGTTTCTGCTGCCACTCTCTTCCTCTGTGCTTCAGTGAGGTTGCCTGTGCGCGGCGTTTCCGCATGGAAGCATCCCCGCAACCTTTGTGCGTTAACTCCTGAGGAGCCGAGGCGCAGAGCTGCGGAGGCTCCTCTGCCCTCGGATCATGACGTGCACTTGTCCTCTCACATGCTGCTCTGAGGTGCGTTAAAGGGACGACTCAGTGTGCGGGATGGTTGTCTCATTGAATTAAAAATAATCATATATTTATAAACCTGAGCTGGTAGATTTTGACAGGGCAGTTTTGAAATGCTAAAGGAAGCATTTGAACACACCATGTAGCTTCATATAGAGCATGCAGCATCCAGTAAACCTTTTTTTTTTTTTTATTCTAACCCTTTCCTATATTTTCATTAGTGGCCCAGAGGGAATTGAACCCTAACCGCGGCAGCACTGACGCCTTATTCTATTACACAATCAAGTCAGGCTACCAGATTATTATAATTGCTGCCAACAGATCTTACAATGTCAAATGTGCATGCAAGGTTTGCATAAATTAATCCTCGATATGTTTGCAACAAGAAAAACAGAGGAGAAAACCACTGACTGTCTTTTTATTGACTAAATGGAGTTTATCCATGTGTCAACCTTTATGATGTGCAGTTATAATAAAACTTATACTTTCAAACAGGTGCACTTATACATAGACACAGAGGAAAGAATATAGTGAAGAATCAAAGGTGTCAGTTTGAGTCATGATGATCAGAAAGCAGAGGTCACAGTTTATGGACCTCTTTTATTTACCCCTTCACCCCTGGTGGTGTACTAGTATCTCAGTACTGTTTACTACCAAGTTGTCTTCCCCGTTTTGTTTGGACTGCAATTAAAAATCAGCCAATTGGAACAGCCGGAAGGAGGGCTCTTGCGCCCGCAGCAAGGCTGGCGAGACCTGCCAATCACACCCCGGGTAACCAATCAACGGGGACGCACAGGGTAAACATCCGAGCGTCGTCGGGCTTGCAGGGGGGTGGGGGTGTTTGGGGGCGGGACTACACGGCCCGTCAGGGAGAGAGAGAGCGACAGAGAGATATAGAGAGAGAGAGGTGGAGAGAGAGAACAAGCGAATGAGAGAAGAGGCTTGCAAGCAGCGCCGTACACTGTTATACTGGACTGTACTTCAACGGGAGTTTGCGGTTTGGCAGGTTTATATACATCAAAACAGAACAAAGAGAGAGGCTCCACAGTGCTATAAAAGAAGAGAGAGAAAAGAATAAAGCGAGGGAGAAATCTCGGCGACTGAATTACAAAAGAACTAAGGACACTCTGCTAATGTTTTTCACATCCAAAGGGGACATAAACTGGGACTTTGGACATTGTGGAGAATTTGCAAGGCTTTTTGTTTTTTGCGACCTCCAAAAGTTTGTTTGGGACAACTCTTTTTTCCTGTATATTTGAATTTTAATGTTCACAATTTCATCCCAGTGCAAAACTTTCTGAACGGACTGCACATGGTTTCAAAGGGCTTTTGAAAAACCTGGGATTTTATTCGTCCACATCCATGCAGAACTGTTTGAACTAGAATGTTGTAAATACATGCGGATTTTATTCAGCTTTCTGTCGCCGTTTTTGAAGCTTTTTGGCGTTTTTTACGCACGTCGATGGTATTTGCCAAAAATCTACCCATACTTTTAAAGTTTGAATAATTCATGAGATACAATTTGCCCGCTCGAAAGAAGTGACTGTAAAAAGGGAGGGGGGTTATCCACAAACATATTCATAAGGGTTGACGGAATGGCCACCGCGGCTTCCAATCCTTATCTGCCCAGCAATAGCATCTTATCGTCCGGCTCCATCGTGCATTCTGACTCCGGAGGTGGTGGCATGCAGCCGGGCAGTGCTGCGGTTACCTCGGGGTCTGGGGGCTACAGGGGAGACCCCTCAGTCAAGATGGTACAGAGTGACTTTATGCAAGGCGCAATGGCAGCGAGCAACGGGGGACACATGCTGAGCCATGCCCATCAGTGGGTGACATCCCTCCCGCACGCCGCAGCGGCTGCAGCAGCTGCCGCGGTCGCTGCAGCCGAAGCCGGATCGCCCTGGTCGTCGAGTCCCGTCGGGATGACGGGCAGCCCGCAGCAGCAGGACGTGAAAAACTCCGGCAGAGACGATCTGCACACGGGCACCGCGCTGCACCACAGGCCCCCTCACTTAGCTCCCCACCAGACTCACGCCGGGGCTTGGGGTAGCACGACTGCGGCTCACATTAACTCCATATCCGGGGGCCAGCAGCAGCAGCAGTCGCTGATCTACTCCCAGCCGGGGGGCTTCACTGTGAACGGGATGCTGAGTCCTGGGAGCCAGAGCCTGGTACACCCGGGCTTGGTGAGGGGGGACACCCCGGATCTGGACCACGGCAGCCACCACCACCACCATCACCACCAGCATCCGCATCACCAGCACCACGGCGGCGTCAACAGCCACGACCCGCACTCGGACGACGACACGCCGACCTCGGACGACCTGGAACAGTTCGCCAAGCAGTTCAAACAGCGGAGGATCAAACTGGGCTTTACGCAGGCGGACGTCGGCTTGGCTTTGGGCACCCTGTACGGGAACGTTTTCTCTCAGACAACCATTTGCAGATTCGAGGCTCTGCAGCTCAGCTTCAAAAACATGTGCAAGCTCAAGCCTTTGTTAAACAAGTGGCTTGAGGAGGCCGACTCGTCCACCGGCAGCCCCACCAGCATCGACAAGATCGCGGCGCAGGGCAGGAAGCGAAAGAAGCGCACATCCATCGAAGTGAGCGTCAAGGGGGCTTTGGAAAGCCACTTCCTAAAATGCCCCAAACCCTCGGCCCAGGAGATCAGCAGCCTGGCGGACAACTTGCAGCTGGAGAAAGAGGTGGTTAGAGTCTGGTTTTGCAATAGGAGACAGAAGGAAAAACGGATGACGCCCCCAGGAGTGGCACAGACGCCGGAGGATGTGTACTCTCAGGTCGGCAATGTGAGTGCAGAAACACCGCCCCCCTCCATGGACTGCAAAAGAATGTTCAGTGAAACATAGAACAGCACACCAGAATATTTTATATGAAATTAAACTGATAAAAAAAACATACAGACTATCGCCAGGATAGCCAAATTTTTTGATACTGTGATTGTGAGGGAATATGAATAAGACTGCAAATGTGTTATCTATTTTTCACCAGAAAAAAAAGAAAGAAAAAAAACAGCAAGCTCTCCCTTTTTCTTCCCAACCCCTCAGAAAACGCACCGTTAACCTTTTTCCAGGCCCTAAAATGTCTTTACCTAAAAGGTTCCTTCTGCTTTTTTCTTTCAGGGGCATTTTTTAGTAGATTACTTAAAAGATGCAAGTGAAGCGAGCGACCAGAGGGTGACAACTACAAGTTCATTCCACCAGGTAATTTTGGCGCATTAAAACACACCAAGAGGAAACCAAGTATTGTTTTTTATTATTTTTTCTCTCCCCCCTCCAACAAAAAAAATACCCCCCTCATTATCCTGTGTTTGATTGAAGAAACAAAGGAGCAGGCATTTTGTATATTTAGAAATGGGACTGAACCGCCCCCCCTCCCCTCTCCATGCCCAACAATAACAGAGGGGAAAAACTGCAACAATATGAAGAAGAGTGACATCCACGAAGCTTCCATCATGATTTACAGCTGTTTGATTTTTTCTGAGGTGGATTGCATGGTTTCTTTTACACACACACGGAGGATTAGGGATTTTTTCCCCCCATCTTGAGGCCCTCATGAAAGAAAAGACAACCAGGACCAGGACTGTCCCAGCCTGATCTCAAAGATCACCTTCTTTTAGTCTTTCACATGGGTTTTTTTATTATTATTATTTAATGGACTTTGACACCGTGAGTGGATTTTTTTTCCTCTTTTTTTCCAACAAATAGAGCATAAGACATTTGAAAAGACTTCAGCTGCACTTATTTGAGAAAAAAAAATCTGAAAATCTGTTGCCAAGTGTGACTGAGTGGGTGCTGTGGATATACTATTAATGCTGCCCTTTCTAAGCAGTGTTCTTTGGTAGGTTTTAATAAACAAAACTCTGTAAAGCCGGCAATATAGATCACTAGATCAGATACTGATCTGAGTTATTTACTTTATATTTTTCATCAGAATGACTTGTTTTAATATTTTATTCGGAATACATATGAATTATTCCAAACGGTAATTTATTTCCCCCCCAGGAACTTGTGTAAGATGCTTTCCCTTTCTTGTTTTATTTCAATTTTTTTTCCCTTATATTTTGGTTGTTGCCCTTATTTGTTTAATTTTTTGTATTATCGTTTCTAAAGGAGCACAAATCATCATAAGCTGACATTGACCGTTGTTAGGTAATAAGGGTATATTTTGATGTGATCATTTGATTGTAATTTAATTTCAGTAGTGGTTCCGTACGAGCTGATTGAGACACAATAAATTTGTTAGAATGAAATGCAGTCATCTTGTGTTTTGACATTTCTATTCTTATCATATATTGGGCTGTATTTTGTTTTTAAATTCTTTATTTATGTATTTATTCATAGGAAGGGGAGTTACCCTGTGTGCTGTTTGTGCATGCACAGCAGCAGAGGCTAATGAAGAAAATGGAGGACTATTTTGTCCCAGATGAAGCTGCGAGCTAATAATACCCTCCATTAGGATAATGCACAGCACAGGCTCTCTGCAGAAAATGACAATATTGCACCTTTAAAACTAAAAAAGCGGATTTTATTTATTTACCGAATATAAAAAATATATATATCATGGCGTATTAATGCAGCAGTTGCCGTTTAAAGAGCCAATAAGATCCAAAATGATTGCCTAAGCTTAAATAAATGTCCGCCATCGTTTGTTATCATCATCCCATAACTGTGCGTTACCATTTAACCGGGGACCGCGGCCAGTTGCAGGCCTGCACAATGGCTCGTCTGTTTGTTTACATCTGCTGCCTCTCCAGGCCCTGGGCTCCGAGCAGCGGCCCCAGCCCCAGCCCCAGCCCCAGCCTGCAGCATGGGCAGCAGCCGAGGCCGGGTCCGTTTGTGGCGGGAAAAATAAATAAAAAGCAGTGACATTTCTGAGAGAAAGAGAAAAAAAATCAGAGGGATGACAGGCGCGTTTCTGCTGTGGCTGTTAACGCACAGAGCGTCCCGGTGTCCTGACTGTGTGTTATGTAATATTTACGTTGCAGCTCGTAGTCCAGACTCTGCATCCCATAATACACATAAACACATATTTAGCATAATTATTAGCCTGCTCTGTGAGCGCCTTATTCATGCGCGCGTCAACAAACACCAACTCTAATCTGCAAAATAATTGATTTCCATTCACTGAAGGAGCAGAATTGAATCTTAAGCTGTCTGCTTTGGGCGCACGCAAGATTATGAATGAGTGCAGAACAAAAGTGTCCTCTAACGCTTCCCCTGCACCCCCCCAGCTCGGCAGGTGTTTCTCAGGTGGGCTGCAGAGCTCGGCTGAGAGCTGACGTGTGGTGTCAGTATCCGGGGCACTGGGTCACAGAGCTGACTGACTGTCTGTCCAGAGCTGAGCAGCCTACAGGCTCCGGCTCGACCTGCACCGTGAGGAGCAGTCTGACAGATTCATATCACGACTGTTGTTTCAGGACTGTCGACAGGCAGGGAGCGGGACAGGCCCAGGATGGGATGATGAAATAATGTCCAAAGAGGGGCTGGTGAAGCGCTTGAGTAACCATGGTGTCGTGTGTGATCTTATTTCCTGCAATAAGTCTGGATGATAAAGGCAGCACTTTGGCTGTGAGGCAGCGTTATGTATATGTATAGTATATATATATATATATATATATATATATATATATATATATATATATATATATATATATATATATATTTTAACAACTGTACTGTTTTTTTCGTCACGGCTGCAAGAGGCAAATGTGTTCCTGGGTTTCAAACTTTCTTTCTTGAGTTGTCTTGCTCGCCTATTCAGCAAAACTCACAAAACGTGTCCTCTCGCTGCAGGATTTGAATTTCGCGGATGATTTCCCATACTAGTTGCTTAGCAACTGAATTCAATGATATAGAGAAGTAGGCATCATTTTTCTTTGTCTCCATTAGTAAAAGTGGCAGCAGAGACACGCTGTGCATGCAGTCCTCAAAACTTTAGATTTCATTTATTTACGTTAATGGCGTTTGCAAGGACGTTTGGAAATGTTAGGCCCCTGAATGGAAATAATCAAAGCTAATTATGAGGCTATTGAAAACAACATAAGATGGACTGCTCTTTTAATTGTATTTAAACCAAAGAAAATGTTGCATGCTGATGGAACAAAAGGGAGAAAAATAAGCTTTTAAAATATATATTTAGGCACAGTGAGGCTCTGCTCTGGCCTCACATTGTCTACCTATGCACTTGCTCATTATGCATGCAGCTCCTGTGCTATAAAATCCAATGCAAAGTCACATGACGTGCTAAAATAAGCCTGCCACGCTGCCCAACTCACAAGACCCTCAACACTTGAGCTATCCCGAGCAGTTGACTCTAACGGATCCCATACAGCAGGCCTGTGCGTTTACATTACGCACGCATATGGATCCTGCAAAAAAAAAAAAAAAAACAGCTCCTGGAGCAGCCAGCAGCAGCTTGCATGGTTTGTGCAGAAATATCCCAATCTAGTGAGAGATTTTACCAAGGGCGACACAAAAAGAGTTTCAAATCTCATAATGGGTTTTGATCCGCCTATTCTCCAACAGCTTTGCCTTTTTCATGGGTCTTCAAAACCATGTTGGCAGCAGCATGGGTGTGCGTGTGTACGGCGGCGCTGCACAGGCCTGAGTCTGTGTGTGTGTGTGTGTGTGTGTGTGTGGGAGTGTGTGTGTGTCTGTGTGCACCGATACGTTCAGGCCCTAGGAGCACTTTACTTTCCCTGTTATTGATTTAGGACGCCAGTGGCCCAACAGGCTCGTCGCGCCCATTCGCTCTAATTAAAGCTGCTCGTTGTCACACCACTGTGCCCTTTAAAACAAGACTTGAGCAGGGGGAAGTGGAGGGACTCCGGATTTGTCCTATAAAACCAAACTTTTAATGTCTAATTGTTATTAATATTTCATGTGGCTGTCAGCAGCGCGCGCCCTTCAGTCAGCCACTGACACTCACATGAAGAGTAAATGTAATAAAAATAATCTAATGACACAGAATTATATTCTATACAACCGTCTAAGCAAATAAGAGTCTTTAGGCCCAACTCAAGTGTATTTCAATATTAAAGCATCTCTTTAATATGTATTACAGCCTGTACCTTTGTAGATGCTGTTTAAAGCTGTGAATATGATGTAACACAGTTAGTTTACAAATTAACACACTTTTTAATTATATATACACATTAACACGCCTTTAATCATATTTATTATGTGTGTATATGGTTGTTTACAGGGTTAAAGCACCGACCTCTGATCAGTTTAATATAAAGGTGAATTTATGTGGACGCTGCTGCAATAACTTAGTTTGTATGTGCTGCTGCACCGGGACTCGGGTTATGCTTCCGCTGTGTGTCTTAAAAAGAGCGAATCCGCTGACATGTACAGTGCAGCAGGTCGGTGTCAGGCTCATTCTGACCTGGTGAAAACCTGCACTTTCACAATGGTTCCCCCCTCATACTGTATTTACTCCACGCGTCGAGCGCATGAATATGGATTATCCTGAGCTGCTCTCCGCAGGGAGCCTCACTCCTTCACGTCCACATGGATTTATCTCTGCTGCGGAAAAGACGCGCAGAAAATCTCCCTGTGTCTGGCTGCGACTGCTGACTTCTGATCATTGTTATTACTGTTATTTAAAGTAAGTATCGTATCTTATTCCTTTTATCCAGCCCGCATTTGTTTGGTTATCATGGTGCATGTTAAATATGCTTCACTTCTTATTTATTTATTATTCCTTCTCATTTATTACACATTCTTTAGATGATTCACTGCAGAATTCTCCTATAGGCTCTTTATTGCTTCAATTTATGTTTTATTTAATTTTATGTTAATGTATTGTGTTGTTGTCAACAAATCCAGTTGGCACATATTTGAGTTCATTCATATAAATAAATTAGGAGAGTTAAATGTCTGTAACGGCGGCGGTCATTATTTTCATTATTGTTATTATTATTATTTATTTCAATTTACACAAGGGGGTTTTCTTTATTGCGACACCAGAATATAAAAAATCCTATAAAATTCAGGGCAGCACATGTAAACAGAGCTCATCAGGTCTGTGTTCTGGCTGCAGCAGGAAGAGAAGAAGAAGAGGAAGAGGAGGACGTTTTTAAAATATGACGTGACTCTCGGGGGTTTCCTCTCTATAAATTGTGAAGGTCATGGTTTTGTGAGCAGGCAGGATGGATAGGTAGAGGAGGGGTGAATGGAGTCTGAAGGCAGCTCAGCCATACAGAGGTAATGTGCTTCAGCATCTCATCTGCCTGTCTGCGTTTCCAAAGCACATAAAGCCTGGTGCAGCCTCGTGCTTTTTCCCTTCCCCTCTGTCCAATCTGATTCTGGCTGCTTCACTCAACAATTCAAATACATTTATAACTAATAAACAGGAAAATAGTAATTTGATTATTATTTTTTTCAAATATGGATTTTCAAAATAAAGTAAGATTAAACACTTAAATTTTATTCTTGAGCTGCGTCTGAAAATAGGCCCAAAAAGAGGAGAAAATATAATATTCCTTTAGGCGTTTATAGTGTTTGGTGTTCTGCTTTTAATTTAATGTGTTTCCAAAAATGAATTTCTTTTTGTTTTCTAGTAACGTAATATTCCTATAATATTCAAAATAAATAAAAATTTTATAAAAATTTATAATTTTCCTATTGTGAGATTTTAGAAATCTTAATATTATCCACACCATAAACAGTAACAGTAAATATATTACATTTCTCCCATAATTTTCCTTGTTGGAACTTTCTTAGTTACAGTGGCTTCATACGTTCATTGGTATCACCGTGCTTTTATTATGGTAACTTTCTTAGCACCTTGTGTATTTGCACACACTGTTGTGTTGTTATAAGTTGTGTTTTCTACGGGAACTTTTTTTGGCCGGAGAAATAATGGGTCTCTGCTGTAGGTCAGTCCCCAGTGAGCAGCCCACACACACACACACACACATGGACACACACACAGACACACACTGCACTGATTGAAAAAGTAGAATAAAATGAATCAGGTGCACATTTGTTTGTTTGTGGTCATTTTGTCGACTGCTTGCGTGTGTGTGCTTTTCGCTCGGCCACTAATTTGTCTCAGTCGTGCAGAAACTGTTCGCGGAGAGAGATCCGGTGTGTGACTGAGGGAAAAGTTGCAGCAGGAACAACCAGCCCGCACCAACACACTGACACTACATTTCTACTTTATGGATGTTCGCATTTGCACCATTTCCTGCCTGCATGGCCTCATACTTATTCTATTCATAAATGAGTCGCTTGGAAAATAGAATTGTGTATTATTAGTTTGTTGCAGTCACTGACAGAAAAGAAACAGCTTTTTAATAATATAATCACTTCAATAACAGCATTTAAACCTGGTATTCATGTCGCTTTCTCTCATTATTAATCTCATATTTACCAGAATTAAAACTATTAATTATATAAATTCTTAATTGATTTCTTTCCACAGTAAAAAGCAAACTCCTCTGGTGCAGATATAACCCAGATCTGCTCAGTACAGAGCCCCTCTCTCCTTCATGATGAGAGTCAGAGCAGTGGCCGGCTCCTCTCCAGCTTCCCTGACCGTCCAGCGCCACCCAGTGGCCGCTGCCGCCGCCGCCGCGATTCCACCGCTGCTGTCATTATCTCCCCCAGAATCACCTGCCTTAATTAAAGTCACTTAATAAAGATGACATTTTCATGTAGTGTTGATTATGGAGATTTAGATTTTGAAAGGGTTTGTAGCCACTTTACATGTTTTGTGTGTCATCTTATGAACATTACACTGAAAATTCAGGGATGCACAATTATTATTTTTTATTTGCCACTAGACTGAAACAGAATTAAAATATACATTGTTACTGCAAGTTTACTGCCTGACATTAGACGTTGAATTCTACTTACCGCCAAGTGGATGTTTTATATATATATTATATATTATTATATATTTTTATTTCAGTTCAATACATATTGTCCACATCCTGTGAAAACCACGCATCTCTAAAATGTCAGCTCGTCATAATCGTCATAAAACACCCCTGTTTTCAACTATCTCAGATCACCCAGTGAGCTTTTTAAAAGTGTTATTTATCTGAAGCACACACACAGGAGCACTGAAAAATTCAGAATCACCAAATAAGCAGATACGTGGTTTTCACTGCAGCAACGAGCTGTTAGTTGAACAACTGTAAAGTTGCACATTTAAATAGAGAAAGACCAATTTCTGTGACACGGTAAAATCAGTTGTCTTGTGCATGAGCTTTGGCAGAGACGGAGTGTGTGAGGATGCTTCTGACGGCTGCATGGTTTGGCCTTTTTTTTAAGATTGTATTAGATGCTGCTCTTCTGAATATATTCTCTTATATAAGAAAGATATATTCAGATTTTTTATCAGTGTATCTGGTTTGGGGAAATTCTCCCACTTCCACTTAAAATGCATTGGATTATCTAAATGTGCATTATCACAACAGCTATTTTTCATAGCTCATGAAAAAGTTGACATGAAATGGTTTTTCCAAAGACACAGTCCTGGTATTCACTATTTTTGGAGTTGTATTACCACCTTAATTGGTTTCCTGCAGAACTCTGTTGTGCAACATTTCTGTATTTATGCAGTTTCTGTGTAAAATGAACGCCTCTCTTTTACTCAGTCTCATTCACGCACTGTCTTGTTTCAGGGTCAAACACGTGCTCCACCCGCGCCGATGAGCCCCATAAAAGACGACCAGGCCCAGGCTTTATTGGTTGCCATGGGAACCAGGAAGCTAGTTAGTGATCTTTCACATCTTCTCCTGCTGTTTATTCGTGTGACATGATGAGAGGCAGCTTTTCAGCCAGTGCACATGTGTTTGGAAAGCATTGTACAAAAGCTGCAACACCCTTTGAGGATTATTCCGAGCAGGGCTGCTTTGTTGGTGCTGATGGTATCCATACTCATCACCCATGTCTTACACGCTATATTTTAGTTGTAGAAGAAAAACTGTATCATTTACGAAGGGAAAAGTGGAAAAAACAGAAGACTGATCAAAGTCTTGCAATGAAACATTAAGGAAACGTATTAGAAATAGAAATATATCAAAAGTGAAAGCATCAAAGTTATGATACATTATTCTGAGTGATGTGTTCACTTGTGGTTTGTTCAGCTACTC
Source organism: Trachinotus anak (assembly GCF_046630095.1). Taxonomy (NCBI): domain Eukaryota; kingdom Metazoa; phylum Chordata; class Actinopteri; order Carangiformes; family Carangidae; genus Trachinotus; species Trachinotus anak. Next base: position 1,770,145 of record NW_027273877.1, on the reverse strand, counting down.
ATTTTTCCAAGCTCGCTAACTTGAATTTAACAATTTGATGACATTTTTAGATAAAGATAAAGAGTGTGTCATTTCCTTTTGAAATGCAGTAAAAGAAAAGATGCATTTAATAATCAGAATAACAATCCTGCAGGGACTTTCTCAGGACCAGGGGGCGTGAGTGGCATCTGTACATGAAGTTATCTTTGAACAGATTGCCCAGAGATACTAAGTGCAGCCTGTGATGTAAAAACTTCTTGGTCCCTACCCATAATCCCTCTCAACCGAGAAATTGAACCCAGCTCCACCCTGCATCCAGCCGGGCCCGCGTCTCGCAGCGAGAGCTCGGCTGCTTCCAAAGCCTCGTGTCAAAAAGCTGGTCAGCATTTCAAAGGACTCCCAACATTCGTGGAGACTGACGCCCACAGCCTCCAACGAGCCGCTGCCAACAATCGCTGTTTATGTTGGCTCCGGGAACCATCGTACAGGGAGAAGGGTGCGGGAGTTGCCAAGTAATGACTTGCTAACCTCAAAAAGTAGAAAAGAAGAAGAGATTCTCCAAAGATGTGCCAGGACTTTCTGCTCGTGAGCACAAACATCACATGGAGGATGACTTCTCTTTTAAACAGAGATGGATTCTGAGGCAGATGTTTTTGTGCTTTGGGCTTTGAGGTAATACTTCTGGGGACATTGAGTTTAGTTTGGTTTCAGGAATGTCAAGTTTTGACAACACCTAACTGAGATCGGTTAGATCAGAGTCTTTGGCTTTCTGAGACAGATGTGTGTTTACAAGCATATGTGCATTCATGTGTCTATCTGTGCCTCATTGAATGTGTGTGTGTGTCTGTGTGTGTTCTATCTAAGTCAGAGTCCCAGGTGGTGGCGGATCTCCACAGCAGATGGATCGATGGTTGGGGACAGAGACAGGGGTCGGTCGGTCCTCGGGGGTCCACTGGTGACATCTCCTGCTGCAGCTCGCCGGCCGGCCGCCAGCTCGGGTCAGCTATCCCAGCAGGCCGTTCTCTCTGGCAGCAGTTACCAAGGTGACAGCATGTCAGCGCAGCCCCACAGCGCTGCTGAGGGCAGGAGGGTGAGGCGGAGGGGAGCGAGCAGGGAGCCCAATGCATCACCATCTCTGATGGGTTTGTCAATACTGCTTAGATCCAGGGGGAGCCGGGCCCACCGTGACACACACGGGGCCCCTCCAGAGAGCCAGGATCAGCACACACACCTTCACCTGCACATACATAGATGCCAACAAATATGAACACACATAAGCTTCCACATGTGCACACAATATGTGCAACACATGCATTTTGGTTTAGAAACACTTGCCACACATGCACAGCAGGATACATCAGCTGATTTTGTATTGTGGCCTCATATTTACACACAAACATACAAGAAAGACACGAAAAAATAGCTTGCAGTCATGAATACATGCACATTGCATATGCAACATACAGGATGTGCTCTGGTTTAAAAACACATGTACATCAACACACTCACATTAAGGCAATACAATACAAAAAAATACCTAAAGAATCACAGTCTTACAGTCAGGAGCAAGTGCATGCACTACTGTTTGGGAGGACATGCAATGATTGACAGTCATCACCATGGAGCATTGTATTTTTAGTTCCCACAGTATGAGTGCATGTATTCGGTATACTGCATGTGCGTATATTGTGTTTTGGTCATATTTACATATCAACACATTCTCATTTTGACACAAAAATACAAGACAGACATGAGGCGAGTCACATTACATTAATTCCCTGGAGACTTAGCTTAACCTCACCCATAACCACCACATGCCTGACCCCAAACCCTGACCCCAAAGTTGAACTAACAGAGTTTATCCACTACATGCCCAACTCCACCGTAACCCTACAATGAAGTGTACCCTAGCTTTGACCAAAAACCAAGCATGTGTCCCAATCACTGAGCAGGTTTTGAATTGTGTTTTCATACTGGAAAAGTGGCAAACCTGCACAAAACATCAGTGCGCATGCTAAATGGTGCACTGTTGATGTGCACCATTGCCCCTTGCACAAAGGAAATAGAGGTTTAACTCAAAGCTGCATAAAATTTTAATAAATTGCAAATGCCGGTGAGTCAGCTCCAGAAATGTTTCAGAAAACATAAATTACTAAATATCTGGCAAAGCATTTTGCTTTTATTTCTTCAGTCTAAAGTTTTATTTCTGTCACATGGAACATGCATTGCATCATTTCCTGTCAGTATAAATCTGTGGGTTGATTTTTAGTACACAAACTAGTGCACACCTATGTAGTGTGGAACCGGGCCACAGCTGATGCTTTAACCCTAACTGTTTTGGGTTTTTTATCCCCAAATGGAAAGTAAGTCCCCACAATGTTAGTATGTGACCAGATTTTTGTCCTCACAAGGTGAGTAATAAAAGCAAACCTGCAAACACCCACCGACATGCACACAGGCATACTCAGTGTACATTTTGGCTTAGGAGCACACATCATACACACATAGCTGCATACACACAGATAATTAGTGGGGTCTTGTTTGCACATTGATATATAGGCATAAAAGTACATGAAAGACATGAAAAGACACACACAGCCACATGCTCCTGCCAGACTGATAGCTCGAGGAGACTGCATGGATGCATGGATTAAGCTGTTGGTGCAGGAGTCGAGAGCGAGCCAGCAGATAAACATTACCGCGCCGTGTGCTGCAGGAGCAGAGAGAAAAGAGGGTGAGGTGAGGGAAGAGAAGGCACGCTTGGGCCATCTGACTCTGTATCTCATTAACCAGAGTGAGAGGGGGGGGGGTTGGAAAAGCAGCATCAGCTACGTTTGGCTCAGAGGAGGGCTGGCAGTGTAACCATTTCTAGGCGGTGGATTTAATAGATTACTAATGATCGGCCACAGGTATTTCCAAGTTAGACATTAGACGCAGGTGCCCAGAATGAGATCATTTGCTAATCCGTGCATTTTCACCCCTCTTGAAACCCACTTTGATATGTGAATAAGAGCAGGGTACACATGTTTGGATTCAAAGCAGTTAGTGTTGTGAGTGAATGGAGGAAGGAAAGGTTTACAGCTAATCTTGTGCCGCTATCTCGGTGTGGTGAGGTGCTGTAAGTACAGTAGAGGAAGGTGTGAGGATATACGGAGCACTCAGGATTCCTCGTAGGCTCTATATCCAATCTGACCAATCCTCTTAGCAAGAGAGAGTTGAGCTCTGCCCTCCCCAGAAAAGTCTCTTTTTCATTCAACCTATTATGTCAATGTTTAATGCCTGAGGAGGGAGAGGAGAGAGGTAAAAATATTATGACTGTAGCCTTGACAGAGCTTGTTTGCAACTAATACCAGAGTGCTGAACTGCTACTGTCAATTTCTCATGGTTGTTTTGAACATCTGCTACACTTTGCCCTTCTGTTACAGTAAATGTGAGCTGTATAGCTAAGTGAAATGCCTGATTCTGATTTAAATAATCTCTATGTGTGGCGCCTTAATGCTCATCGCTGCAGCAGCAGGGCACAACTTACACATTAGCAAACACAGAGGTTGCTTGCACTCAAACACGGGCGCCATTCGAATGGCTTCCGCTGCCGTTTAAAAGCTTTGCTCACTGAAATAAAAGTAATTAATTGGTGTTATACACCAAGGACATAATTATCTTTTCCAGTAACTGGCACATATTTAATTACCAGTAATTGTTCCCCTAGCCTTGTTCAAAAGTGTTGCGCGCCAGACAGTTCTGATATATTATACACTAATCCTGCACTTGATACTCAGTCAATTAGGAAATGTGTGTCAAAGACCAAGCATGTAAACAGCATTGTGGAACACACACACATCCTTCTGAGACACAACGCCTATGTGGGCCTTTGTCGGCGTCCTCACACACACACATACACACACACACACACACACACTCACTCACACAATCATCTGTGTCACTGCTCTGCACTTTGTTTTCCTCCTCAGGGTACGAATCTCTACCTATCCCATTCCTTCCCTAGGTGTTAATGCCTGCCAGATTGGGGGAAAGTAATTTGAGATCACTTTGCAACAAAGGCCGCAGATACTGATTAACACGGGGGCTACTTTCCAGCCAAGTGGCGCAGTCCCATTTAAAAAGCGTCAGGAGCTAAATTTACTCCCCTGTGCCGTGGGGTGTGTGGGGCCAGAGGCTGCAGTGGGGCCCTTGAACATGAGAACAGGGTTTAATAAGTAAACAGGAGAGGCAGAGAACAGTGCTTCTGATCAGAGCTTATTTGCCCAGCCGAGCCCCTGGTACGCGCTACTAGCTGATTAGCCCTGCCGATTGTACCTTGTAATTGCAGTGCCTTGACCCCCTCTAGGCAAATATTAGATTTTAGTGGTTTAACCTTTCCAGTCGTCAGAGCGGGGTAAATTGCCCAACCAGATGTTAAGGAGCCCAGCAGTAGTCCGCAGCCCTTCTGATCAGCAGGGAAAAAAGCCCACAGATTGAACCTTTTCTTTTTAATATTGTCTCAATTTCCTCTGGCCTTTCAAGCTGATTTTTTCGCAGCAGTTTCCTTCCCCAAGAAATGGTCATACTCCGATCCTTATCCCATCGTCTGATGTCAGGTTACAAAGCGAGACATATTTAAAATCAGTCCAGTCACAGTCATTAGCGAGGGACAAATGATCAATGAAAAGATCAATGACAGATATTAACCCAGCAATCAGTCCTTCAGTTCAATCACTCCAGCAATTTGTCAGCTGGTTACCTGCAACACATCCACTTGAACAGGGTTTTCCTCAAATGCTATGGGAGAAAATGTGCTTGATATCAAATGCTTTTGCAGCTGCTCATTGTGCAAAAGTAGATTTTGGCGTCTTATTTTGGAAGAAAACAGCAACTGATACTATTATTATTATTAGACTCCTTTCCTCATCGAAAATTATTACATTTCAAACAGAATAGTTTGCAACCAACTGCCAAAGGTTGTGGTCAAGTTTTGCATGCAACCACTTCATTTTTTCCTTTCGTTATCCAATACAGCACAGAAAGAAAGATTCCCTCCAGTATGCTACACTGCAGCGGATACAGAACAACAAATTGCAGACAAAGCAACAGGGTGTAGATGTCGTCAAACTGCCTCACATTCCAGCTCCGAGCCGAACGCGAGGTCAAACGAGTGGCAATTACACAATCCCACTCCTCGGATAAAAAGCATTATTTTCCACCAAATCCCTCTCTGTAATAAGGCAGAGATTGATGTGTGACTGTATGCGAAAGCTCGCTCGAAGCGTCCATCCAGATGAAATGGAAACAATATGAAAACATTCTCTGAAGGGTGGAATTTCCTCCGACTTTTCAGATCTCCCTGGCATTTAAAAAATTCACCCAGATATGTAAATCTCCCTCGACCGCAAACCCAACAGCTGTGCCTGGTTTCAGTCATTCTTCGCAAACCTGTAGGTGTCGGTGCAGCCAAAACAGAAATTTGAGGAGGTCACAGACACCACTGGACAAATTAACATATACCTCATTCCCTGCTTTAGAAAACAAACTTCTAATTTATCATCTTATATGTGGTATAACCTCATAACTCGATTACAATGGGAAAAGTGTATGTCTGTGTGCTTTTTCCCATGGGTGGTTTGTGCGTGTTAAAGCTTTCACACATGCTTACTTGAGTCTTTAGGGAACCCCCACAGCTTTGGGAGCGCACTTTCTCGCAGGCTAAGACCATTATGGGAAGCACTTTAGGACAAGATGGGATGAGGATGGCGGAGGGGCGACGGAAGTTTTTCTTGGGTCCAGCAGTTTCCAGAGATCTCGGGTTTCTCCTCGTCTAGTCTCGCATCCAGGTCCTCTTCCTCCCTGACAGCCTCTCCAGGCCCCAGTTCACCCCACATGTAATAGTTTCCTTCCTCTCCTAGTCTGTCACCTGAAAAAAGAGTCAGATGGAAGAAGGGGAGGAAAATAGTTATCTTTTCATCCCGGCCATGGACTGAAGTAACCCTTCAGCTGGAGGGGAAACCTAATACTGCCTGTAGCTCGCTGTCTGAGAGGACAGAGAGGAGAGGGCAAGGGGAAAAGGGGGGTAACCAAAGTGGTTCCATGTGAGAGATGGAAGTGAAGTCTGGGAAAGACAGGGATCGACACCCTGAACACCCCTCCCCTACCCCCTCTTTATTCAAACCATCTTACAGAATCCCATCCTCCATAAGGACAGCAGGGATTCCAGCACTGTCTTGAAAAGGAAACGCCACAATAGGCGACACTGACCTCCTCTCTCTTTGTCTGGACACTGTGAAATGAGCCTCATCACCAACATCCCTCTGGACACTGAGGACAAGTCTCCTCTCTTTCTATCTGATCATAGACTGTTTCTGAAGAGTGGTTTTGAAGTTGGCTGCTACGCCGTCGCCATCTTGGCACTGCCTGACTCCACCTGACTCCCAGGTAATCCAGAAAAGGGTGTGGAGTGTGTGGAGCAGAGACATTCGCCATTTTTTCTATTATGATTCTCATTATTCTGCACAAAGTATTTTATTTTCCTCTTTAAAATGTTAATACTTTGTTTCTTTACCTTTGTGTTTCAAAGCTGCTATGCAAATACTTTTTTTTTGTTTTTACTCAGATCTGGTTTGTGCATTTCTATCCAGTTTTCTTTATTCTGCACTGCTCTATTTTATTTCACACATTTCATTTTTTGTGCATATCTATTAAATTTTGATCGGCCCAGTTCTATTCTGCTCTACTTTTTCCTCTCTGTCCTCTTCTGTTCTTTTCTGCACTGTACTGGTTTACTTCTCTCCCACCGTTGCTGCTGTTCTATTCTAGTCTGCACTTTCCCACTCTTTCTCTTGTTTCATCTCTGTAGTTTATTTATGTCTCATTCAGTTGTCAGTGTCAATTCTGTTCTGTTCTCCACACAGTGCTTTATACGTTTTATTCTATTTATTTGCATTGTGTTCAGTTCTATTTTGTTCTACCTTTAGCTGTTGTTCCAGTGCCTTCTGTTCTATTTTATTCTAATCCTGTGCTCTTTTTATTCTATTCAGCACTGTGCAATTGTATTAGCTTCAGTCACAGTCATTTCTGTTCTGTTCTACCTGACTGTTTTCTGTTTTAATATGAATCCCTCTCAAACTGCCTCCTGAAGCTCCAGTCTGTTCAGGTAGCTTTCTCCCCCATGGAGCCATTCTGAGGAGGAGGCCTAATATCTGCAGACATCTATGGCCACCGCCCAATCTGTTGCACGCTCCATTCATTTCACGCACTGCCAGAAGTGCTTTGTAATTATCCTGATATTGATGAAGGCTGATTCCAGCAGGTAATCGCTGGCAGTTCAGCTGTTTTTACGCATCTCAGCAAAATGTCTCTATCCATTACCAGTGGCAAATTAATTTCCACTCAATGACCATACTTGTTGATAATCTACGAATTGGTGTGTGTGTGTGTGTGTGTGTGTGTGTGTGTGTGTGTGTGTGTGCATGGGGGTGAGGGGGGGTGAGTAATCTTTGACAGAGCCCTGAAACATATATAACTTGGTTTACCTCACACAGAGATCACTGTGGGTGGTGATGCTACACAGTGGACTGTAGCACAGAGCTGTATGTGCCTCAGTATTAAAGTAACTGTGGTGGTGACAGCAGTCAACATAAGAGTCGTTCTAGTAGTAATTATAACAGTAGAAGTAATATTATTACGCGCAAATAGTACATTGAGTTAGAGCTGTAACTGTAATAGAAAAAATAGGAATAAGGATAGAAATAAAGAAAATAATAAAGGGATGACAAGAAATGGAAATAGAAATTTTAATGGGTGTAGAAATAGAAACTGGAATATGTGCAAAAGTAGATATGACAGGACTGAGAATAGAAATTGGAATAAGAATAGGAAATATAAAATTTATAAAATGTAAAAGAATTTGAATTAAAAAGGCCTAAGACTAGAGATAATAGAGATAGGAATAAAAACAAAAATAGTCATAGAAATTGGAAGAAGAAGAGGAAAGAGGTATGTAAAGAAAGTGGGAGTAGAAATGGGAATATAGGAATAGGAATATGAAACAAAGAAATAGAGATAATGGAAGTGGATGTGGGAATGGGAATAAAAAAAGGAATAACAATATAAACTGTAATGGGAATTGCAATGTGGATTGAAATGGTAGAGGAATGAGGAATTGAAATGGTGATGACTAAATGTTGTTTATTATGATGTGTTTGTATATATGTGTGCGTAGAGTGCATGGGTGTGGCAGCACACTTCCTCTGGGCAGAGCTTACAACACCTCTGGCCTTGTCACTTCCCCCCTGCTGGTGTCGGGTCTCTGCCTGTCCCTTTGTCCTGACATGGGTCTAAACTGTGGATCGAAGAAAGACCTGAAGACTGGAGCTGTGGAGATGTGACGGTTAACAAGTGGATATGAGAAATTCTGTCTCTTTTATTTTTCACTCACACACTTTATAGATTCAGAGACACTTTCATCTTGAATGACATTAAGCAGATTTGAAATCTTATTGGTATTTCACACCAGCTAGCAGGCACCGGGGTTATATACTATTCAGTGGATGTTGTGTTTTACAGTATAGCGGCTGAGCTTCTGCAGAACGGGCGTCTTCAGCGGAAATTGAAACCCTGTCAGTGTTAGTGCCTTGCTCTTCATTGACCTGCAGAGAGAATGGATCCCCCAAAACCGGCAGAGGTAGGACAACACTTAATCACTGACTGAGCTGAGCCACTCAGGGACAACACCACTGCTTTTTACAGACTCACAACTACAACTGTAAAAGAGAAATTATCTGTCCAGTTCCTCATTTGTTGATGTAACTCTTTCTGGATACTCATTGGTGAAAATATGGTGAATAAATTCAGTTTAAAGTGATGATTTTATGTCTTTTTGTTGACTGGTGCATATGCTGTGCATTACGAGATCAGCATGTGCATCATAAAGAAATGTGCAGCTAAGTATATTAAAGATGTATGATTCATGGCGTAAATGACCACTAATACTTAAATGCACCATTTCTACAACCTGCTGTGATGTATGGTGGTATATTGAAGATCCCTTCCACCGCAGCATTAAGGGGTAAATAAATATGCTTTAAAAGAGTAAATGAGCTTGAGCAAAGTGGCCCTTTGAGTCCCCATGTTTGTGGAGCAACCATAATGGATTCTTTAGAGCCGTGAACGGTTTATAGGCATGACAGCCATGTTTCAGCACGATGGGCTTATCCCTACGCAAGGCGCTAAGGATATTAGGGAATCAGCGTAAAGCAGCATGGAAATGATGACTGGAGCAAAGCCTCAGCTCGCTGGCATTATAAGCCCTCAATTCTCCAGCACTCCATCCCTGGGAAAGAGGGGGAAGGAGCGGACTTGGCACAGCTCCACAGTGCGATATCCTCCATTATTTCTTGCTCCATCGCTGTTTTAGCCCCACAATTAAAAGGATGTCTCTCAATCTGGGAATGGGGCAAATTGAGAGGAGGTCAGTGTCGCCTATTGTGGCGTTTCCTTTTCAAGACGGTGCTGGAATCCCTGCTGTCCTTATGGAGATCTGTTGGAGCAGTTGGATGGGAGCCAGCTCTCTAATGCCTGGCACTGAGCTACAGCCTCATATGAAGCACTGATGGCACATGCCATGCATGAAAAGAAAAGCCCATAAGGTTCCCTAAATTAAATCCTTTCACTTTCACGTCATAGCACTGTTTTCAGTGCAAAATTCACCATTTTCACAGCGACTGGCAGTGTTTGGTTCTCATTAACAAGGTGTATCTTCTCATCAACGAAATGTGACGTGTGAAAGGAATTAATTCTCCAGTTTGCAGCCTTCACAGTGTCAAGTCTCCACAGTATGTTGCAGGGTTTACCTGAATCCACAGTGAGCTCACCAAATGAATATCTCCACTCAGTCCACCCACGGTGGCTCGCCTGTCAGAGACGGACCACGGCAGAAGGATGATTAATGTCCCACCCCTCACCCCCCACTGTGAATTAGAGACCACGGGTCGAAACTATTTTTCTTGGTGAGCAGGAGCACGCTCGTGGCTAAAAATGGGGCAAACACTGTTTATCATCTGCCTGACGACAGCCCTCCTCGGGGCAAATTAACCACGCGGCCATATCGACTGGCACGGGCCGAGAGTCAGTGCCCCTTCACTTTGATTAATCTCCCCGTGTTCCTGTTCCAACTCTATCAAAGTAATCTAAGTGAAGACACACAGCATTGATCTGTAAACACAGCATAGCACTGTACTGAAAACACACACACACACACACCATGAGAGGAAAAGGGACCACAAGAGCTGGGGGTGAATTTCTCCTGTCCTGTTTGCATGAATAATAATCGACAGACACCTCTTTAACACTGGAAAATATCAGGTGTGTTTTCTTAAATCATATGGTCACTGAGAAGTGACCATATGAAGACCACTGTGTTTTCATACATAAAACCCAACATCAACCAGCATGAGAAACATTTTTCATGACATCAGAAGAGTCTAATTGCTGTGAACTTTACAGGAGCTGAGAAAACAGTCATATTCTCGGCTTTCTGACAAAGCATTTTCCAGCTAATCCAATTTGGTTTATTCAAGAAGTAGGAGAATTTCCTTAACCCATAAAGGAACGATGAAAATCCACCAAAGTTGGAGGTACGTGATTTTTTCCTTGAACAGAAACAGTATGTAGACTTTTGATGTCAGATCTTACAAGAATTCACTTTTTTTCCACTTCAATAACTTTATTATATTATACTTTATTAAATTATAAACACAGTGGAGCACATACACACACCTCAGTAACACAACACTTGACTTCCTGCTCCTCAACATCAACAATGGGAAAACTGTGGTTGTACAAAACACGTGTTGCTCCCTGGGGGAACGAAGCTTATTTTCATCCCTATCAATAAAGTTTGGCTTAAGTGGCAGCTTGTGCTCATCTATTCAAGGAATCCACACAAAATGTTGTGTTAATCCTCGTCTGCGCTGCCCAGCACCGACTGCACCACATATGCAAAACAATCTGTTTTATGTGTAGCCGTGCCAACTTGTTTGGCAGACGGTGACTGGGCATTTTTTAAATTGTGTTATTTCTGACAACTCATGTGGATCCGCTGCTTTAAATCCTGTGGCGTGACATTTACAGTGCCCCTCCTTTTGTTTTTGATTTTACATGGAAGACAGATGTTCACATGCAGTTTGCATTAAACTGGGCGTCAGAGCCTCACAAGTAGGTCTCTGGGGTCAAAGTGGTTTCAGATAGTTGTGTGTGTTGTTTGTATGCAACAGACTGGCGCTGGACATGGTGATCATGTGGTGTGAAAGCCTGAAAAAAGACCAAAGATATGCAAATATAGAAACCAGAATGATCATTACATTTCTAAAAAACTCCCCAGTGGTAAATTTGTCTCCTAAATAATGCAATATGATCTGAACAGTGAACATACCATTGTTTTTCTGCAAATGTTTCATAGTAAAGTGATGAAATTTTGTAATTTTTTCAACCTGTACACAAACAAGTTTTAGCATTTTAGATTTGAGCAATGGCTGGTGTTAATTTACAACTTAAAAAAGACCATGGGGAATAGTTTTAGTGTGCCGCATCGCTGCAGTTTGCTCAGAGCTGCACCATGTGGGCAGTGTGTTTTGAATTTCCATGATCATACTGAGCAACACACGTTTCCAATGAGCTGCGGCTTGTGTGATGTATTGTGGACCAATGTCTAAAAGATTTTTTTTTTTTTAAAGCAGTGCTGTGTAACTGAAGCAGCCTATGTAAGTCACTATACTCAGTTTTAAAATGTGTGATCATATCTTTTATATGTTTTTTATCACGTCTCATTTGGCATTTCAGACATGTTCTGTTGTCGTGTGGCTTGGATTATCTGGCTCATTCTCTTCTTCATTTCTGCAGATGCAATAAAATGAAAACAAAACAATTTAATCCACTGTGTATGTATCTCCTGGAAATATAACTCTGAAACACACTGTCGTGATCATTTCAAACTCTTTGCCATACAGTGATAAAGAAAAAGAGGCTGTGGATGGTTTGTAGTAGAAAAGTAGGTGTTTATGATGACTCAGGATTTGGTATTAGTCCATTTTCTATTATAGAGCGCTTGAAAACATACAGCATCATACACAGACATCAAACCTTTTGAGACACACAGGCAATTTATTTCAGAATAAAAGTTGTAAAATGTTCCACATAGTCTATTATACATCAGCTTTTCATTATAGATTAAAAAAAAAAGTAATTTCATGTCCACTAAAACATATTTATTTACATCTCTGATATGAAGGTTGCAAAAACCTTTAATATAGCAATTAAAAGATGTAAATGTGTTGTGAATAATGACTGAAAAATTGTGGCTATACTTAATTTGTATTTTCAGATATAACGCAAAATTAAGTGTACTTGAAGATAAAACACATATTACGTTGTGTCACGTGTCTCTGACGTGGAACAACTTCCGCCCCTGACGTCAGCTGTCAGCAAAGATGGCGGTGTCCTGTGTGCGGACCGTGGGCTTGTCCCTCGGAAAATGTGGGAATTGCTACTCGAGTGTAAACACAGTCACGTCACAGCTGAGCCGACAGGTAAAGTGTGATTTAGTGTCTAATAAACCAACCCGATCTGTAAATGAAACGAACTTGTCGACGACATAAATTAATTATAACACCAAAACACTGACGTCCTTGAGCTAGCGTCGTCCTGCAGGTTCTTTTAGCCGAAACTACCTTGACGGATATTTGAAATAAGGGTTTGTCAACGTCGTGTTAGTTATATAATGGCGCGATCGACTTTGGTTTATATTAATATACATTATTGAACCCTTAACAACAGTTCGGCTGTGGTTTTATTATAATTCCTGCTCCAGATGTTAAGCAAGTTGGTGTAGGTTGGCTAACTTGACATAACTCATAATACCTCCGCTTCCTCCTCCCCAGGTCCTGAGCAGGCAGATATGTGTGAGCTCTGCCCTCCACAGAAAGAACCTGGCGGCCGAAGGACCACAGAGGTTCACGGCGGAGTATATCCAGAAGCAGGTCGAGGAGTTCAACATCGGGAAGCGACACCTGGCCAACATGATGGGAGAAGACCCGGAGAACTTCACGCAGGAGGACGTGAACGTAAGAAAAAATCTTTGCTGCACTTTACTACACAGAAGGTTTCAGTGGATTGCAGCTTTTCTGGCCCTGGGTAATATTTCAAGGTCATAAATGCTAAGTGTTGTTTTTCAGAAGATGAAATGACCTAATGTGATAGCTGGTGGTATGATTTCATTATAAAAAATGAATGAGGCTGGGCAGCCTTTTTGGTTTTTATGGTGATGTGAAGTCTGACTGTGGCCATCTGTTAAAACTGTTTAGCAGTTTACATAATTTTCTGCCTTGCTCCACATAATAAGAGCTCCTCAGCCATCGTTGACAGGTGGGAATTTGTGCTTGACACCTCCTCAGGATATTCAGTCCAGCGGTTATCCTCTCACCATGCCGCTCTTTAAACCTCCTCATTTCCGCTGCAAGGTAGCGCAGGTTTCCCTCAGTCGCTGGATTTCACACTGATAAACAGGCTCACACACAGGTATTTATCACAGGTGTGCACTTTCCACAACTTTATTTTGACGGTCAGTCCGACAGCCCACATGTGTGCGTCCACGTTTATCCTCTCCTCATGAGACAAAGACCCGAATCCACAAGCGTATAAGCATTTTAAATACAGATTAGAGGTGTTTTGCTTCGAAGCTCTGCTCTCTTCACATCATCATCATCATTAGCTCCAGCAGACTCCACCACCAGCAGCAGGGGGGGGTGGGGCCACCTCTGGCTAATTCGCTCCGTCAGGGATATTAGCAACACCCTCAAACACACACCCGATGCTTATTTGAGATTCTGGCAATACATTAGCCCTCGCTGCTCCAACCATTTAGCTTGATTTCCCACTCTCCCCTCGCTGGTTCCCCTGTGTCCCTCACATGTAATGAAGACAGCAGTAGGTGCCAGGCTGTGAAAGCCAAAGCGACGGCGAACAGCCCAAACTCTGATGTGTGGAGGGAAAGAGGAAAATTTGGGAGGACTGGCGAGGTGCGGAGCGGGGCACCTGATAAATCCCTTCGCCTTGGTTCGGAGTCCAGTCTCTTCAGGTGTGACGGTGACAAAGACCCAGGAAGAATCAAAAGGATGTTTACAGCCAGGGGGGTAATTTCAGACTGGATATTTGCCACAGACCCATAGATATCTCTTGTGGCTGTTTCATCTTTGAAAACAAAAGTGTGAAATGTGGATGACTTTCAAAAACTTTAAATAAATATAATCTTAAAACAGGTAAATTAATTTTTGTCTCACCATCTGCTTGTATCCCAGTTGCCAACGATTAGTGTGAGCTAAGGTCTGACCTCCAGTCAGCTGTTTCAGACTAACGCCAAAGCTGATCATTTGATTCGTAGAATAAATCCACAGAAGTTTTGACAGTTGTTTGACCATATAAGTTTGTTCATTGATTATCTTTGAGTTTTAGCCTGTCGATCGGGTAAAACAAGCAACTTCTAAGCATTTACTGACCTGTTATAGAGTAACTATGACAATAGTCAGTAGTTGTGCTCTATTATAAACTAGTGTCTGTCAAATTCAAAGGAGAATAACCTCTGAGTACACACAGAAATCAAGGCTCCAGCTAAAGAGTTTCATTGTTAATTAGTTTGTCAATTATTATTCATATTTACTGATTCATCGTTTTGTTTATGAAACACCAGAATCTAGTGAAAAATGTCCATCACAGCTTCTTAAAGTCCAAGGTGACGTTCATATTGCTCGTTTTGTTTGACCATAAGATTTTCAGATTTCAGTGATGTGAAACGAGGACCTCACCACAGATACATTGATACTTGTCACAGCGCAGCTCTACATCACGACATGACAGGACGCCGCCTGCGGGCCTGATCCGGCTTCGTGTCGCAGGAGGTGCGAGAGCTGGCGACCGTTCAGAAACGCAGAAGAGACGATAAAAGAAGCTGGTTTCAAACGCGTCGTCCGGCATGTTCAGAACGTTGCGGGATTGATTTCACCGTGTCGTTGAAATTTGTAAAATCGGACGCCCTCCTGCGCTGCAGCGCCGCTCAGTTGTACCGGTGTCGGTTACACTGTCGCTCTTCCTCTTTCTTCCTGTGTCACTCTCTCTTTGCCCCCCAGGGATCTCTGCCATATTGTACCGAGGCTCAGGGGACGCACAGGTGTGTCTTCATCTGTTCCCTGCTCCTCTCTGCCTGTCTGTCCCTTTTCCTCTTCTCTTTTTTACCCTTTAACTTCTCCTCAATTGTCTTCCTCTTCCTGCCTCACACACACACACACACACACACACACACTTCTTCAGTTCTTTTCTCCCTGCTTTCCGTCGTTTTGACAACCTTAAAGGCAGCAGCCTGCTCCCTCGGTGCAGCACCTGCTGCCTCACTAATTGAAGCGACAGAGAGGAGGAAAAAAGCAAAGAAGAAGAAGAGGAGTGGAGAGATGGTGGGATGGAGGAAGGAGGGAGAGATGAACAGACTGTCTTGATGAGTGTGGCGGGGCCAACACACTTCCTGTCTCCCTCTCCTCTCTCACACACACACTCACAGTGCCATCTGTAGCCCTGCTAATAACACACACACACACACACACACACACACAAGCAGAGGATGAACTTGAGGTGAACTGTTGGACGTCCACAGTGTCCTCTGCTCACTGTCAACAAAGCCAAAAACTTGTGCCTTTTTCTGCTTGTTTTCTCCTCTAACTCTACATTAACACACACACACACACACACACACACACACACACACACACTCCCCTTTCCTTGAACCCGCAAGCAGCTTGTGCCTCTTCTCTTCTGTCACTTTCACTGTTGTCCGTCGGTGTGACCTCTGTTGTTCGGACATGTCAGCGTTGTCATAATCTGCCATCGGTGCATCTCTCAAACTGCCTTTTCTTTTACTTTTACTTTATTTATTCATTTATTTCCCCTCTCTCTCTCTCTCTCTCTCTCTCGCTCGCCCACAGAGAAGCATCGCCTACCTCTTCCCCTCCAGCCTGTTTGAGAAGAAAGCCCTGCCCCTCATGAAGGTACGTCTGTGTGGCTGATGTTCAAGTTTAAAGGCTGTAAATTATCAGCTTTAACAACTTCATATCAGCTCCTGTTGGTTGTTGTCACAGGTTTTCACCATCATATTTTGTTCCGGATCGAAACTAGACAAGAAATTCTCACTGAATATTTTCCTTTTTCGCTTTTCCTCCTGTTTTACTCTTTAAATCTGAGAAATAAAACTCACTCATTCACATCCGATCCTCACACTCCTCCTCTGTTTCCACTTCCAGCATCCAGAGGAAATATTTCCAAAGCAGAGAGGTGAGTAATCTGTGCGGCTCGTCACATTTTCTTTCATTGCAAATGAGTGTGAACTGCTTCTAAAGTGATCATCTGTCCTGTTTTTAAAGCTGTCCAGTGGGGAGACGACAGGCGGCCTTTCCACTTCCTGTTTTACACCGGCAAACAGTTCTACTACTCCCTGATGCACGTGAGTCCTGTCAGGTTTTTATCTGAGGTGGAGCTGACGGAGGTGGAGGGTCACACCCTGTTCAGAGGGAGAGAGTTGAGAGGAGGCTGCACTGTCCTCTGGGGAGAGGCCGCATCAGATCCCCTGGACAGAGCCGGGGTGAAAGAGAGGTGGGAGATTCGAGGGAAGTGAGAAAGAGGGAGGGGGGACGCAGGGGTCGAAGGTGGTCCGTCTTGACAGGTGAATCGCCGGAGGATGCCTGTGTGTACCTGCGCTCCTGAGGTGGCGAAGCTCAACAGAAACTGTCAAGCAGAATGAGTTCAGTTTCTTAAACACAGAGTTTGTCCAGTGACGAGTTTATGTCTCAACTTTTAAAATGTCCCACTCAGTCACTCTGCTCCGTGGACGTGACTCAGGTCAGAGTCAAAGCGGCGGAGAGGAAACGCTTCACACTGGCAGACTTCACCCAGGGTATTGAAAAAAAGTTCAACCTCAGGCAACAACAGGCTCTGAGAGCAACAATTAACCAAATTAACAGGATATTAAAAAATCTGACGCTGCCGTTTTACACGTGGAGACGCAAGGAAAGAAGGAAAGTGAGAAAACAAACGAACAAAATATAATTTCATACACAAGCCAAAAAAAACATTCATGTGAAAAATAGGGAAAAAAGGGAAAAAATCTTTGGAAATGTTCATGTTTTTGTGAAACTGGTGTTTGAGGTGTGGCACGTCTGGCTTGTCAGGCTTTGTCCCGCCACAGGGAGCGGCGACTCCACGGGGATTTGGAGGGAAGTGGGGTGGGGTGGGATGGGGAGCAGGTGACTCACACTGCTCCCCACCTCTGCACAGACCTCCTCCTCTCCCTCCTCTCCCTCCTCTCCCTCCGTCCTCTGCTGTTTTCACACTCAGCTGTTTGCCTCCTGCCTCTCAGCTGCTGACCTTGTTCGAAGACGCTTCACAGACAATAGATGTGTCTCTGTCGAAAACACAGAGGTATGATATCTGGATATTGGTCACACTTCTTATACACACAAACACACACACACTCTCACACACACACACACACACACACACTCCATTGTGCCCTGCAGCCACAATCTGCACCCCCTGCTGCTGGTTTAAATAGGTATGTCAGACATGTCTGAGAGCTGGAGCTGCCTGTCTGCATGATCGCAGCCTCAATCACCCCTGTTTTTTTTTTCTCTCCCCTCTTTGCTCCCCCGTTTCCTCCCCTCACTCTTCCCCCCGTCTTGTGCTCGCTCTGAGATATGTTTCCTCACCATTATCACCGGCTGTCTCACAAGCGCACACACCTCAGGGGCGTTGCCAGGAGGGGGCAGCGGCGTGTGCAGCTCCGGCTGTTGTTGGGTTCAGTTTGCTGCTCCGCTGAGCCCTTTATGGCCACGACCTGAAGGGAAAACACCCCCAGCACACCCCCACCCGTCACTGTAACTGCATCTGAACCTGCATATGAAATAAAAACACTATCCTGAGGAGCTTTGCATTTCCGTCCTTTATTGTTCCGTTTTGGTTAAATGAACGTTTCACTTGATTCCTTCTCCTCTCATAGCTAAAGCTGTGAAGTCGAGGCTCCTGCCAGGCATATGAAGAACCACTTACTGAACAGACAGAGAGGAGCTGGAGAAAATGTATCCAGATACTGGCCCTCTCCTCTTCCTTTCATCCGACCAATCCATGCGAATTATTCCTCGCCATTGTAGGCCCCAGTGTTTGCAAACGTGTAACGCAAGCCCCTTATCCAACCCCCCCCTCCTCCTCCTCCTCTTGCAACCCCTCCTGCCTTCTCTTTTTTTCTCATTTTCTATTACGTGTTTTTTTTTTTTTTTTTTTTTAGCAAAGAAAATTGGTTTTTGCTTGATGTTTGCTTTTTTTTGTGCCCCCCCCTTCCTCCTCCTCCTCCTCCTCCTCCTCCTGCCGTACCCCTCTGTCGCTGGTCGGAGTGGCAGCGGATTAGGCACACTCTATCAAGAAGGAATTAAACAAACATCTGGTGAATAATTGACGGGGAAATGAGTTCTCACCCAGGCGCGGGGCGGCCGAGGTGGGGGTGTCTGCCTCAGGGACGTGACCAGCATGCCCCCACCCACCCACCCACCCTTCCTCAACCCCCACCAAACTAAACTTGCACATTTGTTCACAATCAAACCTTTATTGTCTCCAAAGAACTGGAGGAAACAAATTAAAGACGCGACAAACAACTGCTCCAGTTCGTCTGTACATCAGAGGACTTCAGGGTTTCGTTGAGTCATTCTCCTTCACTACAAACACACACACTCTCAGGGATGCAGCTGATGATTATGCTCAACTTGTTTTTACTGTTTATCCAATCAGATGTGAAAAAAGTGACTTAAAAGTTTCTGTTTTTTGAAAGTTGAGGCCGGAGCATCTGAGTGTGTGTTTCTATTTTTAAATGGCCAAATGTATGTGGACAGCTGAAGATTATGTGATAGCTGGACATCTAATTTCGAAAGCATGGACGTGACCCTGCTGTTGTAACCGCCTCCGCTCCTCTGGTTTCAGGGTTTCTGGCTGCAGGGATGTGCACGTTTCTTTCGCCGTCGTCCTTAAAGTTGTTGTTGTTGTTTTTGGTGAATTTTAGGAATTGTACGAGAAGATCCTGAACTTAGAGAAGCACCAAGACCGTCTGAGAGCCAAAGGACTCTTGTCCCAGGATGCAAAGCAGATGTAAGTAGAGAAAGAGGTGTTTGTTTAAACTTCAGAAACATAGGAACTCAATTTTACAAATTGTTTGGCATTTTAATGAAAAACCTTTTAAATCTGTTTGGTTTATTGTCACAATCTGAGCAGGTCCATTGGCCAGATGATGATGATGATGATGATGGTGATGATGATGATCTTTTATTCAATATTTAGTTTGAAAGTGCAAAGTGAAGGTGAAAAGACAGTTGATTAGGAACTTGACAATAGTTTAAAGGCTTCAGATGAAGAAAGTTTGAAGCCTCAGAGGAGGAATCACCATGAATACATCCGTCTTCCTCAGCCCTGATTGTGGACTCACAGGAGAATGAAAAAGTTGTTGTGTGTCTCCTGCAGCTCTCTTGGCGCCAGCAGGTGGCTCACAAAGGAGGAGGTGGAGGAGCTGCTGGTGGAGACCATCTCGACTCACGACGTAAGCGCTTTGTTTCCTCCCGTCCCCCTCTTCCTCTCCGTCTCTGGTGGAGGAAGATGCAGATTTTGACACGTGCCGTGTTTTTCTTCTTCAGTACAACCGCTTCATCCAGCTGATGGAGCGCCTGCTGTCCATGCCCCACTGCGTCAAGGAGGAGGAGTTTATCTTGCGTTTCCGCCGGCAACTGGAGGCTCAGTCCAGGAAGCAAATGGTGCCGCCGCTGGAGAGGGATGACAGAGGCGTGGCCTTCAGCAGCGCAGAAGGTAGATACACCCCAGCAGAGCGGCGGCTTTTAACAACCTCTGTCCGAGTTTGTGAGAAGTTAATATTTATGATCTGTAGACTGGGTCACATTGATGAAAAGACATCTGGCCTCAGGAGAACTGAGCAGAAACAAATTACAAATAAGTCAAAGGTAGCTGGAAAAGAAAGAGTCTTTGTCTTGTCCACCAAACATGAGAAATTTTGGTTAAAGAGCAGAAAGTTGCTGTTTGTGGACACCAGAGTTTAGCTTTAAACATTTCAACCTTTGAGCCACTGTGAGTTGTGTATATGATTTAAAAAATAGGCGGTAAAGTTGAGTGTTTGTGTGCTTGTTCATCCTCAGGCCGCAGGAAGACAGCATCCGCCTCCGTTGTTCTTCGAGACTGCGGCTCGGGGCGCGTCACCATCAACGACCGAGACTACCTCCAGTACTTCTCCGTGCTACAGGACAGGTAGGAGAGCCGCGCGAGCATTTCCACTCCGAACAAATAAACCGTTTCCACATCACAGGCTCTCTGCCGCTTCATTCACAGACACCGATTTCCTTAAAATGCAAGACGTGATGTGTTTTGCCCCCCCTCTCCCCAAAAAAATTAAAAAGCAGCTTTTTCACTCTTCACAGCATCGCCTCGTTTTTTATTTATCTCCTTGTAGTAAGTTAATTACACAGTTGAGTGATTGTGTGTATATGTGTGTGTGTGTGTGTGTGTGTGTGTGTGTGTGTGAGAGCGAATGTCCAGAGCTGGTGTTGCAGCAGTGTGAGGATGGGCTGTAATTGGAGCAGAGAGGTGACAATTGACTTTGTCAGCAGCCATAGGCCATTCAGCCTGAGACGCCACCCGGAACACAGACACTTTCTTTTTCACACTCACACACACACACACACACACACACACACGTGCACAACCTTATCCTATTCCTGCTGAGTCAGAAGTTACTGTGTAATATGTGGTGCTGAGATTGTAAGAGAAAGCTCTTCACAGTGCCGGGATCCTCTCTGCTTGTCTGAAAAGTCACCCAACCAGACATTAAATTAGCTAAGCCTCTGCTGTTGATACCACTATCTGTTAAATAGCACACACTCCTGCTCTGCCCATTCAACCACACTTCATTCTTTCACCTCCTTTTTTCCCCCCTTATTATCTCCTGGTCATTTTCCTCTTTGCCCTTCTTTTTTTTTCTTATTCCTCATCTCTCCGCCCTCAGAGAGCAGCTGATGTTCCCGCTCCAGTTCATGGGCATGCTGGGACGCTTCGACCTGGAGTGCACTGTGAGCGGCGGCGGCAGGTCCAGCCAGGCGGGGGCGCTGCGACTCGCCATCTCCCGCGCCCTGCTCAGCTTCCTGTCGGAGGGAGACATGGAGACGATGAGACAAGGTGGGATGTGACCTTTTATCAGGGGATCATTCCTGTGGCTTTAGCACATTTAATCCAATTCACTACAAATGATCTGCATTCACACGTCTCCTAAGAAGCTGATTTTGAAAAATTTAGATTTAAGTTGGAACAGAGGCAAAAGACTCATTATGCTCGTATACGACATTGATTAATATATATATATTAAATTAATCTAATGCATTGTGAGTGTTATAGAATCTGAATATGAAGTCTTTCTGTCAACCGATGATGTTAGAAACCTGCAGTGTTTGGATGCTGTGATTTTTTTTTTTTCCAGCCTTGTTTGTTCTCTGCTGAAACAGGTTGTTCCTTGTTTGTTCTGATGCACTGTGACAAGTTCAGGGCTAAAAAAAAATCTGTAGCTAAGGTTCAGGTTTAGGTGAGGCTCATTTGAAAGACGACAAGAAAAAAGATGATGGAGGTGAAACCACAAGAGGCTTAAAAAACGTCGCCCCTATACAAAAAGAGATAAATAACACACTGATAGATTGAGATCCAGACATTGAAACAAAAAATATCAAATCTCATTTATCTAAAAAGCAGCCCAGCGGTGAATATGGGCAGAGGTGCATTCAATAAAGATGAATACGACATCATAATCACCGCTTTGTCTCATCACTCCAACCATTTCATCCCTCTCTGTTGTTCTCCAGCTGGTCTGCTGACCCCTGACCCCAGAGTGAGGGAGAGGAAGAAGCCAGGACAGGAGGGAGCGCGAAAGAAATTCACCTGGAAGAAACGCTGAGGGGGGAGGAGGATGATCTCACCTGAACTCAAACATGAAACATTCACAACGTGGGCCCTCGTGAACTGGTGTCATGTCAGCTGTGTCCTCCTTAGTTTGTCTGAGCTCCTGAAACAACAACGAGCCGGATTGTCTTCACGCGGACGCCATGTTTTTCAAGACGCAGCCCGGACTCAACAAGCTGCAGTGAGCGTCCTCAGCCACCAGATGGAAGCGTGTGTCAAGAAATACATGAAAAAGTTGAATATGATTATCAGTGTATGAGTCAATAAATTAAGTTTTTCATATAAAAGTCTTTGTTTTCTTTGTGTCTTTTTCTGTTTTGGGAATGGTTACTTGGAAATTTAACCATTGGACATGTTTGCTGCACATGTCCTGATGCATTGTAATGTTTAACTAATCAAAATTGAAATGAAAACATTTCTAATAATTAATTCTTACACCAAAAACACATTAAAAACACAACAAGCTCCTGACTTTTCCTTTATTTTGGTCTAAAATTCAGCTTTGCTGGTATGTAGCCTAAATTAGACCAAACTTGTGAATAAAAAGTGAAGAAAGCACAATTTAGCATTTATTTAACATGAAGTTTTTTTTTTCAAAAAACAAAAAAAGATGCAGTGGAACAAGAAATACTGCATTTTTTAAAATTCAGCACATTGTTCTTTCTTGCCTACATTTCCCACAATGCAACCACGGCCAGATTAACTACTTAGGGGCCACATGCTGGGCCAAAATTGACCTCCACTGCACACAGCAGTGTTGTAATTTCCCCAGGCACCCAGAAACCAACCAGAGCTGACCCTAGAGCTGAAGTGATCAGTGGATTAATCAATCAGTTGATTGACAGAAAGTTAATTGGCAATGATTTTAATAATTGATGCCATAAATTCACTGGTAGCAGCTTCTCAAATGTGAATATTTGCTCGTTGTCTTCACTGTTTTCTCAGCTCAGACATCAATTATGAAAGGATGTTGTTAAAGGCTGTTTAAAACCCACCTTTAGATTTGTGCATCTTCACTTTATCTATGAATGAAAAAAAATATCGTGATTTTTCATCTCGACCTGGTCCAGAGTGTCCTGAGCACTCAACGTGGACTCACCTGCAGGTTCCCAGGTGGTGCTATCACCACCTTTAACCACAAGGTGTCGCCATATTTACATAAATGTGAAGCTGGTGCGCGTCTGCTCACACTGGGAGATAATTAGGTCATCGATCAAGGATATTGATTAATAAGTAAACATTGTTCGCTGCAGTATATCTGCTGGAAACAAAGCTAAATATAAATGATTGAATGGTTTATGTTTATAGTCTCTCTCCCTCTCTCTCTCCATGCATTTTTCTTTTTTTTGCATACATTTTTCGGTGCAGTATATTTGCAGTATTTGTACATGTATTTTTTATATTAGCCCACAGTTTTAACCGTGACAGGTGCTCTTCTCACCTGTGGTCGGTCCTGTGAGCTGGGGGGCTGGAGGCTGAGGTGTGTGGGTGGAGGGGTGGAGTCAGGTAGCCTCCTATTGGCTGGCGCTCCAGACAGCCGTGCGAGACAGATTACTACCACTGCCGGATGCAGAGAGCAGTCTGAGGGCAGTCGGGTGAGCCAGCATCCGCAGCAGCCCGGCCCTACCTGTCCTCCGTTCCGGATCCAAAGTGGAGGTGGGGTGGCGGCTCGTCCCGCGGTATTCGTTGTGTTCTGGTCCAATGGAGGCTGCGGTGCTGAACCCCGCGGTAATGACGGAGGTGGACTGCAACAGCAACACCCTGAACGCCGAGCTGGAGGTGAAGAAGCTGCAGGAGCTGGTCCGGAAGCTGGAGCGGCAGAACGAGCAGCTGCGGACCCGGGCGGGCGGCTGCTCCGGCCCGCATGTGCTGCCTCCGTCCCCGGCGTGCGGGCTGGGGAGCGCAGGGGGGTACTGCCTGCCCAGCCCGGTGCCCACCCTGCTGTGTCAGTCGTCTTTGGGGTCTTTCTTGCCTCCGGAGGAGCCTTTTGAGTATTTCCACCCGCACACCGCCGGGGATGGAGCGGCTGCTGCGGGGGAGGCGGAGGACGGACCCGAGCCGTCGGTTCTGGATGAGCTGGAGCTCCTGGACTTGGACTCTCTGTGCTGCTCGGATGAGTCTGATGAAACATGGTAACTGTCCAGTGATCGTTTCCATTTTCAACCATTTGTTGCTTTTTTTTTTTTTTTTTTTTTTTTTTTTGCAGTAGGTGTAAGTCCTGAGTCTCGCATGCAAAAATCCACATGTATGATTTAGATGATTCCCCACGCCTGATTTCTTCTCATTCCTGGATGTGAGCTTTGTGAGCAGAAGTCCAGCCCTGTGCCACGCCAGAAACAAAGCCACACACCTTGGAAGTCAATCAGGGAGCTGAAGAGGAAAGGCCACTTGTTATCAGGCCTGCACCAAGCTGCCATTCTTCCATCATGATGACATTTGCTGGATGCTTTGATACCAGTGCCTTGCTCTACCTACAGGGAATCAAATGGTTGCAGAGATGAAATCAAATCCAGGAAGTGAAATTCTGTCAAGATGAAGTGGCCAGAAAATTGCACAGAACAGGAATCCACTTACTCTGAATAGCTGACAGTTTGTGTTGGGCTGCCACTAACAGTTATTTTCGTCAGTAACTAATTGACTGATTTGCATTTTCAGTCAAGCAACAAGCTGAAATTAGAAGCTCCTATTATAACTTACTGGAGCAACTTAAACTCATGTTTCATTATTAGAAACAGAGAAAAGTCAAATGTTTGAAACTCAGCAGATCAGAGGTACTTTCATAGAGAAATATGGCTCAGCAGCACATTTGTATTCAGCTTTTCTTTGGTGTATGCTGCAGGAAGTCTCTCTATATATATATATATATCCCCTCCCTGTGTCTAGAATAGTAACTGAGGTGTGTGTTCTGTCCCCTTCAGGTCAGACTCTCACCTGATGGCAGCGAAGGTTTTAATCTATAATTCAGCTCCCTCCATGTTGCCTGGAGAGCAGAATCATGGAGGAGGAGTTGGGGGCGCTGTCAGAATAATCTGATCCACTCCGTTTGAACAGAACGGCTCCTCTCGCCTTATATCTAAAAAGCTTAACATCACCTTAAGCCAAGGGGGAGAGATTTCTCTGAGTCAGGAGGAGATGATGATGAATTGGTGGCACAAAGGAAAGATGGAGCTTGAGTCATGATCTGTCAGGGACCACACAGAAAAGATTCCCAACAGGGCAAAAGTGCATTGAAATGGCCGCTTTTATTTTGGTGATTGTTCTATTTTCAATTCATCATCTCTGATTGTGTGCAAGGCACAAAAACAGGATCTCAGATATGTTGAATTTAGGAACAGTGTCAGTGTGTTCCCCAAGAACACAAAAAGAAAATGTTGAGAAAGAGGAAGATGTTAATGTTGCAATACTTCCTTTTTGTTGTGCAGCGTTGCTCCATGTATGGCAGCATGAGTTGAAACATCTCAACAACTATTAAATGGATTCCCACCCCCCCCCCCCATTCATGTTCCACAGAGGATGAATCTGCCCCCGTCATCATGTCACGGAGCTGTTGCAGAACGACAGCTCATCCTCACCCATTTCTGAGCAGCAGCTAAGACAAATGTTTGACGTCTCAGACTGTCAGTGTTTCAACCTGCGTCTCTTTCTAGGTTGTACGTGTCGTCAAAAGCCACAGAGTTTATGGAAAACTCCCTCACGCCTCTGCAGTGGTGCCGGCAGGTTCTGGACTGTCCTAAATCAGAGGTGGAGGCCGCCAGGCGATCGCTGTCCCTCCGACTGGAGCAAGGTACAAGTCTATAGGTTGTTTGTGTGCAGGTAGGGGGGCTTAGCTTGGCCCCAGGGGAAAGCTGTGTTGTATGGCAAAAAAGCCAACAGTGCACAACAAGACACAAACACAGAGCCTAAATACATCCAGAGAAACACCAGTCTCACAGTAGTCGAAGGCTATTGTGCATCATCACACATGTCTTTGTGCCTGAGATAAACAAACTCAGCGGTCTTGTTAAATTGAACAAGTCCGAACTGTTGAGCGCGCTGCAGGAACACACAGCTGTGCTCAACATGAGAGGATGCCACAGGAAAATCCATGTTATGGTTCGTGTCTGAAAACCTCCACTGCACTGATTTCCTGTTTCTGTGGAAGTGAAGTTTGTCTTCGTGTTCATTATGACAAACCTTCATTTATTTGCACGTCACTAAAACATAAAAGTAGAGTAACAGCAATAAAAGTCTATGTTCACTTTTTACAGACAGGAAACAGAAAAACATCTGCAGCCTTTCCAAGGATACTTTATGTGTAAACCTCAACAGTCTGTGCAGAACTTCCACATAAAATGTTAGATTTTTAAAGTGAAACATGTCCGGATTCTGGGACAAGTAGATTTCAGTTTGGAGTTCAGTCCAATCTTACTTACGTCAGATTAAGATGTACATTTTATGTTTTGAGTGTCCTGGACCTATGGACTCTGATCAGCTGGTCTGTGGAGAATTATCTGAACTGGCTGCTTTCAGGGATATTTGGATGTATTTCTCTTGCTTATTGTCAGTTTTCTCTGTTTCCATGTGGTGTCTTTTTGTTTGGGCTGTGTAAGAAGTGGGTTTTCTCACTCCCAGTTTTCGTGTCTTCAGTCACACTCACTAAATCAGAGGTGGAGACGGCAGATTAGTTGGCAGGGTGCTGCTCACCTCCAGGCTATTTGAAACCGATGTAAGCAGCTTTTAGGTATCTTGCCAAAAAACATAGCTCACTCGCTCACAACCACTCAACTGTCTCTCACAACACAAACCTTTTCCAGGAAGAGGTGCTAAATTGTTGCTTGTCTAGACTTTAACAGCGTGGTGCTCTTGCAGTCCTGTGAAGGAAGCGGTCCGACTTGGCTCTCGTTCAGACAGACAGGAAGTCAGACCCATGTCACTGTGACTTTCAAATCGGCACTGTATATTGATAGAGAATCCATATTATTCATATTGCTCAGTCATTAACAATATGGCAAATATTGGTAAATTCACATAAGAAAAATAGCAAATTGACATTTAAAGTTTGTTTACACTACAATTTTGCCATTATTAGTTTTTAGATAATAACTTGAACTGCTGAGGGCAGCGTTCAGGAACGCCCAGCTCACATGTAAACAGTTTCACACCTGGAAGCTGCCCAGTACAACCACGGTCTGAGCTGTCGGCCAATGAGCAAATGCCTTGCTCAGCGGCACATTAGTGGTGGTAATAATCAGGAACGGCCACTGTCTCTCCCCAGGCTTATCCTGCTGTTCATCTTTGCAGCATTTAATTAATTTTTTTTTGTTGTTGTTCTAGCTTAGTCTGTAAACACTCTATGTCCTTACATATACATGTGATTTTTTTTAGAAACGGAGCACTGAAGTAGAGGACAACAATACACTTGTGCTTTAAAGCTACTTTCTATTTTGATATTAAACCAAGATAAGCTCCAAGACCCTTATCTAATAGTCAGGGTGAGGAGCTCAGACAGTTGTGGTGGTTCAGGTATCTGATCAGGATGCTTCCTGGGCACCTTCTATGGAAGTGTTGCTAGGGAGAGGGACGGCTGGACCGACTTGCTTAACCTGCTGCAACCGTGACCCGACCCAGGCCAAGGAGTGAAGTACTGTTCCCGCGTACTCATATTAACCAGAGATACTTTTCCTACAGTGATCAGGTTGAAGTTAGATCGCCTTCATCACTACGCGCTGACTAATGGGGATCAGCAGGACAGGAGAGCTTGCACACTGTAATCCATCCAGGCCTCATAGCCTTAAGCGGTTTAGGCTCGGGTCACCTGACCTGTTCGTCTGCCATGATGAGAAGCATTGCTGAGGAAGAGGAGTAGGAACAGAGAAAAGTGGCCACAGAGCTTCCTTCACCCGTCAAAGAAAATCAGTGTCTCTTGGCTTGCATTGAGTGTTGTCATGGTTACTTCATGCACCTTAATCGACTTTTTAAAAATAGGTTTCGTGTCTTTTGTGCATTGACGGCCAACCTGGAAAAAGCAGATCAGGGTTATTGGTCCAGATGCCAGTGTGGTGGAGGAATCCTCATCTGATCCATGAGTCTCTTTGTAGACTTCAGTGTGTGTGTGTGTGTGTGTGTGTGTGTGTGCGCGTGCGTGTCTGTGTGAAGTGTGAATGGAGGCGACAGCTCCCACGGCCTCAGCTGAACAGAAAGCTTAACACCCTGAAGCTTTTAATGAGAGGAGACGGTGCTCGGCTCACCTGCGTGGGTGCGTGTGAGGCCGCTCTGCCTTCCCACTCTTTGAAAATACCTGCAGATAATCACATTATCCTGACAGGAAACAAGTGTTTGTTGGACTTTTCTTTTTTTTTTTTTTTTTTTGCTGTTGTACCTCAATGTTGTCAGCTCATCAAGTTCTTCAGTAAAGTTTAACGCCTGAGGAAGGTGTGTGGTTACAACATTGCTTTTTCAGTGATCTTTATTACTGATAGAATCTGGGAGTTCACTGTTTGCTCTGTTAGAGGTGATGCTTACAGACTCAACAAAAAAAAACACTCTGGTCCACACTAAGATATCTGAAGTAGTGGCGGGATTATCATCGGCACCCCACCTCCCCATAAATCCACTGATGATCTTGCTGTCAACTTCAGCAGAAATGGCTTAAATTCACCTGTACCAGCTTCTCAAATGTGATCATTTGCTAGTTTTCTTTGGATTTCTTGGTTGGACATAAAAAGCAATTTGAGACATTTTTTTCCCTCGCAGAAACGCCAGTCATTCATTGGTTCTCAGTTCTCCAGTGTGAAGATTTGCAGATTTTCTGCTTTTATATTAATGTAAGATGAATATATTTGGGACTTGGACTGCTGGGCAGACAGGACGTCACATTGAGCCTCAGGAAACGCAACCAGCTTTATTTTCTGACCTTAATTAAAAGAAATGATGAATCAGTTCATGGAGAAAATAACCAGCAGATCACAATAATGTGATATTGTGTGATCGTCAGTCCATCACCAGGGGCATTAACATGTTGCTGTACCAGCCTTCACTCTGGGAAGGAGCTCCAGTAGATGTTGGGACCCGTCCCTGAGCAGATTTTATTCTACACCGAACTGGGAAAACCGTCTGTTTGTGGACCTGGTTTCACCTCGTGTCCACATGCTTTTATCTATCTTTCATGTTGCCGTCAGTATCGGGGTCACAGCAGTCGACCTCTGGCCGCTCTCAGCCCTGTGAAGTTGCTCCAGCTGTGCAGCTTGTTGCATCAGAGGCGGTGAACCTCCGCTCTGTGCGCTAATGGTCCTCCACCGCAGCCTGTGCCTCACTCAAAGCTGCAGAGGAGTCCTCCCACCAGCTCGGCCTGCCGTCTGCCTCCGCCTGAGGTTGAGTACAGTGAAATGGAGAGCTGTTGCCATGGAAACCGTGTACATGAAAGGAAAGCACCGCTTTTTCATAGCGAAGTGGCTTTGATTCACATTGACAGGTAGCACAGAGAAATCCTCCTTCTGCATCTTTGGGTGGATGCAAGCTTCAAAACATACGCACACACACACGCACACACAGATACACACACACACACGCACACACAGATACACACACACACACAATGTTTAATACGAGATGCACAATGCAGCATATTTTTATTCATCTTTGTTCCCCAGTAGCGCCTGGTGCTTCAAACCAGCCGAAGTTTCTTCTCTGCATCTATGAATAGAAACTAAGGTGTGTGTGTGTGTGTGTGTGTGTGTGTGTGTGTGTGTGTGTGTGTGTGTGTGTGTGTGTCTACAGCTGCAGTGTATGAGCGGCTCTGTTGTGTTGAATACAGCTTTGTCCTTGGTGCTGAGCACATGTGGAGCTGCTGAATAGAGCAGTGACAGACAGTGACAGACACAGTGGTGATGAGGTAACGGCCCTCCACTTCAAAGAGGTTTGTGTGTTTGTGTGTGTGTGTGTGTGTGTGTGTGTGTGTGTGTGTGTGTGGCTGCGCGCATGTGTGTTATGTCTTTTGAGTCTATCTTTTAGTGCCTATTTCTTGATATGTCTGTGAAGGCCTGTCTCAGTTTTGCAGCCGTGATGGAAAGACCCTTCAGAGATTTATCTAAAGAAATATTCCGATTTTTTTTGTGCCAGGTGCATTTGTTGGGGACTATTTTCAGCTGCAGATTAATTCACTTCTGGTGCACTAGTGAATGTTTATGGCAGCAGGACTGTGTGTGTGGGTCTGACTCAGACGAAATACAGTGCCCATGTCCTTTGTCAGACGGGAAACTGTATTATTGTATTATGTGTATTATTTTGAGCAATCTGTTGATAAGAAGAAAAACTAGTTTCAATATTGTGTATTACTTGAATTAAACATGAAGGCAGCCGATGATGATGATGATGATGATGATGATGACAAATTTAATATCTCCTCTCTACTTGTTGCCTCCCATCTCCTCTCCTCCACCCTCAGTCTCCAAGTGGCGTAGCTCCCTGTCCAGCCCCTCTCCCTCCTCCTCCCCCGGTCCTCCTCCGAGTCGAGTCGCAGGAGTGTCTCCCATCAGCGCCTCCCCTTCAGCCAAACCCTGCCCCACACCCCAGTCGTCTGACAGACACGGTAACCAGTCAGCAAGTGTGTGGTTTTTTAAAAACTTCTTTTTATTTTGTTTTGAAATGTACATGTGTAGTTAACTCTGCACAGGAACAGCATCTGTGCTACAGTGGAACAGCAAAGAATAATGATATTGACGTGTGATGTATCTGTGATGATCTAGTTTTCACATATTTACAGTTTTCATTTTATAAATGTATCAAATATGAGACTGTTTTGAGCATAACTTCATATGCAAATTTGGGTTTCAGTGATGCATGGCCAGAAATTTGCAGTTTCTCACCATCCCACCTTCCCTCTCCTCCCCGCTCCACCCAGTCCTCCATCGGACCCTGAGTCCCATAGGAAAGGAGCTCTCCCCTGTAGCTGAGAGGACCCCCACGTTCCTTCCTCACCCACCCAACAGAAGTAAGAAGCACTCCTGCTTTCTCCAGTGCTCCATCTTGCATTGTGTTAATACACTCAGTTTAGAACTGGATCATCCACAAGCTTATTTCAACTGTGAATATACTTCAGTTGCAGCTACGCTGAGATGCAACGCTGCTTGTGTCTCATTATACTTCATCACACTGTGCTGCAGGAGTTGTTGCGCGGCAGATTCAAGTTCATTATTCGTGATGGAAAAATATAATGTTCCAGATACAGCAGAGGGCAAAGCTGCAGGGGACGAGAGGGGCCACATTGTTGGAGTCCTGTTGAGCCCTGAAGGGACGGAGCTCGTTTCTTGTGCTTCATGTAGCAGCAGAAACTAACTGCCACAGGGGCTCTGGTGGCTTTCTGCCAGAGGCTCAATCCCATGACAGTGCAAGTCAAAACGGCAACATGGCATTAAAAAGTCGAGGCCTACTTTTTTAAATTTTAAGATATTTAGTCTTATTAATGTCCAGAAAGGCGGCAGTGAGAGCAACGTTTCCCTGATGAAGAAAATTAAGAGAAAATGAGGATCGAGGGTATAAAGAACCCTCACTGGGTTAATTTTACTGGACCAAGTGTCATAAATAAAGTGAGTACAAGTGTTTAACATGATATTTAGCCAAGATATTTAGGATGTAATCTCATCTTCATGTCAATATAACCCTCCAAAATACCAGAAATATGGAGAGCATCATTTTTTCTGTCTAATTATCAACAGACAGCTTTTACTTATGTGTTGTACCACTAATGTGTCGCCCAGTCTGGATATAAGTGTGAGTGTGGTGAACCAAATTACCAACAAACACCTCCCGTTGTATGGAGACCCACAGGTAATTTTGATTTTATGTATCCAGGCGTTGAGATATTTGCCTCTGAGATTTCTGCAGTCACCTCAGTCTCATGGAGGTGAATGATGTATTATAAAAAAAGAGGTGTCGCTGTTGAATTAAAAAATTCAAGGAAGATAACAAAAGGTCCAGAGCGTGTTCATAAGAGCAAAATGTGACAGACGTAATTAGAATAATACCACTGATAGAAAGGATTATTTTAGATAGCAGATATGAGGAATATCATTAACTGTGGAGAGGTTGGTGTAACCTCTGATAATATTTCTGCCTCACTGGTGCTTAATAGGCTCTAATTCTCAGAGCCAAGTATCGCCCTCCATTAGTCTGGATCCTTCATCTCTATGTAGAGCGCACTCAGATGACTCAAGGGTGCTTTTCTCATTACTGAGCTCCCAAAACTGAGCCGAGCTGAGCACGGTCTCATTTCTGTGACACTGTAGTTGTGTCAGAAGTGAGAGAGGGGGAAGTGGTGGTGAGGAAAGTTGACACGAGTCCTTTGACTGTTTTTTAGGCCGCAGCCTCATGCGCTCAGCCCTCAGTCCCCAGTCATCCATGGACAGTGACCTCGGTGCCTCGGAGGTAGAAGACGACTCCATCACTCTGGGATACAAGCTGCAAGACCTCACCGACGTCCAGGTCATGGCCCGGCTGCAGGAGGAGAGTAAGTCATTATAATCAATATAATGATAAGTCAGTTCAGAATCAAACAGAAGGAAGCAGTAGCTCTGCAGTTGTTTGGCACTGCCCATTGAGATTTGACATGTCTAATGACAGTGTTTCTGTCTAAAGAACAGCTCTTTCTCTGAGAAGAAGTGTATAATTAAAACTCTAAATTGCAGGGGAGTCAGAACACTGCATGCTGACTGTATTCTTTATTTTAGGCCAGTGGTTCCCAAACAGAAGGGAGCACAAGAATAGAAGTGGAACTAGGTTAAATAGACAACGCAACCAACACAGATATAACTGGATTATGGATTCATTTGGTAATAATAAAGACACAAGATACTAAATGAAATGCATGATGGGAAAAGAAAAAGTGCTGCTGCTCTTTAAGCAAACACAATAATCAAACCCAGCATTTTTATATAATTTTTTTTTTTTTTGCTAAATTTAAGTGAGTGTGATTTTTTTTTTTTTTTTTTTCCTGCTGGGGGCTTAAGAGCTCACAATTTAGGCTCAATATGAGTCTACTTTGACCAGTCAAAGTGTTTGAGTGTTTATATGAGATATGAGGCAAATATCTGGTCGAATGACAGCATGTGTGTGAAAAGTGAAAAATATGTCCTTCTTGTGCTTTGCTAAGGTGATTTTAAAGGGCTGTCCTCTTGTTTTCTTTCTTTCTTTGTGCAAAGACAAGCCAATTGCTCTTTCTGGACCTTTTTAAATTGTATCCTAACCAAGTCCTTAGAGTCAACTGATGAAGACCGTGTGATCTGGTTGTAAACTCTGGAAAAAGCTAGTTGTTGTGGTTGTTTACATGATCAAAAATCTACTTTCATCTGATCAAAGACCATAAACAGGACCAAAAAGGTTCAATATCCAGCCTTAGAGTTCAAAACCATTACAAAGCCATTACAGGCAAACTCTAGACAAAATAATTTCAGAGCTTGGTGGTGAAAATGGATTTCATATTTTGTTTTGGCTGTTGATGTCAGTCTGTTGTAGCTGTCTGTCATTGTGCCAGTTCACTTCATCTGCTGACCATCTGTCTCTATTGTTCCCTCCTTTCTAATGTTTTAACATATGGCCCCAGATCTCAGAGCTCACCGCTACTTCAGCTTCATTAACCCCAGGAGGTGATGGTTGTGTCTGTGTGTGTTTGTCCTGGCTGTGTGTGTGTGTGTGTCTGTGTGTGTGTGTGTTTTGCACGCCGGTCCTCATATCTCGCTCCTCCAGGTCTAAGGCAGGACTACGCCAGCACGTCGTCCATCCTGGCCAACCGCCGCAGCCAGAGCTTCACCTTCCAGCTCAGCCAGCTCAGCGCCGGCCCCGACCTGGAGGAGGAAGAAGAGGAGGACGACGAAGACTACGGCCTCCTGCCCCCGCCGCAGCCACGCCTCACCCGCCTTCCACACTCCCACACCTTCTCCAGCATCCGAGACTGGCGAAGAAGTACCTGTTCCCTGTCCACCCCTCCTTCCACCCCCTCCACCCCTCCGTACCCTTCCGCTGGGTTCGCCTTTCAAGCTCAGTCCCAAGCCCAGCCCCAGGGACTGGGACTAGGACTGGGCAGCCTCTGCGCATCCGAGCAGCAGGGCTTCAGACCAGGGTCAGGTGAGAAAAGAGGCTTTTTTATTGTCTTATTTCCTGTACAGATTATTTTCTTTGTTGCAAAGAGATGCCAAAGTGCAAAAGGTTGGTAGACAGTGAACAAAATGAACTAGTAGTCTCTGTTTACTATTTTCCTTCAAGGCCATGAAAACTTATTTTCTCAGGCAGTCTTACTTTCCTCCATGAACACAGGTTTACAAGAATGTAAGAGACCAGTTAAGTGACCACGCCTTCCTAGTTCCACTTTAATTTCCAGCATGAAAAAGTGAGGTAGAAACTTTATACTAAATAAACCACTGTCATTGCTGTGATTAGCACTAATAAGTTATCTCTGTGTTTCTATGTTTTGTATGTGAAATCTTGTGTGTATTTGTCTATATATTTGTGTGTTGTTGGCTATATGGTATTGGGGAAACTTCATCGTGGCATCCAGTCGAATTTGAGAGTAAGTCGACATCGTTTTCCACTCAATATAAAATACCTTTTAGTACTTGTTTAACCTCACTAACTTTGAAATATTATTGAATATTAATGCAGCTTTTGTGCAACTGAACGCAATTTAAAATCACACTGATTCGTTGTTTGCGTTTGCTCATCAACTTTCACAATTTGAGATGTATCCCATCTTAGCTTTCTGATCATACGCCGACGACCCGGACTGACCCACAGTGATGCTCTAACCGCTTAATAATAACTCTGTCTAAGCCTCTTGTACAACTGGACTTAAAGCTCTAAGACTGGTATGTTTCCGTTCTGAGGGGGGAGACGAGAGAGAGAGAGTTTGATGGGATTAAAGTCAGGACAGTATATCTGACTGAGGAGGCTGGAAACTGTTGTACGGTAAAGGAGATCACAGCCAGCTTTACCTGCCTTCTTAAGGGAAGGAGGTGTAATAAAAGAACAGGCATGACTACAACAAAACACAAACTGAGATATAATGCTATACTGTATTTATTTGTTCTCTAACCCTTTTTGATTTCGGACAGCAAGACAGGTCTATTTTTACATTCAAATCTTCCCTAGTGCAGCGTTAAACACCATGCATTTATTTCCATGTTGGTGCTTCTGTTCGTCTCTGTTAGATAAGCTGCGGAGGAGCATGCCTAACCTTGTCAGAGCTCCCAGCATGCCTAGTGTGCCCATTCCAACCAATCCTAGTGCTTCCCCTTCTTTGCTTCGTAACAGCCAGAGTTTTGATTCATCCAGTGGGCTTGCTCGCCTGCAGTCCTCCAGTAAGTCATCAATTTTATTTTGAAATTTAAATGAAATTTAATTATCATGAGGTTTAACATGTGCATAAAGACCAGTTGGCTAATTTGTTTTCTTTTCTGCTTGTGCATCCGTTATCCCCGCCCACCTCCAGTCCCTTCCCCAGGCCAACTTCAAAACAGGGTCCAGAGCGTCGGAAATTTCTCCTCTTTGTCACGGCAACCGCTGAAGGCCACCGCCTACGTTAGTCCCACCATCAAGGGCTCAGCCTCCATGCCGACCTCAGTCAGCCTCCAGTCTCTGAACAGCAGTGGCGGGAGTAACATCGGAGTTGGCAGTGGGATCCCTCTGCTCAGTAAACCTGCCGGCGGAGGGGGAACACCCACTTCCACCCCAGGCACGCCCCGCAGTAGCCTGCCCCGTCCAGCCTCCTTCGTGGCCGCCACAAGCTCCACCCCCCGCAGCAAGGTGGCCCAGCCAACGCGAAGGTACAGTGTTTCTTTTTATTATAAACAAAACTATAAGTTTAGAACTGCATACAAATGTTTGGATTTTATTTTTGTAGCTTTCTAAGTAGCCTAAGTTCTAGTTAAAGCCGCCAACTTTGCCAGGAAAGAATAGAAAATTTACTTAAATAGCAGCTGCACCTGATTTTGTATCAGAACCTATTTGGCAACAACAGTAGTTTGTTGCATTATTATTGGTAGTTAGGCTCAGTCAATATCCCATATTAAAGATGTGGTGCTTCTTTTCCTCAGTTTACTGACGCCTCCAAAGAGCTTGTCCACCCTCAGTGCCCTTCGTGACAGCACCTGGAGAGACGGCTGCTACTGATGAATGGATGAACTGGCGCAGTGGTGCAGTGGCACCCCGCTGGCTGGGGTGACTCGCTCACACCTCGACATCACCTTTTTCATGGTGACATT
The DNA here is from genome assembly GCF_046630095.1 of Trachinotus anak. NCBI lineage: Eukaryota > Metazoa > Chordata > Actinopteri > Carangiformes > Carangidae > Trachinotus > Trachinotus anak. The sequence continues at coordinate 1,733,867 of NW_027273877.1, read as the reverse complement.
GACTGGGTTTAACTGTTAAGGTGACCTTAAATCTGAGATCCTGCATAGAATAGTTAGATGTTACCACAGTTGAGGGTCTTCACACGAACTGATCTCTCATGCCATCCATTCAATTCTATGCAGAATTTCTTCGGGGAAGGCGGGTTGTTTTATTCTGGATTTGAGTGTATATGCATGTCAGGTTTCAATTTACTGAAGGCTTCACATTCCCCGACTGACTTTGATCCGTGCCAAGGGGGATTAATTCCCGGTTGCTCTTGTGCAATAAACCGCTGACTGTAGGGTACCAGTAATACTAACCTGCTAAAGAGGGCTGCCAGTTTTTATGAAATGAGCCTCACAATACTGTATTTATTTATATATTTATTTTAGGTAAAATATTTTTGACTAATCAGGTGTTTTCCCTCTGGCAACAAGCGCCAATGATGCTGCTAAAATGAAATCAGTCCCTCTTAGTTTGGGCACATTTGGTGTAATTTTTACAGGTATGTATTCATGTACAAAGCTAACTATTAAGTGTGCATATATATATTGATGCAATATTATTGAATTTTAAATGTGAATCCTGACCAAAATGAAAATGTCTGAATGTGTTTACAAAATTGTCTCACTATGGCGTCACAAACTTTGTGCATATTAACACTTAACACAAACAAATTAAGGGAAACTGTTCTTGTTGCACTTTCTCTCAACCTACTGATATTTTTATGTTTGTTTACTAATGTTTGCACTTCTTTTACATTTGGTTTTCTGGAATTAGGGGGAAAATGGCTGTTAATTAAGTGTTTTTTGGGAGATTTCACAGTTATACACGGCATAATGTAGCACCGTTTGTTTGTAATATTTGACTTGTGTTTTTAATGACCGTTAACATGGCACATTTCACAAAACCATGACACTTTTGTTACTGTAATAGTCTGAATGAATAAAACATTTTAATATAACATGCTGGATTTCAGATGTCTTTTCCATTATCATTTTATATTAAATATAAACATGCAAAGCTTAACTATATAACAAGTAAACCAAAATATAAACTGTCTTTGTTTCAAGTGATGTAACTTATTTCCTTGAACCTACAGTCCATGTCGTGTATAAGTAAGTGTGACATTACATTCATCATGTCACACTAATGTGTAAAACAATGGTTGGATTACTGTACGGAGGACCAAAACTGACTTTCATCAATACATAAATACATGCTGAAAAATAAGCATTAAAGTATTATAAATTAATGCATTTATATACTCCTACATTTACATTCACATGCATTTATTTCTACATCTCTATACAGCAGCAGATGTACCATGTCTGTAATGCATGATGTAGGAGTGACCAAATGCAAAGCAGAATATAAGTTAAGGATAAAGAGATAAAAATAAATAAAGTCATCAACTAACTGCATAGTAGGGAAGGTTAGGATAGATTGATGAACACTTGCAGAAATTGTTAATTTGAGTAACATAGTAGTAGTTCAAACCTAAAATGTTTTTAGGCTTTTTGAAATAATGGTGCTTGAGATGGCTAAAGTTGCTGGATTAAATCTTTGCTTTTTCAGTGTTAACTATAATATCAGCAGTAGTATCAACTGCACACGTAGAAGAATGAAAGAACGCTCAGTGTTTATCATCATCATCATAGATGGGTCATTGAGCTTTTAAACACCTGATTCAATCAAGTTTGAAGTCAAACATACAGATGAAAGACTGATCAAGGTCTAGAAAGTAAACCTCAATTTCCCTTTCCCGGGGGATATTACATCATAAGTTCAAATTCCAAGAAGCATCGATGAATTTTCAAATCCAACATTTCATGCAGGGAAGACATAGGAAAGAAATAGCATTTGACCAGGTTCTTCAGGTTCTTAGAAGAGGGGCTAGGAGTTCTGGTGATGTGGATTCATCTCTTAGGAAAGTTTGAAATATGAAGTCCAACAGCCAAAGCAATCAGTGAAAAAGTCAAAGAAATAGTAATCAATTATCTCAGACTGACTGGTAGTTCTGAGGGTGCAGATTTGATAATAAAGAGACTCAGTGAATTGAGTCAAAGGTACAAAGAAACACGTCAAATGTCTCTTACAGCTCAGGCTGTAAGACGACTGGTTGATGAGTCTGAGATCCTGGGTTTCATTATTAAGCGAAAAAAAAAAACTCAGGCTGTTTGATTGTTAAATTAATTCATGAAGTCCAACACCGAAAATGTAGACTCAAAAGCACTCAGAGAGAAGCCCTCAACATGACAGGTACTTGGTGTTGTGGTGGATTCATGTGTGACTATGGAGTCGGCCAGTTAAGGGAGGGCTGCTTGAAATCCATGTTGTTGCCAGAACCTGGAAGATCACAGGGATTTAGGGGAGTCAGTGTGTCTAAAGTGGGAATTCAGTGGATTTGGATATAATACAGGCAGCATTAGGGAATAGGGTATAAGCATCATCATCATTATTAGTATTAGGAATAATATATTTTTGCTATTTTTATTCTTTTTCTTCAGGATTCACTTGATCTAAAGCCATGACACTACACACTCTGACACACTGGGTGGCGATATCCACCTTTTCACATACACTCAGCCGCCAACAAACACACAGAAGAACAACTCCTCAGGTGTGCTGATTGTGCACTGTTGACCCCTCCTCCCTCTGTTGCTGTCTGTGTTTGCCTTCTCAGACAAACACATTTTCTGAAGGAACTATTTACTTTGGAAAATATCATCCATGGAGCCCAAAAAATCGCAGTCCACGCTGATATCAATCAACACAAGGTAACTACTGTCAACACAAATACGTCAGGGACGGTTTTGCATTGTCAGTTTACTGACTCAAGGCTTTGTTCACACAACAATGTGACTCTGGTTTGTCTGCATGTTCAGAGAAAACACATAATCCAGATTATTTAAACGTGCAGCCTCTCACCTTAACTTTGCTCTGAGTTGCTCTGCTCCCAGTCTTTTTGGGGGGTCAAGTGGTAGACAGGAACAGTTTGGCTGCAGCAGCATTTTTATCATAAACTGCATTCCTCTGTTTCACTGGGCATTCAACTCTGGATTTATCCTTTCAGTCCCTGTTTTTAGCTCAGTGTATCTTGATAACTTGCATGCAGTTGCCTGATCTTATATTCACTAGAAAATAATCCACAATGTCTCCATTTACCAGGTCTGACAATGATGCTCACCTTCTTGTTGCTGTTGGGAATCGGCTACTGGCCGTCATTAAAAAATCCAAGAGGACGGAGAAAAGCACACTCGCTGGATGGATTCAACGGGGGGGTCAGCTTTCAGCTATGACAGGTGAGTTTTGCTCCAGCGGACACATCTTTCAACATTAAAACTATCTCTATGCAATCACTTTGTATTAGGATTTTGGCACTCCAGTTATTTTTCTGCCTTTGAATGAAGAGTGCTCTTTGTGTCTACAAATATCATTAGAAACAACATTCAGTGCATTATTAAGTTCTTATTGCTAGTGAATTTGCATCTGTTGATTGTCATTTTGCATCAAATTTTAGTCACAGTGCTTCTGTTTTTGGTTGTTTTGCATCTATTTGTAGTCATTTTACTTCTGTTTGTTGTCGTTTTGCTTCTTTTTGTAGTCGTTTTGCTTCTGTTTGTGGTTGTTTTGCATCTATTTGTAGTCATTTTGCTTCTGTTTGTTGTCGTTTTGCTTCTGTCTGTTGTCGTTTTGTGCTTCTTCCATGTCATTAGTGCGTCTTTGTCCTCATTTTGCTTCTGTTTGTTGTCATTTTGTGCTTCTTTCTTGTCATTTTGCTTCAGTTTGTTGTCGTTTTGTGCTTCTTTGTTGTTGTTTTGTGCTTCTTTGTCGTCATTTTGCATGTCTTTGTTGTCATTTTGCTTCTGTCTGTTGTCGTTTTGTGCTTCTTCCATGTCATTAGTGCGTCTTTGTCCTCATTTTGCTTCTGTTTGTTGTCATTTTGTGCTTCTTTGTAGTTATTTTGCTTCTGTCTGTTGTCGTTTTGTGCTTCTTCGTTGTTGTTTTGTGCTTTTTTCTTGTTGTTTGTGCTTCTTCCTTGTCATTTGTGCTTCTTTGTTGTCATTTTGCTTCTGTCTGTTGTCGTTTTGTGCTTCTTCCATGTCATTAGTGCGTCTTTGTCCTCATTTTGCTTCTGTTTGTTGTCATTTTGTGCTTCTTTCTTGTCATTTTGCTTCTGTTTGTTGTCGTTTTGTGCTTCTTTGTTGTTGTTTTGTGCTTCTTTGTCGTCATTTTGCATGTCTTTGTTGTCATTTTGCTTCTGTCTGTTGTCGTTTTGTGCTTCTTCCATGTCATTAGTGCGTCTTTGTCCTCATTTTGCTTCTGTTTGTTGTCATTTTGTGCTTCTTTGTAGTTATTTTGCTTCTCTTTGTTGTCGTTTTGTGCTTTTTTCTTGTTGTTTGTGCTTCTTCGTTGTCGTTTCTGCTTCTTTGTTGTCATTTTGCTTCTGTTTGTTGTCGTTTGTGCTTCTTTCTTGTCGTCTGTGTCTCTTTGTTGTCATTTTGCTTCCTTTTGTTGTCCTTTTGTGCTTCTTTCTTGTCATTTTGCTTCCTTTTGTTGTCCTTTTGTGCTTCTTTCTTGTCGTCTGTCTCTTTGTTGTCATTTTGCTTCCTTTTGTTGTCCTTTTGTGCTTCTTTCTTGTCGTCTGTGCTTCTTTGTAGTCATTTTGCTTCCTTTTGTTGTCCTTTTGTGCTTCTTTGTCGTCGTTTTGCTTCTGTTTGTTGTCCTTTTGTGCTTCTTTCTTGTCGTCTGTGTCTCTTTGTTGTCATTTTGCTTCCTTTTGTTGTCGTTTAGGGTTTGGGTTAGCCCAACAAGCTCTGATGGAAATTCATGCAGGTGGACACACATTTGTATTCCTCCTCTCAGCTTCTACTCTGTTTCTATGTTTCATTCTCATATTGTGCATGTGACATAGCAAGGGGAAGGCTCTTTTATCTCATACTTTCCACACAGTGGCATCAGGACAGTATGAGCATCAACCCTGTCACCTACACATATCATCATAGACAGACTAATTATTGCAACTGTCATGTCCTCCAGTTAAACATGTTGGAGCATAACTAACAGTGCGCTGTAGGTGCAGTAATGAAAATGTCAAATCATCTTTTAAAATGATAAAACACATTCAAGTCTAAAAAAAACACATGTACATCCCACCTGTGAGACACAGGACACTAGGGCTCACTGTTTAGTTTTTTCTTTTACTGTGTACTCATTACTTTTATTTCTTATCTCACTATATCACAAATCATTGTGTACATTTTATTCAAACTACACAACAGAAATTCAACATTTTTTTCAAAAATGATGAAAAGAAAAAGAGTGGATACAATTCATATTATTAACACTTATTTTCTCTTTTGCTTTGTAGATGGCTGCAGAACAACGGCACATTGACAAGGAGTCTTCAGGTCAGTCCAAATCCACAACAATATGCCATTTTTCACCGCCACATTTCACTATCAGCTATAAATTGTGCAAAAGTTTATTATTGTTCACTTTTTGACTCTCAGCTTTGCTGTATGTTAACTCAGATGCTGCACCGGTCCAGTGCCTGGAGGGGACCACAGACGCTCCACAGACGGACGGAGGAGACGGCGTTCCCACGCTTCAGCTCGGACGTAAGATACAAAATATTTGAAATGTTGACTTGTTGCTTAAAGCCGCCTATCTCAGGCCTTTAAGCAACAAGTCAACATTTCAAATATTTTGTGTCTTACCAGCACGCGCACACGCCCCCTGCTGAGGGGGCTTGAAGTGGAGGGGCTGCACAACTTTGTTTGATATATATGGTTTATTAAAACAGTTGGAAGGTTAATATTGTTTTGTGTAATATAACCCTCACCTTTCATCTCTCCAAACCTCAGGGAGGGGGCATGGCCCCCTCACCCATTCCCTACTGCCCAATTGGGTTTTTGTCCTTTGGACACTAGCTGGAATCGAACCGGGGACTACGGGGTTGTCGCCCATGCGACCACATTGTGGGGAGGAACTTAACCATTATACCACAAGTTCCTCCCTGAATGGAGTAGTTTTCGGTTTGCATTTGAAGCTACTCTCTGGGTGTGGACTTAAACTGTGAAGTTTAAAAGTCACATCTTTGTGTGGGTAGAGGTCTATCCCTTTGAATTATCAAACTAACCATAGTCGCAAAGGCTTTGTTAGACCATTTGACTCTTTCCTTTGAGTGCTGTCCCATGGAGTTTAAAAGTCACACCCTTCTGTGGGATTTGAACCCAGGACCTCCAACAACAGGGTAGAGGTCTATCCCTTTGAGCTATCAAGCTAGCCATGATTACCAAGACTTTGTTAGACGTTTTGACTGTTTCCTTTGAGCGCTGTCCCATGAAGTTTAAAAGTCGCATCCACCTGTGAGATTTGATCCCATAACCTAAGACAACAGAGTAGAACTCTATCCCTGTGAGCTATCAAGCTAGTCATAGTTACTCAGACTTTGTTAGACCTTTTGACTGTTTCCTTTGAGCGCTGTCCCATGAAGTTTAAAAGTTGCATCCACCTGTGGGATTTGATCCCATAACCTCAAACAACAAGCTGGAGATCTAGCCCTCTGAGCTATCAAGCTAGCCACAATTGCCAATACTTTGTTAGACATTTTGACTGTTTCCTTTGAGCGCTGTTCCATGAAGTTTAAAAGTTGCATTTCTCCCTAGGGGATTTGAACCTCCAACTTTAAAATCTAGAGAAGAGCACTCTCGCTCCTTGAGCTACCAAGTTAGATATGAGAAAAAATGATCTTTGACATTTTCTATCATCTAGGTATTGGAGCAAACCAGCCAACAGGTTACTTCCAATGTTCTAAAATAGCCCCCAAACACTCTGAGCTCTGGAACTAGTTCAAATGAAGAAATAAAAAGTCTTTTTTAAAAGGTTTCCAGTTTTGGACATCAAAAAATGATGTAGTTGGATTATCCAAGACTTGAGCCAACAACCCCTCACTCTCCAGTGGAACACACTACCACTCTGAGCCACTGGGGTTAACACAACGATGTGTTCTTTGTTAAATATATCAAGTCTGTCCTTGGGTGTTGGACGCCAAAAGTAAAAAAGAATAAGCAAGATTTGAACTTACAATCTTTGAGTTTCCAGAGTAGCCCACTAACACCATAAACCACTGGTGTTGGTATACTGTGAAAGTCTCATTGTAAGGTTTTGAGTCTTTTTCTCTACTTGCTCTACTTAAAATGTAACTGAGAATGGAGCCCACAACCTGAAAACTCAGCACTAACCCTGTGAGCCACCATGTCACTCCTTTGGACAATGCTTCTTCGAGCAATCTGAAGACTACCTTCTGGGTTCTGGCCTTCAAAAAGGATTGAGTCAGATGGGATTTGAACCCTTGCCCTCCAATTACCCTGTGAGGCACTTAACCCCTTGAGCCACCAGGATTGGAATTTGTGCAAAAAAATTTGGCCATTTGATTGAACCAACATCCTCAAGCTCTCAGGCAGCGTTAACACAGGTGCTGCACCAGTCCAGTGCCTGGAGGGGACCAGAGACGTTCTACAGACCTACAGAAAAGACGCCGTTCCTGTGTTTAGGCTCCGATGTAAGATACAAAATATTTGAAATAATTGGTTGTTGCTTAAAGTCAAAGATACCAAAATCTTCTGTCAGAAACAGTTTAGAAGCAGGGAGAGCTCTAAGTTGCTGATGTTCTCTTGGTACCAGCTTGTATCTACAACAGTTAGACTCACACACTCACTCACTCACTAAACCTTTAAAAAATTGAATTTGCATCATCAGATCTACTAGGTCAGGGGTCGGCAACCCGCGGCTCCAGAGCCGCATGTGGCTCTTTCATCCCTCTGTTGTGGCTCCCTGTGGCTTTGGAAAATAGATAATGAGTATTTAATTTAAATGTATTTAAAGGGTCATCAGTGTACAATCAGCACACCTGAGGAGTTGTTGTGTGTTTGTTGGCGGCTCAGTGTATGTGAAAAGGTGGATATCGCCACCCAGTGTGTCAGAATGTGTAGTGTCATGGCTTTAGATCAAGTGAATCCTAAAGAAAAAGAATAAAAATATCCAAAATATATTATTCCTAATACTAATAATGATGATGATGATGGTTACACCCTATTCCCTAATGCGGCCTGTATTATAAAAGCTAGCAATCCCCTTGTGATTTCCCTGAAATTGTGTCCTGTGCTGGATGATGATTTTAGACTCCATGCCTGCCCTGCCTCAAGTTGTGTTTCTTGGTCTCTCCCTCTGTAAATAATATTTCCTACAATGCATGAGTATATGTTGTATATCTTCCAGAGTGTTACACCACTGACAAAAATTTGTTGGACTTTTCGCTCCTGAGGAGTTGGGGTGGAGCATACACAAGCGCACACACGCACGCACGCACACACACACACACACACACACACACACACACAGAGAAAGACCAGATTGAAAAGCTTTGTTGAGTCTGAGTGAGTCTAACATTTGTAGATACAAGCTGGTACCAAGAGAACATCAGCAGCCGAGCACTCTCTCTGCTTCTAAACTGTTTCTGACAGAAGATTTTGGTATCTTTGACTTTAAGCAACAACTAATTATTTCAAATATTTTGTATCTTACATGGGAGCCTAAACACTGGAACGGCGTCTTCTCCGTTGGTCTGTAGAACGTCTCCAGTCCCCTCCAGGCACTGGACTGGTGCAGCACCTGTGTTGAATTCAATTCAATTCAATTTTATTTGTATAGCGCCAAATCATAATATACATTATCTCAAGGCACTTTACAGGGTCAGGTCAAGACCTTACTTTGTTAAAGAGAAAAACCGAACAGTTCCCACAAAGAGCAAGCACTCGGTGACAGGGCGGAGGAAAAAGTCCCTTTTAACAGGGAGAAACCTCCAACAGAACCGGGCTCAGGGTGGGGGGGTCTGCCTTGAGCGGTTGGGTTAAGGAGAAGATAAAAAGAGGGGGTGGGGGGAGGAGAGAGGAGAGAAGAGAGAGAGAGAAAGACCAGGAACAGCTGTTTAGGTAATGGTGTTATCAATAATAATGACAGGTAAGAGTGGTTAATAGTAAAGATGAGTAGTGGTGGACCTGGATCCTGCTGCTCCAGAGGCAGAGATACCTGCAGAATGAGGACAGAGAGAGAGAGAGAGAGAGAGAGAGAGAGAGAGAGGAGAAGCACAAACTACGGGAGAGAAAAAAAAATACAAAGTTAATGGCATGAAGTCATCGAGAGAGAGAGAGAGCGCCCAGTGAATCATGGGAATCCCCCAGCAGTCTAGCTCTATAGCAGCATAACTAAGGGATGGGTCAGGACATACCCGAGCCAGCCCTCACTATAAGCTTTACTAACATGACTTTTGTGATGACAGAGGAGTCATTATTAACATGAACAAACTGGAGTCTATCTGACAGATATGACTTAAACCAGCTTAGTGCGGTTCCTTTGATGCTGACCATATGCTGTAGTCTCTGTAATAGAATCTTATGATCGATGGTGTCAAATGCAGCACTAAGATCTAGCAGGACAAGTATAGAGACAAGTCCATTGTCTGAGGCTATGAGGAGATCATTGGTAACCTTAATCAGAGCTGTTTCTGTGCTATGATGGACTCTAAAACCTGAGTGAAAATCTTCAAACAAACCATTTCTGTGCAAATAATCACATAACTGGTTTGCAACAACCTTCTCAAGGATTTTGGAAATAAAGGGGAGGTTGGATATAGGTCTATAACTGGCTAAAAGATCAGGATCAAGAGTAGGCTTTTTAGCCTGGCTACAGTGCTGAACAGAAACCTGGGATTGTTCTTGTTTTCTTCTATCAATGATGAATAATAGGATGTTCTGGCTTTTTTTTATACACCAATAGGCTGTCTTTCCAAGCCTTTCGAGATTCTTCCAGGTTAGTAGAACGCCACCTTCTTTGTAGTTTCCTTGAATTTTGCTTTAAAGCTCGTGTTTCTGAGTTGTACCATGGAGCTAGCCTTTTCTGACTCACTACCTTCTTCATCAGAGGGGCCACAGTATCTAGAGTTGCACGCAGTGAGGCTGCAGTACTGTCAACAAGCTCATCAACCTGTGTGGATATGAAGTTAAGAGAGCTGTTCCCTACTGCATTGATACATGGCAGTGGGCTAAGTACTGATGAGATCCTTTCTTTGAATTTGCGAACGGTATTGACAGACAGACACCTGCTGTAATGGATTTTTTCCCCAGATGCTGTGTAGTCCATGACTGAAAACTCAAATGTTAACAGAAAATGGTCAGATAACACCGCCTGAGAGCTTGAGGCTGTTGGTTCAATCAAATACCCAAATTTTTTTGCAAAAACACCAGCCCTGGTGGCTCAAGGGGTTAAGTGCCTCACAGGGTAATTGGAAGGCAAGGGTTCAAACCCCATCTGACTCAATCCTTTTTGAAGGCCACAACCCAGAGGGTAGTCTTCGGATTGCTCAAAGAAGTGTACTTCAAAGAACCGATGTGGTGGCTCACAGGGTTAGTGCTATGCTCTGGAGTTTTGAGGTTGTGGGTTTGATTCTCCGTTAGTTTTTAAGTAGAGCAGAGACTCTTGCAGCGTACCAACACCAGTGGCTTATGGTGTCAGTGGGCTATTCCAGAAAATCAAAGGTAATGAGTTTAAGTCTTGCTTATTTGTATTACTTTTGACAGCTAACACCCAAGGACAGACTTGAAACCTTTCAAAAGGTTGGATTGATGTGTTCACCTCAGTGGCTCAGAGTGGTAGAGTGTTATGCTGGATAGGTGGAGCTTGTTGGTTCAAGTCTTGGGTAGCCCATCTACTTTTGATGTCCAAAACTGGAAACATTTAAAAAGAAAAAAAGACTTTTTAATTGTTCATTTTAACTAGTTCCATAGCTCAGGGTGTTTGAGGGCTATTTCAGAACGTTGGAAGTAACCTGTCGGCTGGTTTGCGCCAATACTGAGATGCAACTTTTAAACTTCATGGGACAGCACTCAAAGGAAAGAGTCAAATGGTCTAACAAACTCTTGGCAACTAGAGCTAGCTTGATAGCTCAGAGGGGTAGATCTCCACCCTGTTGTTGAAGGTTGTTGGATCGAATCCCACAGAGGGATGCAGTTTTTAAACTTCATGGGACAGCGCTCAAAGGAAAGAGTCAAAAGTTTTAACAAAGTCTTGGCAAATATGCCTTGTTTGATAGTGTAGTGTCTGGGGCTCTATAGGATGTGTAACTTTATGGGTTTGGTATGTTTAGATAGGGGCCCCAAGTCAGAGGATGCACTAGGAGATGGGTGCTTCTCTGTTTAGGAGAATGTGGCCTTTTTTGGTCCTAGGTCTAGGGGTTTTGGAAGATGACTGTCCTTCTGACTGAGGCCTTTTATGGTATGGATTACATACGTTGTCTTAGGTTTAGGAAGACAACCAACTCATATAGATGGGGAGTTAGAGCAGTTATTCAGAGGAGATTCACATTGGCTTCGACTCCTCTCTCAGGCAACCCAGGGTGCTTGATTTGATGCTGGACTTCTTTGTAATAAACCTCTTTATATACAAGCAAGACGGTGTCAGCGGAGTTTTCTTCATCATCATCACATCATCGCTGTTTAAGAAACAACAATAGCTCAGTGGTTCGAACCTCTACCCTGATGTTGGAGGTCTTGGGTTCAAATCCCACAGGTGAATGTGACTTTTAAACTTCATGGGACAGCGCTCAAAGGAAACAGTCAAAAGTTCTAACAAAGTCTGAGTAACTATGACTAGCTTGATAGCTCAGAGAGATAGAGTTCTACCCTGTTGTTGGAGAGCCTGGGTTCAAATCCCACACAAAGATGTAACTCTTAAACTTCACACTTTTAAAGTCCCCACACCCAGAGAGTAGCTTCAAATACAAACCGAAAACTTCTCCATTCAGGGAGGAACTTGTGGTATAATGGTTAAGTTCCTCCCCACAATGTGGTCGCATGGGCGACAACCCCGTAGTCCCCGGTTCGATGCCAGCTCGTGTCCAAATGACAAAAACCCAATTGGGCGGTAGAGAGTGGGTGAGGGGGCCGTGTCCCCTCCCCCCGTAGTCCCCGGTTCGATGCCAGCTCGTGTCAAATGACAAAAACGCAATGGCGCAGTGGGAGAGGGGGCCGTGCCCCCAACCCCGTAGTCCCCGGTTCGATGCCAGCTCGTGTCAAATGACAAAAACGCAATGGCGCAGTGGGAGAGGGGGCCGTGCCCCCAACCCCGTAGTCCCCGGTTCGATGCCAGCTCGTGTCAAATGACAAAAACGCAATGGCGCAGTGGGAGAGGGGGCCGTGCCCCCAACCCCGTAGTCCCCGGTTCGATGCCAGCTCGTGTCCAAATGACAAAAACCCAATTGGGGAGTAGGGAGTCCAATTGCAGTGGAGGGGCTGCATAACTTTGCTATATGTTTTATTAAAACAACTGGAAGGTTAATATTGTTTTGTGTAATATAACCCTCAGCTTTCATCTCTCCGAACCTCAGGGAAGGGACACGGCCCCCTCACCCATTCCCTACTGGCCCATTGGGTTTTTGTCATTTGGACACGAGCTGGCATCGAACCGGGGACTACGGGGGGGGGAGGGGACACGGCCCCCTCATCCACTCCCTACTGCCCAATTGGGTTTTTGTCATTTGGACACGAGCTGGCATCGAACCGGGGACTACTGGGTCGGGGGGGGAGGGGACACGGCCCCCTCATCCACTCCCTACTGCCCAATTGGGTTTTTGTCGTTTGGACACGAGCTGGCATCGAACCGGGGACTACGGGGTTGTCGCCCATGCAACCACATTGTGGGGAAGAACTTAACCATTACACCACAAGTTCCTCCCTGAATGGAGAAGTTTTCGGTTTGTATTTGAAGCTACTCTCTGGGTGTGGGGGACTTTAAAAGTGTGAAGTTTAAGAGTTACATCTTTGTGTGGGATTTGAACCCAGGCTCTCCAACAACAGGGTAGAGGTTTGAACCACTGAGCTATCAAGCTAGTCATAGTTACTCAGACTTTGTTAGAACTTTTGACTGTTTCCTTTGAGCGCTGTCCCATGAAGTTTAAAAAGTCACATCTACCTGTGGGATTTGATCCCGTAACCTCAAACAACAGAGTAGAACTCTATCCCTGTGAGCTATCAAGCTAGCCACAATTGCCAATCCTTTGTTAGACATTTTGACTGTTTCCTTTGAGCGCTGTTCCATGAAGTTTAAAAGTTGCATTCCTGCCTGGGGGATTTGAACCTCCAACCTTAAAATCTAGAGAAGAGCATTCTAGCTCCTTGAGCTACCAAGTTAGACATGAGAAAAAAAATGATCTTTGACATTTTCTATCATCTAGGTATTGGAGCAAACCAGCCAACAGGTTACTTCCAATGTTCTAAAATAGCCCCCAAACACTCTGAGCTCTGGAACTAGTTCAAATGAAGAAATAAAAAGTCTTTTTTTAAAAGGTTTCCAGTTTTTGACATCAAAAAATGATGTAGTTGGATTAACCAAGACTTGAACCAACAACCCCTCACTCTGCAGTGGAACACACTACAACTCTGAGCCACTGGGGTTAACACAGCGATGCCTTCTTTGTTAAATATATCAAGTCTGTCCTTGGGTGTTGGATGCCAAAAGTAAAAAGAATAAGGAAGATTTGAACTTACAATCTTTGAGTTTCCAGAGTAGCCCACTAACACCATAAACCACTGGTGTTGGTACACCGTGAAAGTGTCATTGTAAGGTTTTGAGTCTTTTTCTCTACTTGCTCTACTTAAAATGTAACTTAGAATGGAACCCACAAGCTGAAAACTCAGCACTAACCCTGTGAGCCACCATGTCACTCCTTTGGACACTGCTTCTTCGAGTCCGATGGGATTTGAACCCTTGCCCTCCAATTACCCTGTGAGGCACTTAACCCCTTGAGCCACCAGGATTGGAATTTGTGAAAAAAAAATTTGGCCATTTGATTGAACCAACATCCTCAAGCTCTCAGGCAGCGTTAACACAGGTGCTGCACCAGTCCAGTGCCTGGAGGGGACCAGAGACGTTCTACAGACCTACAGAAAAGACGCCGTTCCTGTGTTTAGGCTCCGATGTAAGATACAAAATATTTGAAATAATTGGTTGTTGCTTAAAGTCAAAGATACCAAAATCTTCTGTCAGAAACAGTTTAGAAGCAGGGAGAGCTCTAAGTTGCTGATGTTCTCTTGGTACCAGCTTGTATCTACAACAGTTAGACTCACACACTCACTCACTCACTAAACCTTTAAAAAATTGAATTTGCATCATCAGATCTACTAGGTCAGGGGTCGGCAACCCGCGGCTCCAGAGCCGCATGTGGCTCTTTCATCCCTCTGTTGTGGCTCCCTGTGGCTTTGGAAAATAGATAATGAGTATTTAATTTAAATGTATTTAAAGGGTCATCAGTGTACAATCAGCACACCTGAGGAGTTGTTGTGTGTTTGTTGGCGGCTCAGTGTATGTGAAAAGGTGGATATCGCCACCCAGTGTGTCAGAATGTGTAGTGTCATGGCTTTAGATCAAGTGAATCCTAAAGAAAAAGAATAAAAATATCCAAAATATATTATTCCTAATACTAATAATGATGATGATGATGGTTACACCCTATTCCCTAATGCGGCCTGTATTATAAAAGCTAGCAATCCCCTTGTGATTTCCCTGAAATTGTGTCCTGTGCTGGATGATGATTTTAGACTCCATGCCTGCCCTGCCTCAAGTTGTGTTTCTTGGTCTCTCCCTCTGTAAATAATATTTCCTACAATGCATGAGTATATGTTGTATATCTTCCAGAGTGTTACACCACTGACAAAAATTTGTTGGACTTTTCGCTCCTGAGGAGTTGGGGTGGAGCATACACAAGCGCACACACGCACGCACGCACACACACACACACACACACACACACACACACACACACACACACACAGAGAAAGACCAGATTGAAAAGCTTTGTTGAGTCTGAGTGAGTCTAACATTTGTAGATACAAGCTGGTACCAAGAGAACATCAGCAGCCGAGCACTCTCTCTGCTTCTAAACTGTTTCTGACAGAAGATTTTGGTATCTTTGACTTTAAGCAACAACTAATTATTTCAAATATTTTGTATCTTACATGGGAGCCTAAACACTGGAACGGCGTCTTCTCCGTTGGTCTGTAGAACGTCTCCAGTCCCCTCCAGGCACTGGACTGGTGCAGCACCTGTGTTGAATTCAATTCAATTCAATTTTATTTGTATAGCGCCAAATCATAATATACATTATCTCAAGGCACTTTACAGGGTCAGGTCAAGACCTTACTTTGTTAAAGAGAAAAACCGAACAGTTCCCACAAAGAGCAAGCACTCGGTGACAGGGCGGAGGAAAAAGTCCCTTTTAACAGGGAGAAACCTCCAACAGAACCGGGCTCAGGGTGGGGGGGTCTGCCTTGAGCGGTTGGGTTAAGGAGAAGATAAAAAGAGGGGGTGGGGGGAGGAGAGAGGAGAGAAGAGAGAGAGAGAAAGACCAGGAACAGCTGTTTAGGTAATGGTGTTATCAATAATAATGACAGGTAAGAGTGGTTAATAGTAAAGATGAGTAGTGGTGGACCTGGATCCTGCTGCTCCAGAGGCAGAGATACCTGCAGAATGAGGACAGAGAGAGAGAGAGAGAGAGAGAGAGAGAGAGAGAGGAGAAGCACAAACTACGGGAGAGAAAAAAAAATACAAAGTTAATGGCATGAAGTCATCGAGAGAGAGAGAGAGCGCCCAGTGAATCATGGGAATCCCCCAGCAGTCTAGCTCTATAGCAGCATAACTAAGGGATGGGTCAGGACATACCCGAGCCAGCCCTCACTATAAGCTTTACTAACATGACTTTTGTGATGACAGAGGAGTCATTATTAACATGAACAAACTGGAGTCTATCTGACAGATATGACTTAAACCAGCTTAGTGCGGTTCCTTTGATGCTGACCATATGCTGTAGTCTCTGTAATAGAATCTTATGATCGATGGTGTCAAATGCAGCACTAAGATCTAGCAGGACAAGTATAGAGACAAGTCCATTGTCTGAGGCTATGAGGAGATCATTGGTAACCTTAATCAGAGCTGTTTCTGTGCTATGATGGACTCTAAAACCTGAGTGAAAATCTTCAAACAAACCATTTCTGTGCAAATAATCACATAACTGGTTTGCAACAACCTTCTCAAGGATTTTGGAAATAAAGGGGAGGTTGGATATAGGTCTATAACTGGCTAAAAGATCAGGATCAAGAGTAGGCTTTTTAGCCTGGCTACAGTGCTGAACAGAAACCTGGGATTGTTCTTGTTTTCTTCTATCAATGATGAATAATAGGATGTTCTGGCTTTTTTTTATACACCAATAGGCTGTCTTTCCAAGCCTTTCGAGATTCTTCCAGGTTAGTAGAACGCCACCTTCTTTGTAGTTTCCTTGAATTTTGCTTTAAAGCTCGTGTTTCTGAGTTGTACCATGGAGCTAGCCTTTTCTGACTCACTACCTTCTTCATCAGAGGGGCCACAGTATCTAGAGTTGCACGCAGTGAGGCTGCAGTACTGTCAACAAGCTCATCAACCTGTGTGGATATGAAGTTAAGAGAGCTGTTCCCTACTGCATTGATACATGGCAGTGGGCTAAGTACTGATGAGATCCTTTCTTTGAATTTGCGAACGGTATTGACAGACAGACACCTGCTGTAATGGATTTTTTCCCCAGATGCTGTGTAGTCCATGACTGAAAACTCAAATGTTAACAGAAAATGGTCAGATAACACCGCCTGAGAGCTTGAGGCTGTTGGTTCAATCAAATACCCAAATTTTTTTGCAAAAACACCAGCCCTGGTGGCTCAAGGGGTTAAGTGCCTCACAGGGTAATTGGAAGGCAAGGGTTCAAACCCCATCTGACTCAATCCTTTTTGAAGGCCACAACCCAGAGGGTAGTCTTCGGATTGCTCAAAGAAGTGTACTTCAAAGAACCGATGTGGTGGCTCACAGGGTTAGTGCTATGCTCTGGAGTTTTGAGGTTGTGGGTTTGATTCTCCGTTAGTTTTTAAGTAGAGCAGAGACTCTTGCAGCGTACCAACACCAGTGGCTTATGGTGTCAGTGGGCTATTCCAGAAAATCAAAGGTAATGAGTTTAAGTCTTGCTTATTTGTATTACTTTTGACAGCTAACACCCAAGGACAGACTTGAAACCTTTCAAAAGGTTGGATTGATGTGTTCACCTCAGTGGCTCAGAGTGGTAGAGTGTTATGCTGGATAGGTGGAGCTTGTTGGTTCAAGTCTTGGGTAGCCCATCTACTTTTGATGTCCAAAACTGGAAACATTTAAAAAGAAAAAAAGACTTTTTAATTGTTCATTTTAACTAGTTCCATAGCTCAGGGTGTTTGAGGGCTATTTCAGAACGTTGGAAGTAACCTGTCGGCTGGTTTGCGCCAATACTGAGATGCAACTTTTAAACTTCATGGGACAGCACTCAAAGGAAAGAGTCAAATGGTCTAACAAACTCTTGGCAACTAGAGCTAGCTTGATAGCTCAGAGGGGTAGATCTCCACCCTGTTGTTGAAGGTTGTTGGATCGAATCCCACAGAGGGATGCAGTTTTTAAACTTCATGGGACAGCGCTCAAAGGAAAGAGTCAAAAGTTTTAACAAAGTCTTGGCAAATATGCCTTGTTTGATAGTGTAGTGTCTGGGGCTCTATAGGATGTGTAACTTTATGGGTTTGGTATGTTTAGATAGGGGCCCCAAGTCAGAGGATGCACTAGGAGATGGGTGCTTCTCTGTTTAGGAGAATGTGGCCTTTTTTGGTCCTAGGTCTAGGGGTTTTGGAAGATGACTGTCCTTCTGACTGAGGCCTTTTATGGTATGGATTACATACGTTGTCTTAGGTTTAGGAAGACAACCAACTCATATAGATGGGGAGTTAGAGCAGTTATTCAGAGGAGATTCACATTGGCTTCGACTCCTCTCTCAGGCAACCCAGGGTGCTTGATTTGATGCTGGACTTCTTTGTAATAAACCTCTTTATATACAAGCAAGACGGTGTCAGCGGAGTTTTCTTCATCATCATCACATCATCGCTGTTTAAGAAACAACAATAGCTCAGTGGTTCGAACCTCTACCCTGATGTTGGAGGTCTTGGGTTCAAATCCCACAGGTGAATGTGACTTTTAAACTTCATGGGACAGCGCTCAAAGGAAACAGTCAAAAGTTCTAACAAAGTCTGAGTAACTATGACTAGCTTGATAGCTCAGAGAGATAGAGTTCTACCCTGTTGTTGGAGAGCCTGGGTTCAAATCCCACACAAAGATGTAACTCTTAAACTTCACACTTTTAAAGTCCCCACACCCAGAGAGTAGCTTCAAATACAAACCGAAAACTTCTCCATTCAGGGAGGAACTTGTGGTATAATGGTTAAGTTCCTCCCCACAATGTGGTCGCATGGGCGACAACCCCGTAGTCCCCGGTTCGATGCCAGCTCGTGTCCAAATGACAAAAACCCAATTGGGCGGTAGAGAGTGGGTGAGGGGGCCGTGTCCCCTCCCCCCGTAGTCCCCGGTTCGATGCCAGCTCGTGTCAAATGACAAAAACGCAATGGCGCAGTGGGAGAGGGGGCCGTGCCCCCAACCCCGTAGTCCCCGGTTCGATGCCAGCTCGTGT
Organism: Trachinotus anak; assembly: GCF_046630095.1. Lineage (NCBI taxonomy): Eukaryota > Metazoa > Chordata > Actinopteri > Carangiformes > Carangidae > Trachinotus > Trachinotus anak. The sequence continues at coordinate 1,715,271 of NW_027273877.1, read as the reverse complement.
CAAATGACAAAAACGCAATGGCGCAGTGGGAGAGGGGGCCGTGCCCCCAACCCCGTAGTCCCCGGTTCGATGCCAGCTCGTGTCAAATGACAAAAACGCAATGGCGCAGTGGGAGAGGGGGCCGTGTCCCTCCCCCCCCCCCAACCCCGTAGTCCCCGGTTCGATGCCAGCTCGTGTCCAAATGACAAAAACCCAATTGGGGAGTAGGGAGTCCAATTGCAGTGGAGGGGCTGCATAACTTTGCTATATGTTTTATTAAAACAACTGGAAGGTTAATATTGTTTTGTGTAATATAACCCTCAGCTTTCATCTCTCCGAACCTCAGGGAAGGGACACGGCCCCCTCACCCATTCCCTACTGGCCCATTGGGTTTTTGTCATTTGGACACGAGCTGGCATCGAACCGGGGACTACGGGGGGGGGGGGGGGGGGACACGGCCCCCTCACCCACTGCGCAATTGCGTTTTTGTCATTTGGACACAAGCTGGCATCGAACCGGGGACTACAGGGGGGGGGGAGGGGACACGGCCCCCTCATCCACTCCCTACTGCCCAATTGGGTTTTTGTCATTTGGACACGAGCTGGCATCGAACCGGGGACTACTGGGTCGGGGGGGGAGGGGACACGGCCCCCTCATCCACTCCCTACTGCCCAATTGGGTTTTTGTCGTTTGGACACGAGCTGGCATCGAACCGGGGACTACGGGGTTGTCGCCCATGCAACCACATTGTGGGGAAGAACTTAACCATTACACCACAAGTTCCTCCCTGAATGGAGAAGTTTTCGGTTTGTATTTGAAGCTACTCTCTGGGTGTGGGGGACTTTAAAAGTGTGAAGTTTAAGAGTTACATCTTTGTGTGGGATTTGAACCCAGGCTCTCCAACAACAGGGTAGAGGTTTGAACCACTGAGCTATCAAGCTAGTCATAGTTACTCAGACTTTGTTAGAACTTTTGACTGTTTCCTTTGAGCGCTGTCCCATGAAGTTTAAAAAGTCACATCTACCTGTGGGATTTGATCCCGTAACCTCAAACAACAGAGTAGAACTCTATCCCTGTGAGCTATCAAGCTAGCCACAATTGCCAATCCTTTGTTAGACATTTTGACTGTTTCCTTTGAGCGCTGTTCCATGAAGTTTAAAAGTTGCATTCCTGCCTGGGGGATTTGAACCTCCAACCTTAAAATCTAGAGAAGAGCATTCTAGCTCCTTGAGCTACCAAGTTAGACATGAGAAAAAAAATGATCTTTGACATTTTCTATCATCTAGGTATTGGAGCAAACCAGCCAACAGGTTACTTCCAATGTTCTAAAATAGCCCCCAAACACTCTGAGCTCTGGAACTAGTTCAAATGAAGAAATAAAAAGTCTTTTTTTAAAAGGTTTCCAGTTTTTGACATCAAAAAATGATGTAGTTGGATTAACCAAGACTTGAACCAACAACCCCTCACTCTGCAGTGGAACACACTACAACTCTGAGCCACTGGGGTTAACACAGCGATGCCTTCTTTGTTAAATATATCAAGTCTGTCCTTGGGTGTTGGATGCCAAAAGTAAAAAGAATAAGGAAGATTTGAACTTACAATCTTTGAGTTTCCAGAGTAGCCCACTAACACCATAAACCACTGGTGTTGGTACACTGTGAAAGTGTCCTTTGTAAGGTTTTGAGTCTTTTTCTCTACTTGCTCTACTTAAAATGTAACTGAGAATGGAACCCACAACCTGAAAACTCAGCACTAACCCTGTGAGCCACCATGTCACTCCTTTGGAGGATGCTTCTTCGAGCAATCTGAAGACTACCTTCTGGGTTGTGGCCTTCACAAATGATTGAGTCAGATGGGATTTGAACCCTTGTCCTCCAATTACCCTGTAAGGCATTTATCACCTTGAGCCATCAGGGCTGGATTTTTTTGGAAAAAACTTTAGGTATTTCATTGAAATGACAGCCTCAGGCTCTCAGGCGGTGTTAACACAGATGCTGCACCAGTCCAGTGCCTGGAGGGGACCAGAGGCGTTCTACAGACCTACAGAGAAGACGCCATTCCAGTGTTTAGGCTCCCATGTAAGATACAAAATATTTGTTGTTGGTTAAAGTCTGCGATACCAAAATCTTCTGTAAGAGACAGTTTAGAAGCAGAGAGGGGGAATCGCAAGGGGATTGCTCGGTCTTGTAATACAGGCTGCATTAGGGAATAGGGTGTAACCATCATCATCAGTATCAGTATTAGGAATAATATATTTTTGCTATTTTTATTCTTTTTCTTCAGTATTCAGTTGATCTAAAGCCATGACACTGCACACTCTCACACACTGGGTGGCGATATCCACCTTTTCACATACACTCAGCCGCCAACAAACACACAGAAGAAGAGCAACTCCTCAGGTGTGCTGATTGTGCACTGATGACCCCTCCTCCCTCTGTTGCTGTCTGTGTTTGCCTTCTCAGACAAACACATTTCCTAAGGGAAACAATTTAGTTTGAAAAATATCATCATTTCAGCTATGACAGGTGAGTTTTGCTCCAGTGGACACATCTTTCAACATTAAAACTATCTCTGTGTAATCACTTTGTATTTAGCATCCTGGCATTTTACTTATTTTTCTGCCTTTGAATGAAGAGTGCTCTTTGTGTCTGCAAAGATCATTAGAAACAACATTCACTACATTATTCACTTAAAACTGCTAGTGAATTTGCATCTGTTGATTGTCATTTTGCATCAAATTTTAGTCACAGTGCTTCTGTTTGTTGTCCTTTTGTGCTTCTCTCTTGTCGTCTGTGCTTCTTTGTAGTCACTTTGCTTCTGTTTGTTGTCGTTTTGTGCTTCTCTGTTGTTGTTTGTGCTTCTTTGTAGTCATTTTGCTTCTGTTTGTTGTCCTTTTGTGCTTCTTTCTTGTCGTCTGTTTCTCTTTGTTGTCATTTTGCTTCCTTTTGTTGTCGTTTTTGGGTTAGCCCAATAAGCTCTGATGGAAATTCATGCAGGTGGACACATATTTGTATTCCTCCTCTCAGCTTCTACTCTGTTTCTGTTTCATCCTCATATTTTGCATGTGACATAACAAGGGGAAGGCTCTTTTATCTCATACTTTCCACACAGTGGCATCAGGAGAGTATGAGCATCAACCCTGTCACCTACACATATCATCATAGACAGACTAATTATTGCAACTGTCAAGTCCTCCACTTAAACATGTTGGAGCATAACTAACAGTGCGCTGTAGGTGCACTTATGAAAAAAAACACCAAAACAAATTTATTCACACTTATTTTCTCTTTTGTTTTGTAGATGGCTGCAGAACAACGGCACATTGACAAGGAGTCTTCAGGTCAGTCCAAATCCACAACAATATGCTATTTTTCACCTCCACATTTCACTATCAGCTATAAATTGTGCAAAAGTTTATTATTGTTCACTTTTTGACTCTCAGCTTTGTTGTACGTTAACTCAGATGCTGCACTGGTCCAGTGCCTGGAGGGGACCACAGACGCTCCACAGACGGACGGAGGAGACGGCGTTCCTGCGCTTCAGCTGGGACGTAAGATACAAAATATTTGAAATGTTGACTTGTTGCTTAAAGCCGCCTATCTCAGGCCTTTAAGCAACAAGTCAACATTTGAATTATTTTGTATCTTACCAGCACGCGCACGCACGCACACACCCCCTGCTGAGGGGGCTTGAAGTGGAGGGGCTGCACAACTTTGTTTGATATATATGTTTTATTAAAACATTTGGAAGGTTAATATTGTTTTGTGTAATGTAACCCTCAGCTTTCATCTCTCCAAACCTCGGGGAGGGAACACGGCCCCCTCACCCATTCCATACTGCCGAATTGGGTTTTTGTCATTTGGACACGAGCTGGCATCGAACCGGGGACTACGGGGTTGTCGCCCATGCGACCACATTGTGGGGAGGAACAAAACCATTATACCACACGTTCCTCCCTGAATGGAGAAGTTTTCAGTTTGTATTTGAAGCTACTCTCTGGGTGTAGGGGACTTTAAAAGTGTGAAGTTTAAGAGTTACATCTTTGTGTGGGATTTGAACCCAGGCTCTCTGACAACAGGGTAGACCTCTATCCCGCTGAGCTATCAAGCTAGTCATAGTTACTCAGACTTTGTTAGAACTTCTGACTGTTTCCTTTGAGCGCTGTCCCATGAAGTTTAAAAGTCACATCCATCTGTGGGATTTGAACCCAGGACCTCCAACAACAGGGTGGACAGCTACCCCTCTGAGCTATCAAGCAAGCCATAGTTGCCAAGACTTTGTTAGAACTTTTGACTCTTTCCTTTGAGCGCTGTCCCATGAAGTTTAAAAGTCTCATCCATCTGTGGGATTTGAACCCAGGCTCTCCAACAACAAGGTAGAACTCTATCCCTCTGAGCAATCAAGCTAGTCATAGTTACTCAGACTTTGTTAGACCTTTTGACTCTTTCCTTTGAGCGCTGTCCCATGAAGTTTAAAAGTTGCATCTCCGTGTGGGATTTGATCCCATAACCTCAAACAACAGGGTAGAACACTATCTCCCTGAGCTATCAAGCAAGCCATAGTTACAAAAACTTTGTTAGACCTTTTGACTCTTTCCTTTGAGTTCCGGCCCATGAAGTTTAAAAACTGCATCTGTCTGTGGGATTCAATCCAACACCCTTCAACAACAGGGCGGAGATCTACCCCTCTGAACTATCAAGCTAGCTATAGTTGCCAACAGTTTGTTAGACCATTTGACTGTTTCCTTTGAGTGCTGTCCCATGAAGTTTAAAACTTGCATCTCAGTATTGGAGCAAACCAGCCGACAGGTTACTTCCAACGTTCTGAAATAAGCCCTCAAACACCCTGAGCTATGGAACTAGTTCAAATGAACAATTAAAAAGTCTTTTTTTCTTTTTAAATGTTTCCAGTTTTGGACATCAAAAGTAGATGGGCTACCCAAGACTTGACCCAACAAGCTCCACCTATCCAGCGTAACACTCTACCACTCTGAGCCACTGAGGTGAACACATTAGGCTGACCTTTTTAAAGGTTTCAAGTCTGTCCTTGGGTGTTAGATGTCAAAAGTAATACAAATAAGCAAGAGTTAAACTCATTACCTTTGATTTTCTGGAATAGCCCACTGACACCATAAGCCACTGGTGTTGGTATGCTGCAAGAGTCTCTGCTCTACTTAAAAACTAATGGAGAATCAAACCCACAACCTCAAAACTCCAGAGCACAGCACTAACCCTGTGAGCCATCACATCAGTTCCTTGACATATACTTCTTTGAGCAATCCGAAGACTACCCTCTGGGTTGTGGCCTTCAAAAAGGATTGAGTCAGCTGGGGTTTGAACCCTTGCCTTCCAATTACCCTGTGAGGCACTTAACCCCTTGAGCCACCAGGGCTGGCGTTTTTGCAAAAAAATGTGGGTATTTGATTGAATCAACAGCCTCAAGCTCTCAGGCAGTGTTATCTGACCATTTTCTGTTCACATTTGAGTTTTCAGTCATGGACTACACAGCATCTGGGGAAAAAATCCATTACAGCAGGTGTCTGTCTGACAATACCGTTAGCAAATTTAAAGAAAGGATCTCATCAGTACTTAGCCCACTGCCATGTATCAATGCAGTAGGGAACAGCTCTCTTAACTTCATATCCACACAGGTTGATGATCTTGTTGACAGTACTGCAGCCTCACTGCGTGCAACTCTAGATACTGTGGCCCCTCTGATGAAGAAGGTAGTGAGTCAGAGAAGGCTAGCTCCATGGTACAACTCAGAAACACGAGCTTTAAAGCAAAATTCAAGGAAACTACAAAGAAGGTGGCGTTCTACTAACCTGGAAGAATCTCGAAAGGCTTGGAAAGACAGCCTATTGGCGTATAAAAAAAAGCCAGAACATCCTATTATTCATCATTGATAGAAGAAAACAAGAACAATCCCAGGTTTCTGTTCAGCACTGTAGCCAGGCTGACAGACAGTCACAGCTCTGTTGATCCATCTATTCCTTTAGCCCTCAGTTGTAATGACTTTATGAGCTTCTTTACAAATAAAACTGTCTATGTTAGAGAAAGAATTCACCATCTCCTCCCCACAGCTGGCTCAGATGTACTGTCCAGTTCAGCAGCCTCAGAGTCCACTGTAACTGCCTTATAGTTTGACTCTTTTACTCCTGTACATCTCTCTGAGCTCGCTTCAATTGTTTCGTCATCTAAACCATCGACTTGTCTTCTAGACCCTGTTCCAACAAGGCTGTTCAAACAAGTTTTTCCTTTAATCGACACCTCTTTATCAAGTCTGATTAACTTATCTTTATCAACTGGTTATGCGCCACAGGCTTTTAAAGTTGCAGTAATTAAACCTCTACTTAAAAAGCCTACTCTTGATCCTGATCTTTTAGCCAATTATAGACCTATATCCAACCTCCCCTTTATAGCCTCAGACAATGGACTTGTCTCTATACTTGTCCTGCTAGATCTTAGTGCTGCATTTGACACCATCGATCATAAGATTCTATTACAGAGACTACAGCATATGGTCGGCATCAAAGGAACCGCACTAAGCTGGTTTAAGTCGTATCTGTCAGATAGACTCCAGTTTGTTCATGTTAATAATGACTCCTCTATCATCACAAAAGTCATGTTAGTTAGTAAAGCTTATAGTGAGGGCTGACTCGGGTATGTCCTGACCCATCCCTTAGTTATGCTGCTATAGAGCTAGACTGCTGGGGGATTCCCATGATTCACTGGGCGCTCTCTCTCTCTCTCGATGACTTCCTGCCATTAACTTTGTATTTTTTTTTCTCTCCCGTGGTTTGTGCTTCTCCTCTCTCTCTCTCTCTCTCTCTCTCTCTCTCTCTCTCTCTCTCTCTCTCTCTGTCCTCATTCTGCAGGTATCTCTGCCTCTGGAGCAGCAGGATCCAGATCCACCACTACTCATCTTTACTATTAACCACTCTTACCTGTCATTATTATTGATAACACCATTACCTACACAGCTGTTCCTGGTCTCTCTCTCTCTCTCTCTTCTCTCCTCTCTCCTCCCCCCACCCCCTCTTTTTATCTTCTCCTAAACCCAACCGCTCAAGGCAGACCCCCCCACCCTGAGCCTGGTTCTGTTGGAGGTTTCTTCCTGTTATAAAAGGGACTTTTTCCTCCGCCCTGTCACCGAGTGCTTGCTCTTTGAGGGAACTGTTCGGTTTTTCTCTTTAACAAAGTAAGATAGCAAAAATAAGATACCAAAATATTCTGTCAGAAACAGTTTAGAAGCAGAGAGAGTGCTCGGCTGCTGATGTTCTCTTGGTACCAGCTTGTATCTACAAATGTTAGACTCACTCAGACTCAACAAAGCTTTTCAATCTGGTCTTTCTCTCTCTCTCTGTGTGTGTGTGTGTGTGTGTGTGTGTGTGTTTGTGTGTGTGTGTGTGTGAGTGTGTGTGTGTGTGTGCGCGCGCGCGCGCACTTGTGTATGCTCCACCCCAACTCCTCAGGAGTGAAAAGTCCAACAAATCTTTGTCAGTGGTGTAACACTCTGGAAGATATACAACATATACTCATGCATTGTAGGAAATATCATTTAGAGAGGGAGAGACCAAGAAACAGAACTTGAGGCAGGGCAGGCATGGAGTCTAAATCATCATCTAGCACAGGACACAATTTCAGGGAAATTACAAGGGGATTGCTAGCTTTTATAATACAGGCAGCATTAGGGAATAGGGTGTAACCATCATCATCATTATTAGTATTAGGAATAATATATTTTGGATATTTTTATTCTTTTTCTTCAGGATTCACTTGATCTAAAGCCATGACACTACACACTCTCACACACTGGGTGGCGATATCCACCTTTTCACATACACTCAGCCGCCAACAAACACACAGAAGAAGAGCAACTCCTCAGGTGTGCTGATTGTGCACTCATCACCCCTCCTCCCTCTCTTGCTCTCTGTGTTTGCCTTCTCAGACAAACACATTTTCTGAAGGAAAACGGGTGAGTTTTCATCTTTTAAACCTTAAAACTATCTCTATGCTTCAAATCTTAGTCACTGTGCTTCTGTTTGTGGCTGTTTTGCGTCTCTTTGTAGTCATTTTGCTTCTGTTTGTTGTCCTTTTGTGCTTCTTTCTTGTCCTTTGTGCTTCTTTGTCCTCATTGTGCTTCTGTTTGTTGTCCTTTTGTGCTTCTTTCTTGTCCTTTGTGCTTCTTTCTTGTGGTTTTGCTTGCGTTTTTTGTGCTTTTGTGCGTGTTTGTTGTGTCATTCTTCCACTCTTTGTGCTTGTTTTACATCTTTGTCCACATTTTTTGCAAAAAAAATCAAATTGATTAACATTTATTTTCTCTTTTGCTTTGTAGATGGCTGCAGAACAATGGAACATTCACAAGGAGTCTTCAGGTCAGTCCAAATCCACAACAATATGCATTTTCTCACCTCCACATTTCACTGTCAGCTATCAATTCCACAAAACTTTCTTATTGTTCAATTTTTGACTCTCAGCTTTGTTGTACGTTAACTCAGATGCTGCACCGGTCCAGTGCCTGGAGGGGACCACGGACGCGCCACAGAGCCACGGACGGAGGAGACGGCGTTCCTGCGCTTCAGCTGGGACGTAAGATACAAAATATTTCAAATGTTGACTTGTTGCTTAAAGCTGCCTATCTCAGGCTGCCTTTAAGCAAGAAGTCAACATTTGAAATATTTTGTATCTTACCAGCATGCCTCCCTTACCAGCATGCTTTGATTCATGTATGTTTTAATAAAAGAAATAAAAAATTTTGAAACTTGACGGCCTTGTGTGTTGCATAACCCCCTGCTTTTGCCTCTCCCAACCTCGGGGAGGGGACACAGCCCCCTCACCCATTCCCTACTGCCGAATTGGGTTTTTGTCATTTGGACACGAGCTGGCATCGAACCGGGGACTACAGGGTTGTCGCCCATGCGACCACATTGTGGGGAGGAACTTAACCATTATACCACACGTTCCTCCCTGAATGGAGAAGTTTTCAGTTTGTATTTGAAGCTACTCTCTGGGTGTAGGGGACTTTAAAAGTGTGAAGTTTAAGAGTTACATCTTTGTGTGGGATTTGAACCCAGGCTCTCTGACAACAGGGTAGACCTCTATCCCACTGAGCTATCAAGCTAGTCATAGTTACTCAGACTTTGTTAGAACTTCTGACTGTTTCCTTTGAGCGCTGTCCCATGAAGTTTAAAAGTCACATCCATCTGTGGGATTTGAACCCAGGACCCCCAACAACAGGGTGGACATCTACCCCTCTGAGCTATCAAGCAAGGCATAGTTGCCAAGACTTTGTTAGAGCTTTTGACTCTTTCCTTTGAGCGCTGTCCCATGAAGTTTAAAAATTGCATCCCTCTGTGGGATTTGATCCAACAACCTTCAACAACAGGGGGGAGATCTACCCCTCTGAGCTATCACATCAGTTTTCTGGGTGTTGCTTCTTTGAGCAATCTGAAGACTACCCTCTGGTTTCTGGCCTTCAAAAAGGACAAACACAGACAGGATTTGAACCCTTGCTCTCCAATTACCCTGTGAGGCACTTAACCCCTTGAGCCATCAGGGCTGGAGTTTTCGCAAAAAAATTTGGCCATTTGATTGAACCAACAGCCTCAAGCTCTCAGGCAGTGTTCATGCAGATGCTGCACCAGTCCATTGCCTGGAGGGGACCGGAGACGTTCTACAGACCTACAGAGAAGACGCCGTTCCTGTGTTTAGGCTCTGATGTAAGATACAAAATATTTGAAAAAATTTGTTGTTGCTTAAAGTCAAAGATACCAAAATCTTCTGGAAGAAAAAGTTTAGAAGCAGGGAGAGCGCTAGGCTGCTGATGGTACCAGCTTTTATCTACAACAGTTAGACTCACTCACTCACTCACTCAGACTCAACAAAGCTTTTCAATCTGGTCTTTCCCTGTGTGTGTGTGTGTGTGCACTTGTGTATGCTCCACCCCAACTCCACACAACAGTGTCAAGTTTCAAATTTTTTATTAAAACACACATGAATCAAAGTTGTGCACCCCTCCCCTTCAAGCCCCCTCAGCAGGGAGGCCTGCTAGTAAGATACAAAATATTTCAAATGTTGCCTTGTTGCTTAAAGGCCTGAGATAGGCGGCTTTAAGCAACAAGGCAACATTTGAAATAATTTGTATCTTACGTCCCAGCTGAAGCGCAGGAAGGCCGTCTTCTCCGTCCGTGGCTCTGTGGCGCGTCCGTAGTCCCCTCCAGGCACTGGACTGGTGCAGCATCTGGGTTAACGTACAACAAAGCTGAGAGTGAAAAATTGCACAATAACAAAGTTTTGTGGAATTGATAGCTGACAGTGAAATGTGGAGGTGAAAAATTGCATATTGTTGTGGATTTGGACTGACCTGAAGACTCCTTGTCAATGTGCCATTGTTCTGCAGCCATCTACAAAGCAAAAGAGAAAATAAGTGTTAATAATCTCAATAAATTTGATCCAGTCTTTTTTTTGATGATTTTTGCCAAAAAAAGTGGAATTTGTGTTTTACTGTTATGTAGTTTGAATAAAATAAAAACTAAAATGACGCAAGACGAGCACAAAGAGATGTAAAATAAGTGCATAGAGACGCAAAATGAGCATTAACAGAGGCAGAGTGACTACAAAGATGTAAAACAAGCACAAAGAGTGGAAGAATGACACAACAAAGACGCACAAAGAACAAGAAAGAAGCAGAAAACAACAAGAAAGAAGCAGAAAAGGACAACAAACAGAAGGAAAATGACAACAAAGAAGCACAAACAACAACAAAGAAGCACAAAAGGACAACAAAGAGAAGGGAAATGACTACAAAGAGACGCAAAAGGACAACAAACAGAAGCACAAAAGGACAACAAAGAGAAGGAAAATGACTACAAAGAGATGCAAAAGGACAACAAAGAAGCACAAAGGACAACAAAGAAGCACAGAACAACAGAGAAGCACAAAAGGACAACAAACAGAAGCACAACGACAACAAGCAGAAGCACAAACAACAACAAAGAAGCACAAAACAACCACAAACAGAAGCACAGTGACTAAGATTTGATGCAAAATGACAATGAAAAGATGCAAATTGACGAGCGATAAAAAGTGAATAATGTAGTGAATGTTGTTTGTGATGATCTTTGTAGACACAAAGAGCGCTCTTGATTCCAAGGCAGAAAAATAAGTAAAATGCCAGGATGCTAAATACAAAGTGATTACACAGAGATAGTTTTAAGGTTGAAAGATGTGTACGCTGGAGCAAAACTCACCCGTCATAGCTGAAAGCTGACCCCCTGGTTTTTTGTTCACCTTGTGTTGATTGATATCAGCGTGGACTGCGATTTTTTGGGCTCCATGGATGATATTTTCCAAAGTAAATAGTTCCTTCAGAAAATGTGTTTGTCTGAGAAGGCAAACACAGAGAGCAACAGAGGGAGGAGGGGTCATCAGTGCACAATCAGCACACCTGAGGAGTTGTTGTTCTTCTGTGTGTTTGTTGGCGGCTGAGTGTATGTGAAAAGGTGGATATCGCCACCCAGTGTGTGAGAGTGTGTAGTGTCATGGCTTTAGATCAAGTGAATCCTGAAGAAAAAGAATAAAAATATCAAAAATATATTATTCCTAATACTAATAATTATGATGGTTACACCCTATTCCCTAATGCGGCCTGTATTATAAAAGTTAGCAATCCCCTTGTGATTTCCCTGAAATTGTGTCCTGTGCTGGATGATGATTTTAGACTCCATGCCTGCCCTGCCTCAAGTTCTGTTTCTTGGTCTCTCCCTCTCTAAATGATATTTCCTACAATGCATGAGTATATGTTGTATATCTTCCAGAGTGTTACACCACTGACAAAGATTTGTTGGACTTTTCACTCCTGAGGAGTTGGGGTGGAGCATACACAAGTGCGCGCACACACACACACACACACACACACACACACACACACAGAGAGAGAGAGAGAGAGAATGTAATATATTTAAGAATAGCATTAAGAGCATTAAAAATGTGTTTAATTTACTAATTAAATATCAAATTCTTGACAAATAATCACAACCCAACAAAATAGCCTACTTATATTTATTAAGCCTTTTTTTTTTTTTTTTTACACTGTCCAACAGCCTTGTTGTGTTTATTGGGCTTCATTTTCACGTTTTGACAGAGCAGTGGAGATAAATATGGGCAATCACAGTTTACCGACAGGGGGACATGCAGACCGCAATGATGTAACAGCGTCTCCCTTCTTACCAAAGATAAACAACACATACAGACCTCTCACTCTGACGCTCTTTGGTGGTGCAGCCACGGTCATCACAGTCTCGGTCACAGCAGCAACTGGCGACTATTTTCACACAGCACTAATTTCCATCAGTTAATTGTTTGGTTTATACAATTTTACAAAATACCAAAAGTGCACGCTAAGAATTGATTTTTACAATGATTTAAAAGCAGAAAAACGATTAATATTGGCCATCTAGTTTGAGAAACAATTTAATTTTCTGTTGATCAACTGTCAGTCTATCCTATGTTTCACCAGTTATTACGGTTATTCGACCGGGGCACATAGCCTACAAGTTACACAATCACATTATTTACATTTGAGGACACAATCGTTGAGGCGCGATTGTATTTTTTTTCTACTGAGTGACACATCGCTTTGTTGAGAACAATCTTTGGCCACACACGCCCAGCCTCAGCACCAGCGCATCCTTTCTCCACGGGGTTTTTGCCCCCTCTCTCCGCACCGAGATTAGAGAACACCATGGGAGGGATGAGGCCTTCATGGTAAGGATAAACATTGCTGGACCTCGTTCTTCTTCGCGGTCCGTTATGTCTTTGAGCCTGTTCCCCCTCTCGCCATGCCCGCCGCTGAACGCTACCTGCCGCCGCCGCCGCCGCTGCTCTTTCTTCCGTCGTTGCTTTTGATTTCCTGCCTGGATGGGGCGGTGAGAGCAGCGGAGGGCGGCGGCCTGCTCTCCTCGCCCGGGGACAATGGAGTCTTCGCCGCGATCGGAGACCCGTTTGCCACAGACCCGACCGCCCCGGGCCGATTTCTCAGCCCCTCGGCTCTGATAGCAGGTAATTGTAAACAAAAAGGCGCCCTGTTTGTTCTCTCTCATTGTACCAATATGGGAATCAGCTGCAACAGAGGGAACTGTGACTCATGATTGAATCATGATTGAAGCAGTGCTGTGCATCTGTTTGTTTTTGTTACACTGAAGCCAATACGTGGCTCAATAGTTCTGTGATAAAATAAGTCAGGCCATTCCTTTAGATTATATAAATCTCATTTTGAACATAAGCTTCTGGGAGACATAAGAAAGTGTTTATCATTGCCAAAATATGACCAGTTTTAAACAGTGTGAATCAGTGATGTACATATATATAAATATACATTTTTAAGTTCTAAGTAAAGCCCTCATAAAAAGGTTGAAAAAGGTGAAAATTATTATCATTATTCTATATTCTTAAGATATTAACTAACACTATCTGTCTGATATTTCTATTGATAGGTTATTGGATATAATTTGCAGCCATTCTGGCCAACAGACTAATAGGATGATGTATAATATAGAGGTTTGAGGGATTAGGATTTTTATCTTTTTGGCCTGAGCAGGTGATGTACTAATGGGGGAGCTTGGTAATCCTGTGCTGCTCTGCTGATACAGTAGGTAAGCCAGTGTTCACTGATGGCCTCACTTCTGCTAAATCTGTGTTTACATTAGCTTTATGAGTATGTATGGTAATTTTACATGGAGTAATCGTTAAAAAAAAGCCAAAGCTTACTTGAATGCTTTCTAGGAACTCCAGCAGCCATGTATTAACTACAAAATAAATACAAAATGCATTCCTGTCCAGATAAAAAAAAATGCTAGAAAAAGTATGAAAACTATAGAACAAATAACTTACTCAACAACAGCTTGATATTAAAAATTAGGAACTTGCTACATATTAACTATGAGTGCTCCTGCATGCATATAAAAGTAATGATTAGTGTTGGAAGGGAAGAGATGTCTAACATGGCAATGTAGCTCTTCCTCTCTGCTGTCACTTGGTTTTGATGTATTTTTTATTCTACCAGAGATTCAGCTGTGCTTGCCTCATCACTTTTTCATGGTGAGAGAAAGGTTACTGAGTGCTGCTGAGAGGATGCGGTGGAGGCATGCAGATGAAGCACATGCAGAGACACATGTATTAGACATGTATGAAATTTTCTTTTGATTTTGAATATTTAACCAGATTTCCAAATGATTCAATTGCATCTTCTCTACAGAGCCCAAGTTTGCCCTTAAAGTCCAGGTGAGGGATGTGGTGACCCGTCAGCCCCTGTCGGGGGCTTCAGTAGACGTTTACATCAACCACACTCTGAGGAGCTCTGACCGAACAGGGGCGAGAGGCGAGGTTCTGCTCTGGGTGGCGTACAGTCCAGGCCTCAGTCTGACATTGCTGGGCAACATGGAAGGCTATGTCCCCAGCCCCCTGCCATGGAGCACCACAAAGAGGCCAAGTGAGTTACCTACCTGACCTAGCCAAGCTTCTTTGACGTCTGGATAACAGCCCTCCATCAATCAGTCCATTAATTGGTCATCTGTCAACAGAAAACAACCAATAAACAGAAGCAAAGGTTTTTAAATTATTGGCAACTATTTTGATAACTTTAGTCACTTTTCTCCTTCAAGGGAGAGAAGTAGAGAGAAATGTCCAACAATAATAGAGCAAACAAGGCTTAGTGTAGTGCCTTGCTTAAGGACACATATTCTGTGTACACAGAATAATCAGGCAGTTAAAGGTTGAAAATCACTAGAGGTACGGGAAAATCAAACAGACTTTGCTATATATTATGCTGTGAAGCCATTTGTAGGCACTTATTTACAGTATTAACACACACTCAAATGCATTATTCATAGTTATTAAAGATCAATGAACTGTCTGCAACAACGTACAACTTGTCACTGGGGTGTATAGTCAAGTGTAACTGAACGCTGTGTTCCATAGTCAGTTCATTGATTCTTTCTACAGTAGCATGTACTGTCGAATTGAGGTGTTTGACTCAAGCTCGGGTGAAACATATCCCTGCCTCAGCAAACTGTCTTTGTCCTACACTGAATCAGATGCAGAGGGGGGTGGGGGCTCTTTAGCCACACCAATCTCATGTTGGTGTAAAAAGGGGGGCTGGATCGTACGCTATTGTCTGTGTTCCCACTCCCTCCTACTGGTCTGAATCAATCAGAAAATTAGCAGGGAGCTGGTGTTTTACAGCAGAGATGGAGCAGATGTTACAAGGGATAAAATCAGACGGATAAAAAAAAGAAAAGGGTGTCATCTGTCGAGACCTGCTTCGCTCTGCATTGTCAGAGAAGCCTCCCTTTTGTGCTGCTGAACCCTAAAAAAAAAGGCTTGAGGTAGTATTGCCATCTGCTGGTGGCAACACAGGTCTACAAGTAACCATAAACCCTATAAACAGCAAAGGAGAATGCACAAAAGCCTGACCTGTGTCCTTTTTATTTATGTAATATCTTAAACTAAATGTATGTCATATTTTTATCAGAAGCCATGTAGAGAATAAAGGCATTTTTGATCTGTCAGTTCATGTTTGGACTATTCACATTTCTATCTATCATGGCATTTTTTTTATAATTGTCATAATAAAAAAAAAAATAAAATGAAACAATAGTAGTATTTGTGTTTGACTTCTGACCTTTGGTTTGTGTCCCTGCAGTTTTCTCTTCTGTGACCTTGCTGCTGCTCCCTCACAGTCAAGGGAACGTCTGGCTGTTTGAAGACTCGGTACTCATCACCAGAAAGTTACCTGGTAAGTTTACAGAGCCAAGAGTGAGTTCACCTTCATCTAAATGAGCATCCATTTCTATTAGTTATTTCCGTTTTCTGTTGTATTTTATATCTAAGATCTTGAGTTTTAAAAAAAAATGTAAACTTTATTCCTGTATTAATTGAGCTTGGTTAGTTTTTAAATTTTCAAGTTGCACAGAATAAAAAAGAAATAAAAAAAGATTATCTAACCCTAACGTGTTCAGATTTAGATTAATCATACGCCATCTTGTTTCCACAGACAGTTCATCCCAGCCTAAGGTGAAATTCCCCAAGAACCTCCTCACAGTCTCTGATAAGAGCAACATCTCTGCAGTGACAGCATACCTGACTGTACCACAGCACCATTTAGCTAAAGACTGCAACAACTGCACTCCAGGCATCATCAGTAACAAATCGGGTGAGTGTTAAATAAAGCCTCATAAATGTTTAAAGCAGTTTACCCACATTCTGGACTGCTTAAAGCTTTGGCTAGGTCATTAGGTGAAAAAAATAATTCACTTGTATCTGTAGTGTTTAGAAGCATCGAGCTGAAGGCGGTGGCAGCCATCAGTGTCCTGCTGTACTCGGGTGATGAGGAGCTCCAGGTTCGTGGTCCCATTCAAATCAGCCTGCCTCTGGGACACAACACCCACCTCCGGGCTTCTGATACCGTGCCAGCCTGGGCCTTCAACCTAAAGACTGGTATGAATAAAGATTTCAGAGGAGCAACTTAATCTTATTACAATACAAGATTGGCAAATGCTTAATAAGATAAGATAAGATCGCCTTTATTAGTCCCACAGTGGGGGAATTCACAGTGTTACAGCAGCAAAGTGGCAGTGCAGAGAACAGGAAAGCTGCCGAAACTGCAATAACAAATATTTAGAACGATAAATAATAACAATATAATAATGTACTAAATATATAGATACAAAAAATTACATATTTACAACAACAGTAGCTAATGCATGATGTTGTTACGGTGGTGAGTTGTCCGTTTCTGAATACAAGAATAATGCATGTAAATGACGATCAGTAAACGGTAATGATCCTTCCACAGGTTCACCTACGGAAACCTTGTTACGACTTTTACTTCCTCTAGATAGTCAAGTTTGATCGTCTTCTCGGCGCATGGAAAGATTGAGAATTTTAAAGAAATTACAATGACGTTGTAAATTTTTTGTTTGAGTCCTTTTAGATCAATTTGTCTTTCTATATTGCTTCTTTGTTTGGAATTTCACCATAAAACTCTCTGTATTCTGTATAATTTCTTTAACCTTGCTAAAGGACTTAAATTTAACTCTATAAAATACATAAGGCATTATTGTAATTTGATTTGACTTTGATTTACCTACTGATATTGTGATGTTAAATTAGTAAACTATCACTATTTCAAGGTGCCTGGGAGAATCAGGGTCTTGGAATCGTGAAAACTGTTGGTGATGAACTGGTTTGGTCCTATACTGCTTCCCATCTGGGCCACTGGATCGCTGCACCACTGCCCTCTTCAAACGGTATGATAACACATTTCACGTACCTACATTACCTCATGCAAATACAGTTTGTTAAGTGTTTTGCTGAATTCTCTATTCATATTTATGACTATTTACAAATTAAACCATTTAGATTATCTTGGACATGGAAGCGCTATGGATTTCATATCATACCACACCTACCTGTTGATGGGAATACTGGGAGGAATGCTGGCTATAGTAATCGGATTTCTGTCCTTGCTGCTGTGTCACTGCGGGTAAGAAGTCTCCTCAGAAATGTTATTTGTCAGGTTCTGTTTACAGTTTATAAAACATCATCTTGCATCATATCATATGCAGTTGCCCCTGATAACGTTTCGAATTTAGATTAAAATTTTGACAGAAATCTTTGAGAGTCACAAAAAGAGAATTTTTACTACGTAGCAACATTAACATTAATTCTCAAGCTTAGCAGACAAATTCCTTTTTTTAAATAATAAATAATTTTCTTTTCTCACAAATAAAAAGCTGAATTCATAAGCAAAAAACCCCACCATTGCTCAATTCAGCATACTCTGTACACAGTATTTTGCTGCAGCCTTACTTTGTCTGGTATAGATGTTAGCAAACTCCAGTTTCGCTTTGAAGTGGCCCTTAAACAGTCTAACAAATCTGGAAAGTAGTCCTGCAAAACTACAATCCATCTTGAATAATTCTGTCTCCCTCATACACAGAGGTTCTTCTTATCGAGAGCCCAGGAGGAGGCGAGCACGCTTTTCCAAACTCACAGTTGTGAAAAAAGACCAAACTACCTCCACCCACATGGAGGAGGGTTTGTTGTTCCGATCTGGCGACAACAGCCTCGCCTCCTGCAGTGTCCAGTGTGAACCCTCATCCACGCCGAGACACAAAGCCAACTACAATATCTATGTGGAGGATCCAGGGAGTCGCCCGGTGGCTCCTCTTTATGAGAACATCGCTTCAGATCGCATCAAAGGTTCCCAGCCGCCACCTCACTACATCAACAGTGAAGAGGTAGCTCGGCTTCGGGAGAAGTCAGAGCAAAACCGGGCCAACATGAACTCTGACAGCTTCTTTCAAGATAAGCTGGTTCATATCTATAACCAGCCGGTGGCCATTATTCAGGCTCCAGAGCTTTTCAGTGCTCAGGAGCAGCAACTGTCAGGCTGCAAGTCTGCCACTTTCCCCCGCAATGGAGTTGAGTATGATGCTCACTCAGAGCCTGCAAGTAAAGACAGCTACACCCAGACACTACCCAAAGTCCCTCACCACCACTCCCAGGGTGGAAGTAGCCCACAGCAAAGCAGCCAAGATGAGCCCCAGCCTCTGGAGACTCCTCCCCAAGGCCAGGGCCCTAATGCTGGTGTGTGGGGACGCTACAGTAATCTCCTCGAATCCTCTGTCTCTGTACCTGGGACTCTAAATGAGGCAGCTGGTATGGAGGCTTTCAGCAGTGGGCATGGTGTGCCCAGTGAGCTGCAGGGGATCTCAGAGCGCACATTACTGGAGCTGACCCGTGGCAAATCCTCATCATCTCACCCCAGGGCCTGGTTTGTCTCATTAGATGGGAAGCCAGCCGCACAGGTTCGCCACTCCATCATTGAGCTCCAGAGCCGCCACCGCCCACCAAGCAGCAATGACACCAGCCTGGACTCAGGGGTAGACATGAACGAGCCTCAGCAGAACATCCGTGAGTCAGAGCGTGACAGACCTTCAATCAGGGCCTCCTCCTTGCCACACCACAGCCGGGGGGGACGGTATGGTGAAGAACAGGACCTGAGCAGTAGTGAGAGTGGCAATACTGCTACCTGTACACCAGAGGACCCTTCCCTGAGGAACATTTTAGATGGGAGCAGTGGAGCTATTCCCAATATTCCAGAGGAGCGCGACGGGATGGATACATCAAGTGCTCAAGAGGACAGTGAGTCGAGAGGTACGCCGCCTCCACGGCGTCTGAGGAAGGTGAGGGAGAAGGGGAAGACGGAAAAGCGGAGTGCCAAGCACGTCCGTGAGGGGAGACCACTGACAAAGCGAAGTTAGAGAAAGGCTCATTATTGCATACATCCAGGCAAGCGTTCTGATTTTCATTTTAATGTCCTATTAGTCATATGACCTATATTGAGCTTCATTACATGGTGTCATAATTGCTGATTGATCCAAATTAGTTTTTGCCACTTGTGCTCACAGAGGCATTGTTGTTGTTAAGTTATGTGATTGTACAACTTTGCCAAAGACTGCATAAGCTAATTAAAGAAATAAAGCAGGATCTATGTTATGTTGAAGCATTATGTAGCTGCTGTTAGACAAGTTTGTGCACCATGTTTTCCTCATCCTCCCTAATCTGAAGATCACCAGCGAGATTCTTCACAGCAAAATGTCCGTGCGAACACGTTATCCCATAGTTCCCGGTACTGGCATTAAAGAGGGTGCCTTCTTACTGCCTGTAATCATTAAATATGATTACATAGGGCACAGTATTTGTCTACATTTAGTAAAATCTGGTGAGTTTGCAGGATGGACACAGATACAGGTCAATGTGTAGTGCACTTATCCTCACCATAAATGCCTGCTGTAAATTTAATAAGATAGAGAAGCTTTCCCAATTTGTCGTGCTGTCATCTTGTTTTCATCATCCTGACTCATTTTACTTAGAAAGACACTCTGGGGTTCATGAAAAGACTTTGTTATGTCATTATCAGAATCATCTCAGAAAAAAGTAACTTATGACATTAAACACTTCATATCAGATTTGCAGCTAATCTGATTGTGAGTAAAATAATTTATCTCAAACTTTCCACCTGTGACTGACTCCAGCCCTGGACCCTGACGGATTTTGGAGTAAAACACTGATGTACATTGTAAAGCTAAGCTGCCATTTGATCACACTTGATATTCAAGGTTTTAAGCCTACAGTTGTTTAAGAATGCATGAAAATGGATGTTTCATCGTGTGTATGAAAATATTTTGCATTTTACTTTAGGGCTAACATTATGTCATCATAGCTGTTAGATTACTTGGTGATTGGATGATTCATTTCATTAAAAGGAGACTCAGTGTCGTGCTGCCAATTCTGAGTAACTATTATAACAATAATACCCCAGGACTACGAAAATGGTTATCACAATGCAAGAATCACGTGGAAATATACAAATAAAACAATTATTACCCACATCCATAGGCACCACAAGAATCGGCACTAAAACATGGCAATGTTTGCTTTACGAGATTCATTAGTGTGACTGGAAAGTGTTTGGAAAAATCAGATTGCTTGTCTGAAGAAACCCATGGTACAACAAGCTACTCTTAACAGCCTAATATAAAGAGTAATTGCTGATTAATTGGAGGGGTGCTGTTAAATTGCATATAACTGCACAGCTATGAGGCAACAATTTGATACGTGAATATTCAGAATTTACAGTCTTAAATGAAGAAGCTGAAAACCTCTCACTGAACACCCAAAAGCATGCATTATTATTATTTTCATTTTAATAACTGGACACTTTGTTGTGTATAGCATTATCCTTTGCAAATATTTTCTTGATAACAGTACCTGTATACAGTTGGTGCCTTGTAGATTTGCTTTTACCACCCGTTTCCCTGAAGCTCATGATACGGATCTTAACAAAAAGTATATTTAATTGCTGATCAGTTTGACTATGGGGTGACTTTTTTGCCTTGGGAGACAAAACTGAAGAAAGAATGTTAGTTTCAAATATATTTTTCAAATGAAAGCTTAAAAGTAGTGGTGCTGAACATATGGCTGAAGGAATAGCAATGGTGGTTCACAGTTGGCTAGTCCACCACTTTGGTCCAGACTGAAATCTCTCAATAACTATGAGATGGATTGTCAAAATTTGTTCATTTATGTCCCACACAGGATGAAATGTTCTCTTTTTTTGCTGACATCTTTACTACCATCATCAGGTCAAAATTTCAGCAAATACTTTCAAGACTAATGTCAGTCCCATCAGCTTCTGCGGTACTTGTTCAGTCTTGTACTTGTGTACTTTGTGTTTAGTGCTAATTATCTAATTATCACGTGCTAACATGCTGGAAGAAGGTGGTGAACATGGTAAACCTTATGTTCGCATGCTGACATTAGTACTTAGCTCAAAGCACCACTCTGCCTAAATACAGCCTCGCTGAGATGCTAGCATGGCTGTGGACTCATAGTCTTGCTTGGGTTTAACAAATTTTCAACAAATATTTATACAGACACATATTTCACTTCAGTAAAAATATCAAACAACAAGGTCACATGTATGCCTGCCTTTCATATCCTTCCTCTACTAATTGATATGGCAGCTTTTGTCTTGAGTCAAATAAAGCACACCACACTTTAATATGTGCCCATTTGTTATACTGGCACACGACATTCCCAGAAACTTCAGAAATCTTTAGTGTGTAAATATTACAACAATTAAAACAAAGAAAACTCATATCATTGCCTGTATGTTATAAACTTTGGCAAAAAAATCACCATAAACACTAGAAAATGGTTCCACTAGCAATATTTATCATAAATCAAAATTTAAAAACAAACTGCAGCAACAATTTTGCCATATTTAGTCTTCCGTCATGGTACTATGGTGTGTCTTTTGTTTCTATGTATATAGTAAAACAACATTCTATGTATTATATGACTGTGACTTCATTTAATTTGTGCTCATTTAATTTGTATCAGCAAAGGTCTGAGAGGTGCATCAGTGCTTTTCACTGATTGGTTGAACGACAAAGTTTTTAGCAACTGTCATTTGAGATGTGTTATTAATGTGAATTCTTTTAAGGTTAGCCTAAAGAGTGAGTGTCTTTTCATTGGAGTGTACAAAACGCCTGAGCTTTGTATTTTTTAAATGTAGCAACAAGTTGAACACTTAATCATTCAGTATGCTAACAAATGAAAATACTTTTTCCTGCTATTCATCAGCTTGAAAACACAGTATATTCCAGCTTCAATGGCAACACGAGGAGTAGTTTGTGAACACTTTGTGCTAATAATGTTTGAAAGCAAATCAAACCTACTGCCACTCCCATTTCAAAGTGATCTCTCTGAATGTATTTGTATTGATTTCAATGTGTTCTATAGTGTACTCCTCTTGTGTCTTACCATTGAATCTCACAGGCTTTTGTTTCTTCCAAAATGGGCACCTCTTGTGTTTACCTCTGTAATAATGGTAGTGTTATTAGTCTTGCCTTTTTGTGCACTAAATTAATAAACTTACTTGATACCAATTCTTGTTCAGTAGCTTTTTCATTCAACCACTTTCAAGTATATTGCATGTTTGAAAAAACAGTGAAATGACAAATTTCCAAACAAAAACCAAACAATTTCAGATTTACAAGTGTTTGAATAATGGGTTACTGTCATGTATATTTATTGATCTTTTTCAATGTCAAATGTATGGAAAAGAAGTGCAGATACACAACTGATACCAACTAAGACTAAAAACAAAAATTTCAAGCGTCTGTTTTCCTGCAATGCTGTGTGTTTATCAAGATTCCAGTCATTCTTAACTCTGAAGTAAGTTTCTTGTTTGTGCCATGAGTAGTTACTGGGCCTATCTTTTTGGGCTGCAGTCTAGTTCGCCTGGCAGAAAAGGCCACAGTAGCTGTGTGGCCTGTTTCAGGTCTGCATGAACCTACAAAAAGGTTCACCTGTGGCTGCTCTCTGATTTTGGCCACAGTTAAACACATATTAGGTGAGGCAGGGCTGCATCTTGCAAGTGTCTTTTTTGAGGAGCACGTGTTTTGTCTGTCACCCAAGTCAAATTTGTTTACTAGACTTTGTTTTTTCTGCAACACTCCCTTTCCTCCTTTTGTTACAGCATCTGCTGTGGTAATGCACAAGTCAAGAAACTGGTCACTTGTTAACTTTTGTGGGGTATTTAAAGTTTGTGAAGAACCTGTCAGCACTTCTAAGTTAAGAGAACCGTGTGAAGGGGCAGTTTTAGTGTTCCTGTCACGCAGTGCCACTCCTGGGATAAACAGGTCCTTCAAGCTATGTTCTGGTTTGGCAAAGTCACTGGAAAGGCAAGAGGCCAATTTATGGGAGGTCTTCCTTTCACTGGTTCTCCAAGTCAAGGGATTATAAATGACATATCCATCCAAAGGGCAGGAGTTCAACTTCCGCAGGATCCCATCCACACAGTCCATGTGGAACTGAAGTGTGTGTAAACATGTGAAGGGGAAAGGAAGAGACGGGGGGGGCTCTATATAACAATGTTTTTTTGTATTATATTTGGTTCATTCATTAAAATTTTACATTCAGTTTCTTGCAGATATAAATATAAAGGTTTAGAAATCAAAATCTTGCATTGTTAGATTTATTCTATGTTGATTGTGTGTCGTATATTTCTGTATTTTCCACTGGTTGCCATAAATCACAATGCAACCACTATGAAGCCTGATCCCTTTTTGAAAAGTTAAAAAAATGTTTTCAGTTCCCTGATTCCCTGAGCTTTGTGTAGTTTTTTAAATTAAGTTTTGGTAAACTGAGTCAATATGATGATGGGGAATGTAGTTTTTTATGATATATGATATTTTTTTAAAAGTTCATATTAGATGATGTAAGTACACACAGTCACTAGTCTTACCTTGTGATTACAAGGCAGAGTTCGGACACGCTGACCCAGGATAAAATTCTGCAGACAGATCCGACACTGCTGTCCCTCGCCCAAGAGCAGAGACCCTGATCTCACCCTGACAGTAGGGAGACACCCCAGCACAGTTTCTGGTAGAGGGTCTGCAGCCACAGGAATGATGCTGCAGATTGAGATGGGAAATAGTCAGTAAAGATATTGTAGAAATTGTATTATATTAATAGTAAACTGCAACAGTTATTTTTCTAACGAAGAATTTTTTTGTCTGAGGTTGTGCTTCCCTGCAGAAACACCATTTTTACTGATTACACATTTTTTATTACACTTCTTTACTAATTTCCATTTTCTATACCATCTTCTTATTACCCTTGGAAATGCACCATTGTTCATAGTTAATCTTTATCTACAAAACATGAAACAGATTTTCTGGCTCATGTTCAACAACTCACCTGACATTTGCTGGCTGAGAGGCTGCTCCGTTTGCTTCATCACTCAGGTCTACTGCCACAAGACGCCACTTGTCTCTTCTTTTCTGTTTGAAGGATATTCAGTGTTCAGTGAGTTTCCTCAGATGTGGATTTATTTGGCATCTATTTTATTTTATTTAGTTTTATTGCAGGATTACTGTGTTTCAAGTGCAACTGTACAATGAAACATAATGTTATATTTTATCACCCTACTAATACAAAGTATCAAATCCACATTATAACGAATCTTTGGTCAGTGGACTTGCAGTTTCACCACGTATTTACAGTATATTACTGCAAGGCCACTGCAAACTGTGGTTTTGGCTGATGCAGTACATGCTTCAAAGCTGAATGCATATAGCTTACTGTCCGTGAAGCAAACTGATGCTGTGGGTGGCAGCCTTTCTTTGAGCAGTCCTCACACAAATAGAAGTAACTGCAGACTATGCATCTGAAAAAAAACATGGAAGGGAGAAGACATGGGAACACATTAAGACTGGGAAACAGCCACTTAAAATTCACAGTAATGTACTGAGAAGACTATCACTGTACTTCAAATAATATAAGTATGGTATTCAACACTGACAACTGACACAGCAAAAAACTGACTCAGACTGCTTATGTTACACACAGATATGACTGCCATAAGCTTACTTGAAACATTTGCCAGTGATGGGGCAGACCTGGCAACTGTTACAGAGAACTCCCAGGTGCCTTTCTGGCTTCTCTCTCTCAGCAGCAGTGAAGAGCTTTGCTGCGTTTTTCACCTGCTCCTGGAGTAACTTCAAAGAGCTGAAGTCCTCCCTGCACAGAGGACACTTCACAATCTCTTCCCTGTCTGAGAGCTTCTGATGATCTGACCACACTTTCATGCAAGTGATGTGGACATTATTGCCACAACCAAACCTGGGAGAAACAAGGACAGCACATGAGAGCGCAGAAACTCTGTCAGCAAAATGGTGGAAATAAAGATTTTCCACATCATGTTGTTGTGTTTGAATGATGTGTCCTCTTCTGTCAATATCAGGAGATTTTAACCTATTTTTATTACTTCCTAAAATCTGTGTTGTTAGTTTCCACCAAACATGCTCCATGTCAACAGCTGAATGTGCTATAGTGGGACTGACCATTCTGTATGGGGTCATGTTCTGGCCAGTGGTGCAACAAAAGTTGACTAGAACATCTTACATCATCCGTAAACATGACTGTACTGAAACAACAACAGTCTGAAACCCCGACCCCAGCCTGACCACAGCCGCCTACACACCTGCAGTAAGACACAGGCTGTTTTTTCTCCAGCAGCTCCTCTTGACAGATTGGACACACATCCTGGGCTTGGATCACCTTCCGGCAGACACTTCCAGCCTCCTGGCTTGTGACTGGTTGGCTTGGGGTCCCAGAGGCAGCAGAGGGATCATTTTCCATCCGGTGGGCTTTAGTTTGGTGTAAACCATGCAGCACCTCCGAGATCTGTCTCTCCACAAGTCCATGTTGAAATGAATCTACAACAGAGTTATTTTTAATATTGCATGTCAAGAGGAGGATATGTGCAATGGTGGGTCAGTTTTTTTCAAATAGCCTACGAACTACAAAGCAAATGTTTCAATGTTAAATGATAAAGACTTCACAGCATTAAATAGTATTGTTTAAGGAGTCTAGATATCAGCTTTATGATGTACATATAAAACAGGTTTGTGAACTGTAAAACATCCTTGCTCTAAGCTAAATGTGGGTGCAACAGGAAGTTTGATGAACATTCAGTTTTTTTGAAAATGCAGGCTATTTTTCTAAGAACTGTACTGTTCAATAGATCACACAGTAATCAAATCATGGCTGCAATCAATACAAAACTGAACCTTAAAAACTGTAAATTCTCCCATCGGGTCTCCATTTAAGTTTTTATCAATGTATTATATAAAAAAAAAAAATTTTTAAAAACAACTTACATTCATGTTCTCTGGGTAGTTTGAATTTCCGCAGTAAAACCCTGTTATGGAAAAGATTAGAGGTTCATTCAAGAGTTAGTAGTCCTCACAAAAAAGTGAATATCACTAATACATAAACATAAATTGTGTCATTAGTAGGCCTGGATATCAATAGAATCTTTCAAATAAACTTTAGTGGCATTTTCTGAAACTAGTAATAGTAAAAAAGAAAATCAATATCTACAGCTGTCTTAACAAAAAAGCCACACTACAATTTTAAATGAAATACCTAATGAAATAGAGTATAAAAAAACAAAAACAAAAAAAAACTACTGCAGACACAATTTGGCACACTATCTCCAATCTCCAGCTGTGTTAGTTGTTTCTGTGTTATTAATACCAGCAGATGTGTTTGCATGGTTCCTGCTCCTTGATGAACACCGGGCAAGTGCATGTATGTGGGTCACCCAAGCACACCTAAACAACATGAACAAGAGAACACATTGGAGTTTGGATGACATCATTTTTATGAGTTTTATTAATATGAATCACAGAATGATTTACCTTGAAGTTTCTGGCCTCTCCCTCCTCTCTGAGCAGAAATCCTGTGGGGCCATAGGATTTCAGGAGGAATATCGTTGTGTTGAGGGCTTGGTCCTGGTGGGAACTCACTGAATCACTGACTGTGTTCCTCCAGGCAGTTTTCCTGAACATCCTGTCAATGCAGAATAAATATATTAATAAATAATCTACCCTGCAATAATGAAAATGAGGGTTCAGGGAATCTTTAACTGCCAGGAGGGTATATGTCTGATAACACTTGGATAAGTCCAACTAAAGGATGCTTTGGATAAAAGCTTAAGTCCTGATTTATTACTTAAAATCTGTCTTGATGTTTCTCTTGATCTTCATCCCTACTTTACAGTGATAAAAGTATTTACTTGCACCTTTGTCAATTGTGCCCTTCATGAAACAACAGCCACTTTAATACTTAAATAATACCCTTTAACATAAACAAGAAAACAGCTTGTATTTAGCTTTTTAGCTAACAGGTGAAGGGAGTTTGGTTAGGTCATGCTTGCTGGTTGTTTTACTCCTAACGACTGCTTTACTATACCTGGACAGAGCTAGCTTTAAAGTTTAGCCACAGTTTATCCCATTACAAGGCAGCAAAACGACGGCTAACTTGAGTCTGACGTTACCTTGCTAGCTTAACATTAATTAGACTAATTTACCAACATCCGTCGACAACCACCGGCCGATTCAAATATCAGATGTTAGATAAAAATAAAAACAAACGGTAGACTTCTCAGTTTGATAAAAATTCACTTCCCAAGGTGTAAACAGCTGAAAAACTACCTGTCTTTTTCCAGTAAGCTGAATTCCCGAAGATCAGCTTCGTTACCGTGTTGCTGTGCACAGCGTCGCAGCCATGGCAACGGGATTGTTGCCATGGATATTTTGAGCTGCAGAGGGCGCCGTTGCTAAGCGATAACATAACATCACAGCTCCATCATCCATCCAGTTGCACTGAATTTCCAGCTGTTCTTATGTATTTATACAAATACTCTTATACAAATACTTATTAACCCAATATGTGCCCTTTTAGTGGTATTTAAATAAAGTAACAGCTCAAAATACTGTGTGCTACATAGTAAAGAAAAGCACTACATAAACAATACACTGCAGAAAATGCCTTATCCATCCAATGATTTTTTTCCCCAGTACACTAGAATAAATGTATTTTCTGCCACAGGTAATTGTCACATTATTTTAAAATTCTTTTTTACACATACTCACCTCATAAATCTGCAGATGCATGTAAATTAAAATGGCAACTTACGTTTAAAGAAGCAGGAGACTTGTGTAAGTTAAGTAACAGGTTGCATACATAATATAATTGATCAATTTTTTAATGAATATTTCATTGCTTTGTGGTGTCCATTACACTGCAGGGATGTCCCTTTGTGTGGCTCCACAAAAGGCAAGCATGTGATGTCATCCACAGCCCCTGTCAGTTTTTATCAGGAAAGCTCAGTATTGCCTCTGACGCTGGTGCGAAACACACACACTGTCGGACTACTCTTGATGAAATCACCAAGGCAGTGTTGCATGGTTCTTCTTTTCCTGCAAGGACAAACTCTCAGACTGAAGGATTACCGTTTGAGAACTGGCAAACACTGTGCTTTAACAGTTTTTCTACTTCTGCAAAAGTAAGTTTCTTTAATACTTGTGGTTTTTCAGCCAGTAGGCCATATGGTTACTGTTGAAGCACTGCGGCTACGGTGCTGAAAACATGTCACATGTTTATCTTTGAGTAGCTATCATATTAAACTAGAGATTTTATACTGAAGGTTATGCTGTATGTTGCAAGGCGCATAAATGCATACATGAATATTTAGGTGTTCGATGACAGAGAAACAAAACCACAAATCAAAATATATTTTACAGTGTTTTACAGTTGAAGAGGGCAGCTGAAAAAAATATTGTGCTATATGTGTTATATTTTAACAATAATATCCTTTAAGGGGCACTGATTTCCTGGAAACTGCTTCTTTGAATGGTCATTAAACACTGATCCTCCTCAGATCTTGATCAACATTAAGATCTTGATCACATTAAAACCTGACATATTTAAGTCTCAAGACACTCCAGATGTGAAATAAGGACAATTTAGTGTTAATATATCGAGAGTTTGCTTTCTTCAGCAAACGAATGCAAAAGGATGTTTCCAAAATGGTCAATATGTTCATTCCACTTTCAATTCTGTTACAACTAACAACAAAAAGCTGCTCACATGGCTAACATGAAGTGGTGAAAAGGCCAATGTGTTTCTAATAAAGGCAACTTCTCATGCAAAAGTGTTTAAATCTTCATGTTCTGTCATAGATGGCCACATAATAAGGGAGTAACTTCACTATGAGTTATTAAGTGTCTGTGTAGGCCATTAGGGAGATATACTGTGTATCTTTGGGTGTGTTCAAGAAGATATTAATCTCATGAACTGACACAGATTTCCTGAATTAACATGCAGGGGAGCTGGAAATGAATTAAGGTTGTTGGTCTGTGTCACAATATCATATTAGAATTGTCTTTTTTTATAGAAATGTGTGATAGAGATACATGGAAATCAAATTGCTTCTTCCACCCTGCTTTAAAACACATAAATTGAATTCTTTTCACAATATTTTATTATGAGCAACACATTTTTATTATGTTTTAATGTGCAGCATGTTGGTTACAAGAATCTCCCACTACATTTAGGCCTTTTAAGATAAAATAATGTATAATTGTGCAGTTAAAAGTTTGCATTTGAAGATTTAAGAATTCAGACACATTAAGTTTTGATCATTTGTTACATTTGCTGATATTAAACCTATCCTCAAATGCCTAAGTAGTCAAGCTCCTAAGGTGCTCTGTTGCCCGTTTATATATAACTATTTTTGGACAGATGTCTTTGTCTGGGGGATCAATATGCAGAACCCCTCGACACATAACTGCACTCAAAATGGTTCATTAATCACTTTAAAATGAACTTAAAACTAAAGGAGCAGTCATTTAACAAAATGCTGATCAAGTTTTTTGGTATCTTATTGTTGCACTTGGTATCTTATCTTGTTTAGTTGTTTCTATTTGTCTAAAATTCTTTGGCTACCTCAAACTATAAATGCTGTGGTGTATCTGTAGGTCCATGATAAATACTTGCACCTATTAAAACATTGAATACATTTGATATTTAAACTAACATTTTTTTTAGCAGCCTATGCCAACATTTATCATTTTAAAACATCTAAAATATCCTGTCTGTTATTTTTACATTTTTACATTTTTACTCACTTTAAACAGTATCATGACATATTGTCATTATGGACTGTATCATATTGTGAATCCTTTCTAATAGGTCTTTCCTGAAATGAATCAAAACAGCTAAGGCATGACACTCAATTGCTGGCAATTGCAACTTTTACTAACAGTGGCTTGAAAAGTTTAATGTCACCATTAAAACCAAATTTCCCCAGTTTAACTTTATATACTGTAAACTGTGTAGCATCTTAAAAAGACAAATAGTGATGGAAATCCTCTTCTCTGACTAGAAAATTGTAAATATAATTACATTTGGACAATACCACTGATGAACGTTGGTACAACACCACGTCCATCACCACAACTCTTACTGCTGTGCAGGTCACACCTCTTCAATCAAAGCAGGACACAATCTATCTATTGTGGAAAGATGAACATGGAAAAGTGCTTCATATCAAAGTGCAGTTTGTGGGATTAAAAATGTCAAACTCACAGTTTTCCACACTTTTCATGACAAGTTTCCAACTGCTGAGTAAGTTGCTGGTTGCATATGCCTCACACCCCACAGTGACTGCTTAACATTTAGATCAGCATGTGAAGCATTGAATGAGCTGACAAAAGCTGTTTGTAAGTAAGTTTGCAGCACATGCTTTTGCAATATTTGCCATATTGACAACATTTGGCTACAACTTGGTTAAACTTGCTCAACAGGCATAATAAGCATGCAGGAAGGAAGCTGTGGAGAACAGAGGAAGCAAAAGGTCATGTCTGTAACCCCAATGTACAAAAGGAGAGACCTGCTATTACAAAATAAAAACATGAGATTGGAGACATAGATTTACTGTTTTGTTTACATGACTTTAATGGGTCAGAAGTTACAGAACTTGACATCTTTTGCATAACTTTTTAAAAGTCAAAATGAGTTATATTTTTGTTTACTGATTAGTAGTTCTCATTTTTCTTTAATCAACTCAAACACAAAAGATGTTCCATTGATAGGCCAGAAGCTGAGGCTGTATGAAATAACACATAGAGGTTGCTGAGTCCTGATTTACAATGCACTTTCAGCATCTTCAATAAAACATGCCAGCATCTCAAAAGTGTCAAACTAAGTCATAGTGAATTAAACTTTTTCAATATTATATGACATGAAAATGAAAGAAATTAAAAATAAGATTATATAAAGTACAAAAATACTGATGCAATAAACATTTCAGATTGTATGAGTGTGACAGTGCAGAGCACGTGAACCAGAAGTTGAGTCCAGCTCCTGTCAACACAGCAAGTGTTGGATCATGGTAGCAGCTGCTGCAACTCAGGAAGCATTATTCCGATTGAGCTCTGGGGGAAACTATTTGTGATAGTGCTGAAATTTTTACCTGTTCCTCCAGATCGTATAAAAATAACATTCGGTGAAACATTAAAAATAACATCTAGGGTGGTGGACTGTTTTGCTTTTACATAGAAATCATCAGAGTGCATCTCCTTTGTGTCTGCTTTCCTCCACAGAAAGAGAAAACAAAGTATTTATAATCCACTCTTTGTTTTCTTAACCACAAACTAACCATGAGGATCAGAGCACAGATGGAGCAGAGCTGTGTCGTGTTTCTTCTGGTGTTGTGCTCCTTCAACAAGGTAACTGCTGCATCTGAAATGTACAGTTTTCAGCCTCAGATATGCTGCTTACACTGTATATGTCACCTTCATAAATTCAGGAAAGACAGTTTTTTTCCTGCATGTTGCTGTATGTTTATTTATCTTCACCCTTCATTCATTAGTTTTTACACCATCCAAGGGATTTGAGGCAATTTCATTAGATCAAAAGATCCCAAATTCATTCTACTTTGATGTGAAATTAGTGGAGTGTCACATTAAATGGTCTATATCATGTGTTGTATTTAATTAAATTCTTGTTTGTTAAAGGTTTTTTTTTTTTTTTTTACATGTTCATCATTCTCAATTTGTACGTCTGCGTATCTGTGTGTGTGTTTGCATGCTACACCAATAATCTCAGCTGCTGCTGATGGTGGCAGCAAGCCCTGAGGAGAATTACCACGTGAACCATCAGGGTGAACATCAGTCCACACGGAACCAAATTGCCACAGCACAGTACGAATGTTTCCAGCGCATCATGAAGGAGTCACACTATCCATCAAAAACTACAGGTGAGGAGTAGCCTACATGTCAAAGGCTCTGATATAGTTTTTTGTTACTCTTCTCTATTTAATGTTTCTCTATTGCATCCCAACATTCAGTCCCACTGTATGCATCCTTTGCTGTCAGCAGGGCCACTGTGCAACACAACGTGGGATGGATGGCTGTGCTGGGATGCAGCTGAAGCTGGCCTCGTGAGCCAGAACTGTCCAGACTACTATGAGGATTTTGACACATCAGGTGAATTTCTCCACCCTGCTTGGTTTTTGTCAGTTCCGTCACAATAAATTTACCAGCTTAAAATATAAAATGACCCCTATATATCAGCAACAACTTATCAACAACATGGTTATGATAGCTTTCTGATTACGGACTTTTTTTCCTTTATATTGAGGTAATAGTCCAACATTTTGCGAGATATGCTTAATTGTTGTCTTTCTGAGAGTTAAGATGAGAAGATCAATAGCTAACACATGATTATCTTAGCATAAAGAGGCAGGAGGAAACAGCCTTCCAACACCTCTAAAGGTTAGAAGTTAAGATGCTGTATCTTGTTTAATTTGTACACAAACATAAATATAAAAATGGTGCTAATGTGAAATTGAAATTTGTAGTTTTAGCAAGAGTTATGTAGGCTAATAGAGAGCCATGCTAGCTTCCAGTCTTTTAACTGAGCCAGGCTAATTTGCATCCTGGTGGTTGTGTTGCTCAAAAAGAATCAAACACTTAACAGAAATATAAATGCATATACATTTTGCATATGCATTCAAAAACATTTACATATAAAAATGTTAAATAAAGACAGTTGTGTCTTTGCAGCACATTTGTACTTTTTGCTCCACTTATCTAAAATTTGCTTACAGCTGTAGCATCCAAGGTCTGCACTGAGAGTGGTGAGTGGGGACGCCACCCGGAGAGCAACAGGACATGGACGAACTTCACAAACTGCAAAGCCAACCCTGTGCATCATGGGAAGGTAAGAGGGAATAAATACACAAACCAGTGCAGCTTCATTGTTTGTGATTTTCAGAAAAAAATGTGAAGTTGTATTCATTTTGTTGCAGGCGGTCATGACTCACTTCTACTTGGTTATGATTGGTCAAGGACTGTCTCTGGTGTCTTTGCTCATATCATTAGGAATATTCTTCTATTTTAAGTAAGTGTGGCACATCTTTCTTCAGCTTTCAGTCTTTTTTGCTGCACAGCTACAAATTACTTTTTAAGAGTCACCTTAAGTTCATTTTTTTAACCAAATGTTGATTTTAATGGAAAAAATGACCAGCTCAATCTAATAAAATGTCATATTATGTCTGTAACGTGTCTCTCCTCTTCTGTGCTCTCAGGAGTTTGAGCTGCCAGAGAATAACACTCCATAAAAACCTCTTTTTCTCATTCGTGCTGAACTCAGTCATCACTGTCATCTGGCTGAAAAAACATGGACACATGGTCAACGATTCTGTGAGTGATTTGACTTTCTGCAAATAAATCAGTACATCTGATATCTGCCCAGATATTATTATATTCCAAAGAAGACACGATGCTCACGTGGCCTTTTCCTTCCAGGCAAGCTGTAAGCTTATCATGTTCATCCACATGTATCTGATGAGCTGTAACTACTTTTGGATGCTGTGTGAAGGAATCTACTTGCACACTCTCATTGTTGTAGCTGTGTTTGCAGAAAAACAACATCTCATATGGTATTATCTGCTGGGGTGGGGTAAGTATGGATTTATGTAGATATCTCACTATGCACATTTCACTGCCTTAAACTCAAATGCCATAAATATTCTAATTTGGTTTTGCAGGTTTTCCACTTGTGCCATCAGTGATACATTCAATAGCACGCCACTTTTACTACAATGACAAGTGAGTCTTCTTGATCTTCATGTCCACACATGAGCATTTCTCATTGTAAATGAGTCACATATTTCGACAGATTACTTCTATAAAGTGATAATTTAATTCATGCTTTCACAGATGTTGGGTCAGTTCAAACACCTCCTTGCTGTACATTATCCATGGGCCCATCTGCGCTGCACTGGTGGTAAGCACTGAGCTCCTGAGGGAAATCCAGACTTGTCTTTTACTAATGATATAGAACCATCATGGACCATAATATGGTCTGTTATGGCAGAAGTTTTGGGGAAAATAAATATACAATGCAGTAAGAAAATGATACTTTTTCAGTTGTTTTGGATCTATTCCTGATTTTGCCCTCGGAAATAGTAGTTTGACTAAAGAATGACTGAGATGACTTTAAGATTTAGTCCAGTTACTAAAACAAGCATATCCTTTATGTCTGGCCTTTTTTTATTTCATGCATTGCCTTTTTGGCTCCAGGTGAACCTTTTCTTCCTGCTGAACATTGTTCGGGTCCTCATCACCAAGCTGAGAGTGACTCACCAGGCCGAGTCCAGCCTCTACATGAGGGCTGTGAGAGCCACCCTCATCCTCATCCCTCTGCTCGGCATCCAGTTTGTCCTGGTCCCCTACAAGCCCAATGAACACTGGGCTTCTGAGATCTACCAGTACATCATGAACATCCTCATGCATTACCAGGTCAGTTCATATGTATGAGGAGTGATTGCACTGAAGAAAAATAACACCTTCTTTTTTTTGCATGATTTAATGCAACTAAATTGAAATTAGTATTAGTAAGAGCACTACTCAAAGTATAGACTTGATCCACGAGGAAACATCCTCAGTAATGTTGCAATAGTGGTTTAAAATTACAAATATTTTGAGGATAGGAGCATGAACATGAGACACTGCAGACTTGTGCAGCTGTTTGAGCTTAAAGGATTTCCCTCCTTGTGTATTTTCTCAAGAAACTTTTTTTCCCACGTGCAGGGTCTTCTGGTTTCTACAATATTCTGCTTCTTCAACGGGGAGGTGAGTAATTAGCTTTATTCAGCATATTGCTGCTTAAGGCATCTTGTATTTCAAGATTACATTTTGAATTTGCAATGCATTTAAAGGTGACAGAGTCAGAGTTGATAAACCCTCTGGTTTCTCTCATTTTCTTTTCAAAATTTTATCAAATTTTTTTATGTGTCTGGTACACATAAAAATAAAGTCAAAGGAGGGAGGGGTGCACCAAATATGTAAGATTTAGTTTAGTATGACCTTTCTAACCTGTAGGCCATGTTTCCATCCTTCTTACACCGTGTTTGTGTCTTTGTTTTTCTTTCAGGTGCAGAGCGTTCTGCGGAGACACTGGAATCAGCAGCGGATGCAGCTCGCCGGCACGTTTGCCAACACTGACTTCTTCCGCTCGGCCTCCTATGTGGCATCATCACTCACAGAGGTCCACCGCTGCTACAGTATTGAAAGCCACACTGAGCACTTGAACGGCAAGAGCTACCCGGACATATTCAGATCGGATAGCCCTTTTGTGTGAAGGTCGCCCTCTGGAACTTAGGCTCTGCACTTATTTTTTTTAAATTTTTAATTCTTAAAAAATTTTTTTGACTTCTCCCAAGATGTTACGAAGATTGATGTTGATGTTTTCTTGGAGTTTTGCTACTGTTCATGTCACCTGAGTAGCTTTCTACCTATGTCATTTTTCCATCTCCCAGCCAAACACAAACCAACCAAAAAAGAACTCACATTTTATTCCTTTTTCTCACAAATTATTAACAAAACAGAAGGAGCTTGACACCAAAGATCCCACGAATATTCAAAAGGGGCTGTTGATGGACATGAGGAAGCTCTCATGAATCAACTATTTGGCATTAATACAAGGAATTAATGCTTTTTTTGCATCGTGTGGAATAAACTTGAAGAGCCCTCTGTGAGCAAGAAGCTGTTCTGTTGAGCTGACGGTTACGATCTTTCAAAGAGAGATGTTGCGATTGTCTGGGCACATAAGTCTGTTGCAGAACTTCTATGCGGGCAGTGATCACCTCTTTGGTTAATGCAGACATTATTGGGCTGTGTCAGAGGCACATTTGTTTGCAGTTAGCTAAATGCCAAGCACGAATAACAAAGAGGAAGCTTGTCTGAATGTAGGTAGTTAGCCTGTTTCTGCATATTGACCTAGGTCATACCTACAACAACATATAGGAACAAAGTACTATGATTTCTGTGGTTTGTAGTGATTAGTACTACACAAAAGAGGAAATGAAAATGTAAAAAAACAAGTAAAAGTACAATTACAGACATGAAAATAAGAAATAAACAGCTAGCTTTTTAATTGAGGCTTCTATTTATGCGTGATGTCCTCTTTGCTGAGTTAAAGAAATAATGAGGTTCACAGAACAATGTTGTCAGAAACATAAGCGTACATTATCTGGCTTAGCAACAGCTACAGTACCTTTTAAGTTAATATTAGGCTTCACTGTTTTTCACTTCATATCTGATTATTCCAAAATGCTGGACAGATGATTGTGAGAGGGAACAGGGAGTGAAGAGTGCATGTGTTTGTACATATATTTGATTGTGTATGAGTCTGACACATATCAAGGCACAAACTATGAATTACTACATTGTATTTAGACTGCCATTAGTGTACTTTGTATATTTCTCCGGTCAAATAGGAACACAAAATTGTAAGCCATGTAGTCAAGCCCATAAACCACCAGCTTGTTTGATTAGAAAGTATGAAGAGCAGAGATTTCATGTTATGTGATTTGAGATTTTCATGTCCAAGAATCAAATTCAGCAGGAACTGACTCATACTGATTCACTGGTTTGAAACTTTACATTGATGATCCTCCTCTAATTCTGCAGAATATGTGATAATAATGTCTGTCACCTCCATTTAGATATGAGAAGCATATTTCCTGTTAGGACCCTGACGAGTGAAGAGCTGCTGGTTTCAGCCTTCTAATACAGGAATTACAGGTCTCCTCTGCAGTACTAATAACTTATTATAATGTTACAAATCCCTGAAAAGAATAATTTGATCATTTAGGAAACATGCTTATTTGCTTTCTTGCTGAGAGATTGCAAGAAAGTGAATAAGCATTATTAATTATCATTATAAATATTATGATAAATAACTTTCTCTATTGGAATCATAGAATATTTCTGCTATTCATAATTCTATATATGCACAATAACAATTTACAAAACTGGATGATTACATGATTTCCGCACTCTGGATATCACAGGTATATTGTATTTTGTGATTAAAACAACCCCACATACAACCTGGATGTGGTCAGCAGTGGGTACACAGTCAGATATTTCCTGTATGTTACACTGGACATAGCTACACACTGTACGTGTCACTTTGTCTTAGCTCTGATGTCTAATTGGTGACATTCAGTTTGAAATTTTCGGGAAATATACTTATTCTCTCTCTTGCTGAGAGTTAGATGAGAAGATTGATTCCACTCCTAATGTGCACCTGAGTCCTTGGGCCAAGTCTGGCCAGCATCTGGCCTGATTCTGGCTGTTATCTGCCAGTGTAGGCTGACAAGATTATCTGTACGTGCGCCAAAATTGGCCCAGATGTGGAAGCAGCATCTCACATCTGACAAATATATATGTCTGTATTAAAATATTATAAAGTCAAGGTTCATTTACTAGCTTTCTCTCAAGCTTTCAACCTTATTCTACTACCTTCTTCAATAAATCAAACTAAAATGTTTTATCACAGTTGAACCTTGATGTTAAAAAATATGAATAGAGGTTGGGTTTAGTTTTGTCATAAAATCCTGATGATGCTTGTTTATTCTGAAGTAATAATTCTGTAAATAAAAGATAAGGTGTTCTAAACTGAGATTAAGTATAAAGTGTCTATTTTTTAGTGTCTTTTAAATGGTTCAGTTTTAAAATGCTTCTGTTTCATTCCCATCAAAGACAAAGGGAAGAAAAGATGTAATTGTGTTTTTTTCCCCCCACATATCTAATTAAGGGTGGGATTTCCTTGTCTGGCCTAAGAAAATGTTTCCCACTGAAATGAATATTGTTTCCAGACAAAGAAGGGCGTGCTAGTGTCTGTTCCTCGTCCAAAACATATATGCGGACAGGTACAATTAGGAAGTCCCAAAGGAACAGTGCTATATTCATCCTTTCAGTGCATCATTTATCACGTTCAAAACGGGCAAGCTGTAAAAGAACTTAACATACCACTTTTTTCTCAGTTGGTGAATACGTCCATCTGCAAACAACACATGATAATCAAAAGCATGTGTGACCGTTTATCATTGCAAACAGGCCTGTTTGTGAGCTACTTGCACGCCTGTCGTAGTCATGACCTCAATCCACTGAACACTCTGGTATCTGCGGTTTTGGATGGTCCTTTCAGCATCACGAGAACACCCCCTCCCTCCTTTTATTTTTGTGCAGATCATTAAACATCTGACATTTTTACGGTGCCGAAACCACACTTTTAACTTGCATCCTGTTACGTCGACACAAGAGATGGTGTAGTATCCTGTGTGGTTTGCAATGGCACTTGTTTCCTTTAAAAAGATGAAAATAATCCACAAAACTCAACTTGTACCTGTGAACGCTCTCAGTAAAGATGTTTTTCTTGTTTACCTATCACAACACCACCGCCCTTTATTTACCTCAGTGGAAATCAGACC
Source organism: Trachinotus anak (assembly GCF_046630095.1). Lineage (NCBI taxonomy): Eukaryota > Metazoa > Chordata > Actinopteri > Carangiformes > Carangidae > Trachinotus > Trachinotus anak. The sequence continues at coordinate 1,676,517 of NW_027273877.1, read as the reverse complement.
AGTGGATGTATTGCAGGCTTCCTGTTTCTAAGAATACATTGCCATTGAACTCTTGATCCATCAGCTCTTGTGTGCTGGTAGTAAACACTTCCTCAGTCTCATGACTAACACTTGTTTACTGCCTTAACTTCCGCATGCTTCCACTGAAACTTGAGGCATTTAGCCTATGTTTTATGCACAGATGGCGACAATCCTGCAAAAATGTATCTGCAGAAACGAAGCCGTAGAGAATAATCACACAAATCTGCTCCACGTCATGGTCACCTTTAGCTTTAATTTGGCATTTGCTGTCGCTGACGCACTCGTCTGGAGTAATTTCCCCCGGGTGTCAAACAGACCATTAAGAACTTATGTAACACACAGTGACTCAGTATTGCATTAGAGTTCAGCACATTCCTGGGGTTCTAGATAGTCCCAACAGTCATCAAAGCAAGAATAAATACACAGCTTAAATTTGGAAAGCATGTTTTATAGATAGATACACAGGTTAGCAGCATCTCAGTGGTTTTGTTTTCTTAGGCCTTTGCTGCCTGGTTAATGCTCCTTTAGCTTGCTTGATGCCCTCTTTAGCTCCCCAGAACTACAGAGGGCTTAATGCAAATGTAGACTTCTCATCTCTATAAGTTTTGATGTACTCACTAGAATTTACATATACACAATACACAATGCTCAAATTGTGAAATAAACACCTTCCCACCTCAGATTATTCAAGTGATTCAGGTGGAAATTATTTGGATGTTGATCTAAAACACTAGTGTCACTGATGTGTCTAGAAAATGATATCAGGGCTGCGCTATAAGTCTCCACCCTAACCTCCGGCTGTATCCATGTTCTTCAGCTATGTTCCTTTTTAAATTTATGTTAAGCGACAGAACAGTGTTAAAGACAGTGGAGTAGACACTTGGCTCTTTGGGTCTGTGGGCCATTCGAATGGATTTTTCCTTCCATGGAAAAGGAAACTTCCCATTTCCCATTTGTCATGAGTGCAGGTCCACAATCGGGAAAACCCTCAGTTGCACAAGATATGATACACTTTACCTTCCCAGCAACAGGGGGGGGGGGGGGTATGTAAGGAATGCAGGAGAGGTCAAATTTGAGGTGTAGAGAGTCAGAGACTTTGACAACAGAAAATCAAAAGAGGGAGGCATCATATGACTTGTAGCATTGTTTGACCGACTGGAGATATCTGGAAATTACAGTGAGGGATCATCACACCAATCACTGGCGAGTTGGACAGAAAGTAACAAGAAACAAATCAGCTTCTTATGCATTTCAACTTTATTTCACTACAATCATGCAGTGGCTGAAATATATTAATTGATAAACCTTTACTCCTTTAAGGGAAGAATGACTCAAGCTTCTAAGAACATGCTGAATCAATTTCCAGTCCACTTAAGGAGAAACCCTCGCTTTTCTCAGAATTTTCTGCTTAAATCGCTCTCAAAACAATGCTTTGCCATGCACTGTTGCACACATACGCACACACACAACACACGCATCTGGACAATAACATGATCTGGCCACTTGTGCATGGGGATGTCTCACTCTTGAGAACAATGGAATGAGTTCTTGGCTGTGCTCGAGGGTGTGGAGGGCGTACAGTACAGGGGTTGGGGTGAGCAATGTGGCCCGGCTGTATGGATGTGACCCGGGCCTGGGTGGGACCGCAGGAAGTCTGCCGCTCACTGCTGGACCCTTTCAGAGCTCCGCAGGGTCATGAATTATCTGAGCAGCTCATCACATTGTGATGTCAACACTTGGTTGTCTACTTTGGTGTTTCTGGAGGGTTGTCATGATCAAATGTGTGAATACATCACGTGGAGAGCTCATTTCCAAAATGCTAGCCAGGGGCGTAGTGAGGAAGACCCCTAAGAGAACACTGCTCTGGGTCTGGGACCCCAGCTGCTCCAGAATCTAAACAGAAAGCAAAACATAAAAAAATTCCCTTATTTCTGTTATGGCAGGGATTTAAAATATTTCCATTTTCTCTTTTTATTTTGATCCAGATTTGACACTGTAATTGAAGTTGATCAGATTTTACATTTCAATGAAGATTTTAAATTAAAAAAGGACAAAAATTGCATCATAGCTGGTTCTGGTTTATAAAGAAACATAAGTGATAAGTAAATCAGACAGGCTGTAAATGCTTTCATCAGATTAGCCAAACCACTTCTGATTCTGCGTGGTGCTACCGGCTGCTTCTCGAAACTGAGAGCGCACTGATCTGAATCTACTGCGAGGAATTCACTGACTATATATAAGTACATCTCATAAGCCCACAACAAATAACCTGAAGTATAAAATGCAGCAGAAATAGACATGTTTACAACCTGGTTCAAATAAATGTTTTGGTCTCTAAAGCTTATAAATTTTCATATAACTCACCTGTTTACATTTTTATTAAGGCTTAAAGTTATGCTTAATTGAAGGTGTGGCTTTTTTGAGTGACAGGTGGGTGAGTGTATGGGCTACCAGTCACATGCACCAAAGTCTGGGCTCCACATGTGCCCCACATCTTTGGGTGATGGAGTCAGGCCAAGATGGCGACAGTGGAGCAGCTTTAAAGCCTCTCTTCAGAAACCTGTGGGTGACGTCACGGAGGCTACGTCCATCTTTATTTACAGTGTATAACTTTGCGCGACCCAAACAACCTGACAGGGTGGGTCTTTTGGTTCATTTGTAATAAGAGAGAGCAAACATAAATGGACCAAAACTAAAAGGCAACAGCGTAATTACAGGCGTGAAGGTGACCTCACTCATAGGTGTGACGCCCGCATCACACATTGTGAACCATGACGAACGTTATTTGCCTTGCAAGCAATTTTATTCTGGCATTAATTTGTCACGTCTGGCCGCAGGACATCTAAGACACCTTCCCTTCAAGCGTCAGACATTTGGAATCAAACTCTTCAAAACATTTCAAACAATAAGCTTATTGCAGTTTTAAAGAGCCCAGTTCCTACTGGCCAGGGCAGCGGGCCAGTATCCACTTGTACGAGGCGCGCCGCTGCTCCTGTCTTCAGCATCATCCTGCCAACAGGAACTCCCTCACTTCTCTCCCAGTTTCCTGCCATTGTTCTCCTCACTGCCACCAGGCACAAGCTCCTCCCAGGATCTGGGAAAAAGGTGGGATGTTAAAGCAGCCCATTTCCCTTTCGATCAGCTTCGACCTCAGCCGGTGGAGGAGGGGTGTGTGTCAGATTGTGTGTGTGTGAGGGAGAGGCAGCACCCATATGAAGAGCTTAATTATCATTTTCAAGTGCAACTAATTTCTTTGCGTCAAGGAAGGGTGTGAAGTTTTACTTTTTCTGTGATTTCAGGTTCATGTGAGGAAAATCACAGATTGCCAGCCACATAATTAATTTATTGCCATACAAGCAGTAATGAAACATGGTCTTATTTTTCTCAAGCACTTGGTTTTGATATTAGAAAGTGAAAAAATGAAAGCATTGCAAATGTATGCTTCTGCTGAATTTGTTAATTTAATAATATATATTATATAATGTCCATATTTAGATTCAGATCTACATCAGATTGTGATACATTCAGTAATCATGTGGAGCCAAAAGCAATTAGCTGAAAAGGAAAAGCTGTATAATTTACTTTACTGACTGTCATTAGCTCGCTGGCAAAGTTAGCCCCTGCAGTTTAGGCTTATGTCCCTACCTACACTATTTCCTGTCCCATCTGCTTTTCACTAGATCAGCCAAATGGCAAAATTTCAATTTTACTGATTTTCAGTGAAATCAATGAACTCCACTGAAGCCTCTGCAACTAATGGGGGGAAAGTAAATTTTTTCATGTCAAAGTTTAGCTTCTGTGAAGTTACAGCTCATTAGCTCTGTTGCAAATGTGTTTTTTGAATAAACTGTGCCGACTTATTTTGTCACCATCCAGAGTGGCCTTACCAGTTACCTCTTCAGCTGTAATAGTTACTGCTCTGTGAGGAACCACTGTGTCACCAAAGCAACAATTTTTAGATAGGCTACACAAATTAATTCATTTTTTTAAGTCTACTATTCCCTCTTTTTTAGCTCTGTTTTTGGTCTCCATCAGCTCCTGAGGGAAATATCTGGCTCTTCAGCTGCTACATGCTCCTCTACATTTAGCATCTGGTCTGAAAAAAGCTGAAAACACAGGGAGCAACACTATGCCAGTGGTGAGAGTGAACCCAAACAACAAAGTTGCAGCTAAAAAATGAGCTTAAAGTTGCTATGAAGCTCCATAAAGCGGAGGGGAGATACAGATTTGGATCTTGGATATGGAAGGATCTGACAGAAGAAGTACTCCCAGAACAGATCAAGCTGTCACTGTGATACTGATAGACAGTCATGGAATATGTACCAGATTAATTTCATTTAAGTACGTGCAAAAATCCATGTGTAAATGTTCAAAATGTCCTATCTGGAAATTTAAGACTGCATCGTAAACGGATCATAATTTTGCATGCACCTATGACGAATAGCTGCAGTATGTGTTCTTAGAGAACCTCACGACATATCCCCACTATAACCAGCAAAATTTATGTCTTTCCCCCAATTGTGAGAACTTTTTCTCAGCCCTGTGTTTTCATGCCAGTGAGAATAATTTAGGTTAATAGCATGATCCTTTCTCATGATCCTTTCCCTATGTTCTTTAAGTGTTTGGAGGGGCGTCAGTGAGGTGGGGTTGGAGGGTGCACAGGAAGGAAAAGGAGTAGCTGGGAAATCTCATCGACGCTCCTCAGTGAACAAGAGACACCCCTGTCAGGATCTGGGCGTCGCTGCCAAGTCATCTCAGGGTCGTAGACTCCAGTGGTCCTCGTTTGGTTGAAGCTGGCACAAATTCATTACCTGGAACAGACCCGGTTGTTCTTAGAATTTGACGGAAACTACGTCAGACTTGGAAATTGACCTTAAAGTATACATGCAAGCTGGAGGAGATGAAAGGAAGAGAAAGAGGAGAATTTGGCCTCCAGACTTGTATATTTCCTCAGGAAATGAATTCTCTGAGATGACAGGAAGCTAATTAAAATTGACGGCTTCTGTAGACCAGCACCTCCACATGTCGGTCCACCATTTCTGGTCCAGACTGAAACAACTATTGTCTGGATTTCCATTAAATTTGGGTCAGTCATTCATGATTCCCAGAAGATGAATCCTACTGATGTTGGTGATCCCCCTGAAAGCTGATCTTGGTGGCTCTTGAGTGAAATGTGTGGTGACCTTTGACTTTTAGTGTAGTGCCACCATTAGATCAAAATTGCTATTTGATTTATGACCTAATACCTGCAGTAATAAGTACACTCCCATCAGCTTTAGCTGCACTTCTGGGATTCTATGTTTCCTTCTTTCATCAGTATTTAATGTATGTCTTTTTATTTCCTGCAAAGCACTGCTCAGTAAAAAGGTTGAGGAGGAAGCGTGTTAAAAGGTACACCAGTCAAGACTGAGCTTGTCTTCTCATGTCATACGCATGCAGGTGTGCACTGGTTACTGACTCTGCATTAATAATTAATTTTTGGATTTGAAGGCCTTAAATTTCAAACAATTTCAGTTATCCTGTGCTTCCCGTTTGGGGCCTTAAGTGTAAAAACTGCACTGAGCAACATGTGTCCATCATTGTTAACAGGAGGCACCTGTTTGGGGGGAAAATGGGCACTTTAACACTGATATTTTTCTTCATGATGATATTCTAGTCTTAGTTCTAGATGCTAGTCCCCAACTGTGCAGGTTGAATATGAAAAATGTGCCAGAGTGTTATGTAAAAATGTAATGTAGAGCTCACACAAAAGCACAGTTTAGATTCCTTCACCCATAGTTTTACCTCTCTGATAATTTTTTTCCATGCACTGAAATGAAAATAGCAGCCCCGGCTAAAAATGACCACCTCGACAGATGTGGAGCGAGCCCCGGGCTGCAGGAAACGGTGAGAGTGTCACGTCTTTCACCGAGCGCTGAGAGGTGAGGTCGACCCAGAAACATGTGCTGCCTGAACTTTGGCTCTTTTTCTTCCTGTAAGGACGCCTTCTCGCTCCCTCTCTCTGGGTCTTTATTTTCTTTTTTTTCATCTCATTTGTTCACACACCCATATGCATGCAGACACACTGAAATGGTGGGGAAAAGAATAAAGGAAGGAGTATTCAAGCTGGAGTTACACATTTGTGTTGGTTTTGTAAATCAGTAAACCAGTGTGTTGATTCATTTCTGGAAATAAGCACTAATGCATGGTGGATACAGCAAAACACATGTCTGAAATGTAAGCTGACTCAACAATTTGTATACATTTATCATAAAGCACAGGTTTATTTGTTTTCAAATCCCAGAAATCCCTTAGTTTTTCATTCCAGCCTCTTAATGAAAGACTTTTTACACCTAAAATATAAGGTGAATGCAAGTCCCTGTAATTTAATGCCTGGCAGGAAAAGTACTGTCTCCCTCTAGTGGTGAGATAGTTTACTTCCTGTGATGCCTGAGCTCATTTAAATTCACTTTCAAAGCAAAATGTTGCTGCTCATGAGGGGGAACCGAGTGTTTATTCAAATTTTCTGACTTTAATTTGTTGGAAGAGCACAGTCATTCCAAAGAAAGACATTTATTCCACATCCACAGTCAACAATAAACAAATAATTTGCAATTTACAGTCATATGTTGCATTTACAGTTGAAGTTTTAAGAGGAGAATACAAAGTTTTCCTGTTGAAAGAGTAAATGAGTTCCTGCACAGAACTAAATAATTTAGGTTCAAACATGATGTTCATTTTTTATTCCATTAAAATTAAAAACTACAGTCATTGCCATTTAGACTCTTGCCCTTTCCAGGCCTCTGGACGTGCATTTACTGGAAAAAAGCCATCACTAGTACTACAAAAAAAAGGTTTGAATGCTTTTATTTGCAATAAACCTTCAGTTCTTAGACAATCTCCTTCACACTTACAATAAAGATTTAATATTTAAAATTACTGACTATTTTTCCAGTTTATGCAAGTTTACAGTCCATCTAAACCCACCTTTCTTTCTTGTTTATTTAGCACCTTAGACATTTCTTATATCAACCCACATGCATTTCCCTGTAGAGTACTTGTACTGTAGAGTGTAAATTTATTGACATGGTGAATAAATTATGGCAGCTCTCGTCTGCTGGCAGACACAGTAAGTACGCTGTACTTCAACAGCTTACAGGAAATGCAGCCATGTGTGAAGAACCTTTATCTTGTATGCTCACAGAGAGAGGAGTCCATATGCTAGAATTTCTGGGGATGATGTTACTCCTCTACAAAGGGCTATTTGAGTCCATCTTGCATTGAGGGTTTATGTTTTATGAGAAGCACACGGGGCCGATGTCCAGGCCAAACTCCTGATCAGGCTTTCCAATGTCCATGGGGGCTACGTCCACAATGGGCAACCTGGCTGAAGTTTGAGTCCTGTACTCAATCACTGTCTTGCCCCACTCTCCATGTAATTGCTAAGGGAAAAAGAAAATCAGATAAATCATCCAATAATTTTTCATCAAATCTAGGTGTTCTGTTCAAGACTTACTGAGCAGCCGTCCTCGATGACGGTGTATCTGAGGCGGCTGTTGCCCTGCGCTCTCAGTTCCTGGCCGTTTGAGCCTCTGAGGACCAGAGCTTTCTTCAGGTTGCTGCTCTTCTCGTCTTTATAAGCCACGCTGTTCCTGCAGTAGTAGGTGATGCTTTGGTGTGACTCTTTGGACAAAACCTGCAGCAGCTTCATTTGAACAGCCACTGTATTAGGCTGCTCCTCCTCATTTCCATAGCTGAACTGAAATTAGATGTCAATTTGACATAATTACACACAGGGCACGCTAAATTTCCAGGCTTCTAGATGCTATTCTTTTACTAATCACATTATGGTTGAAAGAAGACTTCCAAAACGTGCATGTATCCAAATAAAGCTCTTAATGTCTTACTTTAGTTCCACCATTCATGTCGGCTCCAAACCAGATGGGTTTGTTGGCAATGGGACTGGATTTCGTCCACCAGGCCTTGCGGGGAATATTTGCCGGATTGGCAGAGATGCAGGTTTCACCACTTTCCATATTACAGAAGACCCTGATTGCGTCTTTTGTGCTTCCTTGATTTGGGTCGAGCCAATACTCACCTGTATCAAAGGCACAAGAAAAATGACTGGAAGGACTTAGATCAGTAGACCTGAGTACATACTGTATGTGATACTGGTCTACAAATAAATGGAGTGGAAAATAGTGGAAAAGTAAGAAAACCAGGACCCTCACCGCTCTTTTTCTGGGGGTAACACTGCTTGATGTCCTGGCAGGTTTTTGCAGGGTTCATCTTGCTGCCATCAGGATTGCGGAGGTTTTGCAGATGTCCGCTGAGGGTTTTCAGCGTGGCGTGGATGCCGGTGTCTGCACGCAGGATGGCCGAGTTCTTATTGGGAAGAGCTTCATCTTTGTTGTACTCCGGAAGAGGAGGAGGATCAGCCGCCACGTAATCCTCGTTGAATTCCACGGCGTCTGGCACGCCACCGTTCCCGTCATAATCGGTCAGAGCAGCGAAGAGGTCTTCCACAGCTGCGGTGGGAGGTCCTGGGGGACCTGGAGGGCCAGGGGGTCCAGGTTCACCAGGTGGACCCTAACAAAGAAAAGACAAACATTAAGTGTTTTTTTTAATAATTGCTATGGTACCTGTGCGACAAAAAAGCTCGGTCCATCCGGCACTGTGGTCCAGATCAAGATATCTCTTTTTGAAACTCTGACAAGGTCTTAATTTATTTAAATCTATTCCATCTACTCCAGAAATCTTGTGTCACCTGTGCTCCAAGATCTCCACTGGTCCCTCTGGTACCAGGGGCGCCCATCGGTCCAGGCTGGCCCATGTTTCCTTCCTTTCCAGGAGGACCCAACACTCCTGGAGGACCCTATATGGTTTTAAAACAGTCAGAGATTTACAGTGAGAAATAATGTGTAATATATAATGCATATTATTATCTGGTCTGATCCTATGGTACAATTATACACCTACCCTCTGCCCAGCTGGTCCAACAATACCTGTCATTCCTGGATCTCCTGTGGCACCCTGAAACAGAAAATAATGGGATTTCATTGTCTGATAGTTTCACCAGGAGTTGGCCAAGAGCGGCGTGCAAAAGGCACCAGTAAAATCAGCAGAAAATTAAAGATCCTCGCTGAATGAGATGTTGCAAATGCACCTAAACTGAACTCTGTTGCTGTATTGGATATGGGCCCTTATATCTCCACAGGAATTGACAGAGTTGTTTAAATGATTAAAATTTTGTTTACAGTTATTCCAGGGAGACCGTGGAGACCGGTGAAACCTCTGTGTCCCTTCTGACCCCTCTCTCCTTGCTCTCCAGCTGCGCCCTTCTCTCCCTGTGGTCCTTGAGGGCCCTAAAAGCAGATACAGGGTGGGAGTTCAACACAACCAATGTGTTTTTACACTGACAATACAATTTGTCTTAATTGTTAATTTTAAATGTTGAATTGTGGCAATTCATTTACCACTTTCCCTCGTACTCCAGCTGCTCCCTGGGGTCCAGGGGGGCCTTTGGCACCCTAAAAACCAAACAGACAAAGAGACATGAGAGAGCAGAGGTTGCGATTGTGACAGCATAGACAGAGCTACTGAACTGTGGCTGACAGATGTAGCATATACAAGTTAAATGAGTTGTATTCCTGTTTGCAAAATTCACATTTTCGCCTATTTGTCCTGGACTGCCGGTCATTCCCACTGGGCCCTCAGTTCCTGGAGACCCTACAGTGCCAGCCATACCCTCTGGACCAGGATTTCCTCTGTCTCCCTGGAAATGCATACACACACCAGTGATTACACAGCTGTATAATGGTATCATTAACTGATTCAATCCACTTCAAAACACAACACCATTTCTTACCCTGTCCCCTACAAGACCCTCTTTTCCAGGTGGCCCCTCTGCTCCAGCAATACCCTGAATAAACACAGATGGTGAGAAGAAAAAGCTGAATCATCAGCAAATAAATAATTGTACTGGAGCATTACAGCACAGGTGGTTTTAAAACATGTTGTCCATATGAAGTCTCTGTCTCAGTTTTGTTTGTTCTTCACTAATATTTGCTTAATTTAAAAACAATTTTCAGATCTTACAAGTGTCATACAATACAAAGACCATAAAACCTCAGCTAAACATCAACTAAACACCTAAAATATAAGCTGTATAGGACAAACCTCAGGGCCGGCGTCTCCTCTTGGTCCAGTAGCTCCTGGTAACCCGACTCCACCAGGAGGCCCTGTGCCGCCCTGAGATCCAGGGGTTCCGGGTTTTCCTGGTGGACCCTGAGAAACGAAGAAACACAAGGTTTAAATAGTTGTTTGCATGGTTCAGGAGTCATATCATCATTTAATCACCAAGACTAACCCAATGTTTTCCACACACAAATCTGTCAGTGCAAAGTGAGTTACTGAGATGTAGTCTAGCTTTTGTCAGGCTACAGAGGAAACACTCAGTAGGATTACTTACAGCAGGACCTGGCAGTCCCAGCATGCCTCTCTCTCCTCTGAGTCCAGGCTGACCCACGACACCTCGTTGTCCTGCAGGGCCCGCAGGTCCTGGGGGCCCATCAGGCCCCTGTCAGAGAAACACAAGAGCAGACAAGCAAATGAATCAGTTCAGGACTTATTTGTCTGCAGCTGCTGGAAGATCAGCACAGTCTGAACTTTCTCTAACCGGAGGACCGTCCTCGCCAGAGTCTCCCTTCTCTCCAGGGCTGCCTGGAGGGCCTGGGGGTCCTGTCTCTCCTTGACGTCCTGCAGCTCCGTTCTCTCCTCGAATTCCAGAAGGGCCCTGCTTTCCTGGAGCACCTATGGGCCCATCTGCCCCAACAGCACCCTGAAAAACAAATTTTGAAAATACAAATGTGATATCTGCTTATATACATACATATATATATATATATATATATATATATATATATATATATATATATATATATTTATATAATAACTTCTCTGTGCTGATTTCTTTTTGTGTAAGTAATGAACTCACAAGGGAGCCGGGTGATCCAACTCCTCCTGGCAACCCAGGAAAACCAGGAGCGCCCTGTGGGAAGAAAACATTTTTAATAAGAGATACTTTAATGATAATAATGACATTAATATTGGTTTAGTTATAACGTGTTATAAAGCACTCCAGGCTAAGACGTCCAACTAAAGTTAAAAAGAAAGAAATTGGCACCCTGTTAAGTTGTTATTTGCCACAAAGGTCTTGAATAACTCACTGTTGGACCCTTTGTTCCTCTGCCACCTTTCAGTCCAGTTACACCAACAGGTCCCTAAAACACACACAGTTAGATCAGGTCTGAATATCTTTATGCAAATAGACTGATCAACTGTAATTAGTCAAAATGAAATATATAATTTTGGTTATTTAAAATGTTTTGAAACTTCTGACCAATATTTATTTTGATTATTCGCCCACTATTTGAGTGAGACGTGTTCCCTCTACCTGTGTTCCTTGTTTTCCAGCTGTACCCTGTGGTCCGGGTGGTCCTGTTTCTCCCTTCTGACCTGGCTCACCTGTTTCACCTTTGACCCCAGGCTGACCATCAGGACCCTGGGAGAGAATATATGTTTCAGGTGATTATTGAGCTTGATGATGCTGAGGTCTCAGAAACATGTGCATCTATTATGACACAAATACACAGTTAATTTTAGAGTAATCCTGTTACTTCCTGTATTTAGCTGTGTTTAGTGCCAACTTACAGGAGGTCCAGCGAAGCCAACAGCACCAGTTGGACCAGGCTCACCATTAGAACCCTGTTAATATCATCACACACATAAATACACACTTCATCAAGAAAATTGTTAAACTTCAATTCAATTTAACGTCAGTTGTAAAAGAAAATGTGCGACTCACAGCGATTCCTCTTGAGCCTCGGCGTCCTGTAGGTCCTGCTGGACCGGGTTCACCCTGAAATAAAATGACAGTAAAGTTATATAAAATCAAAGTTCTTGACTTGGATTTTCTTACATGTGCTTCATTTAAAGCTGGAATCAACAAAGTAACAAAGTTTGAGGATAGATTGCTATTTTTGTCCTGTTGTTTTGCAACAAATACTCATTATTATTCACATTTCCCCTCATTTATGTCTGATACCTCTGCTGTTCTTTCTTAATTTTGTATCTACCACAAAATTTCAGTAAATGTTGTAAATATTGTGTCATTTTTGGTGATTTTACAGCAGTGTTTTTGTTTTTTTTTTTCAAATTAAATGACCATAACCAATCACATTTCATAGTTTAAAATATCTGCTAAAAATTGTGCTTTTGAACTCACCTTCTCTCCGTTGGGTCCACTAGAACCAACAGGTCCAACAGGACCAGGAAGTCCCTTTGAATAAAGTGAAATAAATTTATGTCAGAACACTATTATCAGTCACACAGTAAATTAATTGTAAGATTGTCAGCTAGTAATGTTTTGACACAAACGTCTGGCGTCCCGATCTGAGAAATCTGCAGTATTGTTTGTGTCCCGACCATCGTTTTGAGACGACTCACCCGTGCACCATCAGCTCCTGCTTTACCCTCAAGTCCTTTATCTCCAACAGAGCCCTGGGAGAAGAAATCAGCCTCATTAGTGCCTCAGGTTTATTTTCCTTTAACAAGGTGAACACACAGGAAACTCATCCTGTTTTCGTGATTTTCCACATCTCCCAAAACTACTTCTGACAACCTCCTCTGTATTTGCTCAGATGCATCAAACATGTAGGGACAGAGAAACTGTGACTTCAGTAGCAGGTATTAAGTTCTACTGAGGTGAGAAACCCGTAGCTCAGTTTCTTTGCAGGTGATCTGTTCCTGTTTTTTAACTTACTGCATCTCCCTTTGGGCCTGAAGGTCCTGGTATGCCTCTCTCTCCTGGAATTCCCTGAAGTCCTGGACCACCTTGTTCTCCAGGAGCACCCGTTGGACCAGGGTTACCCTAAAATATACAAGACAGTATTACAGCTTTACATGCAGCAACTCAAAATTGTGTAAGGGTTTGATCTTGGTGCTTGAAGTCAGTGTCAGTGGTTTAATGGTTACGATACCTTTGGTCCATCTGGTCCGGGTCCACCTGGACTACCTTTAGGTCCCTGCAGCCCATTGGGTCCGATTTCACCTCTTTCTCCTGGAGGGCCCCTTTCTCCCTACAACCAGGGGATGGAGACATACAGTAATGAACTAAACCCTTACTCAGGGGTGGGAACATTGATTAGCCATATAAATGAACCTACCCTTGGACCAGTGGCTCCGACAGTTCCAGCCTCTCCAGCAAGACCCTGAAAAAATACAATATTATGCTTAAATATCATATAAAGACCTTCTTGTGATATTATGACTCATCATTGTACAGCATATAACTTGAAACAGAATTAAATTCTTCAGTGAAAAAATTGCTTTATAAGAATTTCATTTTTTTGTGTTATTTCATTGTACCTCGTCACCTGGTTTCCCTGGCTCTCCAGGTGGACCTGGCAGTCCAGGCAAACCCTAAAAAACATCAGCCCACTTTTTAAATTTGTTGCTAATGACAATAATAGACAAGAACATGAACTTACTCATTAATAGGATGCTATAATTAAATCAGCTACAGAAAGCAGTTCACCTGGAAACCATTCAGTCCCTGAGGTCCCTGCTCTCCTCTTTTTCCTGCAAGACCCTGAAAAAAAGCAAATTAAATATATACTTAACATAATATTATTAAATCATTGATGATTTTCTCAACAAAGGAGGATGCTTACAGCTGGGCCAGCTGCTCCAGCAGCGCCCTCCTCTCCGTCCTTTCCATTCTGTCCCTGGAAAACAGTTGAAGTGAAGTATCGATCAGTATATTTGTGCTTTGATGGAGAGAATGAAGCTCCAGTAAGATGTAAGATATGTATTAATAGTGATAGTTACCCTTTGACCTGGAGGTCCAGGACTTCCAGCCTCTCCAATCTTCCCAGCATCACCCTAGAAAACAACAGGAACCCAAGCACTAAAGCCTTCATCTGTTGTGTTACCATATAACTTATACATTACTGTCATTCTGGGGCTTTTTATTTACATTTACACGCATGCATTTGGCAGATGCTTCAATCACTTGACATCTCCTTAAGTCAATTTTCAACAAAACAGGCAATGGTAGCCCCCTCATTCTTCTGCTGCGTATATCACTGAATATCCCATTGCATATTGAGCAGAGATGTGCAATATTGTTCTAGTTGGTTATCACATGTTCCTAACAGGTGTCAGGTGATCTAAAACACATTGATACTGACAGCAAAGCCTTTTGGTCCTGGCAGGCCCATCGATCCAGCTGCACCTCTGTTTCCAGTAGGACCAGCTGGGCCTGGTTTGCCTTCCTCTCCTGCCGAGCCCTGGAAAAACAAAAAGAGCGAAAATTAAATTCATGCCATCATGAAACAAATACCACACATGCTGTACTCTTGGCTCTGGGCAAGAATGGATTCTTATTTAGTTGTTTTAGTTAAGTAGTTGACTAGTAGTGGGAGGTTTTGCGTACCACTGGTCCTTGTTTGCCCTCTGCTCCCTGAGCGCCGATAAGTCCAGTCAGACCCTGTGAAATAAGACACACAATAAGGTGTAAAGTTAAACCCTGCGAAGTTGGGAAGATTATCTGTTGGTGTGAAATTGATTTAACCGTTTGTCGAGGCACATAGGAATTTTATGACTATATAAAAATTCAGCAAAAAGTAAAAAACAACATCAATGGATATTTAGCTGTATATGTGTTACCCGAGCTCCTGTTAAACCTGGCTCTCCAGTGCGTCCCACATCTCCAGCAAAACCTTTGGTGCCAGCTGATCCTGGCACACCTCTTTCACCCTGGGCTCCCTGTTCGGCCAAACATCAAATATTCAAAATCACAGAAAAACAATAACAATAGAAAATAATCACAATTAACAACAATTAGTGACATTCTGCCGTTGAATGAATTTTAATGCGAGGTCAACTCACCTTTTGGCCTGGTAAACCATCTGCACCAGGGAAACCTCGATTTCCCGGAGCTCCCTAGAACAAATGAAGGATACGTCTTCATAAATCAGAGTTTCAAGAATTTAATGACTTCCTACTGGAGTTTTGAGTTTCCAATAAATTTCCACAGAACCTGGGGTCATAAAACTTGCTCTATGCAAATAGTTTTTTTTAGGGTGAATTAAAAGTTGACTCACTGTCTCTCCTGGAGGTCCTGGAGGCCCAACGGATCCGGCGTCACCTCGTGGTCCACGCTTTCCATCCTCTCCCATTGGGCCTAATGGACCCTGAGTGCCATGGTCACCCTAACACCACACAGCAATCAATAACCAGTGAATCAATCAATCAGTCGGTCTCCTAACAAACCAGTCAAACAATTTCTCAATTAACCAGCACATAATATCAGAACTTTACGTCAGGATGGTTTGTGTTCATCTTACTCTTTCTCCCTTGTGTCCGGGTTCTCCTTTGAATCCAGGGACTCCAACATCGCCCTGCAAAACAGTGTGGAGGTCAAAACATTAAAGCTCTCTGTGCATTAGATTATATGAGCCACAAAGTTACAAAGACATATTTAAAGAAAAGTATCAGTCAGTTATTCACAAAGAAAACTAGATGAAATGACAGCTCATACCAGTTGGCCCTTCGGTCCTGGTGCTCCTGTGGTTCCCTGAGGGCCAGGGGGACCAGGTGGGCCCAGCAAACCTGCTGGACCCTGAACACCTGCCAGACCCTGGGAAGGAGGAGGAGCAGCCACAGATTTAATAAAAATAAAAAATCCAAAAGACAACTGAAGCTGCTGCATCACATGTTCTCAGGCAGTTGACCAAAAATAATTATGAAAATAAAATCTCGGATTTGGTAAAAGCATCCTTCTAAATATCTTTTTAAAACAGTGAAAGCCAGCGTTGTTAAGTAAAATTAAACATCTTGGCTGAATCGCTGTGGAGATCTGCAGACAAAGACATGATGGGGAGTTTATTCTAACTATCTCCTAATATACATAAGTCATACAGTTACACTTACTGTTTGGCCACGGGGACCTGGAGCTCCATCAGATCCTGCTGCACCCTGTTATAAAACAAGATATTGACTAATAATTAATAATAATGTTAACCCCAAACTCTCCCTACAGAGTGCTCTCATGTTCTCAGTTTTAACAGAAAAAGCTACAAAAAACTACGACTGATTGATGAGGTTGATGATAACACACCTGCTGTCCTGTTGGTCCTGGTGGTCCTCCGTGTCCGGCGTCCCCCCTGGGTCCCTGCTGTCCTGGACTTCCTCTCACTCCTGTCGGTCCGGCTTCACCCTGCACCAGAGGACATGATTCAGGGCAAATTCAGGGACGACTTTAAAGGTCTTTGGTTGAAATACATGCCAGCCTCGGGGGGGCCACAGAAAGATCTCACTGATTTCACAGTGAGCTAAATAAAGAAAGGTCTTTTTTAAAAAACTCAAACTCACCTTAATTCCTGGGCTACCTGGGAATCCTGGCACACCAGGGATTCCAAGTGGACCCTGTAATTAAAGAAAACTTTACATAACATAATAAAACAATAAAACAAATATTCTTCTTTGGTTTACAGCTCAGAGGCATTAAATCATGCTCAGTTAAGTCCTGCAGGATGATGAAATACATGCAGAATAAAAAACCATGTCTATGATGCTACTGCTGCTTTGATAAAGGGTTTACTGCTCCTCTGGTTTGACACATTTATACAGAAGATATTGGTCCTTACCAGAGGACCTGGTTTGCCGACATGGCCGGGTGTTCCACGTTTTCCCTAAAAGAAGAAGAAAGAGAAAATGTCTCAATCCTGCAACATCATTTTAAAGTTTTGTACTGTTTAAAATGGATGTATTACAGATGCTTTTATTGTCTTACCACGGGCCCAGTTGGGCCGGCTCTGCCTCTTTCCCCCTGCAAGCCTGGTGGTCCCTGAAACAGAAGGCCAGCTCAGTATCTGTGTGACTGACATCTGACTCTGTATCAGACGCTGTGTTGATCTTTCTAGTGTGTGTGTTGCTTACCACTGGACCGGGAGCACCCATGGCACCAGGAGTACCGGATGCACCCTGGAAAATGCAAAGACAGAAACAATACAGGACTGAAATGTTCACTAAACACTAAAGTCATTACATTTTTTAATTTTCAGAGTCGAGTTTTAACAGTCCTCACATATCAATGATAATTTCAGAGGCTCATGATGAGTTGACACTTTCATACCTTGGTTCCCACTGCGCCAGTTTCGCCTCTTGGCCCAACAAGACCAGCAATTCCCTGTTGAAGAGATTTAAAATCACAGAAACAGGTTAAGTTCTGGATATTTCTGAGGAAATGAGGCCTCACTGGTGACAAATAACTTTAACTACATGTGATTTACCTTGTGACCTTTCAGTCCTGGAAGACCTGGGAGTCCTGGGAATCCTCTTGCACCCTACAGGAAACAACCAATTAAATCCACTATGAATTCCCATCTTACACTGTTCCAACTAAACGAGTGTATAAACACAGATCATACTTGATGTATGATAGATTTGGGATTATATGGGAAATGGAAGCATGTGTCTAGTTTTGGTGTGAACAGTGGGAGACGACTAGTTACCGCAGATCCTGGAAATCCTGGTTCTCCTGTAGCACCTGCAGGTCCAGGTTCTCCCTGAGTGGAAAAAGTGATATAGTTGTTCTTATTAAATAATTACTGGTAGGTTAATGATTATCATAACAACAATAATAATGAAAAAGCAAAAGAAATATGTATAATAACAGTGTCTTATAAGAAGAGGTTGACTCACATCAGGTCCAGGTTTTCCTGGTGGCCCATCTGGTCCTCGATGGCCTGGCTCACCCTGCGGGCAAACAGAAGGAACTTGAAACAGCTGACACAACTTTTTCAAGATTCAGTGAATTTATGAGAGTCAACTGAAAAATGTGTAAAATGTAAACATGCTCCTACCATCAGTCCTGGATCTCCACCCTCTCCTGGAATTCCCTGACCACCACTTGGACCCTAAAAAAGATATGGAGGAAATATATGATATAATGACTTTAAAAATATGATTCAGTCAATGATTAACTAATAGTTACAGTCATTAAAAATGTACGGCCAAAACTTACTGGTGCTCCAGTCGATCCTGGAGGTCCTCGTGGTCCTGCTTCACCCTGAAATAGCAGCATTTTATACACTGTAGTTTGAACTATACATTACCACCAATTTCTTAACGTGGTATAAATGTAAAATATGTAATTTCAAGTAGATTTTTCAAATAATTGTGCAGCACTCACTCTTGATCCTGACACCATCCCAGCCCAGCCAGACTTCTCACTGAAACCTGAAGCCATCTGAGACACTAGGTTGCCCTTTTGGGAAGAGATTTACTCAAAATAAATGTTTAAAACTATCATAAAGGAATGTGTGTATTTCTACTGCAGCAATGAGTCACTCAAACAATGAAACAGACTTTGAGAAAAACTCACTCCAGGGGCGGCTGGCTGGCCTGGGGGTCCTGGTTCTCCTGGATTTCCTGGCACACCAGGCTCTCCGTCAAATCCTGCAGGCCCTGGGAATCCCTGCAGGTTGTGTGCAAACATATCACTGATGAGAGAGGACACACTGTTGTCCACTTGGCCATGCAAACAGTAGAAATAAATAGACAGTTCATCTGAATCAGGAAAAAAATCAGGAAAAATTAAAATCAAAATGTAACTCATTAAACGGCAAAGCATCTTTTTTGGAGACACACTATAAGTTGCATTTTAACCATGATGTCCCACAATTTACACACAATAAGCAGGTTGATAACTGGAAGGAATAGAAACTGTCTCCATTCTCAGATCAGCCTGTAGATATACAGTTTCAAAACTAAGACAAAGTCAACCTAATCTTCTCATAAGGTCAGTGTGAGAACTTGAGGACGTAGTTGAAGACAGGAGGAAACCTGCTGGCTGGACTGTGTAAGGGCAGTGAACGAAAATGCTGACGTAATTGAAGACTGTATGTATGTTTTTTGGTTTTTTTTGCTTGGCATGAAAATATTAGTAACAGGAAAAGTAAGTATACAATTAAGACTTTCTTTCTTAAACTTTTGTTTGAATAAATGTTTTACGACTGTATTCAACCATTAGCTCACTCAGACTTACCCGCCTGCCTTTAAAGCCTCTTGGTCCAGTGTGGCCCTGAGCTCCTGGAGGACCCTGTACCATAAAGACAAATATAAACCATGAGTGTGAATATAAAATATGTTTTAACTACATTTATTTTAAGATAAACAAATTTCATTACGAATTAAGCATATTAACATTCACATCAGAATTATTAAACCATACTGAAATACTTAATTATCATCCCATCCATTCTGCAGCTACAGTGGCCTTACTGCAGATATTAATTAAATACACATTCTCCATTCTTCTATGTGAATAATGAGCAGCTGCTGGCACCATTATGACATTTCGGTGCCCTCTAGTGTCATAATTAGTGCATTGTGCCTATTCTAGAAATTCTAGAAATTCTGTTTCTATTCTAGAAATCAAAAGCAAATGTAAACACAAACACAACAGTGAAAGCAGAAGATGTAAAAACCCACCGAGGGTCCTTGAGGTCCAGGGAGCCCCACCACCTAAAAAGAGGAAAAAACTTTAAGTTAAAAACTGTTAAGATGATGTAGAAAAAAACAGGTATCAACCAAAAAAAATTTAAATAATCATTTTGAAAACATGGCGTGTACAATGCTGAGTTTACTTACATATGGAATATCACCTGGTTCACCTTTCTGTCCCTATAAAGGAAACAAGTTTTGTTTTGATTAAAAGAACAATAATTTTCAAATTAGTTTTAAATGAATCCCATCAAAAATGATTCATGACTTACCTTGAAGCCCATCATTTCTTGGGAAAAATAGAAAGAAGACAGTTGATTAGATTATATTCTCTTCTAAACATGTTCTTACTGCTCTCAGCATTGATCATTTCATGTTAAAGATATTATACAACTAGCTGTCATTAAATTAACTTCAAGCTGTTTTTGCTGATTTGCTGCAGTGATGTACAAGTGTACTTCAAGGTGCGTCAGTACAATGTGACATCACTGGTGGGTGTGGTTACAAGTGCATAAATGCTAAAGCTCTGGTTTGGCCTCTGCAGGTAAAATGGTCTCTGAACATGGATGTTGTTATAATAAAAAGATCATAACGATGTCTGAACTCAGCAAAAATTTAAGGAGCAGTGGATGGAAAATGGCGTCTCACCAATCATCCTGCTGGCACTGGCGAAGGTGTCACACACGGGGCAGCACTCTCCGTCAGGTGTGACCACCTTCTCGCAGTTTGACAGAATTTCGCACTGCACCTCATCGCAGATGGCGACACCGTTGTCACAGACGCAGACGTGACAAGGCTGTGGTTTCCAGATGTCATTGTGACGGTAGATCTCCCCGTCGACTGTGCAGCTCTCCCCTTTATTCTCATCTGCAGCTGGAACATGATCAGGTGGGATGTTTTAAAAGCAGCGCAATCCAAGCCCTTGACAAAGTGACAGAGTTAACGTTTACCTGGCGTGGGGTCGGCGGCGGGAGCTGATGTCGAAGCTGCAGTCAAACACACGGGGCAGCACTCGCCATCTGGGGTCACAGTTTTCTGGCAGTCACCGAGGTCCTCACATACCACGTCCTCACACACGGCGGTCCCCTTATCGCACACACAGATCCGACACGGCTCGGGGTTCCACATGTCATTGTTGGCGTAGACTTTCCCATTTTCTGTGCAGGTGTCTTCGTGAAACAGAAATTAAATTAGTATCTGGGGTGGTTTCGACTTGTTCAGCATTGACCAAATTTGAAGAACTTAAAAAGGAAAAGTTCAGCATTTTGCAAGATGCACCTTTTCACTTTCTTGCCAAATCTTAAATATGAAGCTACCACAGAGGCAGATTAGCTTAGTTTAGCATAGCATAAAGACTGTAAACAGGGACACAACTAGCCTGGCTCTGTCCACCAACTGAACGACTAACTAAATAAACCTCACTAATTGACATGTTATTTAGTCTGTACAGTGTAAAACTTAGGGAGTCTTTATGCTAAGATAAGCGAAGCTAACTGGTTGCTGAGGATAGCTTCATATTTGGTGTGGTATTACTCTAGAAAGTGTATTTCTCAAAATGCAAAAGTGACAAACATTTCCTTTAAATGCTAAATCTTAAATGCAAATGTCATACTCTAACATGCTTAACTTTTAACCCAGCCATTATACATGAGGGTAGAGGTAGCGCTATTTGTAAAGCCCCTTTGTGTAGATTTTTTTTTAGATTTTAGCATCCTGCAAATGATTATGATAGCAGAGGTTTTTGTTTTTAGAACAGTGGAACAGCAACCTCAGTGTTTAGAGGGATGTAACGACACATCACAGTTTTTTTTTTCTTTGTACGACCACCGGGAGCTGCCGAAGTCACAAATTTAAAAATCCTACACATAGGGGCTTTAAACAGCGCAGAGAAACTGTTTAATTTAAATACTTCAAGCCTTAATTGGTGTAAAAATGAAGCAACTCACAGTAAGGGCAAATACCAGTAAAAGTGGCAATAACCATAAAAAAAAGTGCATATAAAGTGCAATAAATAATAAGACATGGGACATGGTGAAGGTGGAACAATTTCCCAGAGGAATACACCTCATGTGGTAAATAAGTTACTTGCTCAACTTCATTTGTGTGGCAGTGAAACTGGTAGCAGCTCCATTATTGTCCATATTTATCAATACTGAAATGACTTCTTCGCCTGTAGATGAAGTTGCTACCAATGTTTTTGCTACACAAAGTCTGAGAATTGAGCTTATCTGCCAGAAAGTCAATGTATTCCTTTTGCAAACTTAAAATTCAGTCAAAGGGAAATTCGGAGCACAAAGAAATAGGTTTTTTAAAAAAACATCATTTTGTGTGCACAGGATGGAGCCCGAGGAGGAGGGCGTCAGGCTGTGACAGATGATAGAGGGCACCAGCAGGCCTGACACAGATGAGAAGATTGAACGACTGCTGAGGTTGAGGGGAAAAGTCGCACAGCCACAGAAAAAAATCTGCAGGTAACAAACAGCCTCGGGACATTCGCTTTACCAGTTCGAGTATCAGTATCAGTGTTGGGGCGGTGCGCTGCGGCCGAGCACACGGGGCAACACTCGCCCTCTGGGATCTCTGTGGTCTGGCAGTCACCTACATCCTCACACACCACGTCCTCACAAACCACCGTTCCCATATCACAAATACACACTCGACACGGGTCTGGGTACCATATCTGATTGTTGGAGTAGACTTTGCCGTCGTCTGTGCAGGAATCTTTATGAAAGAGAACAGCAACTGACATCAGGGTTGTTCTTCACCAGCTGATAGTTTAAAGCCACCCTTCCCTTCCACCCAGCAAAACTTGAACCTAAGATGAGGCGCTGCCCATCGTTTAGTTAATAACACAAAGAGGTTCCATACATGCAATGCATGTCAATTTGCACATATCACTGCTATAGGGAGCCTGTTGCACAATAGGGAAATCCCTCATGGTGCCATTGTTACTATAAAAATAATCTGAAGAAGCATTTTTACAACATACATTGATTATGATATGATATGCTGATGGGACATTGTGGATATTATTTCTAAGAGCGTTTAGCATCATTTAACAAATAGTGTTACCTGAGCAATATATTGTCACTACATGTCTGTTTAATCCTATTCTGACACATGGTACTGACTGTGATTCCTAAATGCAGATAACATGAGACGAACTGAGAGGAGGGAGAGTGTTGAATCTTATTGTGAATTGCAATCTGTATTTTTAAACCACATAAAAATCCACATTAATAGACACAGAGTAAATGTGTAAATGTGGATATTTATGGAACATACAGACCCAAATATCAGGTTCTTAAATATTTATTACCAGTTTTATTGTCCACGCTAGGAGGAGGTGGTGCGGCTGTCGAGCACACGGGGCAACACTCGCCCTCAGGGGCCTTGGTTGTCAGGCAGTCCCCTAGCTCTTCACACACCACTTCCTCACACACCACCGTCCCCGTGTCGCACACACAGATTCGACACGGCTCTGGGCTCCATATCTGATTGTTGGAGTAGGTCTTGCCATTTTCTGTGCAGGTGTCTTCATGAAACAGAACAGCAGCCACGTCAGTGATTCCCTTAAAGTCTATGCATCATTATGGGCTTTTCAATCAAAAGCAGATTTCACAAGTGGTGCAATATTCCTCAATATTCCTGAGCTGCACAATGATGCTGTTTTCAGATCTTCCCAGATCAAGGTCACAATTACTTTGACCTTTAAAGTCTTGCATCCTTTCCTCTTTTTTACCAGAATATATAGAAAGTCTGGATATAGCAGCTGATCTATTTTAGCTCAGTAATAGTCTCAGCCTTAAATCTACTGTTCTCCAGATGCTTAAACCAAGAGAAAACAACTATGATTCTTGTAAACCCAAAGCTACTCACATGACAGTGTGGGCCCAGTGGCATGGCAGCGTGATAAACACAACACCCACTGTTTCCACCTGCAGCCGTATAATTTAATACATGGAGTTCAAAATGTGCAGGTAGAGCTCTCTGAAAGCAGAAACAATCTTTCCAGGTCTGTGCACAGAGACTTGCAAAGAGAAACCACTGGAGAAATGAGAAAAGCTCCGTGCAGTGATCCTACTTCATCATCCCATACTTTACTTTTGTTTAACTTAATTATTTCTGCTTGTGAGTAAAAGCTGCTGCATCCTGTTGATGTGTTTTCGTGCAAAGTGAAAGGCCCTGCACACATTACTCTAATTAATTAGATCTCAGGCTGGAGTTAGGTGGAGCTAATTTCATTTCTGCATGTGTCCACACAGTCCTGAGAAGAGAGCTAATTAGCCATTCATTAACATCACCTGTGTTTGCAGCAGTGAACCCACTGTACACCACCTGCTAAGCTCCAAACAGCACACAGGCAAATTAGGATACAAGTTTTTCCTATGATGGAAATAAATCACCAAATTTGTTGTTATAGGTGATTTAATTTTTTTTTAATCTTGCATCAGAATTTGCAGCATAAACTATAGAAACTGGGCTCCATCCGAGATTACGTGTGGGATTCCCAGAAACTCCCCAGTCCGACCATCAGACCTGTTTAAGTGTGATTGGAAAAAGCCCATAATGATGACACCAGTGTGACCAGAGTTCCCTGTAGGAGGGACTGAAGGTACAACAGCAGTAATGTCCATTTACCTGCTCCAGTGTCTGTGCTGTGAGGCGGTGCTGCGGAGGAGCACACAGGGCAGCACTCGCCCTCAGGGGTCACGGCTGTCTGGCAGTCACTTAGCTCCTCACACACCTCGTCCTCACACACTACAGTCCCCCTGTCGCACACACACACCCGACACGGCTCTGGGCTCCATATCTGATTGTTGGAGTAGACCTTTCCATTTTCCCTACAGCTGTCTGAGTCAAGCAGAGCAGCAGTGAACATCTGGAGCAGAGTGTCCAAAACCCTCACTGGGCGACTGTCCGAGTGTATTTCTGTCATGAAACACTTTCTTTGCACAGAATATGTTATTATATTTAACTTAAACATCAAATTTAAGGATAAAATCTTTATCATCAAACATTAAAACACCAAATGCCACAAGGACCACAGAATGCAGCCCAGTGTATTTTCCTCCTTTGACCAGTAGGCTGCACCCACGACTCAGCAATACATGAACATCAGGTACAAGGCTGAAATCAACCAAATAGTGTGTGTGTGCACAGTAAATGTCCTCCAAATATACCCCTGTTAGTATTGCACTACAGTTATATAGAATATTGCATCATTATTAGAGAGCTTTAACTACTTTATACACTGGTAGGTAGATTCATTTATAAGTAACTGGTAATGAATTGTGGAGGAGTAAAAATATAAAGAAAGGAGATCAAAACTTTTTGTTGACTCTCAACCTGCGTCTTTGACAGGAAGAAAAGGATTGAAATTAAAAAGCCATGAATTACAATGACAGCCAATAAACTCAGGTGTTCATTTAAGTCTCATCATTTAAAGGGGAATTCCTTGGATTTTACACGTCTGAGTTAATTGGTTTTATAATGTCGTCTGTGTCTCTGGAGGGTAAGAATATTCCTAGTGTTGTTATAAATCATGGAGACAACATTTATGCAGGAGAAACTATGTTAAACTGCAGGTATGGAGCTTTAAAGACCAGGGTATTTATCCAGTGAGTAGAGTCTGTGAAAACACGCTACACAGTTGCATTATGGGAAGTGTAGTAACATTAAACACAATAGAAATGCCATAAAAACTTTAGGCACCATCAGTTTTTCTAATCAAGAAGTCACTGGCATAACTACCATGTTCTTAACTGACAAAACTATAGTGCTGTAGTTTTGTGTCACTTTAAGACACTTTCAGGCAAATTGCCTCTGACCTGCACTTGAGCAAGGCACCACAGTCATTCAGCCTGGCAGTGACTAGACTGTGGTTGAGCTCCATAGCTCCTGGCTGCGAATAAATAGGTCTGTATATGCAAGTATGCAATCATCTCTGCAGCAGCAACGTCTCTCTCTCTGGGCTCCAACTCCAAACATAAAACAAGATGAGACCTGTAGTTTTCATGTTAGCACAAACCTAAATTAACATTTTTGATAAACCGAGAGATAAATCATCCAGCAGTGTGAAAATGAGTTCATCTGGTTTCAAAAATGTGAAGTTTTTTCTACAGAAAAAATGACATTTTCCTCAACCCCTGTGTCCTGTCTTACTCTATCTTGAATTGTACTGAAACAAACTTGTCAGGAAGTTAAATTATCATTCCCTATTGGCAGATATTTCTTTGAGGATGAATGATTTGTTGCAGGATATGTGTGTATCTGTATCCTGGTGGCTAAAGATTAAAATCCTGAACCTCAGTGTTAAACAAAAGAAATAAAACCACCAGGAAAAAGTGCAAAACTAAAAGAAACAGGGAGAAAAAAAGCAAATATAGCCACCTGCTACAGGCTTTGTGAGCATATTTTAATCCAGGCAGTTCAGTGACGTCCCTAAGTACTAATTATGTGGTGGAGCCTCTCCCCGCGAGAGAGGCTGGTTTTCAGAAACGGGAGTTATTTCAGGGGAAACCACAGCGGCTGTATTATACGTTGGGCTTGGGTAGAACTTGCGGCTTATTGTGGAGAGCACAGGGGTGCCACACCCGGAGAAACCCTCCTGCTGAGAAACCTGCTTCACCCTGGGGAGCCGCTCGCAGGCCGCAGCATGTATGAAACTACTGAAATTCACCAAGCTGCAGGGTCTTCAGGCTGCAGGGCTCTTATTAGCAGTTTTATCTCCCTCTGAAACAGTCTTTTTAAATATTTAACCTTTTCCTCTGGGAAAAAAGCTCTTTTTTTACTGCAGCTTTTACAGAAAAGTTATAAATATATATTTTTAGGCAGCTGACTTTAGTCTGTGTGATTATGGCTCAGATTTACAGTATAAGAGAAATTACCACGACTAACTATAGGCCTCTTTTTAAAGTGGAAACCATCCATGCAGCTTTCTGACACCACCTGAACACAGGCTTTTAATTTTTTTATTACATTTAAACTACATAAACTGAACCTTTAGCTAGTGATTTACAACCTAAGGGCTCAATCAAAATGTAAAGCTGATTTATGGGATAAAAAAGGAAAATATTTCTCATTTTCCTTATCCTGTATTCCTATTTATTATTTGTTATACCACATTTAAAGCAGAAATACAAAATTATGTTTGTTTTTCTAATCTTTGTTCTGGAAAAACTACAGTTATGCTTCATTTTTTTCCATGTGAATTACTGCATATTTTCTCTTCTAACAAGGCTCCAGATGAAACAGTCCAAGAAGGAAAATTCACTCTCTGATTATAGTCATCAAGGTCAAAAAGGTTGGAAAACACTGCATTAGATGAACAGCTTCCAGATCAATCAGCCTTTTAATCCAGTGTCACATCTTAACATCGTATTGTCCTTAAAACCAGTGAGATACAAATAAGTTTAAGCCTCCAAATTAGAAATCTCAGCTCTCTGCATCTCTTTCCAATTCCCCCTCTCAAACACACACACACACACACACACACACACACATCAGGCCAAGAACAGCACACTAAAATCTTAAATGGCCAGTCAGAGTCTTAACAAGCTGACAGCCAGAGTCGTAAATCTGAGCAGACTGTTTCTTCATAACAGCAGCTCACACACTGGATTTCTCTGTTCGGACACAACAACTGAACATGTTGTATTGAATCCCTTTATAACAGCAGCAGGTTATAGTGCGTCGGCCTGTTCGGGCTTGTGGGGAAGACAGTGGCCTTGTGAGGACCTGTCCTCACTGGGATGGGACTGGGATGTTGCAAGATGATTGACATCTGACATCCTCAGATAATTTGATTTTATCACCCTCAGACAGAGTCAGGCGAACTTCTCCCCCCCGTTTCCACTCTTTATGCTAAGCTAAGCTAACTGGCTTCTGGCTCCAGTGGCATGTTTTGCAGATACAGTCATAAGAAGCAGAAACTGATACTGGGCAGTGGCTAGATCACAGGGATCACAAAGTGGCTTTTATCCTCACAGATTATTATTGTTTTTATTCACTTTTTATGTATAACTTTATAATTTCTGTAGAAAAGTGAAGTTGGAGTTGAGTTACAGCAGCTGTAGCATTTTTGGTCCTGTGTGGTGGAGTGAAGCTTTAACAGACAAGTACCCAGAGCACAGACTCTCACTTTTTATTCTAATATTTGTCACTTTCTTATTGGCTGCAGTGATGCACAGCTGCACCAAAGCCTTTACTAAACAGCACTGCATTTAAAGATGGCAGCCACTCAGATGTAGGCGAACATCTTTAAATAAAGTTTTTCAGTGGAGGTGATGAAAGCAAGTGAGGCCTATTTCATATCCATCGTCCTCTCACTCTGGGTGTGTCCTGTCTGCCTTTGGCCCAGAGTCTGACCAAAATTAGTGGCCTGCTTTTGTCCATCCCATCCACAATGGCCACATCATTATAGCCGTGGAGCTCTAAACCCCGTCATTCAGCCTCGACCTCGCACTGAAATAGCCCAGCTGGCCGTGTGTAATGCAGCATGGGGGGGGGGGGGGTATTTTTGACCCAGAATCACATCCACTGGGACATTTTTATATTTTAGAAAATGTGCTTGAAAGGAAAAAAGCCACATCTTTGAGAAATCATCTCAAATTTTGAGATTCTGTGTCAATGACATGGCGCCGCTTTAGCCCCAATATCAGGCAAGAACGTTACTTTTTCTTCCAAGAGATTAGCGTCAAAGCTTGTTGTCACCTTTTAAGATTTCCAATTAATTCCTGAAAAGTTTGCAGTTTTTGCCAGATGTTTTGTGTCCACACCGCAAGAGCACCCTCCTAATCATCGCTCTGTGGCTTCATGAACAGGCAAACGGTGTCTCATTAAGGCATAATAAGCCTTTCTGGTGGAGGCTGTGGGTGTGATTTCAGCCTTTAGTTCCTAAACCACAAGGCCAGTGGGAGGCAGAGTGGCCCAGTTTAACTTCTAAACTAAAACATGAAGGTGGAAATCTGGGAGAGACGAGAAACTTCCCAAACCACATCCTAAATATTTGAAAAAGAAGAGATCATAAAGCAGGGATATAATGGGAAAAACAAGTGTACAAAACATGTCAGTTTCATCAAAATACAAAGTAAATGTTTTTACAGGACTCGAAACTCAACCATAAATCATTCAAAGACAGCAAAGAGTCAAAAATATATGTCCAGCATGTGTAGCATTGGAAAAAAGCAATATATGTTCATTTTATGGAATTAAAGTCTATGTATTAGCATGGGACAAATGTTTATTTCAGCATTTTTATGACCTTTGTTTATTTCATTTTTGCATGAACCAATCAGCACTTAAACACATCAGGTATCAACACAGAAAACCAATCAGAAGACGGAAGGAGAGGTCATATTTTGGGCGGCTGTCACTCACCTTTCTTGGTATCTTCTTGGCACGTCACAGCGATCACCTGAGCCAAGGTGAGGGCCAGGCAGAGAGTAATCCTAGAGCACAGTGAGGGGCCCATGTCTGCGCGCCAGACACGCAGCGTCCTCACACACAGCCGCCTCGAGAGCAGACGAGGAAGTCAGAGAGAGCCTGACCCCAAGCTACAGCATCCAGACTGAAAAATCCAAATATCCCTGAGTGGAACAGGCTCCTGGATGAGCAGTCGCTGCGAACTGAAACAAGTGCCCTCTTCACCCCCCCACATCTCTCCCTCCTACTCTCACTCTCCTCCTCCTCCTCCTCCTCCTCCCTGTCTCCTCTCTCATCATCTTTTCTTGCTTTATTTCAAGGCCAACCTCCTCCTCGGGCTCTGACAGTTGCCTTGGAAGATGCAGCTAATTAAAGGCTGCGTTAAATTTGTCCAGCCAAGAGACTGATGAAAGAAGGCGGGATGGATGATGCTGCTGCTGAAAAAAGTTTTCTCTTCTTTCCCTTCTGTATATTGCTGCTTCTGCATGTATTTTTGACCTACAGTTTGCACAAATGCCTCTTCAATACAGATAAATTCCTCTGTCTTAAACTCGAGGAATATATAAGATATATGAAATTACTGTGCATCCTGGGATATGTAAAAAAAAAAAAAAAACACCAAAAAGATATGTGCCATCTTTTAGTTTGACATTTCTGGGAGTTATGCATATTTGCTTTCATGCAGAAGTCATTGCACCTGGCCAAAAATAGTCCCTGTATGTAACATCCATAAACCAAAACCTGTCATTTTTACACTGGTAGGTGGATTTTGTGAGCTTTGGACTGAGCCAGAGCCTGATGCAACAGATGCTAAACTAAGCTAAGCTAAGCTAGTCATAGCTTAACATTCACCATGACATCAAAGTGGCCTCAATCTTGCAGATAATATGAATAATCAACTGCTGCATTTTAAGTTTATGTGTCAAACTTAATTAACCCAGTGAAAAATGAATGTTATTCTGTGGAGGAGGTGTTTGTTTGTTTTCTGAAACCTCAGAGTTGATTTACCTGGAAGAGCATGTCGGAAATAAAGCGACCCTCAGACAATTAAAGATCTTTTTTCTGTTTGTTTCTGTCTACCTGAAATTCGACTTGCTGACCCACATCTGTGCATGTTACACTCATCCTGATGTGTTTTCCAGGCCAAAGCTCTGCCAAGTCGGTGCGTGAAGCAGACGGTCAGTCCCTGAGGGGATGTCCTGGAGGGAGAGAGCAAAACAAACAACATCCCCATCTCCACCAGTGATTCCTGCACCAAATATTGTCGTCTTATCAAATGATTTTAGCTTGAACAGAGTCATCAGAGCCTCCTTAAGGTGACATTTCTGCCAGAGGATGAAGCAGATTCCACTTGTCTCCTTTGCAGAACAAGTCAGGAAGTGTTTAAGGTGCTTGGAGAACAGACTGATTTCCCATTAAGGAGTCAGAGGCAGAGGGGCAGAGCCACAGAGGAAGCAGATGGGAAGACAGTTCCTCCATCAGGTCAGAGTTTTCAGCTTCTGCACATTCATAGTTTTTTATGTGGTATGAGGAACTGGTTGTAAGAGAAAAAGTGCTTTTAAACAAAGGTCACAAGTTTCTGAAAGAGGACCCTGAAACTTACACTATCTGTCAGGATTGTAGTTCTGGTCTTCGAGCTGGTCTTCAAACTGTATTGGTGAAACACTATCTGATTGCAATCTCATCACCTATTTCAACTGAGGTATTTGTTGCTTTTGTGTACATGCACACAGCAATCACCTTGTTACTTCCTAGAAGACACTACAGTAAAGAAAGTGAATAATTAGCTGCTTTTAATAATAGTCGATACAGGGGATTGTGGCCCTCGTGTACTTGGCATCAGATGGAAACTAAACTTTGTGTTATCACTCGCCTACTGCTGAATTGAAAGTGGCTGGAAACACCTAAAATTCATCATATGTCCCCTTCAGAGCCTCCACCCACCTTCACCTGTATTCACCTCTTTTTATCTGACCAGGTGATTCCAGGTGAAAGCTGTGTCATCCTCACTGACATTGATAACCAAGTATAATGTACAGGAGCTGTTGTTGGCTTGAGTGTGAATTACAGGAGGACGATTTTCTTGTCTTTGAATCAGACTTTCAAGTAATTACTTTTGGCCAAGAAGTAAAAATTACAGGGAGTGTATTGTGTATAGGACACTAATATTGACCTCAGCTCTTGTGGTAAGGGAGCGTCTTACATGTGGTTTTTGCAAACCTTCCAACATACAGGCTATTTCTGGATGTATAGACTAGACAGCAGCATAACCACAGGAGAGATCAGCCCACGATCGTGCACGCAGGACACACACGCTGTGAGTGGAGGCCGTCGGTCAGGGAGGTGGACATTATCCAAACTAAAAAAAGCTGCAATGAAAAAACATTAGATGTTACAAAACCACAGAGATATCCCTAAAAAAATATATAATCCAGGCTGTGTTTCAAGCCTGCAGATGTTTCATGTATCACAGAGTCAGAGGAGAACATGTGGCTACTGTGTATTCACCAATCATTGGTGTAATTCCTGTAATTTATTGTAATTATGCAATGTCCAAAATGTACACATACAGATGAAATCAACCACCAAAATATTCAAATATGCTGGAAAAAAAATGTGTAAGAAAACCTACAATTTGTTTTTCCACCTCATCACCACGTGACAGGAAGCAGCCGGCCGACAGTGACCAGGTTAACACACACCTTGTCCCATATTCCCTTACACACTGCCTGCATTATTTAACATCAGCAAACAAGACCAGCAGATACACCCAGCAGCGTGAGCGTCTCCTTTGGAGGTGGTTTTTGTATAGAGGACTATATTACCTGGTTCAACGCTCATGCATCACTGGAAATGTTTTCCGCAGCCACTAAGAACTTTGTGAAGCAGGTGGGAGACACCGGGAGGCTGATCCCCGTCCCGAGCCTGAGCGAGGCCGACCGCTACCAGCCCCTCAGCCTGGTCACCAGGAAGAAGAAGAGGCATTTCTGGAAGAAGAGCAAGTACGCCTCGACTCCCTTCTCACTGAAAGACATCCTGGTAGGAGAGAAGGAGATCACAGCAGGTACAGTAATGAAAATAATGGAGGTGGCAATTTCATAAAGACAGAATTACGAGGATTGGATTTGACCATCTTATCCCACATTTCTGACAGTGTTAGAAATATTCTGTATCAGCTTTTTCCTGCTTTAATTGAACTTATATGTCCTGACAACTCGTTATCAGGCACAGTTTCTCTGTGGACTGAGCACTTTGATACTCTCACAGTATTAATATAGAACTTAGATCTGCTTTATAATCAAAAAAGACATGGACATCTCACTTTATACAATATGGGACCTTTAAGTAACTGTAAGCATATAAAAGCAGAAAATGGAAACAATAAATAAATCTTTTTAGTAACATGCCACCACTGAATATTTCCCTGCTTTACAGGGGTGTCTTCTTATCAGCTCCTTAACTATGAGGACAAATCCGACGTGGCCCTCAACGGTCGCCTGGGAAACCACATCATCAACGACGTGGGGTTCAACATCAGCGGCTCCGACTCCGTGGCCGTCAAAGCCTCCTTTGGCATCGTGACCAAACACGAGCTGGAGGTGCCCACCTTACTGCGGGAGCTCAACTCCAGGTATCCCAGCATGCTGTGTGCCAGTGTGCTCACTTTAGACTGATTAGATCAAGTGTCAATGTGATCCTTTATTAATTAAGTTGAATTATCTATATCAGATGATTTATTAATCTTGAGATGTTGAGTTTTTTTATTCTGAAATATATTTATCTTCATGTAGATGTGACATTTCAGAAACAGTATCTAGATTCAAGGTTTCTCCTGACAACAGGAGCTGATTGATGTCTGACCTCTGACCTCTTTGTGACAGAGGGAATGTGAGAGGAGGGTTTCCCTGTAAGGATGAATAAATGATCGTGTTATCCTACACTGGCACACATTCAGGAGTCACATGGGGGAGGACAATGCAAGACAGAAAATAGGTCTAAATGTGTGTTAGAAATATCGGTCACACAACCGGACGACTAACGGGCAGAGATCAGTGTTTGATGTGGATGAAGTAAACACCAGTAGTAAGTCCATGTTCTGGTCTTTCAGGAAAGTGGACCTGGACCACTGTCTGGTCCGTCAGTCAAAGGAGAGTGGACGAAGCGTACTCTGTGTCGTGGTGGAGAGCATCCGCACCACACGTCAGTGCTCTCTGACCGTCCACGCCGGGATGAGAGGGACGACCATGAGGGTAAACACTGGAAAATATCAGTTTTTAAGGGAAAAATGCTGAATATTTTTGGGGCTCTGGAATCAGATAAACTGCATGAATGAATGCTGCATCCTTCCCTTACTGGTCTGTGCTCTGCTGCAGTTCCAGATCGACGACGGCAGGAACCCCAAAGGTCGAGACAAGGCCATCGTCATCCCGGCTCACACCACCATCGCCTTCAGCATCTGCGAGCTGTTTGTGCGACTGGACGGGCGGCTCGGTAGGAAGTCTACCAACTCCCACACAAATACACACACCATCCAGCTGCTGCGAAGGTGTCCAGTCTGATGAGCCTGGGCCTGTTTTCATCTCTTTTTTTCTTATACCTTTCCAGCTAAAGTAAAGTGAATATATTCTTCTGCTGCAAACACAAACATGACTAAATTAACCTTCTAGTGGGAAAATTAGAACCTGTACCTTTGAACAAAATACCAACGAGGCTGAGATGAAAGTCAGCGGAGCACTTGAAGGATAAGAAGAGTGGTTTTTGAGAATATTGAAGGTTTGAATCCTTTTATGGTTAAAAGCTGTGTCCTATATGAAATGCTGTGGGTGTGTTACTTGTGGTCAACACCTGAGGCTGCTCAGCACTCACAGCTTCATGCCAAGCATTCTTATCTTAAATGAATGCAGTTGAAGCAACTTCTGCACCTTTACATTTAAAAACGGATTATTTCCTTCACTACAGTGAAGTGGTGCCTTCATGTCTTACGACTGAACGGTGGCACCTGAAATTACAGGACCACAACACTTGATTGCTTTGCAGTTTTTGGAAGTGTTGAAAAGTGTTGGGCTGAAATGAGCAGGCGAGATCACTGAAAACAAAGTAAAGGTGAAAACACTGAAAGTATCCGAAAGCTTTTGAAATTTTAGTTTCAATTTTAAGTCCTGTGACAAAAGTGTGAGACCACGTGGCCTAATGGACAAGGCGTCTGACTTCGGATCAGAAGATTGAGGGTTCGAGTCCCTTCGTGGTTGGAAGTTGCTACCTACCTGTCTCTACCTGTGGAGTGCTTAGTTATAGTCTCATAAAAATGGTGGTTACTGCTAATGTTGTGATGAAGCTTGAGAAACCACGTCTGTTGGTGCTCCACAGGAACAAATGCATCAGTGAAAGATGTGTTTCAGTTTTGCTTATTTGTCTCTACAGAAGTTGAAGATCATCAACTAAACATAAAAAAAAATATATATCAACTGTCACTGTTTTGTTTCAGAGCATATATCATTGGAGTCAGGCCGGTTAGCTCGGCTGGTTAGAGCGTGGTGCTAATAACGCCAAGGTCATGGGTTCGATCCCCATACTGGCTAATAGTGTTCACACTCTTTGTGTTGATGCTTCACTCTGTTGTTCTACACTCTAAAAAAATAAATCTTCACAATAATGAAATAACGGGAAGGCCCCTTAAGGACATGTACCATGAGACCACGTGGCCTAATGGACAAGGCGTCTGACTTCGGATCAGAAGATTGAGGGTTCGAGTCCCTTCGTGGTTGGACATTACAGCCTACTGGTCACGGGATCTGATGTGTCATAGATTTACTAACCACTGTTGTAACAGTGTGGTGATGCTTGAGCTAACATGTCTTGTTGTCAAATAAACTGGCGAATGCTATCTTTTCCATTTTTACCAGTTCCCCTGCACAGGAGGTGGAAATGATCCGGAGCGAGCATCTTTACAAACAGGCCGGTTAGCTCAGCTGGTTAGAGAGTGGTGCTAATAACGCCAAGGTCATGGGTTCAACCCCCATACTGGCCAAGCTTTAAGTAGTTATTACAATATGAACTGGTTGCAGCCATGAATTGCTTGTTTTCTGATATTTTCTTCCTTTGCGTTAGATATTTGTGTAGCCCCGGAGTCTCAAGGGGGATTTGAGCGGGAGCAGATCAGGGAGCAGCTCGGTGGCTTCATCGGTCACTTCTCCATGGGTCGACTGCGCCGCTTCCTGTCCGGGATCATCTATGGAAACCCCTTCAGGGCAGGTACAGCAAAGACCTCTGCTGCGTAATACATACACAGTTATTCGTGCTACACTTTTGCCTTATCCCACCTCTGCGCAGATGATCGAACATTTGAGGAGCTCACCCACTCCGACACCTACATGGACGACATGGTGACCGACTACTACGAGAAAGCCGCCAGCATGACGGATGTGTCCACCGCCTACCTGAGGGAAAGCACCCACACACGGGTCAACCTCCTCAAGCACAACATCCCCAAGGGCCCCTGCGCGCTGTGCGGCATGGGGAACCAGAGGCGGGAGACTGTCTACGGCTGCCTGGAGTGCTCAACCGGAGGCCAAAAATATGTCCGCCTACATGTGGTGCCCTGTTTTGACCTTTGGCACAAAACACTTAGGTGAAAAAGAGGAATGCTTACACAAGTGTAACTGTTTACCATGCTGTTTTTGAGATGTTGAGTCCTGTAGTCTTTCAAATAAAAATCACTGAGACATCCAAGACAGTATAAACACCTCGAGTAACCAGTTCAGCAGCAGCCAAACGTTCCAGTTAAAGATGTAAATACAAACTTGGCGTTGTCTGTCACTTTGCGGTGCAGTGTGCAGTGTTGTTTTCAAGTTTACCTCTGGCACCAGCACATTTACACACGTGTGCTGTAGCAGATGGACGATCAATTATTCAGCGACAGTATTAAAAATGGACAGGAGGGATCATGTGGAGGCCAGCGAGGAAACAACCACAAAAATCGGACCTGGTTTTGTGTAATTTATTTCATGGCATTTATTTTGATTCGATTGTCTATAATGGGCTTGTGCATATTGAGCAGAGGTGATAGTTTGTGAGTAAATGACGACTAATGACTCTTTTTTTTAAATGCATTTAATTCTCATGTTCTCCTGTGAAAGTCAGGTGGGAGATTTCCACCATTAGCTACTGGTCGTATATTTTAGAAGTCATGCACTTTAATCTGAGAATGATTTTATCACATGTTTTTGGAATTATAGCCTTAATTTACTGAAATTGCAATTAAAATGACTGAATATTTAAGTTTAACACTATTTGAAAAAATCTTTTGAGACAAGCAGGTGAACAATAATAATATTGATTTTCTAATTGGCCTGGATTTTCTCATGTAAAGATGCCTGCTACTTGTTCACCCTCCCTGCCGCCAGGGGGGGCGGTCCCGCAGCTCAACCCGGAAGCGTCAAGTGTCAACAAAACGCAAACACATGTGGGGGAAGCAGCATGTGTAACAGTGGCTTCACATTCCTGCTTTCACGGGGATGTTTTAAGGATTAACAATAAGATAAATGCACGAAGTTTGATTAATTTTTTGTTAAAATGAAGTTTGCTTATAGGGTAAGTACGCTGCTGTTAGCTAACTTGGTAACGTCGTTCTGTTTGGCGGTATTGAATGTAAGGGAGAGAACGTCACACCAGACTTCATTGAAAAAATCGATAAGTTTAGTATGTTATTGCATTTTGCTAGCTGTATAAACCACACAGCAGATTTACAAACTATTATTGTAAAGTGTGACCTTTCAGACTTAACTTCGGCCGACGTCTTTCACAACAAACAGACGTTTTAGCAAAATCAAAAGACATGTTGCTAAAAGCAAAACACTGCGTATTCTTTGTAGTTTTCCAATCTGCTCGGAGCAGTCTATCGTCAGGGGAATTTGAGTTTCTCTCAAGATGGCAACGCTGTGATCAGTCCGGTTGGAAACAGAGTCTCTGTCTTCGACCTGAAAAAGTAAGTCATTATACAGCAAATAAAACAAATGGGGAGTGGTTGATGCTGTCATATGTGGGTCCATGACTTTTCCCAGATGTCCACCTTTATAAAACACAGTATATAAAAGCAGTTGTTGCAGTATTATTTGCAGCCGGTGTGTCATGTAAGCAATACATAATACATAAAACAGACTAAACCTTAATCTGTTTTCAGAAGCTGCAGTAGATTAACCCTCTTTTTTTAATGCACAATATCCTGAAAGATGAAATCTAAGTTGACGTTCGGACAAACCAAAGCAAGGCTGAAACTTTTTCTTTTTTGTCTTCAAGCAACACATCCGAGACGTTACCTGTCTCCACTACAAAGAACATCACATGTGTGGGTGTCTCTCCTGATGGACATATAGCAATCGTAGTTGATGAAGGTAAGAGGCTCCACTTGTCTTTCTTTATTATGTGTGGTGTCTTATAAAAACTACAGATATCCAATGTTTGTGTTACCCAGACGGGGCAGCCTTGTTGGTCAGTCTCATCACCCGAGCCGTCCTGCATCACTTCCACTTTCACAAGCCTGTGAACAGCATCCGTTTCTCACCTGATGGCAGGTAAGCAGCTCAAACTTGGACCCTAAAACAGTTCATTGTTAATCATCAAATGTAATCACATGAAAGAGCCTTCATCAGAAGTAACTGCAAGATGATGCTGATCTTTCGATTTCTTCCCTCTCAGGAAATTTGTTGTCACGAAGGAGAACGTCGCTCTGATGTACCACGCTCCTGGGAAGCAGCGGGAGTTTAACGCCTTCGTGTTGGACAAGAGCTACTACGGCCCCTACGACGAGACCACCTGCATCGACTGGACGGACGACTCCAAGTGAGTAAAAGTTCCTCAGTCTGTTGGATATGGAAGCGAACAAGAAGCCTGAGAAACTGAAGAAAGATAAATCCTCACTACTTCCCTTCAGGTGTTTCGTGGTGGGAAGCAAAGACATGTCGACGTGGGTGTTTGGTGCCGAGCGCTGGGCCAACCTGATCTACTACTCCCTGGGTGGACACAAGGATGTGATCGTGGGCTGTTTCTTCGAGAAGGACAGCCTGGATGTGAGTTTATTCCACCCTCCACTACTTTGAGATTTTAAGCATAAAAATCTAAAATAAAATGTCAACACAGAGACTCAGACAAACCTACAAACTACATTCAACCCTGCTGTGTTTCCAGCTGTACACCGTCAGCCAGGATGGGACGCTGTGTGTGTGGGAGAGCGACACCGAGCTGGACGGCCTCGTCCTGAAGAGGAGCCGGGACAAACCAAAGGCCCCGAGACCGGGGGAGGAGGAAGAGGAGGAGGAGGAGGAGGAGGAGAGGCTGGAGGGAGAGGAGGGAGAGGTCATCAGAGGGAAATCCGAAGCTCCTAAAGAGAAGATGACGAAGAACGTTCGATACAAGCAGAGAAGCAAGTAAGAAGCTGCTTATTTATCTCTACTTTTTGGCTGCAGAGCTTTGATGGAGGATAAAATCAACTGCAGCTTATTTTTCTTTGCCTCCGCTCTTGCAGACACTTCTTCAACAAGGAGGGGGATTTCAACAACTTGACCGCTGCCGCCTACCACAAGCCCACTCACATCCTGGTCACTGGTTTTGCGTCCGGCATCTTCCACCTGCACGAACTTCCGGAGTTCAACCTGATTCACTCCCTCAGGTGAGAGGAGAGTTAACTTTTTACTGATGAGCTGCTTTAACAGAGACAAAAGTAAAAATGGGATTAAAGTTTTCAGTCGACTGCAGAGAGGGAAAGGACTTGCAGGGTTTTCTGATTTTAATTATATTACCTTATCTGACTACTTGAATGTTTCTCCTTCCAGTATTTCAGACCAGAGAATTTCTTCAGTGGCCATCAACAGCTCTGGAGACTGGATCGGCTTCGGGTGCTCGGGTAAGAAGTCGGTCTCTTCTTTTATCTTGTGCACAGCCAGATGTTTTGCCAGTTGTATTGCATGGATTAACTTTTTGGGGACGTCGTTTGTTTCAGGGATGGGCCAGCTGCTGGTGTGGGAGTGGCAGAGCGAGTCGTACGTCTTCAAGCAGCAGGGGCACTTCAACAACATGGCCTCGCTGGCTTACTCACCAGACGGACAGTACATCGTGACAGGAGGCGACGATGGCAAAGTGAGTGCGTCGCATTCCTGCAGCCGCTTCTCACTCTTCATATGCACATCTGGAAAGCAGGGGGATGTATTGTTATGGTTTTATATAGTTGTTAAGTTGCAGGTATTATGATATTTGCACGAGTTATATGAAGGATAATAATGTGACCACAATCTTAGTGTGAGACGTAAACAAGCTGGATCTGACGTCAGACTGTGGTTTCACTCCCTCAGGTCAAAGTGTGGAACACCAACAGCGGCCTTTGCTTCGTCACCTTCACAGAGCACACCAGCAGCGTCACCAACGTCACCTTCACCTCCAGCGGCTTCGTCATCGTCAGCGCGTCCCTGGACGGGACGGTCAGAGCGTTCGACCTGCACAGGTGAAGCTGGTTCTGTGCTTTATGAATCTGTTGAGCTTTAAGATTTGTGCTCGTCTAACAGCGTGTGTCCGAATGTTCATAGGTACCGTAACTTCCGCACGTTCACGTCGCCTCGGCCTGCGCAGTTCTCCTCCCTCGCGGTCGATAACAGTGGAGAGCTGGTGAGCGCAGGAGCCCAGGACTCCTTTGAGATCTTCCTCTGGTCCATGCAGACGGGCAGACTGCTGGAGGTGCTCACATAATTACACATTTAAATTCTTAAGTTATGATTATATAATGGATTCAGAAATGTTTTAATCTTGTATCTTACTCAGATGTACCTGTGTCATCTGACAGTGGGCTGTGACGCCTCATCTCCTTCCTTCCTTGTGGTTAATTAGGTTCTTGGGGGACACGAGGGTCCGGTCAGCTGCTTGTGTTTCAGTCCAGTCCAGTCCATCCTGGCCAGCGGCTCGTGGGACCGCACCGTGCGGCTGTGGGACATGTTGGACAGCTGGCAGGTCAAGGAAACACTTCCCCTCACCTCTGATGGTAAATGACGATCGATGGACTACAACTCCCGGTGCCTCTTGGTTATATCAGCTGTGATCTAACCTGATCATGGGATGTTTAGACCCTCACATATACTGTTGTCTGTCACAGTGTGTTTTTTTATACATCCACCAGAGGGCACCAGAGTTTGAAAGATTTAAATTGTCCTGTCAGACAGAAGATTCACACACTGCTCAGAACTTGTGTTTGTTTTCTGTGATTTATGTTTGACTTACTTCAAGTTTAATATGTTGCTGTGGACACAATATGTTTTTTTTGTTTGTTTTTTTTAAGTAACCACATTCAGTGTGTTTCTGTTTCTTTCTCCTCAGGCTTGTCGGTGACTTACCGCCCCGATGGTCAGGAGTTGGCTGTGGCCACTCTGAACGGGGAGATCTCTTTCTGGAACCCTCAAACAGCCACACAGACTGGCTCTGTGGCTGGACGCCACGACTTAGAGATGGGCCGGAAAGAGACAGATAAAATCACAGCCAAACAGTCGGCCAAGGGCAAGTGAGTGGACAACATCACACCATCAGTGTCCATCTGTCTCTCAGTTTGTCTCCTCTGGTTCCAATCGTAGTTTAAGCGTTCAGTTTTTATGACAGATTGGCTTCATTTGTTTTTCATTTCAAGGTCCTTCACATCTCTGTGCTACTCTGCGGACGGGGAGTCCATTCTGGCAGGAGGTCAGTCCAAGTTCGTCTGCATCTACAACGTCAAGGAGCAGATGCTCATGAAGAAGTTTGAAATCTCCTGCAACTTGTCCTTCGATGCAATGGAGGTAAGGTTCAGCTCAGTCACAGCTTTTTCAGCAAAACATTTCAAAGGAGTCTGTGATGTTGGGTTTGTTTTATAGAAAGAAACATAATTGAATTTAAGGGCCAAAACTGTGATGGGAATCCTGTTGTCTTATTCATGTTGCTGTGCGGCTTCACCTGCAGGAGTTCCTGGACAGGCGGAAAATGACGGAGTTCGGCAGCCTGGCTCTGGTGGACGAGGGAGCTGGGGACGGAGACGGGGTCAACATCAGCCTCCCTGGAGTCAGGAAAGGTACGACGCCGCCTTCAAAACCCAGACCAGCTATTATTAAAGTATAAGGATCATTTATTCCTCCAGACTGTGAGGAGTCTGTTGGAGTGACACTGGGGCAAAGGTGAACAGGACATGGAGACAATCAATACAGCACCGCTGCTGTACTGAAAGAAAACAAGGCCTGTTCAGTCAAGATTGATGCCTGCCTTCATTCGACGTTCTCGCTGTTTTACCTTGTGTGTCTTTTCTCTCTGCGTGTCTTTTAAGGTGACATGAGTTCTCGCCACTTCAAGCCAGAGATCAGAGTCAGCTCGCTGCGTTTCTCTCCTACTGGTAGGTGACAATTTTTTTCTCCTGCAGAGAAGTTGGTGTTATAAAGAAGAAATTCTGGTGTTACTGGTTAATAAAATGGCTCCATCTTCTCCCAGGTCGTAGCTGGGCGGCCACCACCACCGAGGGCTTGCTGGTCTACTCCCTTGATGGTTCTATGGTGTTTGACCCCTATGACCTCGACTTGGATGTGACGCCGGCGAGCATACGCAAGCAGCTGCGGCTTCAGGAGTGGTTGTCGGCCATAATCCTGGCGTTCAGACTCAACGAAAAAGCCCTCAAGCAGGAGGTGTTGGAAAAGGTGCCGCACGAGCAGAGTGAGTGAGAATCCTTCACACAGCGCAGTGAGTTTTAAATGGCTGGCTGGTTTTAAATGTGATTATCTGTGTTTGTCCTCTAGTCCCTTTGGTTTGTGGCTCTCTGCCTGACATTTACGTCGAAAAGCTGCTGGGATTCGTGGCGGCGTCTTTGGAGAAGTCGGGTCACCTGCAGTTCTACATGACCTGGGCCCAGAGCCTGCTCATGCTGCACGGACAGAAACTCAAGACCAGGTCTGATCCTGATCCCTCTTACCTTTTCTATGAGCTTGTTTTAAATTATTAAACACAGTTCTGCATGATTTTAAGTAAACAGAAAAACTAAGACCAAAGCCAGAGAGGACACAGGGTGGTTGTAATTCATCATTTCATTGCATTTCGTCTTTTTAAATGTAATTATAACAGATTTTCTTTGGTGTACAGGTCAGGATCCATACTGCCCACCCTCCAGGCACTGCAGAAGAGCATCCAGAGACACTTTGACAACCTGTCCAAACTGTAAGTCTCCACATTTAAGTAACATCACCCCCCCCCCACACACACACACACACAAAGAGAGATGAATATACACAACAAATAACAGAATATGTGAGATGATGAGTCTATAAATCAGGAACAACATTTTTTCCTTGTTTCTGTCCCTTGATTGTCCTCATGTCCCAGTACATGTTTTCCTAGTGCACCTTGACACCCAAAGTCAAACCAAGTCCATAACTGTAAATGTGTATTTTCTCCATACAGGTGCGACTTCAACATGTATAACATTCGTTACGCCGTGGCCCTGTCAAAGCAGAGGGGTGTAAAGCGAGCAGCTGAGGAGGATGAGGATGAGGAGGAGGAGCAGGAGGACGATGAAGGGCTTTCTGAAGGGATGAGCGAAGCCTCCGTAGATGATGTAGAGATGATACTTTAGGCTGTGTCCTGAAGCCACCTCATTTTATCACCATGACAGATATCACTGCAAAGAGAGAAGAATAATGTTGGACTATGACAGCAAACAGATTTCTGTGAGAAAACATGATTTGTAAACAGTTTTTTTATTAAATTCCTATGTAAATGTGCATATGTTCATGTTTTATTTGTCCTGCATTCAGCTTGGTTAAATGCCCTGCACACACAGGTGAGTCCACTTGATAACTGATTGGACCTTTTCTCAGGACTGTATGTATTTATCTATATTTTAATGCAGAGCAGTAGCAACTACAGCACACTTTTCACATGAAACGTTCCACTCCAGAGTGACACTCGTGCACTCCCAGGCAAGCTGGGAGATGTAGTCCCATTAGCATGTTGTACAGCATCCCTGTGTACATGAACAACCCCAGCTAGATTTCCAATGATAAAGAAGCATTACCTTGATGCTGAAATCAATAAGAAGTGGGTTTCTACCATAGACTGTGTGTTGCTACTGTAGTTTGAATCCTAACAGACTAATTTCATTAACATTTAGTGTTTTTAATGCATCGAATGCATTTTTTAAATTAATTCAGTTATTACTACAAGTGCAAATAAAGTAAACTGTACATGTCCTAGGTAGACTAGGGCTGGAACTACTGAATTGTTTCATTATTTAGTTGTTCACACAAGATTTAATTGGACAAAATGTTAAATAAAATGTAAAATATTGAAGAAGTGACAATGGTCAAAAGTTATAATTATATTTACCAGAGGAAAGCAACTGTAACCAGCAAATATTGCCATTTTTCCAGCAGAATTTGAACGCAATTGCGAATCAAACTACATTACCCAGCAGTCCTTGCCGCTGTGGAGCGGAAGAGGTGGAGTTTGAGCCAAAATGAGGGAAAATAAGAACATGTCCGAGTCCCTTTCTCAAGCGGGAAAAGAAATACCGGCGAAAAAACAAAAATTAAGCAGTGACGAGAACAGTAACCCCGATTTATCAGGAGACGAGAATGT
Organism: Trachinotus anak; assembly: GCF_046630095.1. Lineage (NCBI taxonomy): Eukaryota > Metazoa > Chordata > Actinopteri > Carangiformes > Carangidae > Trachinotus > Trachinotus anak. The sequence continues at coordinate 1,632,897 of NW_027273877.1, read as the reverse complement.
AAGAAGTTAAACTGTGTTGTTTCTTCGGCGATAAACGACTCAAAATTAGCTTCTAGCGGGTTAGCATCGTGCTAAAGTATCTGGTAGCTAAAGCGGCTAGCTAGCAGCTTTGTCCATCTACACCGGCTGAATTCAGACAGGTGCTCAAAAGCTGATATCTAGCTATGAACCAGTTTAATATCTCCTAAATGTGCTACATAGAGAGAGACTTGTACTCACTGTCTCTGTCTGTTATGTACACACACAAATGCCTCTTTCTTTGAGCTCCGACTACAGCCATTCACGTGTAAACTGAAGTTAGCGTTAGCACTAGCAGCTAATTGAAATGTGCACTGTAGCCGAGTTAATGTAAATAAAACTGTTTAATTAAGCTTTGAAGGAGGGGCATAAGTTCAAGATATGTTCATGAAGGATGGCTTATTATAAACACTGTAAAAAAGTAGGTAACGACCATTTTGGTTATAGTTAAAGCTACATAGCTCCTCTGAGTAGATATTAATTGCAAAAGTAAGTGTGTAATGTTAAACCTCTTGTGCAAGAATTAAGTGCTTCAAAGTTGGTGTGCATAGAAGAAGTAACTGTTCTGGTTAAACTGTTGCAGTTTGATAAAGGTGCAAGATGCTAAAAAGAGCAGAGCCAAGCACAGTATGACTTTTACAGAAGAACATGGATCTAATGCTATTATGGGTATTTTGCATGTTTTGAGACAGAATGACAGGGTCTTTGTTCAGTGTTCCTTGTCACTTGGAAGTTATTAAAAGTTCCAGACAGACACTGTTAACAAATGGGTGTTGTTTCTGTCAAAGCATTGAGCTGGTAAATGGCAGGTGAGGTGGTTTGGAGCCTCAGGAGCATCTGTTGTTTGTACTTTATCTTTAAAGTCTGCAAGATCGTCTATAAAGATCCATATACATGACCTGTATCTTGTCTGATTTTGTAGGATGATGCTGTCAGCGTTGAGAGCGGGACTAATGCAGAACGCCCAGACACACCCACAAACACTGCCAATGCCCCGGGCAGAAAGAGCTGGGGCAAGGGCAAGTGGAAGTCCAAGAAGTGCAGATACTCTTTCAAATGTGTCAACAGTCTGAGGGTAATTACACCAGTCACACTGAACATTATATCGAACTCATGTTTGATAATTTCTTCAAACATGGAGCAGCATGTTTCAGATGTCCTGAGTTCATTGCACCATCTGAAAGTTGATGGTAATCACTTGATGATTTTCACAGGAGGATCACGGCCAGCCGCTTTTTGGAGTTCAGTTTAACTGGCACAGCAAAGAGGGAGACCCACTGGTGTTTGCCACAGTAGGGAGTAACAGGGTAAGTGATGATGAGGTCTTACATCGAATCATGTTGTGATGTTGTGTTCTTGACTGTGCATTTGTATGATTCCATAACTAACCGGTGGTGTCTTTTTTCCACCAGGTAACTTTGTATGAATGTCACTCTCAGGGAGAAATAAGACTCCTGCAGTCTTATGTTGATGCAGATGTATCCTTTCACTTGCTTGAAATGTTTTTTTAAACCTGCTCCTGCTTCCTTGTTGTCATTTGTTATTTATGACAGTTTCCAGTCTGCATAGCAAGTCTGGCTGCTTTTGTTTTTGCCAGTTCTTAAATAACCTGGATGACAGAACACCAACATAGACTCCTTGTCACCTAAGCTAAAAGTTAGTTAGGGAAAGTTAGTTTAAAGATCATTGGGAGACTCTTTGTTTTGATTTCTTTGACTGCATATGTGCAAAGGCGGAGGAGAACTTCTATACTTGTGCCTGGACCTATGACACCAACACAAGTCACCCGCTGCTGGCTGTGGCCGGGTCCCGCGGCATCATTCGGGTGATCAACCACATCACAATGCAGTGCATCAAGGTACATTTAAGGGCTGTATTTTCCTGGTTAAATTCAGGAATACTCAGCCTGACTGTACTTTGCAGAGTCAGTGTGTGTAATTTCCTTAAAGAAACATAAATATATATATCTTTACTTGTTTTTTTGGAGTCTTAATGATATTGTAATATTGCCGTTTAGCATTTACTTTTGTCCAAATTTTCTCACTGCTCACAGTTTCTGTGCCAGTGACCCAAGCTGGGATCAGATTGTTGTCGATATTTGGAAAATGTGTTTTCATAATTATCACAATCATAAACCATCAGGCAAAAACACTCCCACTTAAATACTGTTGAGGTCACAAAATGAATAAATCAAGACCATGTCCATAATTACACTCTTATTTTGTTTTTTTTAAATATCCAGCATTATGTAGGTCATGGAAACGCCATCAATGAGCTCAAGTTTCACCCGAGGGATCCAAATCTCCTCCTTTCTGTGAGCAAAGGTAAAAACGTACAATAATAATCACAAGCACCTTCAAGTGATTTGCACAAAATTAAACTATAACATAGAAGAGCCAGTAAGCATCATAATTTCTGATGTAATAACATTGACTTTAAGTGCTTTATTGACCTCATCTCAACACTAAAAATGTTTTCTCACCCATGATTCATTGCTGCCTTTGTTGGAGCACAGATAACAAGTGGCTACAGGAGGTCACATGAGGGCGTAACGCCGCTCAAGGACAGTGGGGATAGTTCAAGTGTTTTTATTACCATGTGATTGTCAGGTGGTTCCTTAATCTGAGTTTAGGGCCATGTGAACCACTGCAAAGTTTAATCTTTTATTTAGTTAAGTGGATGTTGACTGAGCTTTAAACTTGTTAAATTCACACTAGTCACACCACGTATGTGCCGGGAACATCTGCCTCACCTCGCTGAAGGGCTGTTCAGTGCAAAGGAGAGGTCACTCATTTAATTCATCTGCTGCTGCCTCACTCTCACCACTAACAACTTAGATCAGAAAGTGTAAGAGCAGCAATTAGGCAAAGTTTGACTGTAGTTTAACCTGATGTCCTTCTTTTAGTAGTGTCCAAATTCTGCCAAATTCTGTGTCTGTTTGCAGATTACCAGAAATACAGTTTTACACGTATGAAAGTCTCCAGCAGCATTGATTGCAACTGCACATATGTGATGACTTCTTTTGTTTTAATGGGTTATTTCGTGCCTGTTTCCTCAGATCATGCCCTTCGTCTATGGAACATTCAGACAGACACGTTAGTGGCAATATTTGGCGGCGTGGAAGGTCATCGAGACGAAGTCCTGAGTGCAGTGAGTGTCGTTAAATCACACCTAAGAATAAACCACACACAAGTCCTTTTGGTTTTTTGTTTTTTGTTGGTTTATGAAAAAGGTTTATAATCTGTTTCTTTGTTTGTTTTTAGGATTTTGATCTCCTGGGTGAAAAGATTATGTCATGTGGGATGGACCACTCCCTAAAACTTTGGCGGATCAATTCAGAGAGAATGCAGAAAGCCATTCGTGGATCTTATGAGTACAATCCATCAAAGACCAACAGGTAAAAAGAAGCACTTCATCTAACATGATGGAGTGATTGTCATTTTTTAAATCTGTTTTTTAAAATCTGTTTGTTTCTTTTTTATTAAATGTATTTGTTTTTTGTTTTTTAGGCCTTTCGTCTCACAGAAAATTCACTTCCCTGACTTCTCAACACGAGACATCCATAGGAACTACGTGGACTGTGTGCGGTGGTTGGGGGACCTTATTCTGTCCAAGGCAAGTTATTAGTGAGTGTAAAGATACTTAGAGCTGCTCTTTATAAGGTTTTCACAGCCCTTGACTTTTTGTAAACTTAACTGTTTAATTTAAACTTTAATTGTAATAAAAAATTATCCAAAATAGAGTAAGACAGACTTAACAGAATAAGCTGCAGTAAAAATGCAGTGGTACTTTTCTGTTTCTGACGATACAAGCCTGTGTTGCTGCTGCATTGATTTCTGTGTGTGTGCTTCAGTAAAGCACATGGTCATCAAAGGGTCAGCCAATATTGACAATGCTGATGGTATGCGTTTATTGTTGAAATTCAGACTGCAGAAAGACGATTTAGCATGCAGAGTATGTGTCTGTGCAAGCCCCAGTGGCCTAATGGATAAGGCACTGGCCTCCTAAGCCAGGGATTGTGGGTTCGAGTCCCATCTGGGGTGATTTCCAGCAGAGTGGCGCAGCGGAAGCGTGCTGGGCCCATAACCCAGAGGTCGATAGATCGAAACTATCCTCTGCTAAGGAAATGATCATTTTCATCCTTGTCCATCACCATCAGGTTGATGAAAACACATAAGTGGTACCAGGATGATGCCATAAAAATAGATCCTCTTGGTCTTTTTGCCAAAAAAAGTACATTTTATCCATTTTACACAAAGTCTAACACAAGAAGGTATAAAAAAAAAAAACTCTGAATACTTTTCTAAAGGCCCTCAACTTGTTTTTTATTGTCTCACTGCAGTCCTGTGAAAATGCCATCGTGTGCTGGAAACCAGGAAAGATGGAGGACGACATTGATCACATTAAGCCCAATGAGTCAAATGTGACAATCCTGGGACGCTTCGATTACAGCCAGTGTGACATCTGGTACATGCGCTTCTCCATGGACTTCTGGCAGAAGGTCAGACACCTACTTTTCAAACCTTTTGTTGCTGCATATGTGGTCATTTGACCTTTTCTAACTAATAGGGAATCCTAAATATGTCTGATGTGACCCCTAAAATTTCAGATGCTGGCCTTAGGAAACCAGGTGGGGAAGCTTTATGTGTGGGACCTCGAAGTGGAAGATCCTCATAAAGCAAAGTGAGTCCACAACACAGATAAGTCACAGTTTGGATCCTCATTAATCAGTCACTGTCAATGACGATCGATGATGCCAGTTATTTTCCTGATTAGTCGATTAGTTGTTCGGTTTGTTAAATGTCAGAAAAAAAATTCAGCTCACATTGATATAACACTGAAAAAGAGAGAAGATCCTCACATTAGAGGAGGATTTACTACTTTAAATCAATTTAAAATGATTTTTACCAAGCAAATCAATGGCATCATCATTTTATAGACTAATATTTGCAGATATTCTTTATTGTTGAGTATTTTTTATCATATTGTCACAGTCATGTCGTTGTCTGTGCTAAATGTAGAAGAAAACCCAAACGTTGCAACGACCCTAACAGTCTTGTTCCTGGTCTCCAGATGCACCACGCTGACCCTCCCCAAATGCATGTCGGCCATCCGGCAAACCAGCTTCAGCCGCGACAGCAGCATTTTGATAGCGGTGTGCGACGACGCTTCGATCTGGCGCTGGGATCGACAACGTTGAGAGATTCTGACGGAAAGAAATGTTGAAAGAATTGTTGCTTTTAATGCTCCCAACCTGTTTGTACACTGCAGAACATGTTCATTTGAACACTTTGTCTCGTGTGTGTGTGTGTGGTCTGAAGACTGTATTTCCTAAAGAGTGAGAAATCGTGCCAGGTTGAGATGATCTTGTGCTGCTTCAGCCAAGGCGTTTGTCTTCATTTCCTGTTTGTTTGAAGGCAGAATAAGTGAGAGAAAATAACAGATTTTTAAGAACAAGGATCTGAACATCAGTGATGATCCGAGATTTTTCCCTGTAGCCACAAAAAACAATTTAATTTTGTTCTTAATAACAGATGAATGTTTAAATTTCTTTTTTTTATTGTAAGAAAGAGGAATTATTACAGCATAAATCACTATTAATAATTATAACACAACTTTCAGTTATTGAGACAAGAAGGATTGTGGGTATTTCAGCCACCTGGCAGATTTTTGTCACTTGTAGGAAAAAGAAGCTTTTAAGACCCAGATGAAACAATTAAGGATTGTTTTTTTTCTTAGTTGTGTGCTATATTTTATCTCCTTTAGTGCACACAAAACAAAATGAACATTTTTTTGTCCTTTCTTCACTTTTCCTACATTCCTTTGCATCTTTTTTAACTGGGTTTGATCCCCTGCGGCCCTCCCAGCTCCACACAGTCTGACTTTTGTTGCATTATTTACAGTATGCGACTGAAGCTTTATTTGAGTGCAGTCAATAAAATGATTTTTGTAAATAATATACTCAAGAGTCAGTTTGTGCAATCGAGAGTATTGACAGTTGAAAATATTCCAACTTTGGTTAAGAAGTGAAAAACCAGGAGAAATTGTATCTTTTTACAGCAGCAAGCTGGCTTTTATTTTGAAAAGTTTGAATTAATCCCCTATAATAAAGGTCTACTTAAGGAAGCCCCCTCCCCTCATTCTTGCTTTTATGGAGTGCTTGTACTTGAATTTATCTGGACAAAAATAAAACTTATTTTTCTACACACACTATGGTTTATTTCTGTCTCTCACAGGATGTTGAGGCCTTGTGAAGTCTGAGTATCTGATTAAATGAATTTGCAAAGTTTGGAAAGCAGGAGTCTCTTGTATGAGGCTGGTCCACGTTGTTTTGCGTCTTCTTCCGCTCACATATGCGTGGGTCATGTGATTGAAGGCATCCATGAACCCCCTCAGATCAGAAACCTGCACAAAAACATGAGTCTCCCCGCTGTGCGCACCCCCGCTGTGCGCACCCCCGCCGCGCCGCGCTCCCGTTATCTCCAGGAACCGGATGAGGCGCTCGCCCACTGCGGACTTTTGCCCTCCGACTCCAACAGGTGAAGATAAGCCGGACTGCATCACATCGGCTCCCTGCAACAATGTTTTCGCCGAAGTCGCCCAAAAGTCTCTCCAAGTATGGCTCCGCGTCGGCGCACGGCGCCGGGGAGCAGATCTGTATGGTTGAATGCGTCTGCAAACCGGACTGCACCTGTGGGGTCCACTCAGCATGCCCCGGCGGGACACTGAAGGTAGGCCTCCAGAGAGCCCCCACACCGCCAGCACTCTTAGTTCAAAGTCTTATTTTGAAGGTTTTATCCATCTTTCACAGTTACTACAGCTTCCTCTGGACCAGTAAGACCACACTGACCCTCATCATGGGCCACATGATGACAATGACCAGCGTATCTCTTCATTTTATCCAGCATTTACATATAAATATTAGTTTATGACACATCATAATGTAGCTGTTGCAGATGACTGTACATTAGAAAACACTTACAGCTACTTACAGCTTCATTATTGTGTGTTATAAACTATTTCTTAATTGAGTGAGTCCATGGAAAAGGTCAGAGGTCCCTGATGTAAAAGTACTTCTACTTCACTCTTTTTTTAAGTATAAATTTGAGGTGCATGAGTATTTCCACTTCATGCCAATTTCTGCTTCCACTGGGCCACAGTTCAGAGGGAAATGTTCTACTTTTGACCTTTTTTATGAAGAAGATGAAAAGAAAAATGTATGATGTGACTCCTCCGTACCTGAGTGACCCCTCCTAACGCTGATCTGTGGCTGGTCCAGCAACTGTGATTTTCCCTTTGAATTTGAACCATTTTAGAGGCATGAAGAGGTAAAACCATGCAGTGTTTTACAACAAAGCAAGCAAAAGTATGAAAAAAATAAACACAGTTTGGTGGAGCAGAAGTATTGTTTACCACTGTTTGAGCACGGATATACAGCACATGTTGGGAGGGGTCACAGGTAGATTAGTCTAAGGTGCTGCAAACGCTTCCTTATGCAGTGATTTTCTGTGAATACATGCAACATGCAACAGATCAGACAGTCCCACATATGTGTCAAATCATTCAGTTGTTCCTGCCGTGGACAAGAAACACTTTAGTCAGCGAATCTGCTCATTTATCAACGTCTGTGCTCCAGTTGCTGTGGAGGTTGAATGCACTTATTGTACGTGCTCTGGACAAAAGCCAAATGAATGTAATGTAATCATGCAAGTCAATGAGTTTGGTAGAAGAATCAGGGTTACACAATAAATGTGAGGTTTAATCAAACTCACGGTTATCGTTGCCGCCGGCGTCATTTATTCTAATTTTCTGCAAAGCTTTAGTTTTAAAAGTCAGGTTTTCCAGTTAATCTGTTATGTTCTGTTCTTTAATTTAAGATTTAACAACACAAACAAGAGGAATAATCTAATAAAGAGGGCGACCATGCATGCACTGCAGCTTTTTAATTCAAATTGATGGTAAAGTGAGATTAGAGTCACCCTCCACTAATGCTGCATTCAGGTGCCTGTAATGATTACCTTTCTCCTGCTCAGTAAGCACCACAGACTGTAAATAACAACATTGCCACCATTCTGCAACCCTCTTGCATCATTTCTGCCTCAAGAGTGTTTAAAAAATGTCCTTATTCCTGAGCATGAATCCAATCAATGATGCCTAGCTGGTGTTAACAGGTAGATTATTTCAGTGCGTGGGTTTGATTGGTGGAAGAGCTGCCCAATCCTTCATTTCTGTTTCCTCTTGAGCGATAACATGACACATGCTAGAAAATATTCTCAGTAGTAAGGTGAGACGGCAGGTACTCGTGATGCAGGTAGGCAGAAGAGTCTTATAAACTATAACAAGTAATATTTATCTATATGTTTTTTTATGTTAATAGTATCAGTGCATAAATTAATTTCATTAAAAGTTGATGACAGGCTACGCTTGATCTCAATATAATTATCGACGTAAATATTTTTACATTATTTTAAGAGAAAATTTAAAAAAATGAATCCCCTTTAAAATTTTATTCCATTAATTGTTTTTTTAAGATAAGATTAGATTAAACTTTCTTGGTGTCGCACTCAGTAAGTACAACGAAAGGCAGGTTAACATCCAACCAACAGTAGAAGAACAGAGATATATAACGATAAACGAACGAGAAGGGATATAACTCATACATGCAAAGTACATGTGTATATGAGCTGTACAGTATAAATAAAGCTAATGTAGAGTGAAATGGTTAAGATACAGTATAAAGAGTGAGCAGTTACGTAATATGCACAGTGTGAAGGAGGCAGTTTGTACAGTTGAATATATCAGCGTTAGTTCAACAGTGCAAATAAAAGAGGCAGAGCTGTAAAAGAGGCTGATATCATTAGAAATGATTGATTCATATTAATATTTGCTGTGCCGTCAACCCCAGTGTTTGAATGTTGTTTGAATTTCTATCACTACAAATATATGGACTGTTAAAATGCAGAAGTATAACCGATAGAGCAGAGTTGGACCTGTCGTCACCTAATTTTAGTTTGGACCTCCTGGAATCTCTTTAACGGCCCCTAGCTTACCTTAAACCAGAGGTTGAAGCTCCTTGCAGTGCACCATTCAGATGAAGTATTGCTTTGTGCTTGATAAACAGAAATTTATATTGGTAAAGCCACACTTCAGTGTTTTTTAGTCAGTGGCAGGCCTGCAGCTCTTCACTGTATGCGTTTGGTGACTGTAGAAGATAAAGACAGTATCAAACACAGGAGGGTCACTGAGACGGAAACAGGTATGTTGTGAAAAATTTCACCGGAAACTGCTGCAGAAACACTGGGGACTCACATTAGAGGATAATTGAGGTCTGAAATGTTTGGCTTTTCTGCGAAGTGTTTGATTTATTAGAGAACTGTTGCACTTTGAACAGCCGAACAGGGCTCATGAACTCAGCTGTCAACATTTCAGTGTTTGCCTTACTGTAACGCAGAGGGCCAAAAGGGGGCAGAGCTTTCTAGCTTTAATCGCTCTGGGATGTCTTGGTATCAAAGATGCTTTCTGAATATGAAGCTGATTTTGCATGTGGAGATGCAGATGCAGATGCAAAGCCCCAGTGGCCTAATGGATAAGGCACTGGCCTCCTAAGCCAGGGATTGTGGGTTCGAGTCCCATCTGGGGTGGTTTCCAGCAGAGTGGCGCAGCGGAAGCGTGCTGGGCCCATAACCCAGAGGTCGATAGATCGAAACTATCCTCTGCTAAGGAAATGATCATTTTTATCCTTGTTATCATCCATCGCCATCATGTAGATTGGTCTGAAAACAAAGTTTGTCATAGGCAGTTGACAAGATGTTATCCCACACTGACTCATTACACAACGGCTCTGGTATGTTTTGTTTTTATTTTGATTTGATATTCACACTTGCACAAGGATGCACTTTTAAAGGGTGATTTATACATTTTAAAACAGACTTTTATTATGAAAAACTAAAGCAGCATGAGAAGACTACTGCCTTTAAGCAGAGTCACGTTGGGAGGCTTATGTGAAGGGCCGGTCATGTGGTTTTTAGGCCCCAAACTGCCAGTGCTGGATCTTTCTCCATTGGTGTCATTTTTTCAGTTGAACTATAGTGAGTGCCAACAGGAGCCTGGATTAGGTGTAAGAAGGAAGTAGGGTTACCGTGAGAACAGATGCTTATCCAGTAAACTCGTATTTTAAGTTCTGCTGATGTGATAAGCAAGAACCAGCTCTGTGTTTGAAGAAGGGACCAGTTCAGCGTGCATTTTCACTATTTTTCACTTTCTCATCCTCACTGCTGTTTTAGCAGCCGTAGCAAAGCAGGGATCAATAAAGTTTTTCCCATTCTTATGAATAACTGGCCCTCAAATCTTCACCAACCAGGGCCACAGACTTCTTGTGATTTATTGGTCCATTTAGTGAGAGCAGAGATTTGAAGATGCAGAGCTGAAACAATGGATGAAGGAACATGTGCAGGGCTGAATGAGGTCAAGTGGAGCTTGTTCAGTTGTTGAATAGTGGTTCGCTTGGGGAGGGCATCCATCAGTTCCAGCTGCTTTTCTTGTACTCAGGGTTAAAAGAGCAAATGAAAACAGAGTAAGCATGCTTACATTAGATGGAGCAGGAAATTAAAAAGTGTGTTTGAGGTCTGTGTTGTCTTTGCTCCTGAGCCAATATAGTAAGTACCTAGATATACACAATATTACAAGATATTTCTTGTGAGGCCACTTTTATTATAGTGATTTAAAGCATCTGTTTTTGGTTTTAGTGACAGTTCTTCAAAATCAAAGATCAGCGGTCTCTTTTACAACACAGAGACCAGGTTAATACAAAAATAATGCACTGAACATAATAAAAAGGTGAAATCAAGATTAAGGGACTGAATGAAAAATAAAAGGAGTGTGGAGTGCTCAGAAATGGGAGCGTATAGCAGTTTTTATTGGGTAATTTTGTCAAAAAAAATTATTTCACCATTTTCATACAAAAGACATCAAGCATTTAAAACTCCTTTTATATTTCTTTTAATTTAGAATTAATTAAAGAGGCTGTGCACATTCATTTTGATCATCATTTTTCCACAGTCCCTAAGTTTTCTGAAGTGAAAAACGCTGAATTGATGCACTTTTCTTTCATCTTTCTAGGAGAATGCTCAGAAACAAGGCTTCGACAACTTGGCCTACGAGTATGGGAGTCAGAGTGAGCTCTGCTCTCCACCCAAAACTGCCTCCAGGGTGACCTATAAACTCCTGGGACTCAACACTGAGCACCAGGCCCGAGCCATTGAAACCAGAGTCTCCATCCTGAGGGGAGTACTTGGTATCAGCTTGTCTTTGCCCAAAAAATTAGCCAAAGTGGACTATGACACCTCAGTCACTACAACCAAAGAGATCGCCCTGGAGCTCCAGAGCTCGGGACACAGCGTTGAGTCGGCGGTGCAGGTCAGAGTGGATGGCATGCACTGCCAGTCCTGTGTGCAGTCCATCGAGGGACAGATTGGCGAGCTGCCAGGGGTTTCATATATTCAGGTGTCTCTCCAAGACTGTGCAGCGCTGATTATATTTCAGCCTCTTCTAGTTGCACAACAGGAACTGAGAGACAAGATCGAGGACATGGGGTTTGACGCCACTTTATTATCTGAGGACCCATCTGGAGAAGATATAAGCTACTGGCAGAGGGACATGTTGGCTTCATCGACCCAGACTGTGACCATTTGGATCGTAGGGATGACTTGCAACTCTTGCGTGCAGTCCATAGAAGGGAGGATGTCTCAAATGACAGGAGTACAGTCCATAGTGGTGTCACTGAAGGATGAAAAGGGAATGATAACCTTTGACCCCTGTCTGACAGAGCCGGAGGAGCTCAGGGCAGCTATTGAGGACATGGGCTTTGACGCATCACTTCAAGGTAGGCCCCAGTGAGAGTTTCTGATAATGCTTCAGATTACAGGCTGCATCACGAGTGTAGTTTACATTGTGATTGTTGATGGGGAACAAAACAATGAGATAAGTCTGGAAGCTGGGTGTACAGCAGTTTAGCTCTGGATCTGTTGATCAAAACTCTCAAAACTCGCTCTAATCAATATTTTTATATTAAAAATATAGTAGTAGAAGTAGAAACAAGTAGACATTTCTGGCACAACTTCACCTACTTCCAAGATGCATGGAGAAAAAGTCTGAAGAGGTCAAAACTTCAGCAACACCTGCAGTAAACAGAAGAACCGATGTGTGGCCTTTATCAGGGACATCCAAGCCAAAACACATCGCTCCAATAAAGTCCTTCTGTTGCTGGAGTCTTGACCTCCTCATATCAAAAAAGTATCACATGATTACTTGCAGGTGAAAGTAGTAGAAGAGTAGTGACGCAACACCTTTGCTAACAAGCTTAGTTGCAATATATGAGCGTTTGGGATTATAGTGCAGTAGCTGGACTGCAGTGTCAGTAGTGTCTCAGCTCTTCATCTCGTATCTTTTTCCCAGAAGAGTTTGTTTTGGAACTCAAGTGGCATCGAACTGGTTTTTCAGCTTCCCAGACTCAGGGTAGAAAAGCAGCCATTGTTAGATGCCCACAGACGGATTATATTGCTGCCACTCAAGAAATGTATTCCATCCCGCCCAGGAATTCCTGTACATGATATGTTCAGAGGCATTCAGGGAAATTATTATGTTATTTATAACCTCATGAGAACTAGTAGAGTAAGAAACATCTGAAGGGAAGTCGAATGGAAGCACCTGTACATGGTGCACAGAGAGAAGCTGTTGCACGTGTGATCTGCACAGTGCTACGGGTTCACCAAGGCAACAGGACACCTCGTATTCACCTCTAGCCTCAGTTTACGCTGGTTGCCGTGGAAACCAGACAAGTATGCTCTCCGGTCCACTCGGAGGGCCCTTTACGGCGGCCGCTGGGTCTTTCATTTAATGACAACAACCGCTTGCCAAGATGTGGAATTAACTCGGGCAGATTATGAGTTGACCTTTTTCAATTTCAGCTGTCAGGGTTTTGAAGTTGAAGTTTTAGCAGTGCAGCTTTCTGTGTCACTGCTGTGAAGGGTTCAGAGTAATAGTCACACTAAAGCTTTTCAAACTTTATTGATATAAGTGCATCCTCATAGGTTCATATCCCAGAAACAATCAAGGATAAAACAAACAAAAACAAGCTGAATAAATAAAGAGAGAAAAAAAGAAGAAGCTACAAAAACAGATTTAGGTAACTAAACTGTTTCAGCATGAATGTACATTACAGAAGGGTTTGGAAGCTGCTGCAACAAATGTGCACTAATCATCCAGCACTGTGCAGGATAACAAATAATCCTGCAGGACTTTTTTTGCAGGACTTTGATCACCAGAGTTGGAGAAAATTTCATGGCTGACCAAAGGGGTGGACTTACTGACACTGTAATGGAAGCAGAAACTGTCTTTCACTGTGACTCTTTGTCTTCTCCAGAAGGTTTTCAGGGTTACACAGCAGGATAGACTTGGTGCCAGTTTATTAGGTACACCCAGATAAAAGTAATCCAGTCTACTGTGACAGCCCCCTCCCTTCATGAGGGTTGTAATGTTCAAACTGGTTTACACTGTTGTTGTTGTTGTTGAATTGTACTGCTTCAAACTGAGATGTAGTATAAGTTAGTTATTGTACTTCAGGGTACTGACCCACTAAAACCGTCCATCTCTGCCTGTCTACCTGACTTTGCTACGTCTTCTCTTCAGAGCCTGTACAGAGCAGCCAGAGTTATGAAAAGTCCCGGCCTGTTGCCGCTGGACCTTCTCACCTTCCTGACTTGCAGTCGCCCAACAAGGCAGGAGTCAGCAATGGCACGGGATCACAGACGAACACTGCCAGCTCTCCCGACATTAAAGTACAAAAATGCTTCATCAGTGTGACGGGAATGACCTGTGCCTCCTGTGTGGCCAACATTGAGAGGAACCTGCTCAAACACAGAGGTTTGATTAAACAGACTCGTTATTAACCATATTTGCAGTATATGAGAGAATACCTGGCTCTGAATATGTTCGATGGATTATTGAGTAGACTTAGCCTGAAAAAAATATGAGGTAAACAAAGAGAAATCTCGTGTGTTTGACCTCCAGGAATCATCACGGTGCTGGTATCTCTAATGGCTGGAAAGGCAGAGGTGAAATATGACTCAGATGTCGTAGACGCTGCTGCTGTGACTCAGCTCATAGAGGACTTAGGTTTTGGGGCCAAGCTGATGGAAGACAATGCAGTAACACACGGGAAACTGGACCTCTCAGTAAGTCTTCACGACATAATGTGATACAGCATCCCTGAATGCAGAAAACAGGAGCTTTCACCGTCTTTCACTTGTAGGTAACAGGCATGACGTGTGCGTCGTGTGTCCACAACATTGAGTCCAAGCTCACCACAACCAAAGGGATCCTCGGGGCCTCCGTCGCTCTTGCCACCAAAAAAGCACAGATCCAGTTTGACCCAGAGGTGCTCGGAGCGCGGGATATTATCAAGATCATTCAGGTACCTGTCACTTATTATTTACGCTCCTGCCGTAAGCCTCCTCTTGTTGAAGTCTTTGACCTTGTGTCTCGCTGCAGGAACTTGGATTTGAGGCCAGTCTGGTGAAGGCGGGATTCAAAAACAACCTCGACCACTCAGAAGAAATTAGACAGCAAGTATCTGTTTAAAAAAATATTGCACCAAGACCTGCTTTATAATCAAAAAAGACATAGAGATCTCACTGTCTATAATATGAGACCTTTAAACTTTAAAATAAAAACTCAAACCCTGATAAAGTAGGATGGTTTTACTCCTTTGACCTCTGCACCGACTGCAGTTGAATCAGACAATGACTGCAGTTACTGGTCTAATGTTATGTTGCCACGATATTATATTATATTCATCTGTTTGCATAAGATGCATTTCTAAGGTGTCTTGTTTCTGCTACCTCTGCAGGTGGAAGAGCTCCTTCCTGCTCAGCCTTGTTTTTGGCCTGCCTGTCATGGGCCTCATGATCTACATGATGGTGATGGACAGTCAGCACAAGGATCATGGAGGCTCCATGCCTGAGGAGCAGAACCTGCTGCCGGGCCTCTCCCTCCTCAACCTGGCCTTTTTTGTGCTCTGTACACCTGTGCAGGTGAGAGAAGAGAAATAAAGAATCCAAGGAGAAAGTGCAGCCCACACTGTTTGATTGATGACATTTTCTGTCTGTCCTTCCCTCCAGATCTTCGGAGGCCGGTACTTCTACATCCAGGCGTATCGCTCGTTAAAACACCGCACAGCCAACATGGACGTGCTGATCGTGTTGGCCACCTCCATCGCCTACATCTACTCCTGCGTGGTCCTCATCGTGGCCATGGCTGAGCGAGCCAGCCAGAGCCCCATCACCTTTTTCGACACTCCACCCATGCTGTTTGTGTTCATTGCTCTGGGTCGATGGTTGGAGCATGTTGCAAAGGTAAAAATGTATATGGAATCTCATATTGAATTGATTTTTTGATCTACTTACTAGCTGGAAATAAGCATGTTTCCCAAAATGACAAACACCTACTCTGATTAAAATCACCTGTGAATAGTTTCATTCATCTGCTTATTTTATATTTTCTCATTGTCATTCCCTGTGTGTTTCCAGATCACTACAAAAGCAGAACTTGTATTTGCATTAACTGAGCTTTTATTGTGATGTGTTGATATGACACAGTGCTGTGGAGAATATTTTGATGCGTCATCAGTGGGCATTTTAACAGCCCAGGATGTTATTATAGGTCAAGTCAGACGTGTTTGTAGTTGATGATTAACTGCACATCAGCTGCTGCTGTGACTCTGTGATCAGAATCAGAAGACCACAGTCACCTTGTTGCATCAACTACTACAGTAAAGACAATGTGAAGTCAAGTAGTTCATTTTTTAAGAAAAGCCTAAGATAGCTTGTTTTTAGTTTTTTATCTGCTCGACTTTTTATTTGTGATGCTTCATTTGTTTGGGAATGCTGTAATTTTGTGGCTGATGCATGCTTGAAATGCCGAGGCTTCTTGTCCCCTTCATGATGGTCTCATTTGTTTCCAACAAGATGCCAACATTGTGCATCGTTATAATACTCAACAGCCAAGTCAAGTCAATCAAACCCCTCTAATCACTGGTTTTAAATACTTTGCTTTGTCTCCATGTCCGCAGAGCAAAACCTCAGAGGCTCTGGCCAAGCTGATGTCACTTCAAGCCACTGATGCCACTGTGGTCACTCTGGGACCTGACCACTCCATCATCAGGTGAGACACACGATACAAACAAATATCATTATATTTTAACATGATGTGTAACTGTACGTATATTTGTGTGCGTCAGCGAGGAGCAGGTGGTGGTGGAGCTGGTCCAGCGGGGCGACATTGTGAAGGTCGTCCCAGGAGGAAAGTTCCCCGTTGATGGGAAAGTGATTGAGGGGAGCTCCATGGCCGACGAGTCCTTGATCACAGGTGGGAGGATGTAACAGTTGTAGAGCATTAACACAGCTGACTGAAATTACTCATGATTTCCAGTGTCCCTCTGAGAGAAGCTGACAAGCTCATGCTCATAAAAACAAGACATTTCAGCAAACCGGTCAGACTTTTCTTTTTGATCATGCAGCAGACACAGATTTACAAATATTAGCCAGCTCATAGAAAAAAGACTGAAGTTTGTTGTGATTGATTATTTACTTGCAGAATTTCATCTCAAATTTGCAGCAATCCTGATTCGTCCATTTTGATGTGATCGGAATAATAGCTTTTAAAATAGTCTCTGGATTCAACCCATTATGGACATAAAGTCTGGTTTTACATCCTTGAAATTGTGTATGAGAATTAAACACACAACCTTTTTCCTCTGTGGCCCGTCTCTCCTCCTCTCAGGTGAGCCGATGCCTGTTAGTAAGAAGGTGGGCAGTTTGGTGATCGCTGGCTCCATCAACGCTCACGGTGCTCTTCTGGTGGAGGCTACGCACGTCGGCTCTGACACAACTCTGTCCCAGATAGTCAGACTGGTGGAGGAAGCTCAAACCTCCAAGGTAAAAGGTCAAACTTTGTTTTCAGATTTTTTTAAATTTCAAAAAAGTGCTGTTTTTGACAGGTGCATATGATCAATTTTTAGAGATCATTGTGTTGAATTAAGAAGAAATATTACAGTTAACACTGTTTCTAAATAATTCCAACTAAGGATTTTTTCACTTTTCTCAACAATAAGAATATATATATACGCGTATGCACATTTCTACACATTTTTTATTATTAACAGAGACAGTAGAAATGCAAACAGAAACACAGGGACAATAAAGAGCAAAGATGCAATCAGGAGTTTGGACACAGCAGGTATTCTGATTGAAATGTGCCGACAGTGGGACAATTAGTTTCCATAGATGCTGACTTGTTTTCTTGCAGCACATGCACAGTTGACTCCTCTGGACTCTTGTGTTTGCTCAGGCCCCAATCCAGCAGTTCGCAGACCGGCTCAGTGGGTACTTTGTGCCCTTCATAGTTATCGTTTCTCTGCTAACACTGGTGGCCTGGATGGCAGTCGGATTTGTCAACTTTGACATTGTGAAGGAAAACTTCCCGGTAGGTGCGCACACCAGTGTTTTCATATGCAAACAAAAGCAGCTGTTCTAAAGCTTTTGAAGACGTGCAGGGACGGCTGTGTGAGCGTCTTCACATCACTGTCACATCTCCTCCTCACAGGGTTATAACCAGAACATCTCCAGGACAGAGGTCATCGTCCGCTTTGCTTTCCAGGCGTCCATCACTGTTCTGTCCATTGCCTGCCCCTGCTCTCTGGGGCTGGCAACCCCGACAGCTGTCATGGTGGGCACAGGGGTCGGAGCTCAGAACGGGATCCTCATTAAAGGAGGCGAGCCGCTGGAGATGGCCCACAAGGTAAACCACTTTACATCCTGCTACTGCCTTCTGACAACTATATAAATCACCAATAACATGTAAATAAAATGGTAATCAACTTGTTATTAACAGTATTAGATTCAAAACAACATTGTGATTGATACTGAAACTATAACTGTTAACATGAGATTTAAGTGACTCAGCCTGCAAACATGCAAACTGCAGTGTTGTGGTCACTAAGAAAAAAAAAACATATTTGCTGCATGAATTGATTCATTCAAGGCATCAGTGTCACCATTATAGTAGGAAAAACAAAGTGTCCTGGTATGCAGGTGTGCAGCATACCAGCCTCATGATGAAAGTGATACTTTCATCATGAGGCTGAGAGGCTGAAGTGTATCTGAAGCCAGAACTCATAGACATCCTCCTCCTTTAACTCTGTCACTCAGCAGTCAAGACTTGAGCTTATTTTCATATCAAATCTATATTTATTCTAATTAACCAGTGACACCGTGTGGCATCAGACGTTACTGCTCCATTACTGAAACACTCTCTGCTTCTGTTCAGTCATATTTGATTTTTTGTTCTAACAATATCACACAATGGGAGCTTATGGCTTGATGTTTTCTGTGCACGTTTACCCTTCAGAAAGGAGGACAAGTAATCTATCTTTCTCCATTAATCGGTCCTCAAATGTGTTTTCATGATCTCACAGATGCTTAGATTCGGCCCAGAGTGATAAAATTAAATGCTGCATTTTGTGTGCATTGGATTTCAAATGTTATTTATAGCCCAGAAAAACCTTTTATCATTCATAAGTACATTTTGATTTCCCACCATAAAGACTAACGTACAGAGTGCTGAGGTCACAAACAGTGAGCTTTCCTTGGAGAACGGCCTTTCAGTTTTCAGGCTTAATAAATACCTACATACCAAAGATGATCAGAAACACACCATAAAAAAAAGAAGATGGAGCCTTGACTCTGCTTGTTTGTGTGTTTCTCCCTCAGATCCGCGTGGTGATGTTCGATAAGACCGGCACCATTACGAATGGCGTGCCTCAGGTGACCCGTGTGTTGGTGCTGTGGGAAATGGCCCGCATGCCTCTGAGGAAAATCCTGGCGGTGGTGGGCACGGCGGAGGCCAGCAGTGAGCACCCGCTGGGCATAGCAGTCGCAAAGCACTGCAAAGAGGTGAGAGAGGGAGCCGGTTAGACCTGAGTCTTAATCTGATCTTGCTCATCAGCGTGAAGAGTTTACGTTAGAGCTGTAAAGCTGTATAAACTGTTTGTGAGCAGTTTGTGTTTTTTGTGTCTGTGTGCATGCAACAGGAGCTGGGCTGTGACGTGCTGGGCTACTGCCAGGACTTCCAGGCGGTGCCCGGCTGTGGGATCAGCTGCCGGGTGTCCAACGTGGACCATCTGCTTCAGCAGCAGAGCGAGGAGCGGTTCCTGCTGCCAGGGGCCACCACGGACGAAAGCAGCCTGCTCTCTGCTGCAGAGGCCCCGCCTACAGGTCTGATGGGTTCCACTCTGTTTCTTGCCAGACCAGGCTGGTTAGCTCAGCTGGTTAGAGCGTGGTGCTAATAACGCCAAGGTCGCGGGTTCGACCCCCGTACTGGCCACGGGTATCTACTCCTCAGGAGAGGTCACTGCTCTCCTGTTCAGTTTGATTATAGCTGTTGTTTAGGTTGAGATTTTGGTTTCTGGTCTAATCCATGTGCAAAATGAAATTACAGATACACCCTAATTTATAACTGTAAAGGACATTTTAATGGATTATAATATATAAATTAAATTCTAAATGGTTTTTACCACTTTAAAAGCCCTTAAACCATCCTGATAATCCATTGAAAATAATTTACCTCAATTTATCCACTATTTTCCCCCGTTAAAATACTTAGAATAATAGAATTTAGATTGAAAGAGTAAGGGATTAAATTTTGTAATGTTCAGCATGACTAAACAGCACAAAAGATAAGAGTTTGGTTTTGATTAACTGCAGCTTAATAAGCTATTTTGCTGAATTTACAGAAAAAAATAAAATTATATAACACAAAACACTATTTTCACATTATTTAACATAATTTTCATTGAAATCAAATCCTTTTTGCCTCAGGTGTTTCTACTTTTTTCATTTATTTTCTTTGCCTCTAGGTGAAGGATTATCGTACTCAGTCCTGATCGGAAACAGAGAATGGATGAGGAGGAACGGTCACCACATCGGAGCAGACGTTGATGCCGCCATGAGCAGCCACGAGACGAAAGGGCAGACGGCCATCCTGGTGGCTATAGATGGTGAGGATGGGACCTGCACGCAAACAGCTTTCTCCTTCTCCCTGTGCTCAGCTTTACCTCCTCATGTGTCATGTCTCTGCAGGTGTGCTGTGTGCAATGTTAGCTATTGCAGACACAGTGAAAGCAGAGTCAGCGCTGGCAGTGCACACACTCAACAGCATGGGCATTGAGGTGGTGATGATAACAGGAGATAACAGACGCACGGCCAAAGCCATCGCCGCACAGGTAAAACACACAATATTAGTAAAGAATTTACAAGCTCGTGAAAGAAAAGCAGCTGAGTAGAAGCAATAAAATGCCTGGACGTTTGGTCAACCACAGGTGGGGATCAGGAAGGTGTTTGCAGAGGTGCTGCCGTCACACAAGGTGGCTAAGGTGCAAGAGCTGCAGGAACAAGGCCTGCGAGTTGCCATGGTGGGAGACGGAGTGAATGACTCGCCCGCCCTCGCCCGGGCTGACGTCGGCGTCGCCATCGGCACGGGGACAGACGTGGCCATCGAGGCGGCGGACATCGTCCTGATCAGAGTAGGTGACTGACAGTCTGTGCAGGGACGCCGTGACGTGTTTGAAGTGTCTGACCTGAAGGTTTGTACACGGTTTAGAACGACCTGCTGGATGTGGTGGCAAGTATCGAGCTGTCGAAGAAGACGGTGCGGAGGATAAGGATCAACTTTGTCTTCGCTCTCATCTACAACCTTCTAGGAATACCAGTCGCTGCTGGTAAGACTCAGTACACACTGACTAGCTCCTGAGGAAACAGATCTATAACAAGATACTGTATCACCAGCACAGCAGAACATCTATTTATCAACCAGGCAGAGAAATAAAACTCAACTTGGTAGACCAGAGTTGTACTTTCCCAAATATCAAACATTTAGAGGACACAAAACAAGGCTCTAGCCAGAACTCCAGAAACACTGAGGTCATGAACCCAAGCACAACCCCAAGAAAACCACAGGAGGAAGGAAATTATTTGGAAGAAAAGATTTGTTTACACTGGCGCCGTGTGGGCGACAGTGAAATGCCAATAATCCATCTGTGATCTGTGATCTCTCACAAAATACGAGAGCAAAACACAAACATAAGAGCCAAACTGGACTTTGTCCCGTGAACTTTTAACAAAGGAAAAACACCAGACTGGAGCAGGTTTTGTATTGAACTGAATGAGTGCATGAAGTCCTCTCTTCTGCTGCTGTAGGTGTGTTCATGCCTGTCGGCCTGGTGCTGCAACCCTGGATGGGCTCGGCTGCGATGGCTGCCTCGTCTGTCTCTGTGGTTCTGTCTTCTTTACTGCTGAGACTGTGAGTCTGTATAGATGTCTGTTTATTACCCAACATATATGTGCACTCCTCATTTTTCTTCTCTGGTATATACAGACTTTTGCTTCTGCAGCATCCTCTTCATTAGAATCAACTAACTTTCATTACATTTTTTCATCAGATTGTAGGTGAATATAATATATTCACCGTCTGTTTGCTCCAGGTATAAGAAAACCTCTGTGGAGCTGTACGAGGTGCGTGCACAAGGTCAAATGAAGAGCCTCCGGTCGTCTCAGATCAGCACACATTTTGGACTGGACGGCCGGCGGCGGAGTCCAGCTCTTCCCACCAGAGCTCGGGAACAGCTAAGTCACAGCAGTGTGGCCCCAACCGCCCTCTCCAGCCAGGGACAATCCATTAACTCTGTCCAGGAGCAGCAGGACCGCTACTCCCTTCTGGATCACCAGACTGCAGAGGACCTTAATGTGTAGTAAAGGGAAAAGGGAAGACAGTTTCTGCCTGGTTCCCATGTTTACGGTTTCGGTGAAGCTCTTAATGTGTAATGTTTCTGTGTATTTATGTAAGTGGACGAGGCTAACTGGAACATGTCTGAAAATCAAGCTGCTAACACTCACAAAGGTAATTCTGACTGTGCTTCTGAAGCATTTTGTGTATTTTTTTTTCTATTTCACGCCAGATGACAGGTGATACACGAATGAAAGTTGAAAAAGAAAATAGATTTGCTTGCTTGTCACACAATTCCTAAGAAACTGCTGAACAAATGAGCTTTATTAATAAGTCAAAGTGCTGGTGTGAGTGTTGGTCTCAGGTTTTAAACAATACATAGGTTGATAGAGAAAAATCAGCATTTTATAAAAGTGCTTGATGCTCCTAAAATAATCCACCTGTCGATTACATCCAACCGCCCTGAACCATCACTTAATCTGAGAGAAAAATATTGTTTCTTGTTGCCATGTTTTAGATTCTTCTTCAACAAAACCTCACGAGTGCAAAGTTCTTGTGGTAAATATAGAAATGAGGAAGAAGAAGTGGAGTTCAGACCTTCTGGACTTCCATCCACATGTATTTCGAGCTGTGCTGGGGATAATAAATGGAGTAGATTAATCAAATGATCTCACCCGTGGACTCTATAGTTAACCAGAAAGATTCAGCTTCACATTTTGTTGAGCTTAATCACAAGTGAATAGACATATGGGCTACAGAGATATAAATATGACTCTTGTCTTGCACTCAGCCCTCATAATGGACCAGCAGACTGCAGCATGATGGCAGGAAAAGCAAAGATGTCATCAATAAGAAGTGCAATTCATTATTTTGTTATAATACATTAATAATATATAATGACTGTAATAATAGGAACATGGCTTTTGCCTCACAACTCGCACATATTTACGCACACTTAATATTCAGCCAAATAGTGCTTCTGTTTTATTTGACTTATTATTCATGCTACATAGGATTTCTTAAAGAGACGTACCATCAGTGCCACATAAACTGATATTTCCTTTAATATTATTATGTTGGGTTTTTTTTCCATTTTTATTTTTTTATCTTGATGTGCTAAGTCCAAAGCAAGTGGACAGATTCCATGAAAATGCTTCACATCCCACCCAAGCAGCTTCTTCAGGGAGGAGGAGTCACAGGCATTTAACCTCCACAGGGTCGCTCTCACCTGAGAGTCGTTAGGGTCACTGTGTGGGTCGTTAGGCCACCCGGTGGTCACGGGAGGGTCGCAAGTCCAGGTGTGGAGGGGTGTTTAACTGCCAGCAATGTAAGTAGCTGATAAAAGTTGCAGTCTGCTTGAATTAACCCTTTTGTTGTCTGAAGGCTTTGTGTTTGTATTTGTAAGCACGTTCTCTAAAAACTCACCATCTTGTATTTTAGCTTTGTAGCTATATTTGCATTTAGTCAACTTGCTTGTGCATTTAATCTCATCTGCATAGATTATCAGTTGCATCCCCTATTTTAGCATCTTTATCTTTTATTGCTGTATTTTGTTGCCATGCAAACACATTTAAACTCAAGCTTTTAACAACATGTCAGAGTGCACTTTACAGCATTGCTATATGGATGCACAGCAGCCTGGGCAGTTGTTTGCTTGCTCAGCTTTGCATCTGTAATCATGCCAGGTTTAAGGCTGATACACCTTCCTCAGCCTGAAAATACCCACAGACACAGTCAGAGCGATGGCAAGACCTCGGAAAAGACCTCTGATGAAAGATTTTAGCTTCATTTATTTATTCATTTCATATCTGAGAGAGGGGAAAACACATCTGTGGTGCATGCCCTTGACTTTGAAGACCTACAAAAGGTTTTTTCAGCATGAACATGCAAATCTCACAGAGGATCAAGTCATGTTTCTATCTCAGCTATTTGGATGTACAATTACAGATCTATGGATAAAGGTATATTTCCTTAGGACACATACAAACATGTTCAAGACTTTCCTTTAATAACTTTTTCTTGAATTGAACTTACCTAAACACTACAAACCAAACTAAACTAAAAGTGAGAAAAAGTTGTATTGCACTACACTTTGTCATAATAGTGCCCCCCAGAGCAGGGTAGTTTATTTTCCTGACTTATAGGATTGAAAAAAGATATATAAACCCCAGCAGTGGTGCTCTAATGTCAGCTTTATCTATTTATCTATTTATCTTTATATAAACATTTTCACACAGTTTGGAGCTTGCAAACCCCAGAGTAAAGATTTTCCTGCTCTTCTGCAAAGACAATCCAAAAACAGTACAGGAGGAAAAGATTAAGTGTACAAAACAGGAAGATTGAACATTTCACTCTGCAAAGGTACACTTATCTGTGATGTAGTTGTTTTTAACTTTGTTGTGTGCTCCAGAGTTTAAGGGCAGCTTCTGATAAATGACCTCCCCAGCCACTGGTTTTAATGGGTTGCTGAGGGCACTGACTCGTTCTGCAGCTCTATCTTCTTTGTGCTAAATCCTAATGGAACACGCCTTCAAGATACAAAACATCTTTAATAAAGTATGCCAGTTTCATATAAACCTAATAAAGAAACATGCAAGGGAAAAATTATTCTTTGGTTTACCTGCTAAAATGCTGATGGGTTTTTTTTAAAAACTTTAAGCAATTCAGTCATTCAACTCATCCTGTCGCAAAGAGTTCTTGTTCTTGTGGAATGGGTTTTAAAAAATTAAAACAATTTGAAATTAATAAAACAGATGTGTTTGCATTATGTTACTGATGAAAGGTTTGGTTTTTACACAAAAATCCTCAATGATGTTTTACACCGTAAAGTGCGAAAGAATCACAACAGCAAAGGATGATTTGGATCCATGGACCTCCAGGTTATGGGCCCCAGCACACTTCCACTGCCCCACTCTGCTGGAAATCACCCCAGATGGGACTCGAACCCACAATCCCTCGCTTAGGAGGCCACATACTTTTGTCCACAGTGCATCTTTCTCTCTCCTTGTCACACACACCCATAATTTTAAAACTACAACCTGGAAAGTGCATCCTGAATCACAAGCAAAATTTCTTCTTTCTTTATCTTTCTGTCACACACACACACACACACACAAAAAAAAACACATTTCAAATGTTTCATATCTTCACGAATTCATCCTGAATTGAGCGGCCCTCTCTCAGCGTGTTCATCTACCAACCTCTGTGCAACACAATGATAGTGAATTATTTTCCCCTTCTCTAAACCCAAGCACTGCATCATCCTTCAAGACTGCATCTTAAATTCAAAGACCTCTCGGCAGGAATCTCTCAACTTTTGTCGCAGTGTGTAGTGACTATTTTTGTTTGTGTCTTTTACCTTTCTGCTTCCTGTGTCTTATTAAAAACACTGAAATGTGCAGATCTGAATAGGAAAAGAGATACAATGCACATCTCATTAGCATGCGTTCCCTGTGCAATTTTGAAAAACAGATGGTCACCATGAAACATAATGTGCTCCATGAACATCAGAACAACAGGAATTTGTATTCATTGCAGGGTTTTGCTTGTTTCTCCTGGTGTCATTACGCATCTCTTCACCCTATTGTTGTCCATCTTCAGACACAATTTCAGAGAAAATGAATGTCTCCAGTGTGTATGTGTCAAGATTGTCAAATGCTTGAAAGACAAAATGTTTGAGGGGAAAAAGCATAAAACCAAAAAGAAATGTGAAAGTGTATTTCAGGACCTGGAGGGGCAGAATGTGCTTGTGCACGAACATGCTCTGAATATGAGAGTGGTCGGTCGCTCTTCCTGATCCAATTAAGGGCAACGCATTTTCATGTGAACTTAATTGAATCAGGTGTGCAAGAGCAGAGCTGCAGCAAAATCACTGTAGGCTAGTTTAACAGGGAGGACTCAGCTGAGAAGGTTCTCCATCAGGTTAATTACCCTAACGAGCCTCAGGTTGACACAGGAATCATCTGTGTACCTGGCAGCTTGGAGTAGATTGAAACTTTAGCTCATTAGCAAAAATTTAGACTCCCCAAAGCTTCAGAGGTACTGATGGTGAGTTTGTTGTCATGACATTATGTTCTTTTGTTTAGCTGTTGTTTAGTTGTGTTTAAGTTGTGTTTAGCTATTATTTTGTTTTATTTAGCTATTGTTTTATTTTTGTTTAGCTAACATTATTTTGTTTAGCTAATGGCTTTTATTTAGCTACTTTATTTAGCCAATGTTTTTCCATTGTTTTGTCATTAGCTATTGTTCACATTCTAGGAATTCTAGGAAATTAAGAGACTAAACTATTAAAAGCCCCTGTTTGTGATGTAGAATTGAATGTACTGATAACGATGTGTGGATTACTTTAATAAATTAAAAAATCTGGTGTGGAACAGATTTTTCTATAATAAGTAAGTTGGTTTATGGACGTTTATTTGTGATGGACATTAGGATTAATCTACTGTATGTGTAGCAGGTGAAGTACCTCTTTCATACTGTATATGCTGAAAAACTAAGTGATATGTATGTCTTGGTTTAATTTATTTACAGGGATAAATATTTAACAGAAAATCATCTTATTCCTCCTGCTGAGAGAGAGGGAGAAAATGAAATGCTTGCTTGCTTCTGGCTGTCAGCATGCCATCGCCCCAATGAGAGTAATAATACCAGCAATAAAACGGTACTTTGTTTATATATTCAGCACTTTACTTTGAAACTAAAAGTAGCTTCCTTGTCATTTTACTGTATTACAGAAATTTGTCTTTGACACATGGTGAACAATGCATCAAACAACATAAAAAAAACGTATTGTACCTTCTGTATTCCATAATATTATGCATCGCTACCATAATTTTATTGCATCGCATTTTAAACAGCTTTACATTTTTTATTTCTTTTGTGGAAAGTAATACAAACACATTGTCTCTAAATTGAATTGTACTGAAAGAAAGAAATTCATTGTAAACCAGACAGACAGGTCACTGCTTAAGGGCACCTCAGTGAAAACATTCCTCTCATTCTGTCTCTCCTGCAGATGCTTGAGCCTTGAACAATGAACCATGAAGGTGCTGCGTAATACATCAGCTCTGACCGATAAAGGTGAGGTGTGTGTATGTGTGTGCACATGAGAATTGTTTGTGTCTGACATCCTGACATCTTACAACGGCAACAAAGATTTATGCCAATATGTTTTTTTCTGTGGAGCAAAGTTAAAGAAGGTGTTGTCTCAAGCTTCATCACACCATTGCAGCAGTAGTTAGTATTTCTATGACATTTCCAACAAGCACTCTAGGGAGAAGTAGGATGTAAATCCCAACCACGAAGGGACTCGAACCCTCAATCTTCTGATCCGAAGTCAGACGCCTTGTCCATTAGGCCACGTGGTCACATGTTGCATGTTCTTAAGGGGCCTGTCCGATATCTCGTTTTGACCTTTGTGTTGGGTTCAGCTTAAAACTACAAGTTGGACAAAATGGCAGATTTATTCGAGCGTGGAAGATAATGGCTTCTTGGCAGCCCATCATCAGCTACTACAGTTGTTACTGTGGAACAAAGCTAGTTGTTTTTTCATGCTTTATAACACTACTGTAGCAGTAATTGGTATTTCTATGCCGTTCCCAACAAGGACCTTACAGCCAGAGACCATTAGGAAACAATTTCCAACCACGAAGGGACTCGAACCCTCAATCTTCTGATCCGAAGTCAGACGCCTTGTCCATTAGGCCACGTGGTCACACATTGATTACACTTAAGGGGCCTTTCTGTGACCTTGCTGTTTTGACCTTTGTGTTGAGCTCAGCTCAAAACTACAAGTTGGACAAAACAGCAGATTTATTAGAGAGCAGAAGGTCGCCTACCATGAACTTGGGTGTTTCTTGCTGAAGCAATCACACAAAGGGCCTTAAGACTTAATGCAATTGGCCAGTATGGGGGTCGAACCCATGACCTTGGCGTTATTAGCACCACGCTCTAACCAGCTGAGCTAACCGGCCTATTTCAACACCTTTTGCAGCAAAACTGAAACAGAGCTTGCTCGGATTGCAAGCAGTCGCAGCGTTCTCCAGTATATTTATTTCTCTGGAGCCATGTGGTCACATGCCATCTGCTTTTAAGGGGCCTTTTTTTGACCTTTCTGTTGGGCTCAGTTCAAAAGTATGCGTTGGACAAAATGTATGAGCGGGAGAGCCCTAAACCAGAGTGGCTGGAGACAGTGGTAAGAGAGAAACTAAACCCACAGTGCATATATATTCACCGCTTGGTGTCATCTGTTTTACTGAAGGTCGTTGTTGATGAGTGAAGACACAGGGTGGCCTTCAGGTGGCCTGCAAAGAAATGTTAAATTTCCATAAAAGAGTTTTATCCTACCCTTTGAACCTGGCAAATGCGCAGCATAAATCAATGACACTATGATGGATTTGAGTAAATAAAAACAGTGAATAATACAACATTAATAAAACAGCACATGTGCCAAAAATCAAAAGACTGATAGTACAGTAAACAATGAAGGGAGTGTCTCATTTTCATAATGCACCAACAGAATAACAGGGTGACACTATTCATTCTGCACTGTACTGCTCCAATTTCTTGTATGTCTGTGAATAAGAATGTGCCTTTGTGTCCATGTATAAATACGTCTTAAATCTTAAATATATTGTTTATCCTGAAAGCTGCTCGTTCAGTAATTCAGCAGCTTGATTATCAACAGCCTGAGGAGACTTAATCTGTGGTAAGTTTGAGGAGCGAGTCCTTTATACAATGAGTGTATCAGTCCAAGACCAACATCAGGGATGAAGGTGACTAAAATACTGGGAACTTAAAGCAATCATTCTGCATGAGAAAGCAAAGCTGAACATTTTCAGTGTAGCTATGGAGCAGATTCTCCTGTTCACAGACTTTAAATGAAAAATGTCAGAACTGACAACACAGTGAGGGTTTTTCTAGCATAATAGTAAACAAAGGACATTTTGGTGTCTGTTATCTTCCTGTGTTTCACTCAGGTGAGGCTTTAGCTGAAGTTCAGGATTCAGAAAGAGGATTCAGCAATGTAAGAGGTCATTATGTTACACAGTGATGGACTGGAGTACTGCATAACTATTGAAGAAAGCTGGTATACTCTGCAAATGCAGAATATTTTCTTCTATTTTCTGTGCCACTCTGAACATAAATTTAAGAAGACACACTGACCTCAACTTTATCTGGCTAATTAATAATATTCAGTGCATTATGACATACACCACAGGCCTCAGGACTTGTTAGGCAAAGTAACAATTAATATTGCGACCATCTGACATTAGGGACAGGTCAAGTTGTAGAGACTACAAGGTCAACATTATACTGTACAAAATATATTAAGTGCTCTGTGCTGGTAGAAAATAGAAGGTGAGAGACAGGCCACAGTTGTGTGTTGATAAAATGAAACACTGAGAAAGAATAAACAGATGAATCAAGTCACATGATTATAGAAATGGACACTGTAGTGGGATACTAAATGAGAAACCCTTGTAATGCCTCCTACAAAGTCATCTAAAAGCTCATTAGATTTATGGATTTGATCTGTTAGCAGAATGAAACTATTTTTGGGTTGCAAGACACATATTAATATTCTTCCTCATCCAGATCTTTGCAGCTGAAGATGTATGGCTTCCACATTTGGAGCTGTGGGTATTTTTCATAGTAATCGGGAGGAATAAATAACAGGATCTCATTGTGAGGGATGTGTTACAGCTGCACAAGCTGATACAGGATGGTGTGAGAGGTTTTAAGGTTGGACAGCATATTTATTCGTTTTAGGTTGTGATAACAATGACCATAAAAATACAATTCAATGCAGGAATCAAATCTTTCTCCACAAAACAACAACAGATTCATTACTTCTCTGATATGTTTTCCTGAGGGAGAAAAAACACTTTGACATTTCAAGACATCTGTATCAGACTTATTGAGCAACAGGATGAGATGCTCACAGACCCATGAAAGGACTGGAGCTCAGTGTCAATACAGCCAAATACACCTGTTTCTTCATCTCAAAGAAGTGGCTCCATGATAAATAATTATCTCAGAGAATTCAACTCCTAATTTTTGCAATTTTAACAGTTGTGAGTAGAAACACACATATTTTCTGGTAATTTGCTCTCTGTTTGGATGGAAACTTGACTTCGTAAAAATATGTGAAATGGCACCAATTGTCCAAATTAATTTCAGGAGTCTGGCACAAGAGGAAGTGAGTGATCTATCTGCAGAAGGCTGACTGAAACTGCTGCAACATGCTTGTTTTCACCTGCACCAACATCCGACATAGAAGACGAAATTCTGATTGAGTGAGTGGCTCCATTTTTTTTTCCATATTATGTTGTTTAACATGACTAGACCCTGCTAGAATAAGACTTTTATCTGTTTGGCCTCTTTTGTAATACTCTCTTATTCACAATGCTTCATAAAACTGCAAGTAGGAGGTTCACAAAACCACTTTCCACTACCTTGAACTTGAACAATTTATAAAAGCCTGTAACATCATTTAGAGAACAAGAAATCTCAACTGTATTTGTTCAATATGTGAGACAAACTCATATAATGGAGGTTTTCTGTGACAGGAATCGATTATTCTCACTCCCAAAAGTGACAAAGTTATTACATTTTGATGCAAAACATTTAGTGAGATGACAAGTGTTCAATCATGAAATTTAATTCCTGGCTGCAATTCCACCTCAAATGTAAGATGTAGGAGTAGCAGAGAGGTTCAGTGCCACCATAAAGTATCTCCACTACTGGCCTAGATCCTTTATGGATTATTAAATATACAAACTCTTTACATTAAGAAGGAAACAGACACTAGGTTCACCAGGGAACATACCAGATAATACATCTAAACATTACTTCTACTTATTCATTCCTCTCCTTTCCTGCTGGTCGCACATTCAGGGTTAATTTTTAGGAAGCTGAAATCCTAAAGTCCTTGTGCTGCATATATCACAGAGCAAAGTTTTACCACTTGCTGCAAAGTTGTCTCTTATCAGTGTTTCTTATGTGCTGTAAACATATTCACTGGTACTCTTTCATCTGTATTCATCGGTGCACGTTCATCTATATTCATTGGCATCCTTTAAACAGACTAGAACACACTGCTGGCTGTGTCGTAGTCCTTGCTGATGTGGGAGGTGCTGGGCAGGGACTTGAGGTACTCCATGTGCCTCCTGGCATCCTCCTGGTTGTGTTTGATGTAGTAAATGATATAAGCCGTCACCATGGAGAACCAGCAGAACATGGCCACAAACATGGCAACGTCTGTCGTCTTGTGGTGGAAGTTACAAAAGTTGATCCCCGAGTCCAGGACCTGGATCACCGGCTGTCCCACGTACTCCTCTTGCACCGACGTGTAGCAGCTGACCTCGTTCACCGTCTCGGGGTCCAGCCTCAGCTCCCTCAGCACCTCCTGCAAAGAGCACTCGCAGTGCCAGGGGTTGTGGGAGAGGCGGACTCGGGCGTGGAGCTTGGTGAATGTGTCCTTAGGGAGGCTGCTAAGGTGGTTGTTTGAAAGATCCAAGGTCCGCAGACCTTCTGAAATCCCTTGAAAGGCACCAACCTCCACGCTCTCGATAGCATTATGAGACAAATCCAACTCCCTGAGGCGGTGGAGGTCTGTGAACACCTCCTTTGGGATGTGTCTGATCCTGTTAGATGAAAGCAAGAGAACAACAGTGTCCTTAGGCAGATTCGACGGGATGTTCTCCAAGTTGCGCGATGTGCACTGCACCACCATGCCGTTCCTGTCTGAGCAGTGACAGGTCTTAGGGCAAGCATATGTAGTCATAATCATCGACAGGAGCCACAGTGTTCCCACAAAGAAAAGGGAACAGGAAGGATGTTTTATGGATGACCTACACCATTGAGAGGCCCCCATTGGTGGGCATTCAGGGGGAAATCAGCCCTGCATTAAAACCACGCAAGGGGCTGTGTTGGTGGAGCTGTATTCCTTCAGGTATCAATGAAACATGAGACACAATCCAGGAAATCCAGTTTGAGTTACAGTTCAGTGAATTTGACAGCTCATCAGATGTCAAAACACTGTGCAGTTATCATGGTAGAACCATTATAAGTAAAGCAGTAGTAATTGTCTGTTGTGCACTTGCATGTATTTGATTGGCCAATGCAGTGCCTTTCTGGATGACGTTGAGTTGCGTTGTGTTTCATTCTCATCATTCATTCGGACATTACTGTTCATCATTGACCTCAACAGTGATGGAAAACTCTGCCCTGATCCATCACAAAACGAGCAAGTATCCAAAGGTCTGCATACTGGCTATATGAGGGGTCAAAGATCCACATGGACGGAGGGAACATCCTGTTGGCAGATTCGGAGAAACCTGTGTGTTAGATATATGAGGAAAAGTGAGATAAAGAAAATAAAGTGCATCAAACCCAGAAATTTCTTTTATTTTGTATTTTGCTGCTTAACACTGGCGCTTTGCTGTTAAAGCCTAATATGATGTGAATTTGAAGAAAACTCTTTGAACTTCCAATATGCTCTGGATAAATTTGGTGTCAAATTTCTGGACACATCATGGAACAAGGATTCAGTTAAATTTCTACACCATATCCCCTCTTCACACCCCTTCCTCCTTGGAATGGAAGCTAGAAAAGTTCAACATTATCATAATAATAGCATGTTTCTTTTGTAGCTCACGGGATCTTTATGCTCATGATTTGTCCCTGTGAGAAAATGAAAAAGCAGGTGCGGGCTCATCAATATGCAGCAGATGAACTTTGAAAACACTGATTAGTGATAAAACAAACAAAAAAAAATTAGTCTGCAGTCTATAAGATTAACAGTGATTTTATAGAAAGGTAAAATGCATATGAATATGAATAGAGGACACAATGGATTGGCTGGAAGATATCAACACAAAGAACAAACTGATAAGCAGCTTTTTGATCAGGATGATGAATGTCAAACACATATCTGATTTCTCCAAGGATGATATTAATATTGATAAGCTAAATGTCTCAGAAAAATTAAATCTGTGCAGGAATATTACTGGAGGTGCACAAGACCCAGCACCATTGACAGCGTACGTGCCTGTAAGAATAATAATAGGAATATTATAAGGATACTATAAAGAAAATATAGGGGGGGATAAGGGAGATTAAACAATTGGAGCTGAAACAACAATTTTGATGCATAAACTGTTCAAATAATTTCTTACGGAGAACATGCTGAGTTTTAATATTGATAATAATAATGAACGGGGTCTAACTTCCTGTCTGATGTGGTGATTTCTTCGTCTTCTGTGATGATAAACTGACCATTTTTGTGTTTTGCATTGTTGGTTCAACAAAACATATTTAAAGATGTCACTTTGGGTTCAGGTAAAACCCAAATATAATAGATTAATCTATAACACACAACAGATTAACTGACTATGAAAATAAAAAAGCTGCAGCAAGGAACAAGCTAAAGTTCCCTTAACAATATTATACAAATCTCTTAAGAGGGCATTTGTCTCATTTGCAAACCAATAGTTCCTCCAATTAATGACAAGCTAATCTTCAAATCAACAACCACCAAACATCAACTTGCTGATTAATTTGTGCATAATGTTGAACAGTTAAGTAAATCTTCGTCCAGTCAAATATGCACGACTATATAATTAGGTTGCACAGGCGGCTGAACTTCCTCCTGGTGATGAAAACGATGAAATAAAAGTGAGATTAGATTGATATTTGAGTCGGCACCGACCTGATAGCTTCACTCTGTCGGGCTCAGATGAGCGTTCAGACCCGGGGGAGATCCTTTTGTCTGATCTGACATCCAGCAAAAAAAAAACATCGCTTCATCCTTTGCACAATAAACGCACGTCCCCGGTAAGAGCAGAGTAGAGCAAATGACATGCAGCCGGTTCAGGAGTCTGGGGCCAACACTTTAATGTCAGTTTACAACCCTCTGTCTGTGCAGCTCTGCAGCAGCAGTGTGTCTGCCGGCGTGTGTGTGTATGTGTGTGTGTGTGTGTGGATGTGCGCAGAGGGTCCTGAACGGAGAGCCCTCCCCGACCAGACAGCCAAACTTTATCAACAGTAGGAAATGTCCACAGAATTTCTTTCTTTCTTTATATATATATATATATATATATCACTGATGATTTCATTGTTCATTGTACCAATCCATGTCATTAGAAAATATATTAGATATATTTTGGTTTATGCTGCTGAAAAGACTAAATGAGAAAACTTGTGAGAAAAGTCTGGGTCTTTAGTAACTTGTGATGGACATTTGACATCATCTCTGGTGTTTATTTGACGAAATAATTGGCTGATTTCTTTAAAAAAATATTTGATTGAACTGAAAATGAATTTCTGTTTCTGTCCTATTCTACAGTGTATTCTATCACTATCTGTACTCTGCTCATTCCACTGAACCCACTGATGTATCAAATTTAAATTTCATGCTCACTTGCTCTAATTGACATCTGAACATCTTTTTATGCTTTTCAGACCTCTCCTCTGCCTGCTGCTTTTTTTTTTTTACCCACCTTTGCACAGGTAGAAAACTGGAGATCAGAGTGAATCTGCTGACTCACAGAATCAATTACAGAGATGTCCTACATTCAAATGAAATGAAGGAGGCATTAAAGTTTTTCATGTCTTCCTCATGTCCCACTTGAGCCCCTCTACAGCACCCTAAAGGTTCCTAAACCTCATTTCAGTAACCTAGAGCTGGCTTATTCTCTTCATGCTCTGTCTGTGACTGATCGTTTGCCCTGCGTGTCACGCTCTGTCATTCCTCATAAACATTGATTACAATTGTCCTGCCCCTGATGGAGGACTTCAATATGAACCTGTCACACTCGCGGTGACAAAAGGCCTTTGAAGGTACACTCAGCTGTACCACTGTGAGGTAAAGACCACCTGAATGCAGCCAGCACTTTTGCAAAGCCTCTGTATGATTAAATGGCAGCCATGTGCAGAGTTCAGCCCTGTCAATTTTGCTGAAAGGAAGATTGATTGATTTTATTGACTAGTCAAGCATTTTAGCCTGCACAAGTTTGCTTTATTGTGACAATATCCAAAATCATAAGGCACGCACATAAATGTCAAAACACCCTGACAGCGGTTTTTATCCTTGCCTCTGGGAAATCAGGGTAATAGATTTATTTCACATTCCCCACAGTCTAAGCAAAGTGAAATCTGCCAAGGCATTTGTCTAACATCCTTACTCATCTTGTTGGACTCCTGGCAAAATTCCTGCCTGGTAACCCATCTTAGATAAATCCCTCCGCAGGATCACAATGATATGGAGCTGAGCCAGTTTAGGAGAGGCTTTGTCAGCTAAGCATAATGGACTGAGCAATTCTGTCATAACACTTTTCATGATGGTAACAGATGATTAATTTCCATTATTTCCTGTGAACAAATATGCCATTTTAACATTGCTGTGTTCCCTCTGTGCCTGGTGCAGATGACATTGTGAAGTCGCTCTCTGAAAGCAGCTAAGTGCTGCCCCACAGTATATATTGACCTCTCCGAAGCCACGCTCAGTACATTTGATGATGCTTTCCCGCTGCAGAGACTATCTGACATTGGATTTTGCTCCAAAGCAAAGCAATTGCTTTCCCTCACAAGTGAGGACACAGCAGCACTGAGACCCCACGTCCAGAATCAGATTAGAGGAGGAAGAAGCCCATAATATCTACAAGCAGGAGACTCCTCACACTCCCCACTCCAAGAGACAACATGCAAACTTTTAGATTTGCACGTTGTCTCTCTCAGTCCATTGCATTATGGAGAAGGTTATCTGTAAGCAGGTTACAGCAGTGCTGAGTGATAGCATGGACCCACTCCAACTATCACGCCAAGCCAGCACAGGGGCACAGCATGCCTTTTTGTTTGGGTCGAGCCCAGTCGGACAAACCCTTATTGAACGCTTACTGAAGGTAGGAAGAAAAGGACAGATTTACTGATATCCTTTTTGTTAAAAGTCGAGCCTCAGAGCAGCCTGGGTTTATCCCTTGCCCCATTGTAAAGGATGGATGACTGAAGGAGAGTGAATAAAAGTATCCAGTATCATTTTGCTATTTTCACAAATTTTTTTTTTTTTTTTTGCATAAGCTAAAGTAAAAAGTACATTTACTGTTGCCGTCTGCTCAGCCTCACACAGCCCATAGACTTCAATTTGGGATGATGACACACAAAAATAGCTTTTCTAGGCCCAATGAAAACTAACAAATATGAAACTGTCAGAGTTGAAGTCATTTAAAAAAAAATTCAATATAGAGTAATACTTGACCTTTGAGTTTGAGCTGTCCTGTCAGCAGTTTGACAGATGTCACTTTTATAGTGGCGACCTAAGGGGAAAATGCTGTTTCAGCTGAAGGATTTTTTAAATGTCTGTTACTCTGTGAATCTGTAGACATGTTCTTGTGAGCACCATCATTCAAGAGCAATATACTTAGTAGAAACTCCATACTTCACACCTCAGACACCACATATGGAGTAGATGCTCTGGTGAGATTTGTGTGTGCCTTGCTGTGTAAACTTGCACATTAATGAGATAAAATTTGGATGGATTTATTTTTTTAAACTTCAGTTCACATTCTTGATGAGGATACGTGTTCTTAGTTGGCCACTGGCTGGCTGTGCCATATCCATCTCTCTTCTTACATCTATGGTATTTCTTAACCATGTTGTGGTGATTTGTTCCCAGGTGCAGCAGCTCTCTGAATTTGCTGCATCTCTAATTTGTGCTTCTGACTGTCTTCCTCTTATCAACAACAGCAGCTGAGGCTTATTTTGTTGTTGTACTGAGAGCTGCGTGTTGTACCAAACTGACAGGAAATCTGTGATCTCTCACAAATGTAGTTGAAATAATCGAAACTGGTGGCCTTAGTATAAAGCTTTTTTATCATTGAATGATTCAGGAGACCTCTCTGTTTCTATGTTGAGGAACACTGAGAATTTATATATATTATAATTTGCGTTGCTGCTAAACTCCGTGCTTTAGTGCAGACATGTTTTATTTTTAATATGAATTAATACCCTTTCTCTGTAAAGCTTCATGTTATAACATTCTGTTATTTAACAATATGATGTGCGTACATCTGTCCTGACTGTTGATGGGCAGGAGTTGATTCCTCACTGCCGGCTGCAGGGGCAGCCCGTTAACCTCTGATACACACTGCAAAGCCCTGCGCTGGATCTCGGCCAATGATTATAGCCTGCCTACCTATCAACTTCTCAGACAGCTTCTTGGCTCCCACCAAAAAATTCTTAATCTACCTTTGAATCCCTGAACCTCTATCTGTTTCGCTGAAACAGTGGGGCTCCCCATCTCACCAGTGTGAAGCTTACATTTCCTGGCATCATCCTGTGCTCTGTTTTAAGCCATCAATGTTGTTTTAAGATCAACACAGTGGTACTCTGGCCATCACACATGATGTCACTGCTCTCCCAGATGTCATGAAATAAGACCAGGTTTCTGTCCTTGAGGATCTCCTTAGCCTTAGAACTAATCAACAAACAGACCATCTTATTTTCCCAAATATATCCTGTGGTTGAGCTGAAAAAATCTTTCAAAAATCCTGTGTTGTTTATGAACTTTTCACCTGTTTAATACCCACAGCTGCTTGATCCGAGTGGTATTAGCAGAGATAAAGAAAGTAATAGTGGCCTCATGGATTTATCTGTTCTTCTTCAGCCTAATCCAAGTTACTCTCCTACATACCTGCATAATTCAATCATTCAAAATATAGATTCTGGAGGGGAAAAAAGCTCTGAATCACTTGTCCGAGAGCTGTCTGTTTGCTAACTGCAGTATGGATACAACATCCACCTTGGCAGAGCAGTTTGCAGGCAGGACAGCTCACATCAAGGTGTTAAAATGACTCTGTGCCTTTCACTGCAGAGGGGAGAGATCGTACCCTCTGTCTACTGTCTGACTTTAGAGACAACAAACAGAAGATAATGGCTCCCATACATTTTTGTGTCTGTGCTGTAGCTGGAGAAAGGAACCTATGATTCCAATAATATTCTTTAGTGGTTCTCCAATTAGGACAAATCAAAAACAAATTAGAGTTAATGGTGATAATTTTAAGAAATTATAGTTATTCCTCATTATGCTGTGAACCTCCATGAAAATCCTGTAAGACCTCACAAGGTCCCTGAACCCTTCTTTGACAACCACTGCTCTAAACAATAAGCATGCAGGAGCTGTTAATTGTATCGTGTTATATTTAATTGCCTTTTTCAATGTGATTTTAATGTATGTTACATCAAAATCGCACAGCTATTTTTCAAAAAGGATAGATGAGATTCCCATCATCTAATTACCATAATCACTTTGCCATGCAATAATTAGCTGTATTCAATAACTTTCAAAAATTCCCCAGGGGGATTTTGCTCGACATAGGCCCTTGTCAGCTCATGGTTCATCAGGCTTTAATGTGTGCACATAGATGGTGGAGAAATAAGCTGAAGTCAGTCATTTTCTGTCAGAAGCAGCAAAGAGAAACCAGAGAAAAACAAGTCACAGAAAGAAAAAATGAAAGTTTATTTGTTTTTATACTTACCAACACTTTGAAATTAAAACCTATGTAATTACTCACAACTAATATAGATCTGCACATAGCAAATAAATCAATCAAAAATAGTTACAAAGTTCTATCACTTTTTTTCCCCAAACTGCAATACACACAAACAAAAGCTGAAAAAAAACAAAAAAAAGTCTAGTCATTCTTTTTTTTTCCTGCTGTTGCTGCCACATGGAAAGTGGTAAAATTTCAAAAAAGCATTTTTCAACAAGCTACACAGCTCTCCTGTATCTATGCAAATAACTAAGTAACTGAATAAATAATTGCACATTGCACCCTATTATTGCATTAGTTGCAGTTTGTTTCAAAGTCGTAGTATACTCAGGCATATACACAAATGTAAATACAGTTTTCAAACACTGAGTAACACATGAATATTGATGTTATTGAAATCACACTGCCATCACTTACAACTCAATATTCCTGCTTAGCAATCAAATTAATATTACACAACAATAATTTGTCAAATGCACGTGCTAATAACCATTAGCAGTCCTTGATTATCCATGTTTTAAACAAACATTTTAATGGTACACATGCACTGATAAATGTTGTATAAAAGCCATAATACCCTTGAGGATGTTCTTCACTGTTACAGTATGTGGGTAATTCAGAAAGAATGCCCTCTTAGGTATTAGCTAACTGCTCTAAAAAGCAAGTTTGCCAAAAAAACAGAATTTCAGCTTGTTCATTTGACAAACATTCCCACTGAAGTACAAGCTATGAACTCAAAATAAAAATAAACACAAATCCATAATTTCAATGCTAGCACTACTACTTGAGTTCACATCAAAATGTAAGAATTATTGCAGAATAATCACTGACTATGCATCCTTCAGTATATTGATACAGCATTTGGTCCATTTACATAATCACATTTATGTCATTGAAGCGCTTAAGAGCCAAACTTAAAAGAAAAAATTGACATTTTGGCAAATATGTGTATTTGCTTTAGCTGTATCCAGTCTTTATGCTAAGCTAAGTTAACTTGCTGATAGTGGTAGCTTCGTATTTAGTGTACAAACATGAGTGTGGGATCAAATGTCTTGTCCAACGCAGCAAGAGGGTTAGCAAGCAAATCAACATATTTCTCAAAATGTCAAACTTGTTCTTTAAGCTCAGCATAGGCTACTGGAAATAAAACAAAAGTAGTGGTATGTGTTTATGAAGAAAACGCAGAATGTTGCTGTGTTGGACAGTAGATAATGTGATTCAACAATAACATTCAACAGCTGTTTGTATGCATCAACACTGAATGGAGCTCAGCTGAAGCTTAAGCTGTCCAATAGTATTTAGAGCATCCTCATGTGTAGAGTACGCGTGGGATGGTTGAAACACTGAATCGTACCAAATATCATCCACACCTCCCTCTCAAATGAAATACAACAAAACTAACTTAGCTTAAGTTTCATGATCAACAAACAAAATGTCATATGTGCATCACCACATCATAAATAAATACATGCTGGTTTTACTGGAAACCAGCGAAGCAGGAATTGTCATCCAACCTGTCCTTTTTTTTTTTAAATAAAAACAATTAAGTTGCTGACATAGTGGTGACAATAAAAAGACATTCAAACCTAAAGCGTCAAATCAACCGTATGACAACGAAAATAACATGACAAGATGAACAATCGTGAAAAAGAGACTGAGTGGTCACGTCCGCCCAGGCCCCGTGGGTTCCCCCCAATGAACCCCTGAACATTCCTTGGCCCAAAAAATACCATTCGGCTTCGTCCAAACGTTTGGGCCGCTTTGCCGTTAAGATTCGGCTTCTTTCCCTTGTTTTTAGCTCTCTTGAAAGCTTCCACAAGGACCCAGAATTTTTTTTTTTTTTGCTAGCAGCCTAACGAATACTCTTCGGCACAAGGGAAGGAAGCAGAAAGGTTTGGACGCAACACTTGGCTTTTAAGTCCAACTAATTCCTCCCACATCAGAGGCAGTCCAGAGTAAAGTGTTGAATAGTCTATTGCATGAGCGCCGCGTAGTCGACTAATGTGCTAAGTCACAAAAGTCCTTGTACAAAACAAATACAGTATTATAATAATAATAAGTTAGTAAACAATCATTTAAATTTTCAGTCAGTTTTCGCCACTGATTTTTCACTAATTCTCATTCATGCATCTATATACTAATAATCGGTGTTGATAGAAGGAGGCTATGTCGGAAAGTTTTTCGTCTGGGCAGGGAGTAGGACTAGACGTGAATGGCCAAATATGCTGAAAAAGTTTGCGGAAAAGAACAGGAGCACAAAGATATAATAACATGTGAAGGAA
This sequence comes from Trachinotus anak, assembly GCF_046630095.1. Taxonomy (NCBI): domain Eukaryota; kingdom Metazoa; phylum Chordata; class Actinopteri; order Carangiformes; family Carangidae; genus Trachinotus; species Trachinotus anak. Next base: position 1,592,213 of record NW_027273877.1, on the reverse strand, counting down.
CACATACACTGAACAGGCTTACTCAAATACACAATGATACCACACTGAACACATGCAATATAAGCAATAATGTAAATACAGGAAATTAACATGAGAAGGGAGGCTCTAGGAGTGATACCATTGGCTTAAAAGGGTCATGTGATGCAGCAAAGAGTCATGGGTAGAGATTGGATTTGTAAGTAGACAAAGATGCAAATTAGGACAAACGTAGAACAGTCCAATTTTTTTTTCTTTTCAAAATGTATTATCAAAATTTGATAATTTGGCTACATCCCACCACACACTCTGCCGATAGCATCACTGAGCAGCTGTAATATGCAAATAACTACGTTCTACGAAAATGTTCAATCTTTTACTAGTACTTCTTATACTTTTAAATGATGTTCTATGACGCAGCACTGACAGAGAGAAAGAGAAAGCAATAGAGAGAAAAAGAAGAAAGAAAGATTAACACAAGTTGTTCCTAATAAACATTCAACATGCTTCAACAGTTCTCTAAAAAACCTAATCAACAGAGAATTTCTTTTTTGTTATTCTTTTTTTTTTTTAATGTTTAATTTGGCTCTCTGAAACGTAAGTGAGCACCCAACCCTCCCAGATGCTTAAACAATTTTGAACCGGGGCGGGAAGGTGGTCGGGGTTTTCGGAGAGCCAGAGCCAGAGTCCGTAGGGCTTCATCAGGGTTGTCTGCGGTAGTCAGTCATTGGAAAGGGCCAAACGGAGGAGCCAGTCAGGGATCTCAGGATGTGGTCATGGAAGATGGGTCGTTCCACATGGCCGCCACGTCTCTGAACCTAAAGGGGGATATTGGAGAAATAGGCAATAATTGCTAATTTTCCCCAAAGCAAACAATAAGTTGGGGCTTCACAAGGGGTCATGTGTCAGACTCTTTCTTGGCATTTTTTGCTCCTGATTAGACATTCGAGCTATAACATGTGTAGAGGTGCTGGTAGGTAGATTTTGTTACCTTTGATCAGAGCCAGGCTCAAATTTTAACGGTGTTCCCAGTCTTTTTGCTAAGATAAGCTACTCGGCTTGACAAGAAAAATCCTTGATTATGATGGTGTTTATGATTTAAATGAGAAGATTTTCATGCATTACATGCCCGCTGGCCTCTCCAACCTCTACACCCTTACTTTTTTTACTTCATTACATTGATAGCATTTTGTAATTAGCTGCTTTTGCAATATTAAATGAAAATAAATGAGTCTAGCAGAAAGGGTGCAGGGCGTTTAAAAGCAACAACATTAACTATGCTCTTTTTTCTTAAAAAAGAAAGAGAAGCAAAGATAAATGCCTGTAGACAAGAGGTTTCAAGCTCATTAAGATAACAAACCACTGCTTTTTCAGGCAAATCGAGAGCAGCTAAATGGGCATTTAACTATTTCAAAACAGCAACACCCATGTCATAGCACTACCCTAAAAAATGTTCACAAGGAGGAAGAGGGTTTTTAACTTTTTCCTCTTGTTTGATCCATTTGATCACTTCACACCAGCCCCTGACCTTGCATTGATGAGGTACTGGGCCAGGCTGATGTTGGCGGGGGTCCCTGTGATGGTGATCTGGCGCTCCGATGACCCTTCCATGGCGTTAGCAATTTTGATCTGCGCCCCAGACATCTGACGGATCTCGTTGATTTTGGTTCCCTGGCGTCCGATTATGCAGCCTATTAGCTGGGAAGAAAATGGGGATTGGACTTAGCATGGCTGGAATAAATTAAAGAGACATGAATACACACATTTTGATCCAAAGCTACTCCTGATTTGATGGGACGTGGATTCTCTATGACAGATGTGAGCATTGTCAGCTTTCAGCTTTAACTTTAATACTTCTTTCTTGGCTCCAACAAGTCTTTTCCATTAAGGACATTCACTTTACACAGCCAGCTGCCTTTGGCTGTGCCACATCTCTGCTGTGGAAAAGGAGATCCCAATAGCAGCAGCTGAACTGCTGTCACATTGTATCGCTGTAAACTTCAACAAGTTAGAAGATAATAAACCACAGTTTTTGACATTGTGGTCCAACAACATTTGAGAATTTGGGCTTTGATTGCAGTTAGCTCCTGACTCATTTTTGTTTAATTTTGCTGTTTTGAAGCACATTTCATAATTTAACCAATCAATGAAAAATGTATCAATCTAATCCAATTTAAAGTGGACTTTAATATGGGGTTAGTAAATATAATGACAGTGTAACACTAACATTTAGGGATTTTCTTAAAGGTTTGCTCTATTTTACTTTTAAAGTACAGCAAGTTGGCAGTGGCAATGACAAATTGGCACAAAGTGTCGATAAATGATCAAAACTGCTGAATAAGTGTGATGGTATTTCTGCAGAAAAAACAATCCTCTCAGTCTTCGAATGACAAATCTTTCATTTTGAATCACATTGTCATTTGAAGTTTTGTTCAGAATAAATCTCTGTCAGGGAAAATGAGCTTGTTACAAAAAAAGCTATTGTCATTGGACATTTTGCACATTATGACAAATGTACTCACATCATTGGGAATGGTGAGTTCATGAGTACTGGCCTGGTTACTGGCATCCAGACCTGCTGCTGAACACAGGAAGCAGACAGACAGAGAGGAGGGAAGGGAGAGGACATAAAATAGAGTTTGGCACATTTAAGAGTGAGTTACAATGATTAACTGCAGACTTGGAGTTTTTTCATTCCCTGTCTATTGACTGGTAGCACTTCTGTCACTGGAAAGTCTGGCTCAGCCCTGAGCAGAGCCGACATATGCTAGATAAAATACCCATCCACTGACATTTGAATTCTACTCTCTAAATGAAAAAAGAAATAATCTTTGGCAATTGAATTGTTAAAAAAGGATGCTTAGGGGAAACCAAAGAACAAAAGAAACCTCAACATCAACAAGAGCAGACCACCAGCAGGCCATGTCAATGGCAGTGCACCACAGAGACCATTAGGAGGAGAACGACGAGAAGAAGAAAAAGAGAAAGGACAGAGACAGGAAAAGAAGAGAAAGAGAAAAAAAGGAGGAAGAGAATGTGTTTGTCTCTACAGGTAAAAACGAGAGAAGGAGCTTTGGTAAAGAGGGTCGTTGTGTAGGTGGGTACGTACCGGGGAAGGCAGGGGTGGTCTGTCCGAGGGGGGTAAAGGGGGTTTGCTGCATAGCCAACTGGTGGAGCTTGCTCAACTGCTGAGGGGGGGAGGAGGAGGACAGCAGAGCTATGAGGTCATCGTTAAAAACACACTCCCTCTCACACACGCAGATTCACAGACACACACACACACAGGCACACACACGTACAGGTGTGTCCGAAATGCTACAAGAGTAAAGAGAGGATCTGAGGAGAAGTAACAACACAGACAGGTGAAGGACGAAGACCAAGAGAAAGAGAGAGAAGGACAGAAGAAGAGAAGAAGCTCATAAAGGACTTGGCCTGAGACTTGGTTGATGCTGGTTCCTCAAGCCATTTACTACTGTAGGTTGTAAGCTAGTTAGCCAATCATAGCAAAGATTGCACCTTACATTAGAGCAAAGAAATACACACCTTACATTGCTGCTCTTGGGGTTTTGGTTTTGGAAAGTGTCAGGAAAAAGAAACCACCCTTAAAACTGTTTAAATGCCAAGTATCCATCTGACCACAGCTTGTGAAGCTATAATTGGACAATCACTGTCGGGATAGGGGTTTTAAACTAATTCACACAGTACAGATGTGATTATGTAAGACACATTTTTGGTAAAGTAACATTACTGTCAAAGAGTTGAAGACTGAGCTTTAGAAACTCTTAAATCGGCCAAAGCAGCTTTTTTAATCCACAACACCACATCAATCAATGTTTCCTTCTGGTTCTAATCTTGAATGAAAGTGTTTTTGTCAAGTGACATTTCAGAAACTGAATAAAAATGAAAACAAGCATGTTGAAATAAAAGGAAAGCACCTGCCACCAGGCCAAGCCCCATGAGGTTTAAGTCCAAACAGAGGGCAGGGAGGCAAGAGTCAGAAAAGTTAAAAGATATAGGAAATACATATCAGAAAAAAGCTGTATTAATATTAACACTTAATATTAATAAGGGTGGAAAGAGAGTAAGAAGAGCCTGCAACTCAAAGAGAGAGATGAGAGAGAAATTTGGATGCAGTGAGACAGAGTTATGGAGAGTGCAGTGTGGACTGCCTCGTGGGGTTAGCACTCACATCTGGATGAGGGATGGCGTACTGTCCTTGAATGGTATAAGCCTGCAAACATGAGGAGAAGAGCTTATTGTTATCACGTTACGTCATCAGAACAAGAGCACAAAAATACTGGCTTTAAATAAAACACATTCTGTATTTAATGAATCTTTTACAAGTAAAACTGTTGAATCTGTCAAAAAATTAGGCCAAAAAATAACAATAATTGACATTTCTATAACTTAAGCCTCTATAGACTTATTTTTTTTAACTTTTGAGCTACATTTTCAGGCACATTACAAGACAGTCATGCACTATACACTCTCTGTCATGTTCTCCTGCTATTCATCAATCAGATCCAGTTGAACTAAATCAATAAGGGACAACACAGACAGTGGGGGGGCAACAGGGAGAGTGTGGGGGAAACCAGAGGAGCGGCCCTGAGAGGAGTAATGTGACTTGACCTATTGGATGTGTCATTTATAGGTGCCACAGAGGTCAGAACTGAGCTAAATTTCATTTCATCAGCCAAGACAGGAACCGTAACTGTACTGTAGGCAGAGAAAAATGTGTCAAGTCTCTAAACGGGCCCAGTTTAGTGGGAGTTCAGTGAATCTAATGACCTATATATGAATATAAAATCAAATACAATTTCAAGGAAATATATAATTCTCTCCTGGCGGCATCAGCTTTCACAGCTTTTCCAAAGAAAGTAATTGGCAGCTTCATTTACAAGGAAAACAATTGTTGGTTGCAGTTCTAGTTAAATATGAGCATCTAGGTGAGAGACTAATTAAACTTATTAAAACAGAAAGGGGTTAGGAGGAAGCTTATATATATATATATATATATATATATATATATATATATATATATATATATATATATACAAATAGACTTTTTCGACCAGCTTTACAATGCCATCAAATCATCATAATTTCTCCTGTCTCCTGTCATTCTCACCCAGTCCACTAGTTGTCCCTACTGAGTTTTCCTTCCTCTGCAGATCACCCTATAGAACCACCTGTCAACATACCTGCTGCCAATCAGGAGCCTCCACAGTCTGGACTGCTCTCCTGTGATGTGCTCACCTGCTGCTTCCCTGCCCACGTCTGTTGGGATAACCTTCCTATATTGACTAATTTTGCTGCAGCACCTCAGCATGTTTTGTCTGCCTTTGGATCCACATCAACTCTAACTGATTAGCTGTGCTACAGAAATCAACAAAGCTTATTCTGGGTAAGAAAATTATCAGTCATTTTGACCTGTGAATGAATTAATGCAAAGATTATGGATGCATGTAAAAAGACAATCAGACATCATTTTGTCAGTTTAGTGTAGTTAGTAATTATTTATTTATTCAATTTATCTTGAACATTTTATTGACATTTAGGATACTTGTAATTTTGATGAACTGATTGTTGTGGTCTGATGAGGTGATGGAGGCAGCTTCCATGTACAGTATGGAAATGTTGTGATGCTTTCTCATGTACCTGATGAAGGTTTAACAGACTGAAAAGTTTTAAAGTGATAAATATTCCAGCAGCAAATCAGGGTCTTTTCTTTGTCTTTCTCTTGTTTAGGTTTAACATGGTGTACTGTTGTTGATGGAGAACACAAGGATCTTTTCAGTGTCTGTGTTCTCATCAATTAATAGGTAAGTTGCCAATTTCCCAAACAACGTTGATGGAGCCTCTGATGCAGAATAACATGAGTTGACACCAGACTTTCTCTCTTAAAGACTAATGTCATTTATCCCAGTTCTGCTGTGAGTGGCTGGGGGCAATGAATGACAGTGAGGGCACAGTAAACGGCAGTGATGGGTTCATGCTAGTTTGGGGGGGGGCGGGGTAGGGAAGTGAGGAAAAGTGAGTAAAACCTGGTGCGACACTAACAGGCAGTGGCTGGTGCTGCAGTAAGAGGCTGAGGTTGGCTGTGGACGCCCCCAGTGGGTCTGCTCTTACCTGGCCACCTGAAAAAATGACAGGGGTGGAGGCAGGCTTGGGACGGTAGGGGATGGTGGCACCTTTCGGTGGGGACTGAGGAGAGCAAAGGAGGAGAGAGTGAGGGACAGAAGAAGGGGTGAGATGTGGAGAAAGTGTTAGAGCAGAAAGAAAGAAGGAAATAGAAAGAGAGAAAGAAAGAAGTTGCATAACGTGAGACCAGCAGGGACAGTGCCTTAGGGAAGACGGCCTGTGACACTCAAAACAAAAGTGCTCTTCACTGTGTGTTCATGCTGACATAAATGTCCAAATCATGGTTCAGTGCACAACTAAACTTGGATTTACCTGCAACGTCACTTTCAACTGGATAATGATGACTCAACATACTGTATTTTAAGTATCTTTTCAAGTCCATATTCTAGAGACTTACACTCATGTCACATATCTCCTAGTATCCATGGCTGGTGCCATCATGAAGGCCCAATGGAGAACTGGCTGTGCAGATAGTTAAAATTAATGGTGCATGAAAAAGAGAGACAACTATGAAGTGTGTAGTCCTTTGATCTGAAGCAGTATCCAGACAGAGACATTGTTTCTGCAATGTTCATATTTTGCAAAGAAAAAAAAAAACAGCACTCTAGAGGTCAAAAACAGCACAATAAACACCTTGTGTATTGATCTTATGGAGTCATTTTATTTACAATTAATGTCTTGACAAATCTGCCGACATGTTTTGGCATTAAGCTTCCATCAGAGCATGTGTACCAGCAGTGAGCTCTCATCAAGTCATCACCAGTCAACAGATTCAAGCCGAACCTCACAATCTTCTGCCTTATTATTGTCAATAAAATTCAGCCAAAAGCTCAACACACAAGGTGACTATTGTGCTGTTTTTGACCTCTGGAGTCCTGACTTCTCCCTGACTGTGTAGAAGGGCACCTAGTTCTTCTATATCTGTTTAGCTACTGGACAAAACAAATGTTTTAGCAGCAATACAGTGATGTGCAGATTTGCAAATCAAATCAATGTGTCAGAAGTGAAACGATAGTGCCATTAAATAACACAATATTTTATCATTGGAGAGCCCTTGATACAGCAGATTAACCTCCAAGCTGTGTTGAAGTTATAATCCTTAAGATTTCATAACATCGTCAATGTATTTATACTCAGTAATTAGCTTGTTGTACAGGCTTTAATGAGTGGCAGGGTCCACCATAGACTACTACATCAAACACAAATCAACCAGGACTGAAATCCTGGTTTTATTTATTTGTTAATGATGTTTCCTTCATTTCCCTTGTTTGTTTCCCTTCCATACTGTACCTCAAGCATCACCACACATATCTGTTTGACACACTGGATGATGGCTTCTGGGGCCCCTGAGATCGTCACCGCTCTCTCAGTGGAGTTGGGGAGCATGTCTCCTGCAACCTGGACCTGAGCTCCTGTGGACTGGAGGTGAGAAGGTATTGACGGTGATTCATCTTTTATTGACCCTGCTTCCTTTTTAATCAATTTCAGAGTAAAACCAGAGCAGCAAAATAAGCTTTAAGCTTTATACTTTAAGCTATGGAAACTATATGAAAAAGTGTGGGATTTAGGAAGATTACATGAGAATTGTATGAAGGATAAATATGAGATTTGCAATATGTTATGGTTATACCATTAATAAGATTATACATGTGATTCATTTTCAGTTTTACACAGTAAAATCCCTCTAAAACCAGTATAACTAGAGCATTTCCTTGCTAATATCTGGTAACATTTTAATTCACATAGCACTTATAGAGATCACGAGGACAGAAAAAGACAGGGTCAGTTCAGGATATATGCTGCAAATGAAGAATTTCTGTTTCCATATACTCTACCTCTCTCATTTCTTTAATTTTGGAGCCTCCTTTGCCAATGAGGGAGCCACACTGGCTGGCTGGGACAACAAGCCTCAGGGTTACAGGGGGTTTACTGGTGGCTGGACTGTTGCTCATGGAATTGATTATATCCTGAAGGGGAGGAGAGACCAGGTTTTATCAGATACTGTGTCCGTCACAGCATGTTACTGGTGGCTTTGTAGAAATCCTCCCTCATGCATGCATCCTGCATCACTACCAACTGCAGGAAACTCTCTTGGATGTCAAACAGGAGATATTTAAAATGAGCACATACCATATATGCTCATTCCTTGCACAGGTTAATCTATAGTGTTTTGGAGACACTTTGCTTTGGTCCGGCTAAAACGGCACCCAATTCAACCACAGTACTGGCCCACTTTCAAAGGGTGCTGCAAGGTTAGATCAGCACATTTCTGTCCTACATAACTGGGCCAAGTCTGCTTTGTATTCCATTTGGAAATGAGTCAGTGCACACGCTCAAGCACACCACTGGTGGAATGTAACTAAGCACATTCACTCAGGTACAGATGTACTTTACATGAATAGATTAAGATTTTTGCAAATGAAACACATGAAGCGCTTATAAAAAAACATGTTTTGTTATAGCTTAAACTACTCTACCTAACAACAAGGAGAGCTGAAATGATTAGCTGATTAGTTTGTGATAATCTTTCATGTAAAAATACCAAACATTTCATTATTCCAGCTTCTCAAGTGTGCAGATTTGTATTTAATTTAAGTAATTTCAGTATTTTCAAGTTTTGGACTATTGGTCAATTGCTGAACACTATTGAACACATTATCCTGCTAGTACTTAGGTAACATGTAAAATGCAGGAATTATGCTTGTAATGGATTATTTCTACACTGCGGTGTTAATAGATTATACATGTTAATACCTCCTCAAACTTGTAGGCTATCATTGCAAAGGCCTTGAAAATAGCATCTGTTGGCCCAGTGATGGTGACTATCCGTTCAGGGCAGTTCCCCTCTGAGATGTTGATACGGGCACCACTCTATAGAGCAGAAAAAGCACAAAACCATACATGATTAAGAACCAAAAACAGTTTCTAGGGTTGTTAAGAATGATAGAATATTTGCAGAAAAGTTAAACTTACGTCTTCACGCATTTTCTTCACAGTTTCTCCTTTCTGGAAGCAAAGACAAGGAACAATATTGAGATGCTTGGTGTATTTCCTACAGGCATTATGATGCTTTACATGCTCTGCTTGTTGTGTTAGTGATAAATACCTTTCCTATGATGCTTCCAACCTCCTGCAGAAACACAAAAACATTGTTAGCTGATTTTGAGGATCCCTGTGGCACAAATACACCTATTTTCTTTTTTTGACAGATAATTAAAGCAGGTTATAGAATAAGACATTGAATTCATGGCCGAGAACTATTTCTGTTACCTTGCCGTGCATCAGCAGCCTGATGGTGAGGGTCACATTCAGTCCACCTTCTGATTGGACCTTGATGGGCTCCATGTCGGGATTGGATGTGAAGGAATAAGGGGCGTGGTCACGAGAGAGAGGAGTTCAAGGGCCAACGCGAGTGTGATGGTGGAGTCAGCCAACCGGTCACCTGCCAGATACAAATTAATAAATCAACAGATAAAGACACAGCTGATGAGGTTTGGCTGAGCAGAGAGTGAACAGGGACTGATGGGTGGAATTGGTTTTAATGGTCTTCTGGTCTCCTGGTTGTAGATTTGGACTGAGAACAAGACATTTTAGTAGAATTTATGTGTAATGAAATGAAAATACGGTGTAGTACTTTATTTGGATAGTTAAGCTACCAGGTGACAAACGTCAGGATGCAAATACAATTTGAATTCACTTTAAGCTGATTAGACTCTTCAGTCACAAGTCACTCAATAACAAGTTACTGGAGAAAAGTGTGAAATCAAGGAATTCTTGTTTTAGAAATGGAAGAAAAAAGGATTAATATAAAGGGAGATTACCAATTGGGGAACTGTACTGTACTGGGACATCCATGGCCCATGAACGCTCCTGGTTTAATGTGTAATCTGTGCTCAGTTAATTGAAAAAAACACAGTATAAACCTACAGAAAAAAACAGATGAAGTCTCTTATATCCAATGAAAAAGAAAAGTTTCAGACTTCCCTACACTGTTTGTGATGCTGAACCAAAGCCTGTTTGTTCCTACTGAAGACTTAAATCTTTACAAACAGATTATAAGTGTCCTCTCATCCATTAATAAAAAGGCTCAGTGATTTCGTTAAACAGCTGGGCACTGTGGTTTTTAGCAAATGTTATTTAAACAGGAGTAAAACCTGGATTTGTTGGGGAATTAATCCACATTTGGTGCTGTGGTGAGAAGCAGGATGGTGTGTGTGTAGGAGCTCAATGGTACAGAGGAGTCATCTGTTGTTGTTAGTACATAAATTCAGTGTTTTTTGTGTAAAATATCACTAAACATGTCCTTTATTGGGACCTGGGAAATGTTTTAGTAAAGAACAGTGCTGTACACACTGCATAGAATTAGGGATAAAAAGGGGTTAAAAGGGGCACAGTATTTCATTTTTGCCCCAGGGGAAAAAGACAATATGGTAATGACTGTAATAATGATTATATGCAGTTCTTGCAAAGATGTAGTGAACTATGAATGCAGCACACACTCACATCCATTTGTGATAAAAGCCATATAAATGTAGGTCAGCATATGTCTCCTCAGTCACGAGATGAGCCATCGAATGTCAAGCGCCATATTTATTTTTATCAAGCCCCTCTCAGCTGGAACCCCTCTAAACTCTGCCTGACAAGTGATGTAATGGGTTGAGCAAGACCTCAGAGTGAACACAAGAGGGCGCTCCAGTCTGTCGTCTGACTCCCTGACAGTGGATCTGAATATTAACATTTGGTAGAGTGAAGGCTGGGCTGGAGGATTTTTACGTGGGTCTAGATTATGAGAAAAATCACAAAATATGAACGATTGTGACTCAATTTAAATAAATCATCCTCTTATATTAAAAGAGAAACACATCTGTAGTGTGAAACTGCGGTCACTCCATTTTTTAAGTTGAAATAATAAACCAATAATGATCATAAATGATGAGCCCCTCAAATTATGAAAGATTAATGTATATTAAAATAATGCTAATGTTAAATATTTCTTATTTTTGTTCTGTAACATGTAAATAGAGATGCAGGGAGTCATAAAAAGACAAGAACAGTAAAACATACTGATGATTTGTCTTATATTTCACTCACATATTTGGCTCAAAAAGCAGATTAATCCTTCATATCTAGTTCCAAGCTACGCATTTCTATGTTTTACATTTGATGAAATGATAAAACATGTGGAGGGAAACATATAAATCACTAAATATCAGTTGAATAATGTTTTTTTTTCCTCTTTATTTGTCTGTGTTGCAGCCTGCTGAAAGACAATATGTGGACAGAAAAGCTCCTGAAGCAGTTGACCTTGACTGAAGAGACAGGTAATATCACTGTCAATCAGAGTCACTGTTGCTATTTGCAACATGTTAGTCCTCAGTGTTATTGTTAATTTGCAGTCGTGGCCTTGGCCATTTTTTTTTTCTGACAGAAAAGAATAAGATTTTTAAAATCCATGAGATGATTGAAATGAATGCAGCTCTTGAGGAGTCATTACGCACCACATTGTAACACGACCAGCTGTGTGTATTTAATCAGAAATGATTAACTGAGTTTACGGTCCAGTTGTGTTTTGATTAAAACTCACACAAGGACAAACTTGAGGGGGTTGATTCAATCCACATTATCAGTTTGCTTCACCTTGCTGTCACCATGTTGAGGCGTTTGAATCATCGTTACCAACACAATGGGAGCCTGACTTCACAGCTCCATTCCCCTGAATGTTGCTCAAAACACACATAATCTTTCATAGACTGGGGGCCCAGTGCTGTGGTGGTCTGTGGGGGGACTGTGAGACGGGTGATGATAGTGTAATGATCTGAACTGGGCAAGTACAACTGATAAAAGCACTGCTGCCACATAATATGACAAAAAAACATATTTTGTAATATATAGAATAAGATGCCAAGCGTATCCAGCCATGCAAAGACATTCACTACTAAAGGAGAAAATATGATACAAGTACAAGAATGTTTTCTTTTCCTGACACATTCATTTCTACAAAGAAGTTTTTTTCTCTTGTCACTGAATATAGTCCTAGCTGTTGCATTTTTGCAGAGAAACAATGAATCTGAGGAGACACAAATAGAAAATCCGGTGATATTCACTTTACTATGATGTGAAATGGAGAAATGCTGCAAATTCTCGCTTTGAAAAAGCTTCAGCTAGAGGATGAGTTGTGGTTTTGTTCTATAAATGACTGAAAGAATTAATTGTTTTTCTTCATGTGTGTCCACCAAGAACCTCACAATCGTCTTATTGTCAACACTTGTGCATCGAGCTGAAAGGTTTTCGAGTCTGCAACTAATGATGGTTTTCATTACCAATTAATCAGGCAGTTATTTTATTGAGTGACTGATAAATTGCTTCACCTATAAAATGTAGTCAAAAGCTGTCAGATGTCTACTTTGTCCTAAACAGTCCAAAAACCCAGTGACTTTCAAGTTCATCTGTGTATACACTGAGCATGTTTTATTTATTCATATTAAACATTGACCAAAATAAACCTGGACTCTGGTTGATTAAATATATCAAAACAGTTGCTGATTAATTTCTTGTTGCTCAACCAATTTATTAATCAATTAATCATTTAAGCTCTTGTATATATGTTGAAACATACTCTGAGCTGTTCAAGTGTGCATGGTTTCAAACTGGGCCTGCACATATGTTGAAAATAAATTGTGTCTGGCTCCAGAAATCGTTCCTCCTCTAATCTACGCTGCATGCAGAGGCAGAGCTGAGGGATGTGTTGGTCGGAGGCCAGGGGAGGTTCGAGAGATAAGGGACAGGGATTCTGTTGCCAGCTGTCTCTCCAATCTCCCAGAGGAGGCCAGATTACATAAAAAGCCTTAATCCGGGTTTAAGACCCAAGCCAGCGGTGCAGGTCCTCTCCAGGGGCGGGGGGGCAGAAAAAAACCAGCCAAGATTGACAACAGGATTCAAGCTAACGTTGATGGTAGATGGCACAGTATTCATCCCCTGTCAGGACTACAAACTTGAGGCAAAGAAGTGCTTGAAGAGATGATTCACTCTAAGACTCCTCTTTGAAAGTTGGTAGATAATGTCTTTCACTCCATTTATATTTAGCACATGTTTTTGGATTCCTCCCTCCTCTCTCCACTCCTGCACAATAATGAACTGCCCCTAAAAAATACATCTTCAAAGAGCCTCCTTCCCCATGATTAAGACACTGAAACTGGGATACTCTGCTGTAGATTTAGGTCAACAATAACGAGTCTGTAGGACCTCGGAGATGATCGAGGTCAGCGGTAAGAGCTGCATTTTGAATAGCTGTCCTCCCAGACAGTATTTTGCTCATGCATCCTGTAGCATAATAGAATTAGGTCAAGGCCCTGTGAATCATTTGCCCCAATGGGCTAAAACCTTCCAGCAAAGAGGCAGTTTTTTTTATTTCTTCCTCCTAAAAGCTGAAAACATCTTCATAAAAGCTTAAAAAATAACCAGGTTTCAGAGTAAAGTTCCTGCTCTGTGGCCACTGATCATTTCAAACATATTGCACGTGCATGGAGTCTGTAGATTTCCCCTCCACATCTCTTTGTTAATCAGACAGGAAGTTAGAGAAGGGGGAATGCGAAACGCAGAGAGGGATGGCAGGGAATTTTTCATGACATCTGATGGGGAAAGTGGGTCATGCTCGGTGTTGCAGTGCTGCTAGCCTCCTCCTCTATGGCGGCTATTGAATTAATCACGCTTTACGCTCGGCTGGACAACGCAGTGCACAAAATGGCTCCCCCACCTCCCCCTCGCCTCCCATCTCTCCCTGCGTCTGCTCGGCGATCGCCACAGAAAAGACTCGTGCATTGCTCTTAAAGAACTTCTCCTCTTTTTATGTCTTGGTCCTGCTTTATGTGCTGCTAACAATGAGAGGATGCAGCTCTTATGCAGAGCCACCGGTGTGTAAATGATGGGAAAACACACACAAATGGATAAAAGAAGTACATTTAAGGGCAGATATTTGACATGTGACAGTACATTTTGAAGATGCTTTGCTGGTTATATATTGTAAAAGAACACTGATGCTCTTGGCTATTTCATACCTTATTTCTTAGAGTATATCAGTGTTTCAAGGCATAAAAGATATAAGTAAGTACTGATTACATGATTTTATCTGGCTTCTTGCTCTCTTGACTCTGACAGGAAGAAGGCAGTGGTGGCTACAGATAGAGGCATCTCATTACATCACTCTGCATATTAAACTGGACACCTCTCTCTGAACTCCAGGCTGAGAGCTGCTGCACAGTTAAGTGACCATCAACTCACTTTAACCCCTCTGACACGGTCCACATCACTCCGTCCGGTGTCCTGAGCTCAGAAAGTGATATAAAACGTGAAAAAACTGCAACACCTACCTCGAAATATTAAAGATAAAGAATCATTTCTCTTTCTGAACGTTTTTAAAAAAAGAAAATATGATTTCTGTCCAATAAATTCGGTTTAAGACGTTTTTTATAGAGTCTAGATTCAACCTGAAACCTAACGCGCTCAAAAAACAAATCTAACACCAAAATGTAGGTTAATGAATTCAAAAGCTGTTGCTGTTTTGCATTGCAAGTAGTAAATGACAGATGAAGTCACTGCCACCTCGGCTCTCTGTATGAGTTGTCTATTTTATTCATGAATTCACACTCAGGGGCATTTGCAAATATGTTTACTGCTCAAGGCGGGCATTGAGTTCTGGTATTTTCTCACCAAATTACACAATCAGAATATTTTCTGATTTAAAATGAAGTTTATCCTCATCTGGGTAAATTAATGAATAAAGAATAAGGCTAATTCAGCACTTTCCTGCACATAACCCATCTTACAATAACCTGTGCTGCCATACAGTCATCACTGAGTGACACAGAGATACAGTTACTGTCAATAGAATAACTGGCAAACAGAGAGAGAGAAAGAGAGAGAGAGAGAGAGAGAGAGATGTGAAATCACATAAAGAAAATCATTAAATGGACGGCCGGCAGTGTAATCTAGGCCAAAGCTCCTGTCATCTGTTCATCCTAATCCACACATCTACAGATATGTCATTATGACGTTTTGATATAAAACCCTTCGTCACTGTACACCAGAGAGCTGAGCTCAAGCTGCAGAGGTGGAGGTTTCTGGTAACAAAGGATTTTTGAATAATGGTGTTTTGCAGTTAAAACAAGTGGAAAAAGTAGCATGAAAAATGAGCTTTGTGCCTGCTTGTCTCTCCAGCATACTGAGCTTTAAAATGTGACGTAATTAATGTATTTATTGTTGTGAGAAATTTACAGAGATTTACTGGTTGTCATGCTTTTTGGTCAAAATTGTCCCGCCTATAATTTGTTGTGTGATGTGTGATGTGTACACATGGATGAGTCATAATCAGAGGTAAAAGAGGAAAACCAGGACAGGGATACTTCCTGTCCTAAGCAGACCTGCTCTTAAACATAGTCCTAATGAATCCCAAACTATGTTTATCTGAATTTCAGATGCAATGGAGGGAGGCGTCCTCATCTCAGCTCTTTGACCTTTACAGCTTTTTACTGTTACCCTGTATTTTCTCACTCTGGCTTTTTAAAAAATGATACGTAGAATCTATTCAACCTCCTCTGGGAGCTTAAAGTGGCTTTTATATTATATTTTTCAGTTTTACTTTTGGTTAAGTCTTTGGTAACTGTCACTGTGTCTGTCAGAGTTGATGACCTTTTTTTGCAAATGGCTGCTTTTCAAAGACGCCTGGTGACTTTGAAAGTTGAACAGAACCCATTTTGATGAAATGCAGAGCAAAGCAAGGTCAGTTTCAAGGTGAAGGGGCATTGAAAACTGCACAGCCATGAAACAACCAGCATTTAAAAGAAGGAGAAACATAAAAAATTCATAATTCTGCGTTTCTGCAAACATTTTCTTTTTCAGACTTTGTGAAGGAGCTTTTTAATAGTCCACACTGTTTCTCAGCAAACAAAGGCTCTTTTTGAAACATTCAACCAACGAAAACAATTTCAATACAACTACACCATAAGTGTGGGTAGTTCTGCTTGGGATCGACCACCTAATAGAGCTGAGATGATTCGTCAACACACAGAAAATTACTAAAGCAGCTTCTCCAGTTTGAGGATTTGATGATGTCAGTTTGGGCTCCAGGACACTTTGATTGGAATTATTCATCATTTTCTGACATTTAATTGACCAAATGAATAATGATGAAAATAATAGTTAGTTGCAACTATATCATATTTGATTCATGGTGTCCCGTTTCTCCAGATTGTAGCATTGTACATTCCCATGCCAGTAGTGCAGATTGATTTCTTGCCATTGTTGTTCTTAGTTACATCATTTAATGGTATGCAGCAAAACTGAGCTGCAAATGTGCTCAGCTGCACATCACACAGCTAATCTACTCAACCATAAGACAAGGTTTACTTGTAATTAGCCAATATGTCGTTGTGCTCCAATTAAGGGTGAGCAAAAGGAAAATGAGTGTGCATACAGTGCAGCAGAGGGGGAGCACAGAGGGCGACCTGGTTGATCCATATGTTTTTACAGGATCCGCTCAAAGCAGCTCAGTTCTGCATGGACGAGCGTCTCACTCAGGAACATTTGGCACTTTTAACTCACATTTGCAAAAAAAAAAAAGAAAAAACCTCTCAGAGACAAAGTTTGTGACAGGGACAGCAACAGGAATCAGACAGACTCTGAGGAACAGGGGGGAAAGGATGATAAATAATTGGTGGTGATGGCTGCTCCTGTCAGAAATAGTAGCTGCAGGCAGATCAAGTAGAAGAAATGGAGAGGAGTTACACTGACTCCTGAGGTTTTTGCCCTCAGTTTACTGGTATATGAGCAGCCCTTGTCTCGTCTGGCACAGGCTTTTGTTGTACGTGGTGCGGCGGAGCGGGGGGGCGTCCACCCACTCGGCCTTCCTATACGCCGCTATGACAGTGCTCTCAAGAGCTGTCAGCCCACATCAGCAGCCCAGCATCCTGATAGCTCAGCCTAAATCACAATCAAAGCTGTGGCCACCACATCCTCACCACAACCAGTCAAATCAGAGAAAGCAACGAGCAAAGAAGACACGAGGACCAACTATCAAGTAGCTTTAAAAGTGGCTCACAGAGTGCTGCGTGTTCGCTTCAAATAGTCCCAGTGTGGGGGGGTGGGGGTTCCAGTGAGCACAGTGTAACAGGCTTTACAGTGCAGGCACACCATGTTGTGCTGTGAATGCAGTGCTAAGAGCTGAGCGTTAAGTCGGCCATTTTAGATTTGCCACAATTTGTAATGTGAGATCACTGCTTGTCACAAAGTCATGGCTTCCATACGTGGAGCTTTCACTGAGCACTCATGCAGAACGGGTCGAGAGTGCACCCCCTTTTCATTGGTTTCCCTCTTCTAGCTGATAGTTATTGTCATGTCTTTCACACCCTTTTCAGTCATTGCTCTGTTTTAGGATCATCACCGACAGTAGGATCATGAATTTGTAAGCGTACAAGACTTTCACTGTTGAGCTCACAAGCTGTTTTACCCAAACAAAGGAGTTACTCATCGGCGTGTTTCAAGTCAAATACAGCGTTTAGCTTTTAAGCTAATGACCAGTGACATTTTTGGTCTATGACCGGCCGAGAATAAGGCCATCAGCAGTGCTAATATCAGTGTGACGATAATTGGAATAATGATCTCGGGGAGGAACTGATGTATCAATTCCACTGACGATCACGTTGCGTTATCATTCCTGCAGTGAAAAAGGTCAGTCCAGCTTCATAGTTAGCAGCAGTTCTTCCAGTTATCATTCATTTCTTTCATGTTCTGCATTCGGTGCTAATTCTTCAACAATAAAATCGCTCACGCTTGAATCTAACCCAAGACAATGAACACCCAAACAATGATAATCAAGAGCCCGCCGAAAGCAAAGTCGACTGACCATAAAATTGACTAATCTCTGGGGAAAACCAAAATATTCCCAGACTGCATGCCGTCACCTTATTGAGGCGCGCTGAGGGTAACTTCTGAAAATGTTAACTTGATCTTCTTCAAATAAGTGAATTAGATAACGAGTCAATAAGTGGTACTGTGTCACAGCTCATTATCAGGATAATGATTATTCCTGACTGTGGATAAGTTATCAAGTTAATTAATTATTGATATCGTTACCCAACTCAGCATTGACCTGGATTTCATGCAAGTTTTGATGCTTTTGGAAGTCTAGGAACCACGTACAGGACTCAATTATCCTTTTTACTCTAAAAATGTAGAAATTAAATCATGCATTTCCATACTAGCATCCTAGGAAAAAATGCTAAAACACACCTAGCCCTAGGCTTTACCGAATGATTCTCCATGAGAGCCATCGAAAGAGAGTTTACCTTTATGTAGCGCAGGACACAGTAGACGATGACCACTTTCAGCGTTGCAAGATTAAAAATCGCAAAGGGAAAATGTTTTTTTCCCCTCTTCCTTTTGCTCTGCCCAGGACAACTGTGCCACCCTATTGGTCCAAACCACCAGGTCACATGAGCGACCAGAGGCACACGTGACACCTCTCGAAATTATATGATGAAAGGAAACCGACTGGCATCCTCAATGAGCGCAGTTTTAGTTGCTGTGGTGCGATATTCTGTTTGCCATACTGTTTGGTGTCAAGTGTAAATAGGCCGTATGATGAGGGTGTAATCTGGGTGACCATCACCCACTGCCCCGTCAGTCGCCCCCACTTCCCTATGCTGCAACAAAAGGGGGGCATGCCCAGTGAGGCACGCGGGCATCGTGGGGGCACGTCTGGGGATGAGGTGGCCTGAATCAGAACTGTAGCCTCCGGGGCGCTCGTGTGTCTCAGGGGAGGGTCGAGCACCCCCAAAATCCACCGAGCTATTGTTCTTGTCATTGTTAATAACAATTGACACAAGAATAACCCAGCTACATGTTCACACGATGCTTTTCTTAGATTAAAAACACACTGAAGTGCAGCCATGAGGGACTCACTCAGGACAGTTGAGGAACTTTTTGGGCTTGATGCATCTCAAAGGAGTAGAGGTCAAACCAAACACACACATGCACGTATACATGCACACAACCCCAGCAGTGCACAAACACACTACCATGACATGCATATCCTCTCTAGCCTGCTTTTTAATCTGCTTCTCTGTGTGGATGTGTGTGTGTGTGTGTGTGTGTGTCTATCTATCTGTGAGTGTGTATGTGCAGAATTAGAATTACAGAGCTTTGGAGGCATCCCATCCAGATTTTCCAATCCAGCACAAATCCAGCCCTCATGTCAGATGGACAGTTGTGCAGGGCTTAATCTGACATTATTAGGGTTGGACGGCAGCAGCGGCAGAACGTTTAAGGGAGCTGCCAGGGAAAAGCAAACAGTGGGGTTATACTGTCTGGATTAGGGGCAATGCAAACAATGAAGAACATGTTTCACTTCACTGTCAATTGTTTTCATCTTGCACAAAAAATAAAACCAAAAAATAAAGGCTTTGTAATGAGGCTCCCCATATAAGCTTTTAATGTTTGTACCAATGCAACACAAGATGGTAACCACGCCTTTACCTACCAACCCGACTGTAAAATGGCCCATGGGATAAACTACAAATAGAGCATTAAATTTGCTCCACATTGAATCATAAGAGGCAAAGGAAGAGTGTGTGGGGGTAAAACGAAGAGGAAATCTGCTTTGTATTCGAATGACACTGTTGGCATGCTTTCAAAACCCAAAACCAAGAGCGGTGGTAGCCCTGGATAAAAACTAGTTTACATAACAGTCTTGTATAATTGACTAAAGTCTAATCTTCATTTGTACTAAATGTGTTCTGTCCTCAGTCCTTTGAGAAATGACATAATCTGTCAAAAGTTATTTGATGGAGCTTAGAAGACTATAATAAGCCATCTAAATGAAAAACTGAATCACAGATAAATCTCTACATAATAAATTGACAGTATTTGTGAGATGAAGATCTCTATATGAATCTTATTGGATGGAAACAGTCAAGCATTGTTTCCGAGGCCTGTTTAATGATGCCCCTCTTTAGGTCAAAGGTCAAACTACTTACCGGTTAAGTTGTAGGAAAGCTCCTGATCAGGAGAGAGGAGGTGCAGCCTGGGAGTTTAGGACCAAGATGGCAGATTATGGGCACACTGGGGGCTGGGGCCGTTCCCATGGCCCTATAAGTTGACCAACCCCCCGCCCATGGCCTCCAGCAAGGTGATGGACCCGGGCTGGTCCAGCAAGCACATACACCACCTCCCCACCCATTATTACAACCATGCACTGAACAGAGCTTGTCCTCATAGCCACCCATGTCTCTTATCAGGGCACCAGGGTCCTAATGGAGGCAGAAGGGCGTGAAGGAGAGAGTGAGGGAGATCACAGTGACGGTCAATCTCACTGACTGTCGACAAGCACAGGAGAGAAAAGGGGGCTGAGTCCTCCCCTCGAAGTGGCAAAATTTAACTTTTGAATGTTAAAAACTAAATCAGGACCCATAGAGAGGAGCCTTGGCTGTGAGGGGGTTAAAGGGCCAAGCATCAACCACAATGTCCCTGGTTTGCTTCCAGTTGCTTGTCATCCCTCATTTCTCTCTATTTTCATTTTCTGTCATCTGTCAAATTAAGTCATGGAAAAAAATAAATAAAAGCCCAAATTTAATATGACAAAACTGTAAATGTGTATGAAGACACCTCGCGGTTATGGAACTTCATAACATTTTTAGAAGTTTATTTATTGATCATAAATTGTAGAATCTAGAAACAATCTTTTGCAAACTCAAAGAATACCAGAAGATTTTACAAGTGGGTCATTTCATAGGAAAAAACTGTGTTTTATTTGTGGAACAGTAAAGTGAATTTGGTGTGAGGCAAAAGAGGAGAGTGGTCATATTGGCTTTGAGCTATTTCTGCCACACTTTCCTTTGCAATCAATGTTGGTTTTCCATGAGTAACCAACAGCGTCTGACGACTGACTGTCAGATAACTGGACCATGGCCAGCCGGCTTAGTGGGTATCAGTCCAAAAAGCAATTTACGACAACAGTTAAGTCCTGGTTAAGAGGAACCTATTATTGTGTTAGGTGTTATTAAATTCTTGCTTCTGAACAGAACCTTAAACATTGGTTATGGTTGCAGCAAAAATTCGGTCAGTCATGATCGAGAGCTGATGTAATTTGGTGTCATTTACTTTTGATTAAGGCTCTGATCAATCCATTTCCATTGTGTTTATTGTGTGTTCTGTCAGTATTTAATCCACCTCTTGGCCTCCATAGCAAAACTGAAAGTGCGATGACTATCTTTTTTTTACCCGATGAGATTTCAGTTGGAATTTTGTCCTTGTTCACATTGTGAAAGTTGTTAAATTAATCATTTGATAATGTGGCTGTTGTGAACCCTTTTGAGACTGTAAGTGTGATTAAGAGCTGTTTAAATGCACTTGACTTAGACCACAGGTTGCCAAGAACCGCAATACATTAAGCAGTGAAGCATTTTCCCCTCTCTGCTGTATAACGGTCTGTTTTTTGTGTTAAAAGCAGCTACTGTTCCTATTTCAAATTGACATTCAGCCTGAAAAATACATGACCCAACATGATTTTAAAAAAGCAAGTGGAGTTTATTACATTTCATTCTTTCACAACAGCAGTAAATCCTATTTATACTTTGCTCTCGGTGCCATTCATTCTGAGAGTGAAGAGTATTAACACGTTTTCAGTAACACAGTGTGGTTTTCTATAGTGAGGTGGTTAGTCTTGTTTATTGTCCTTTACCGCAGCAACTCCTCTGAACTACACTTTGGGCACAAACTTGCTTCTGCTCATCACTCAACATTCACCAGATAAGTGATGACACAAATGATTAGAAAGAACAGACAAACAGAACAGGTAACGTATGAGATAAGACGGCGTAAAAGTTTGCCTTTTAATGAAAATGTCAGAAAATTTAATCTTTTATCTTGAGTGAATGTGTTCCTGCGGCCCGGCTCCTTAAATCCAAAAAATGATGGTATTTATTTGGCAGCTGCAACTCTACATTGGCCCTCTCATTTTGATTTGCTTTTAGCAAGTCAGAACAAACGCAACAGAAACCACAAAGCAAATGGTCTCAGAGAAACCTTAAGCAGTTCAACACATTACAGCTGCAAGGGAAATTTTCTTAACATAACTAAAGGCCAGATTACACAAGGAGAGGAGCTAGTTCATACAAGGTTATTATAATTCATCGTTTGCAGAACATAAATCATCATAATGGCAGTAGAGGAAAAGTCAGTGGATAACCAAAGTCAGTACAGACTCTCATAGGGCTCTCTCGAATAGTTGTCAAGATATTTCATTCTGCATTAAGGTGGCTAATTGTCTGACAAAAAAACCTACTTTACCATCGATGGAGCTGCCACAAGCATAAATACCTAAACTCTAAATACCTAAATCTAAATCACTGAAAAACTTTACTTTAAAGTGCACGATCTTTGCTTTCTTAAACTGTGAAGATGTGAAATTACAAAGATTTTTCCAAACATTAAAATGAAAAAAACCACATGGCTCTGCACAAAAGAGGATTCGGATATTCTCAGTATTGTGCAGGGTGAAGGGGAAATCGGTGTAGAAGCAGAATGTAAAAGGTAATAGGTGCACAAACAAGAAGCTGTACTTAAAGATAAATAACCATAATCCAAAAAGAAACATGGAGGCCCTTTTGAACCCTTTTCCTTTTCAAAATGTCTAACCATCTTTTTTATGTTGAGACTTTATCCCCGATAGCCATAACTGGAGCACTCTTGTGTCTTGGAAACAATAAACCTCCTGTAAGTGTTCAGCATGCTCTAAAAAGCCCACGTCCATAACTCTAAAGCTGCTCCACACAAAGCAACCCCGTGCTCCTAATGGAAAATATTGCCTGACCCTCTCCAGTGATGTGGTCAATGCAGCCAGTAATGGGTACACACTGCCTCCTGGCAAAAACCGATGATGAATAAACTTGTGTTTGGTGAGGAACTTTAACTGTGTCTGACTCCCCTGGGCTCAAACACTGTGTTCTTGTTTGTTGGTGTAACAAAAAAACAAGATACTGTACCATGTAGATGCAAGATACAATATGCAAGTTTAGTTTGCAGTTTAGTTTAGTTTGTCACACGCAGGGGACAACATACATTACACATTGATGAGGAGACAACACTTAGTCATAGAGGGATGCTGTTTTTTTCCAGATGAATCCAACAAGCTGTCTTCTGAAGGGGGGTAAATGAAATATTAACCTTGATTTCCTGGGGAGATTTCAAAAAAGAACAAAACAAGTCCAATAAAAGTTGTGAAAGAACATTTTTAAAAGCTGAGATATTACTTCAAACTTTCAATAAAGTCCTGTCTCTGATAGCAGATAATTTTATTTAAATGACTATCCTCTTTAGACAAAGCAAAGGCCCCATGAAAAAAATGCAGGAACAGCCCGACTCAAAAACATTTGTGCAGTCTACAGTTGGCTCTAACAAGAAAAGATAATCCGTATGCTTTATTTTCAACATTCATGTTTCAGACTGTTCATGTTTCCTTTTCTGCAAATCAAGATGATTCTTCCTCTTTCAAGGAGAACAGTCACTCTTTATTTGCAGCCCAGTTTGTAATTTATGTAATCTATGCTGCAGCTTTGATTACCCCATAGTTTTTATTGATTCATATTGTTGCAGAGTGTATAGTGCCTATGCAAACACAAAGGTGTTGCATCTGAGGATTACCTTGGTGGTAACACAGGACAACACTGGTGTTGAGTCATAACATAACGCTGTATGACGGAAATCTATTTTAATCAACACAACGTGGGCTCCCCTCGAACAATCCCGATAGGATTTAGACTCAGAGCATCCGATGAGATCTGACATGTTAAGATGCGGCACAGATACAGCGGTGAAATCAGATGAGGATGATGAGCAGGGCAACCATGTGCTGAACTGTGGTGATATGAGCCCGGGGATTATAGGTACGGTAACTGCAGGGCAGGCAGTGCACATCTGGGGGTGGAGATGATTCACAACACAGGGGACTAAATGGACAGACAGATGGGCATATAGATGAATTAAGGAGAAGATACCTGGATGGATGAGGGGGCAGATGAAGAAATGGATGACTGGTGCATTGCAGAGGCAGAGCAAAGCGTTTCCTTTGCCGTCCAAAGAGCGCAGTGATAGAAATCGGACCTGACCATGCCAGAGGCTGGAGATGAGACACACTCGCGCGCACATAGAGGAACATCACTGAACCTCAGAAGGACAGTTTTTGACGCTAGCAAAGTTAGAGGGCCCGTAACACACAAACACTCGGCGACGACCTCAGGGGCCTCAAGTAGCAGCAGAGTCGACTGAAAGAGCCAGAGTGGATTCAGACTGTAAAATCAGACAAACTTGGGGAAGAAGGTTTGGGTGACTGGTTATTAGGAACTTGAATTATAATAAATGATAATTTGATTGTTGATAAGCAATTAATTAACTAGTTATACTAACAGCTAGGATTAATTATTCAATTATTTAAAGCTACTGAGTTTCCCAATGACCATAAATAGGAACACTAAAAATACAAATGCTGTCCAAACAAGAAATACATGACCTCTGACATGAGAAGCTATTCTTTGCATCCCAATCTCATTATTTATTTATTTTTATATATCCATTATTTATATCATTATTATTGGAATAGACTTAATGGTTCTGATGGGAGGTTTTTTTTCCTTTAAAAAAAAGATCTAATATCAGTGTTTATTCAGTATTTTTGTTTTTTAGCTGCTTTTCACACCATTTCCCACAAGCCCCCATTTTCAAGCTAAATAACAGGCAGACAGAAGAGGAGAGTCGATGGGAGGTGTGTAAAAACAACAGGACAGAGAGGACTGAAGTCTTTAGACGGCAGATTACAACGAAAACACTGAAAAAAATGATTTTAGATGAGAGCAGAGTTCTATAGATATGAATCACAAAGGTTTCAGTTTCTTGTGGCTGCTGCTGTAATGGAGCCGGTTTGTCTTAGTGTATATAAAAGTGAACCCCAGGGACAAACTTCATTCTGTCAAAAAGACTAATGAAAGAAATGAGAATTGACAAGCAAAAGACGGTGCAACAATAATTGCCCTAGTTTTGACTCACATCCAACTGAAGTATGAAAGATGAGAGCAGAAGAGAAGAGATGATAATGCAATAAAACTGTAATAAAAGCCTCGCGAATAAAAAGCTGGCATCAGCGAGAATGATCCCAGGTTTTGAGCTAATCAACAGCTTCAAATTAAAACTGTCAAGAAAAATGTGGACACATCAGCTTTTCAAAGAAGAACGTGGAGGTTTCCAACACGAAGCAATCATTGTTTTGGCTGCAGTCCCTGGTGGGAAAATCCAGCTTTTTCAACATGACTGATTAAGTGCAGTTGCATCTTGTCTCCGTCCTTGTTGCTAAGGACTTGTAGCTGTTGCTAGAGCTCACCTGTCAATCAAACAGTGTGAGTATGACTGTAAGTGGTTTTACATTTGGATATGATCACACAGAACGCATATATACAGTGACGCCTCTCTCTCTTTTTCATGCTCTGTCTCTCATCCACACACACACACACACACACACACACACACACACTAGCTGCCTCCTAGCTGAAGCTGCCAGTGTGGCAGAACCAGTTGCTTTGACAAAGGACACAAGTTCCCCTGGGTGTCAGTAGGACTGAAGCCTTGATGCCCTGAATATACTGGAAGTGTCACTGTTTGCATGAGGGTGTGTTTGAGTGTCTGTGTACTGTATGCAAAGGGCCTGTGCAGTCTTGTTCTATATTTGTGAGGACCCAATGTGCTCAAACAGCATGAGGAGGTGCAGGAAGTACCCTACAAATGAAGACATGTTGGTTTAATGTTAGATCTTGGGTTGTGCAGAATATCATATGAATCTCCTGTTGATGGTCAGATGGGAGTGTCGCAGCACGCTCAGGCAGATTTAAGGATTTTTAATCAAAATCTATACGACCAAAACAGTCTGAGAAAATCCAGGACAGAGGTATTAAACACAGATTTGTGCCAGTTTGGGAATATTCGGGTATAGTGTGTGTGGTGATAGACAACATGTACAGTGCAGTTTAGTGCCGGGCAAGATGGAGATAATGTCATGTCACTGGAGTGAAGTCGTTTAGTTTACTCAAGCTGAATGAAGCTGGAGTGAAGTGGCGCTAAAACTGCAGTGGAAACTCAAGTTCTTTGCTTTTCCTGTTTTACCCTTGTGTTGTATTGTCAGGTGCTTCTCAGGGGTCTCCACAGATACAGTGTATGTTTCTCTATCGTGATACATTAATCACAATGAAATTCATTCACCAGCAGCGTACTGGAAAGAGGTCTCCAGATTTTAACATAACAACTTTTTGTAGTTGTTTTGTGTCTCTCTTTGGTTATTTAGCATCTCTTTGTAGTCATGTTGTGTCTTCCACAATAAATCTGAACAGTAACTTCAAACAGTGGCTCTGGCCCAGCTAGAGCCCCCTAATATCTTGGGCCCTTGGGCCTGTGTCTTGTTGGCCTGTTCAGTAATCCATTCATGAATGTAGTGCTATGGAGCAATGCTTTTCGTGGTGTGTCCCTGTTTTGTTAGTGCACAAGGACATACATGCATGTGTGCAAGTGTCTAAAATCACAGACAACACAGAGGAAACAGTTGAGAAGAAGCTGAGAGAAAACTGAACCAGATGTTTCTGTGAATCAGGATGAGGCTGAACCATTAGCCCTCATGTGTCTATGAAATTATAACGGGCTGGTCCATGCATTAATGAAAAGCTGAACATTGTGACAAAATTTGTTTCTATCTGCCAATGTGAAGCCTCTGATTGTCTGATTTTAGCAGATCACAGAGTCTTTTATGTCTTTTTGTTCAAGCACGGTCTGTCCTGCAGGATGGATGTGGGCATGCAGTGGATTTGCTGCTTACTAAAACTGACATTCCTCATGGCTGCAGCACCATATGTGGAGCTGCTCACTTAGCTCATGCATGGCTGACTCCCATCATTAGCAAAGAATAAAAAATAAATAAATTAGGCCTTGTAATTTCAAGCGTTTCTCTTTCCCCTCAAGTAAAGATCCAGCAGTTTTCATGTGGGCGGGTTCTGATGTGTGCTGGCTGTATAAAAGTGTAAAAATCTGAACAAGTAACCTAATTTAAATAGATAGGAAGGAAAATATGAGACCAACCAAGAAGCAAAATCTTATCAGGACAGTGATTCATTAAAACATAGTGAAATAAACTGTCAAACAGCAGCAGGGAGCGTTTGTGATTTGTAGTTCTGGCCATCATTTTCATTATGTGTTTTAATTTGCATCCACATCTGTGGGGGATTGTGTTAGCATAAACCACTCAGCTGTGAAACATTAGAATGAACCCCTCAGCCCAGTGCTGCTTCAACGGGGACATATTTCATTTCAATACATTTGTTTTTAAAAGTGCTGTTTCAGGTTGGCCCATTAAGTTTGTTAAGTAAACGAGGTTTAGTGGCCAGTATTTAAGGAACAAATGTGGATATTCATAACTCCTGTAATATTAATGAGTCGAGTAGTGCCCCTACGGCTGCAGGTGTACCAGACCTTGGTTGTAATGGTAACAATAATACACATTTTGTCTGTACCCTACCTTTGTCGCCATGGTTACTATAATAACGGTCATGGCTTGGTTAGGTTTAGAAAAAGATTAGGAGGAGGATAGGAGGAGTCTCGTGAATTGTCCTGAAATCTTGCACAGCAATCCCCTCAGTAATGTTATGTCTTCCTCTTTATTTTTTTGTTCATCATGACCCCTTAGATTTATCTTCGGGGCCCTGACCTCCAAGTTGTGAACCACAGAAACAGGATTGTGTTTTTAGTTCTAGTTTTAGTTGTTGCCTTGTTGTTGAAATGGTTTGGGTCTGACTCTTTCTGTCCCCAGCTGCATGCAGTTCACACTCCAGAGGTTGCACAGTCCCTGGATGGTTAGTCAGTCCTTTTGCCTTTTAAATCCAGCTCTTGTGATTTACAGACAAATTTTGCAGACAAATGATGCTGTATATATACACACTGATGGGATCTGCCTCATTTCCCTGCCTGTACTGGATGTGTGTTTTCTGCTGGAGGAAGACATGTTCTGAAGTTGGTTGACTCATAATCTTGATGTCGCCAAAGGACAAATCAGGTTCTGCAGGCAGCTGGCTCCCCCTGGTGGATGGAGTCTGTACACTGAAATGTTTTTTAAAATCACCAGGAGTCATCTTCAGCAACTTGTTTCTGGTATATGTCTTCATTAGGGTGTGGAGGTGTGGTATAACATCACCAAAGTCTGAGACAGGCATTAAAAATCGGTGAAAGAATTCATTATCAGTGCTTCTGTTAATAAATCATTTGTGTTTAGTAACCAATTTCAGCGCAAAAATAATCAAGTTCTCATTAATTTTGAGCCAGACTGAAAATAAAGCCCAGAAAAATTAGTTCAGAGTCAAACATTGAAAGCCAAATGTCAGCTTAAAATTAGTCAGAGAAGTTCCCATCAGGCATTCATCCTACATTGTGTGTTATTCAAAGCAGACGCATCCTTAATCCGCTCACTCTGCAACATGACTTAAGGGCTTTTTTTCTTTATACGCCAGAAACACATTTGCATACTACATTAAATGAGGAAGCAAAACTTGATTTTTGCAGAATAGTCCTCCTGAGAGCAGAGAGAAAGCACCGCTCATTAAGCGTGAAGTAAAGTGGAAATTAAACAACAAAGCAGCTACAGTTGTAATAACATGTAATGTAAAAGAGTTTTCTTGGCAGGGCTGAGATTTTTAACACGGTCTGGAAAATCTTTCTGCTTCTAGCCAGTCGGTAGATGTTAAAGCTCATTACACTGCAGTCTTTAAGACACTTTATTTTCCATAATTGACACTGCTAATTGAATCTCAAGGGAGAAAACAAACCCAGCTAACTCCTGCTACAGGTTTTTAAATGAAGGCCTTACAACTTAAGTATCTGTGGCGCAGTTTGCAGATCAACCTGAGAACTTTAAACTGCTTCTATAGATGCAGCTCTCTGCCTTTTGTGTAGCATAGAAGTCCCTCTATCCAGTCAATGATTCAGCTTTTGCAGGGGGATCCTGAGGCGTGGCCAGACCAGATGGGGTATCTAAACCCTCCAGCATGTTCTTGATCTTCCTTGCATTTTATCTTCTCCCTGTTGCTCAAAATAACCGCCACAGGGAGGCATCCTGGAGGCATCCCGAGCAGATGTCTGAACCATCTCAACTGATTCCTGTCAACAAGGGAAACTGGTTCTATATCTGGATAATTTATTTCATAGATCTATGACCCGATAGATTTTCAAACAAAGCTGTAAAACTTCTCGACTGCTCAGCACAAACTGTCTGTAAACTGTAAATATTTTTTTTCTTATGTTATAAGAACATAGTTCCATCCTACTAGTTGACTGCTTTGAAGGTGAAGACATGTTGCTACCTTTTGATCACAGAAAATCAATACCAAAATTGAGCTTGAATCAATATTTAATATCAAGGATGTAAAAAATAAACCAGAGGCTAAAGGGAAAAGTTTAATGATGGGTGAAACAACTGTCACTGCTGCCCAACAGGTTTTAAACAGGGGCTTTATCAAACAGGTGTTTTATTTAGACACCCTCCAGTATCTGGGACAAATGCCAGTTTACACCATAGGAAAAGGCTTTGCAGAAGGTCGGGAGCCATGTCTATTGTTTATTGAGTAGAATTTACAAGCCAAGGTCAATATGTTCTGTCCCCTGTTTTATAGCTGCATGGTTGCCACAACTGAATTTTCAAGTTAATATTATGAGCAGAAAATAATCTGCTCTTGTTTGCTTTATATTGAAAAATCTATATGAACCTAACACTAGATTTTAATGTTACAACTAAATGACTGCTCCTTTTTCTGCAATTGCAGTTCTTCCTGTAATACTTCAGTGAGATTATATGAGAATATGACAGGGATTTATAGTTGTATAAATAGAGTTTATTACATTTGTCTTGTACTTGATTGTATTTTTATAGATATTTATTTATTTATAGATGAAAGGTCAAGACCCTTTTAAAAGGGCCACATGTGAATAACAGGCTAGATAGAAAAGATAAAAAAAAATACATATGTATTTTTATAAACTTTCATGCAGCACAAATACTTTGTTTTATCTCTTCAGGCCTCTAAAATATTTCAAATTAAATCTTCCCAAGCAGTTTGAATTTTTAGAGTTCAATCTGTAGTAGAAGTAATTCACTAATTTCGTTTGAGACCAGAGTTGTGGATCAGCCAACAGACTGACATAATGAGCAACACTGCTAGCATGGCAAATAACACCCCCCCCCCCCTTCTCTCTCTCTCTCTCTCTCTCTCTCTCTCTCCCTCCTCCCCCCTCCATCTCTCAACCCAGCCAGTCGAGGCAGACGGCATCCCACCATGAGCCTGGTTCTGCTCAAGGTTTCTAAGAGAGTTTTTTCTCCCTGCTGTCGCCGAGTGCTTGCTCATGGTGGGAATGATGAATGTAAAGAGTAAACAGTCTAGACCTGCTCTTTATGAGAAGTACACTCAGATCAAATTAAAATAAATAATAATAATAATAATAATAAATTAATCCCTGTGTTGTTTCATTTAGAGAATTGAAGTTTCAGTTAATATGTACTGTAGTGAGATCATGGTTGCTTTGTCAGAAATCTCTCTCCTTCTCATGGATTTGATTATTTCTAGTTGTAAAGTTGGTTCTTATTCAACTTTAACTCAAATAAGTGCAGTTGTGGATGCTGAGGAGCAGTTTTTAAATGGATTTTGGGGATGTTCTGCTTCCAGATGATAAGCTTTCAAACAGACAATTAAAGAGCTTTAAAGGCAAGAAAACTGTCTACTGGAGGAGGATTTTCCACAATCTGGCAACCTAGCAGTCGCTCTACCAATGGCTTATAACTGATGTATAGGTTTTTGATAATGATTTAATAACCAATAAGATGATCACATAATCAACAGTTGCTTCTTAGGGGTGTTGATCACTGACAACATGCAGGTAAGTCAGTGATGAGCAGCGCACCCTCCCTCCCCAGCCTCTCCCCCCCTCGACTTCATCCTCCTCCTCTTCATCCTCCATCCTCTGTGTAGTGACAGGATTTGTAACGTCAGTGTCGGCTCTGAAGGAAGCAGTGTGCAGACGTCCTGTGTTTATGTGAGTTTATGTGTGTGTGTGTGTGTGTGTGTGAGAGAGAGAGAGAGAGAGAGAGAGAGAGAGAGAGAGGTTGGCTGGAGGAGTTACCAACCAAGCTCCTGCAGACAGAGACATTTTCTGATCCTCCGGGCTTCCCATAATCTGTCAGATTAGACCAGGCTGCCGCCCTCTGGATGAGACAGACCACCTCTGCGCTCCTGCGTCTCAAGCAGATGCAACCTGCTCTTTTTTTCTTGATATTTTTTATCTGTTAAAATCCCCTAAAAACGCCGATTTCTTCCCCCCTCTTCGCATGAATGACAGCCTCTCAGCCTGAGCGCTGTCCGCGGTGCTGAAACACCGTCTCCGGCTGACATCTGACGCAAAGCTGAGCCCGCTGGACAGGTGGCTGAGAGGGGGGGGGACTACCTGTTTGCTTCCCCGGGCTGCGGGATTATGCAGGCACCGCTGCGCGTTTGAAACCCAGGCGAGAGGGGGGGGGGGGGGGGGGGGGGGGGGGGGGACTGAGAAATGTCCGTTCATTTTCAGTCAGCAAAGGCTCATTTGAATTCGCAGCTGCATACCTACTGACCTACTTTGTGCAACTTGGAAATAAAAAGCAGCGCAGGTTCTGAAATCGTCCCTGCGTTACCAGAAGATGAAGATGAAGATGAGGGGTGATGATGAGGAAACAGTGATGATCCTGTGGGGAAACCTCCAGTAAATCGTAGGAGGGTCGGGGGGTGGGGGGTGGGGGGGATAAAAGAACAGCAGGAGGTGTTGAGGAGCCAGAGGTTTACGCAGGAGTGGGCGCGGAGACAGAGAAGGTTATGACCGCGTATCCTCACCTGGACCTCGGGCTGCTGCTGCTGCTTCTGGCCTTCTGGCAAACACCGGGGATGGTCGGAGCAAGTGAGTCTCTGCGGTGCTTTTCCATTTCTAAGTTAGTGTCTTTGCCTTCCTCACGTTTGATATTGATCTAAAAATCTTCCGTCAAAGTTAAGTTCATCAACAGTGTTGCCAGAATGATAAATAGGTGCAAACAACTTGCATAATCTGGATTTTGTACCAGAATATTTGTGTTCCTCACACTGTTTCTGTTTATTAAAGCTTATTAAAATGTGCTTTATTGGCATCAAGTACAGAAACGTCTTTCTTAGTACATAAATCTGTTTGTCTCTGCAGTCATATCTCCCAAAAACAGAAAACATAAGATGACTGGTGAAAAGTGCAATGATCATTTCAGTGCAATGTGAACAGAAATAACACCATCAACAATAAATGGGTGTCCCAGCAGGTGGTTATTCAGGTGTTTCTGAGGTGAGCCATCACTTCAAGGTGCTTCTCTTGTTTTTCCCAAATTTTTGGAGAAATTACTTCCTTAAAAATGTAAAAAGCAAATGTATCCGTATATTTTACATATTTACAGTCAAAGCTGCTCAGTCTTGGACATTTTTTTAATCGTATTCATATTTTTACCGAGAGTTTGGGAAATCTCTTAATATGCAGCATAAATATGAGAAAATGACAATGTTCACACTTTTTTTTGGACAAAATAACAAAAATATCATCTTTATTTTTCCAGTTTTCACTGCAGCTCTGTTTCTGTCTCTGTCTTTTCAGTCAGTTAAAACCCATTACCCTGCTGGTGGTCCACTTAGTACGAAAACTCATGCTGTGACATTTGCCAGACATTTTTCAAACCCTGTGGACTTCATTTGAAATTTTAGTGTAGATCAAAATGTTTGAAAAGCAATAAAAACGTGTTGTTCAGGGAAGAGAACAAGATGATGCAGAATATGAGATGCTGTGAGACGGTGTGGAATCAGATTATTTTAGCAAACTTAAAGCTGGATGTTAAGTGGCTTAAAAAACCCTCAAAATATTAATGAATTGATGCCAAACTGATTTTAAAAGTGTCCCTGTTTTCATCATGTACAACATAGGGCAGGTGTCTCCCCCAAATTGAGCTTATTTGCTCTTATTTGTGACATTAGCACAGCTTTACATGAACATTTTGCTTTGTCTGTTTGATCTGAGGTGAGCGGGGAATTGCATTATTTACACCTTATATCTCAACTGGACAAACAGCTGTTGTAAAACTGTCAAACCCTTAATATAATGTCTATCAGGGGATTGGAATTTCAAAGCAATCCCCTGCTCACTCTCTGGCCTGTTTAATTAGCTGTAGTGGGAACGCATTGGCATGTAAATCATCCGACCCATTGCCCAGATTCCTGCTCTCTACCTTTACACGAGGTTTTACGTAAAGCAGCCTTTGGCAATCCAAAACCAGATCAATGTGCTTCTCCTTGGCTGGATACCAAGAGGCGGCTAATCTGTGTTTACGATGTAATGTATTGATTTGGTCAATGAAGTGTGCTTTTATATAGCCCCACATGACCTTCACCTCTTCTACTCATGACTTAAACATCTGGTCTTTACAGGAGCTCATCAGCGGCGCTGTGTCCTGCTGCTCTTTGTCACTGCCTTTGGTTTCAGTAAAGATTTTCATTCATGAAAACCAGCTGGGGAAAACCTTCAGTATCAGCTTTAATAAAACATAAAATGTGGCTAAAGTAACTGCAGAACAAAAAGACTGATGCACACAGCAGTTCAGGTCATAGTCATATCTGATTTTAAAACTCTGCCTCTTGAATTTGATGCAACAGGTAGCATTATTAAGTGAGGGCATGCCGGCTGATTACAACTTCATGGTCTGATTTGAGCTTTTATAAAGATCCCTATTTATTTCCAGATTTATTACCTTGGGAATTGTCTTTTTCCAGGAAGAACTTGACCTGGGGCACTGTAATGCTTTATCACCTATGATATGATGTTTGCTCTGTGGGCACTGCAAATATCTGTAGTGTTGTGAATGATTTTGCGAGTTGTATTTGATCATGCACTGTGTTGAATCTAAAATATAAAAATACTTTTGCAACTGAGCTTTTGATTGTACTACATCTTCAGCAGGTGGAGTTTGCCCTGTTGTCAGTGAGGTGTGGATGAGAAATATCTACAAGGTCAGGAATGAAAGTTTCAGTTTCAACTTTGAAGAAGAAGGCAACTCAAACAAATCTACAAATCTTTTGAATTTGGGGGATTTTTATGTCTTTACTGGACAGTGAAGATGACAGGAAACGAGGGAGAAGGGCTCCTGGCTTAACACCTTTAAAATTTAACCTCCTCCTCCTTTATATGGACTACAACTACTCTCTGTTCTGCAAATCTGGTGTGTGCCATTGACCATAATTTGGTTTTGAATGTAGACACTCAAGGAGACAGTAGCAGGATCTGGACTCTGGTTGTGTTTTTCTATGTTGCGTCTCACCCTTGGAAAGAGACGAGAAGCTGTTCATTTTCAGCCTCAGGATTTTTGGGAAGGAGCTCAAAGAAGAAAACTGATCATTTGCAGAATGTAGGGGATCATAAAAATGCACCGACTGTGGCCACAGGAGGTCTTAAATGAAAAGAAGCAGGGCATAGTGCTTCTTTATTCATGCAGGGAAGGCTCCCTCTCTGCTCTGCTCGGCCTCACATCACTGCTCTGTGCTCATTGTTGATTGTCCTTATTTATTCTCTTTGTTCACTCAGATTTTCTCTGGCAACCTTAAGTGACTCCTGTGTTTCACCTCTACCTGGGTTCTTTCAGTTTTGCAGCATCACTGCCATTTTGCTGCTCAAACATTCAGCAGAAGTCAGCTTGAGGTGTTCTTCTGGGACATGGCTCAGCGTGTCCGGCCAAGAGCAAATTAAAGTCCTCATCTTATTGCTGACATTTGGGTCCAGTTCCAAGATGATATTGCATAAAGTGTGGTGAAATATATAATATGGTTGGCAACTTTCAGTTGACTTACTGCAAGCTACACAAGAATATGTATAAGGTTAATACTGTATAATCAGACTCATTTCAGGGTTACTGAACAGGCCTAAAAGGCACAGGCCAAGGGGTCTTGGGGCACCATGTTAACAGTTCTGGTTGGAAAGCCAATTAAATGACCACAAGTAGACACAAAGCAACTACAATGTGATTTTGAATTACTAAAAAAGAGGAACACACGACTGCAAAAAGACACAAAACAAACACAAAGAGACACAAAACAAACACAAATAGATGCAAAACTGCAAAGAGACGCAAAAGCACTGCTCAGAAATGCAAATCAACCACAAAGAGATGCAAAATGACCACAAAGAATCATGAAATGACCACAAAGAGGCAAAAGGACTACAAACAGTGCACCATTTTGTGTGTTTTCAGTCTGTGTGTGTCTCATAATCCGTCCATGCTCATATTTTAATCAGCATGCACAGGTTGTTGGTGTATCTGGAGTGCACACTCTTGCATAGACACCCATCCGTCTCAGAGAGGTAGGGAGCCATTAGCCAGATTAGCTGTCTGACTCTATCAGCAAACTGTTACTTTACAGTGATTTACAGTCGCCTGTCCGGCTCCAGTCGTACGTCACTGACTACTGTACTCCAAGAGGAGCGATGTAAACAACAGCTGTCCCGAGGCTTGTTTTTGTTTTCGTGGTGGTGTAGGCACCATCATTGTTGTGTTGCTAAGGGCTCGGAGAAACGTATCCTTGGGTTTGACAATAAAATGTACGTTTGGTGGAAGCTTTGGTCTGTCTCGTGGTACGTTAAATGAATAGGGTATTGTGTGGAAAGATTAAACCACTGTGTGCGTGAGGGTGTGTGTGCATATACATCCATGGCTTTCTGAACTTGTGAGGGGAAAAAAAGAGAGAAATATGAGGAAATCCTCAAAAGCAAACACATCCTGAATGTTCCCCTCTTCTTCAGGGAATTATCATTTTGCCTTTGTGCTAAAAGTGTGATAAAGATTAGTGCCTTGGGTTTTATATTCACCCA
This sequence comes from Trachinotus anak, assembly GCF_046630095.1. Lineage (NCBI taxonomy): Eukaryota > Metazoa > Chordata > Actinopteri > Carangiformes > Carangidae > Trachinotus > Trachinotus anak. The sequence continues at coordinate 1,556,087 of NW_027273877.1, read as the reverse complement.
CCTGTTCCCAGTGCAGCTTCTTTTTCAAGGGAATAAATGTTCACAACTCACTTGAGACAAAATAAAATTAAATACAAATATCTTCTTAAATAACTAATGTTTTGTATTATTTAATTTGGTAATGATATAGTTTCATTGTAGAATTTTTAATGAAATAAAACATGCATGACAACACTAAAAGCATGTTTGTTTGAAGATCAGAAAAAGGTGCCTTATTCTTTAGTTGTTGGGACTGTACAGAGATGCAGCAGTCTTTGTTGTTTACGCTCTTTTTGACTGTTTCTGAAGGAACTCAGACAATGGTTGATTTGACCTTTCACGGTTCTAATCTTTAAAGGCCTGTAAAGCAAATTTTCCAGAAATGGCTTCCCAGTCTGGTGCACAGTAGAACCAATCCTGTCTCCAATCCAAAAATGATATTTATGCACCAGATTTACAAAGCATTGGTTGAAATTCTGTTTTTCCTGCCTATAGATGATGCAGTTTTAGACATCACTGAAAGCTGCAGCTGTGGGTTCTGGGGAAATATTTGCTGTTTGATGGAGAAATGCACGAGTCCCTGTTGCTTTTTGATGGAAAAATCAAAATCAATCTTCTGAGATCACCTCCTCTTCTAACACTCTAACATGCCTAAGTTGCACTTACTAAACATTTTCTGGTGCACTTCTTTCCCTGATCTCCTTGCACTTCGCCTTATTGTACAGATTTAGTACTTAATTCAATGTCTCCTACTGTACTGAAGCTTTAGTGTTGTCCTGAACAGATAATTAGATAAGAGACCTTTCCTGTTGCTTGGCAATTGAAAAATATTGCTGCAAAAGGAACAACAGATATATTTTTAGAAATATGAAATCAAATCTAAGAAAAAAATCATGCATTCATATTAAAAATCATTGATTATTAGTGTAAAATAAATCCTTAATCAGCATCATGGGATATGAGTTATAGAGTGACCCAGCTCTTTTATGGTTATGGTTTGGGGGAAGTTATGTTTATGTCAATGCCTTGTGTGTTTATTGCCTGTGTGTGTAGGAAGTTAATATATATTGAAAACCCCAAAGTTGTCTTATTTCAAAACTATTATAGATGTGAAAAGTGGCTGAATGCATCATAACATGTTTAAAAAATCATAAAGGGGCATAAATAAATAAATTGCACAAACTGGCCTAAAACGTGAAGGACAAACAAGGACACGAGGAAACAGTGTCTATGTGCTGCTACATCCACCTGAACTGCTATATTTCATCATTTAATCAATATCCACATTCAACTCCTCCTCCTACTCCCTGTTTTCCCTCCATCCTCTCTCCATCGCTCGCTTTTTTCACCACTCCCTCCATCATTGATCTTTTTTCCTCCCTCTCAGTCCATCCATCTCACTTTGCCCTTCGTCTGTCTTTTCTCTCAAAACCAAAAGATTGAAAATTCACTCCTCATCTCTTGATATCTGCCTGAGATAATTGCTCTCCCTTTTCGTTCTCTTCGTCTTTTCTCTCCTCCCCCTGACTCATTCATCCCTCGCTCTGTCATATTCCTGTCATCTTTCATCCTCCTCTCTCTGCGCTGTTTTCCCCTCTCATCTCCATCTCTCTTCCTCTGTCTTCCTGACTCTATCTAAGCCTCTCCTCTCATCTCCTTTCCTGGTGTGTATAATGTAATTGCAGAAGTCTATTCACTGTGTGTGCACTCCATTGCAGCCATGGCAGATTAAAGCGGTTGGGATTTAGCAGCCGTAACGTGATGGGAGTTCGGGGGAATCTTGGCTGTCATTGGAAGAGACAAGTGAACATGGTTTTGACTGTGTTTTTCTCAGTGGAGTGTGTTGGTGTAGGTGGAGGATGGGCTTTGTGTGCATGTTTTTATTACATATACATATGTAAAATCCTCCTTAAAAAGTCTTCCTCTGGCATCATGCCCAGATACACTATCTGGCCAAAAGTATGTGGATACAGTAAAGGGAGGGTCTTTTCCTGTTTCAACATGTCAGTGCTCCACTGCACAAAGACAAAGCCAGGTCCATAAAGAAATGGTTTTCCCAGTTTGATGTGGAAGAACTTGACTGGTCTGCACTGATCCCTGACCTCAACCTCAATTCCACGCCTGTATTATGACCTGGCAGTCATTTTCCTAAAGATATTTTTAAATATGTTTGATATCAGTGACTGATGACCTGTGCACCTCCTCATCTGGGATCTGAGGTTTTTTTTGAGCCCTTTCAGCATAAACCACTGCATATAAAAGTGTGTTCTGCAAGTTTGCGGCCATTTTTTGTTTTGCTACAAGAACACGGTCGTACCGCCAGAACTTCCAGTAGTTTTTCAGCATGTTGTCTTTCAGGTTTGGTTTGTGGAAACAATCTTTGTGTGTGGTGTGTCCAGTCTTTGATTTCAGCTAGTCTTCACTTCTGTCTCAAGCGTCAGTGACTTTCTTTTTTTTTTCTTCAAAAAAGCAACTAGCAACTTTTTGGGCAGACTTTGACATCTCTTCCTTTAGAAGAGTCTCTAGAGAGACTGGTTTCAGTAGGTGGAGGAGAGTAGAGGCAAATTGAGTCGACCCATTGGCAGCCAAACAGAAATACAAACTACAGGGAACTTCTAAACCATTTAACTTGAATTATTTATTCAGTAATCAGTAAGATATGGGTGTTATGTTTGAGTGTCTACATACTTTTGACCACATAGAGAGTCTAATAAAATGGGAAAATGCAGCTACAAACATCATGTCCTCTGAATCAAAGAGCACAAGCTTCTTCCTACAGCCACTGTTCAGCACAGACCTTCAGTAATTACACAGGGAAGAATTTATCAGAGAGCACTGGCCAATTTTTACGCCCACAGGATCAGGAAATAGACCAGAATGCATTGCATCCACAGGACAGGTTGAGTTGAGACACAAATGCTGCTTTTTCTCAACTGAAAAAACTCCCACCTTCTCGCTCTTGCTATGCTGCTCCATTCACTCCACCTACACACGCTGGTTTATGATCCTTCCCTGTCAGCTGTCAGAGGGCATTCTGGGAAATGGAGGAAGTGAGGAGCTGAAGCAGACAAACCTGACTGAAGAAACCTGACGTGCTCGCTATCGCAGATTGATGGTGCTGTTGTTTAAAGTTGAAGAAAGTGTGTGGATTTTTCCTGTAAATGCAGTTTTGGCAGGCCGGCCTGGCCGGTGAGTCCTGCAGGGAGCGGGGGAAGCCAGGCTTGCATAATGAGCTGTGTTTAGCTTGTTAGCCTGAGATAGGGCTTGACATTCACGGCCATACTCCACGGAGCCTCACTGGATGGTTTCGCTTTGAAACTGGACTGAATTTATTTTATTTTTCTTCAGTCTGTCACTGAATGTTTGGAGAGTTGGTGTCACTGCTGCCACCTCCACCTGCCTCAGAATGAGCCTTTTCTTCACAGCAAAAGGGGAGGTGATTCTGTCATTTTTGGCATTCATTCATTGTCATTCATGGACGATGAAAAAACACTGCGATGCTGTGCCAGATACATTAAAGTAATGATAATAACTTTAATTTAACTCCCCTTCTGCTACATAGCCAAGATGGCGACTGTTGAGGGTGAGAGGTGTCCCTTGTTTTATGCTCAGTTTTTTGACCATTTTGAGCACACCATCTGGGTACCCTGGTAACAGCACAACTGCAGCCTGACACATCCCTTTATATTGTATGTGTGTGGGAAATAACAAATCAGCAGGTGTTAACCCACCCCTGAAGAACAGTGCTGAGGCTGTGGAGCGAAACCACGTCCCTGTTCCTACAATCTCTGCGTTCACTTGATGAAATTTAAGCAATTTGGTCAGATTACATGTGAAAAGTTCAGAGGAGCAGTATGATTTCATTATTTTATCCCATCTGTGTGTGTGGAGCACCCTAATCTCAAGCCTCTTATTGTTTCTATTCAAATTTCAGTTTGACTTCATGAAAAAACTCAGCATCTTAATGTCCTGTTTTAGCCTTGAGTCTCTAATTGGCTGTGAGGCAGATCCCTTCTCCCCTCTTGTTTTTTTTGACCACACACACACAAACACACACAAAGGGACACACACACTCCTCCAGTGGGCACATATTAATTACTTTCTGCAGCCAGACAAATTGATGAGAAATGAGGAGTGCTATTCTTGTCCTGCACAAAAAAAAAAAAAAAAGAAGTTAGAGTGGATGAAGTGAACTCATCAATAGTTCCTGACTTGCAGTAAAAATCCAGTTATTGATTCCATTAGATGTTGTATCATCAGCAGGAGGCTGAAGGATGCCTCCTCATTTCTTTCCTTCCTTCCTTCGTCTCATTTGGGTTTTTTTTGTTGTCGTCATTCTTTCTGTCATTTTGTCTTTTTGTGTCTGTCTTTTTTTTTATCTTTTGGCTTTTCAGTCTTTTTCTGTGACATTGGCTTTCCTTCGTCCTGTCTTTCTTTGCCTCTTTCTTCCAGATGTTGACCTTGTGTGAAAATCATTATGTTCCCCAGCTCCCCTCTTTAATTTGTCTGTTTTTCACTTCCCTCCTTCCCCTTTTTCCTTCCTCCATTCCCTCATAACACTTGCTGTATATCTCTTTTATTTACCTTTGTTTTCTCTCCCTCTTGTGGATGTCACAGCTTTTACTGATGATTTAATGACATGAAAAATCTCACACTCTCTTAGCAAACACTTAACATTTCTCCATCAGTTTTAACCTGCCTCCAGAGAATCATTAACATGAGCATTCAAGTGTGTAAGTACTGTGTGTGTGTGTGTGTGTGTCTCCTTTTTACATGATAATAGATTTACATTTTAGCCATGTAGCTGACACTGTAATCCACAGCAAATCACAATGACAGAGGAGATGGGGAAGTCATCCTCACCACTGTCTTGCTCAAGGACACTTGGACAGGCAGCTGATGGAAACTCACACTGACAAAGACACACGTGGACATGATGGAGCGTCTGTGTGTGTGTTGTTGTTGTTGGAGTGCAGGACACTGTAAGCACTGTGAGAGTGTGAGACTGTGACTATGTTTTATGCATATTTATTGTATGAAGTGTATGAGTATGAATAACTAATCTATACTAAAACTGTGACTTCCTTGAGTCCAAGAAGTCATCAAGCATCTGAAATCTTCTCATCCAATTCTCGGCAAGAAAGTAAATAAAATGTCAAACTCGCAAATTATTACATTAGATCAAAGGTTCCTGATTCCTTTATCAAACAGTACGACTCTGTTAAAATTAAGTACATGCAAATGTCTGTTTCATTTGTCATATTAAAACGCACGTCTGTCTTCTGTCCTATGCTGTCAGTCCTTCAGCGACCTCCTCAGATTTATCTTGTGACCTATTGGAGGTGTCCCAACCCTGATGTTGGGAACCAGTGCATTAGATGATGAGCAGCGCTTTTTGCAGTTCCAGCAATTTAATCAAAGCGTCTTGGCAGCTGACTGTACAACGACAGATTCAATCAGATATAGATTTACCATGGTTATGTCATTTTATTTATCTAGTGATGAATTGCATTCAAATTCAGCAGCATGTATAGATAAATACAATAAGTGAGGAAATGCAACAGTAACAAAGAGCAGTCTTTAGAGGAGACCAGGGGGCTGATGTGCATTGTTCATGTGAGTGTATTCATCTTTAATGTATTAATTTACCTGAGAGAGATTGAAAACTTGTATAATTTTCCTCAGGAGTTTGTTGATGCAGTGACATCATTAAGGAGCTTTTTCCCTTTATTCTGGTGAAACCAGGAACAATGAAATCATGTTTTGTGAAGATTTATATCCAACTGGTTTTGTTTGCAAACACACTGTGTTGCCAAAGGTCTGATTGAAGCTGTTTTTATTGCTTTGGCTAGGACCCTTAATTTTGGTAAAAGGTCATTTCACTGCTTCAGGAAGTTGATATTTCTGCTAAAGAATAAAGAAATGTTATTTTTCCAGTTTGGTGTGGACGGACTTGGCTCTGGTCTCAGTCCGATCCGACAGCTTCTGGACGACCTGGACTGTGAACTAGGCCTTATCAAGTCCCTGCAGCCCATCAAATTTCATGGATTTGGATGCAATGCAATGGTCACCAGTCATATGTTGGTGTAATGTTTGCATGTCCACATACTTTTGGCCATGTAGTGTATTTACAGGCTCTGCAGCAGAGTTTGATGAAATTACTTTGTGATCGTAAGCACAGAGAGATGAAGTTCCGGTGTCCGTTTACTTTTGGCCACGTTGTGTATTTTGTGGCCATTTAAAAAAAAGTTTTTAAATATGTCTCTTATTTTGAAATGCTGCAGAAGGAAAGGAAGGCTTAGCAAAGCAGACATGTAGACTCCAAAGTATTTTACACTGACCGTCCCTACTCGTGTGTGTGTTTGTGTGTGTGTGTGTGTGTGTGTGTTCACAGCTGTGCCAGCAGCCCCGGTGAATGTATCGGTGACCCAGCTGAGGGCGCACTCGGCCATGGTGACCTGGAACGTCCCTCAGGGAGATACTGTCATTGGATACGCCATCTCACAGCAGGTACAGCACAGTAGCCTTGTACCATCACTGTGTGTGTGTGTGTGTGTGTGTGTGTGTGTGTGTGTGTGTGTGTGTTTACTATGCATGGCAATTGAGCTCAAAGATTGATTTTTCTTAATTAGTTTAATCCTCAAAAAGCTTGAAAAATAATTTCTCAGCCTCCTCATTAAACTCAGTCAGTCTGTCTCACGTCAAATTTACCCTGAACTAACCTTTTTTCCCTCTGAGCTCTCGTTTGGTTGAAGGCCAATTAATTTTGCAGGGATACAAATTGAAAGGATATAAATTATAAATAAATTGCCTAGAAAACTTGGCTCGCTGCCACCATGTTCGGGGCCAGAAAAGCCTTTTTAAAGTTGAATTGTGTTTTTTTTGTGACCCTTTAATCTTCTTCTTCTTTTCTTTTTTTTCTATTGCTGTCATCTGCAGGGTTTTTAAAACGCTGCGTCATTCACAAGGCCGGCAGACAGTCAGCATTTTGCTCTGAGACACTTTGTCTCACGATGGGTCCAACATGTCTCCTTAAAAAAAGTCTGGAAATGCCAGGGGAACCTGCTCATAAACATTTAACTTGAGAAGCTTGTGAATGTCAAGGCTGGCTGCTGCTTGATGTCACTACTTGGAGCAATGATAAAAAAACAAATCTCCTGATTACAATAGTTTCCAGGAAAGGAAGGCATGTGACTTTCTGAGCATCCAATTAGCAAGAAAAAGCAGAGTAATATTGGTAATGGAATTGGTGGAATTTAAATATAATTCTTAGAAAGTCTTTCTCAGAAAGATTTAGTTTTAACCCTTCTGTCTTTGCTCACTGGTTTTCATGCATGTCCAATTGCAACACAGGTCTTTCAGCTCACCCATCATGTAGATATTTTTTTTCTAATCAGCTCCTATCTTTTTCTACAACTCTGCAGAGAGTACCCCCTGGAGTACATGTGCCCCTGGTTGTATCGCCCTAATAGACATTTCATATTAATTCCGTTCATATATCTCCACGTTTTGTTCTCCTGAAACCTCGGCTCTCTCTAATCAGTTTTTACCACCCACGGTTTGGCAAAAGGAGAATCAGACATTAGCTGAGCTCTGAGTGGGAGTTGTCTCCATTAGTGGAAATTATTTGGCCGGGACTCGTCTCGCAGGAGGAACATCCACAGCGGTAGCAATGCCAAGCAACTCTCGTTTTTTCCTTTTAAAGTCGCCTCACGTCTGACTCAGTATCCATCAACCTTGTGGCATCTTCTCAGAAACAGAGGGATGGGGATGTAAAACATCTCCTGCCATAACCTCAGAAAGCACTTATGTAAAAACCTTCTCAAATATTAATAGGGGAGGTGATGGGAGCAGGTAGATGCTTGCAGGAGGTTTTATCTATCTACTGAGCTGTTTTTGTTTCTACTCTTAGTCATCGGAAGTCGCTCTGGATGAGGGGAAAAGGCACAAAAGCAAATGCACTTATATAAAGTTCTGCTGCTTTCTGTCAATCAAGCTCACCTTCAGCCACCTCTGCTTTTAAAAATGAAGCAGCAGTGGAGCTTTAGCTGCGTGTGATTTGGATCCACATATAGGCCGATGCTGCTTAAGGAGATTACTTCATACACAGTGTCTTTCAGTAACAAGCTGAGGCTTCTGTTTGTGAAGGAGAGACAGGACGAGTGAATCTGCTCAGATGAAGAGTTGCTTCACTCATCTGAAGTTGCTCCGAATCCCAGAGCGCCAGCTGCTGAGATTCACACATTATGCAACAGCAGGAAGTAACCCAATTTAAGATTATATATATATATCTGAGACTCTTCATAATCCTTATTCTGATTCATAAATCCCAAACTGTCACAAGCACAAGGTTAATTGATGATTAACACATATGTGTGGGTGGATGTTAATGAAATAAATCCACACGTCCTGCAGATAGAGTCAGTTTTAAATGTTCAAAGTGTGTTTTTGAGGTTTCTTAACTTAAGTTGTTCCTGCTGCACTTCACTGCTGAAAAGCACTGAGCTCCTGGCTTCTGTCGACCTAAAAATAGTCACATAACCACACTTAGTCTTCACCTGTGGACTCCAGGGTCGGTCATCACAGAGGGAACATTTCACTGAGGTTTCCTTGAGCATGAGAACGTTCTGTCCTCGCACAGACACAGACACAGACAGCTGGACCTTAAACAACCACGCTACAGTGAATCTGTCCAACCGAAAAGACAACTGCTCTTTTTTCTTTTTTTTCATGTCACAACATACTGATCTTTTCTTTTACAGAGCCCCCTGCAAAATCTCACATTTAATAAGTAAATCTCTTCCATGTTTGGCCTTTAATTCTTCTTTTTTATTTAATGGGAACATAATTTAATTGTCTCTGTTTGTTTGTCAAAGAAATTGCATCAAACTTATGCCCCTCTCACTTTTTAAAGATATTTTGTGCCTGCTCCACTTTTACAGTTTGAGTTTGATATAATCACTGCAGAACAGTTTCCTCTTCTCGTTTGTTGCTGGAAAACCTTCAAGGAAATGTTGAAGGAGAAGAAGTGCAAAAGATGAGACATTTATTAACACAAATAAAAATGCTGCCTTCAGTTATTACAAAGTGCTTGCAGGAAATGAGCTTAAAGTCTTTTTATTCACTGTGATAGTCACTGTATAAGGACAGTGAAGTCCTTTTGTCTGGCTGAGTTGTATTTTTCCTGCAATTTGTGCTTCAGGTTTTTGTTTTTCTACCAAAATCTTGCAGAATCACTGTTGAGTCACTGGTCCTGATTAACAACCCTTTTAACCCTCAGAAGAAATGTTGTATATTGTTCCCATTAAAACCCTTCTCGCTGACCTGCTGCTTGCAGGGCTGCCAGAGGAGCAGAGGACACGGCTCTGACTGTGCTGAGTCTCTGATTCAGACATCTGGAGGGCCCCGAGCATCCTGCCAGCCTCCTCTTTATTGACTCCTCCTCGGCTTTTAGTGCTTTATGGCCACATTTACTCACTGGGAAACTTGTCTCCTTCCAAACTAAACTTTACTCTAATCCAGTTTGTGAGGCTGAATGGAGTTCCCACCACACTGCTGTTAACGCTTTGACATCTCAGTGCCATGACAACAAAATACATGGCTGTGGATTTTAGAAACTATTCTCTGTATAATTAGAGGAACTCAGAGGTGACTCTGAGCTGTTGTCATCGGGATAAAACTCACAGGTCAAAACCAGTTCATGCATAAACTGAATTTATCCATTGATTCTGTATAAAAAGCTACTTTTTGCACCGGCCAAGTATCTGTGCCTGTACATGATGCTTTTTCCTGTTTCCTCCATACAATGATTGCTGGTGTTACCTTGCCTGCAGACCTAATTTCCTCCAGTGGGACAGTGTTTGAGCTGAATTTATATGAGGTGAAATTGCTTGTCAGAGTAACATCTGTATTGAAAACATGAAATAACGCAACCATGAGGTGTTCCTGAATACAGGAATGGATTTGAGTGCCCCGCCTCTTTCAGGAGGATCTTATTACCCAAGTTGTCAACCAATACAGTGATCAGTTCTGAATTCCTGTCATTTCCATGCTAATTGTGTGCATGAGTGTGCATATTCATGTCTTCATATTGCTTGGTCTAAGTGTGTGTGCTCAGTATAAAAGCGTCCACCAGATGGCACGTTGTCTCCTTCATGCATCTGCACACCTGTCTCGTCTCCAGAGGCAGGACGGCCTGATGCAGCGCTCCATCCGTGAGGTGAACACGTCCAGCCGCTGGTGCGTGTTGTGGGACCTCGACGAGGACACACACTACAGCGTCCAGGTGAGATGCAAACACAAACACGCTGTTGTTTGGACCCTCACATATAAAACCTCTCTGTAACAACCCAGTGATTATTGTCCTTTTGTGATTAGAGAGAATTGTTGTTGTGCAGCTCACCAGGCATGTGGGTGGCAAACTGGACACTTACCAGTTTGTATAGGAATGAAGTTGTAGCGCAGAGGATGCAGTTGTAACATTGGTCCAACTAATATTAAAGCACTTCGACGAGCCTGAACCCACAGCTGCTGCTCTCGTCTTTGAGAGATGATTCATCCAGAAGTTAATCTTCACCTCGCTCTGTGGTACTCAGGAGGACCCCGGGGTCCACGTTAGGCAGACGGCTGTAGAATTGATATTTCAAGTGCATAGATTTCAGATGGAGCTCTTATCTTTGAAGATGATCCTCGTGTCCGTAACACACAGATTGCACATATTTCCTCCCATGAATATTTATGCATTTACATGGACGCTGCTGTACAGATTGTGTTATTATATTTCCAATCTATAACACAGTGCTGTGCAGTTACAGCTCTGACTCGACTGCTACATATCTGCTCATAGATTGGGACAAACACTTGAGCCAAGTTTTCAAACTGCACTGAATGAAAATTATTAAAGTGGCTGCAGATGAGATACAGATGTCTACACTTCATTGGTAATAAATGGCATTTTAGAAATGAACTTATTTTTATGAACCTCCCCTCAGCGTATAGTTAACATACACTGGCAACACTTTCTTTATGGCACATCTCTTTGCTTCAATCAGAAGCCAGAACAAACTACTGCTCCTCTCTGAAGGAGGAGTGTTTAATGTGACTCCATTATCATGACTCTATTAAACTTTATAATCCATTATGGCTTAATAGACCGATACAGATTGTCCTTCAGTTGGAGGACTCGGTTAAATAAGCTCGTCAGCAAGCATATGCCCTGCAGAAGTGTCATTGAGCAAAGCACTGGAGCCTCGCCAGCACCGTCGGGGGGTTGAAATGTGACCTCTGACCTCCCTCTAGAGGGGAGGGAAGTAAAAAAAGAGAATTTCCCTCTGGAGTCTGGTGAAGAGTGAGTGGACAGATTCGAGTTTGCAGTTTCCCAATTAGTAAAGTCTTTTGGACACTTTCAGATTAATTCAAGGACTTATTTTGTAATGAAATTATATAATTAACTTTTGTATTGTGGCCACTTCTGTCGTGGTTAGTAATTTTCCCAGAATGACTTGCAACTACCTCCACAGAAAACCTGCAGCATTCATCCCCCAGGTTCAATGTGTAGGTGGAGATAGCCTCTCTGCAGCAGTGAGAGACCTCTTGTTGATGTCATTGTGGTGGATTTCTCTCGCTGTATGACTGCTGAACTTTATATTCACTGAAACTAACTCCAGAAATATCTCTGTGCTCTGTTTGAATGAGAAACACACCATGAAAAACGTATTTATTCCTTGAAAGTAGCTTCATTTGTAATGGATTTTCACTCGAGCCTTGAGCTCAAATCTGTTTTCCCTCTCTTATCTTTCACTCTGCGTCTACATTTACAGTACCATTCGTCCTCAAGTGATCATTCAGGATCCCGGCCAAGAACCAAAGCACCATTTGCTCGCTAAATACACCCTCGCCAGCCAGTTTCTTATCACCATTACATAATGTCATCCTCCGCTAATGACTGGCCGGGAATGTACCCAGTGTTCTGAGCGGGATGATGACATGGCTCCATCTTAGCTTCAGTGTTTCCTTAAGAATAAGAGCAATTCTTTATGCTTACACCTTTTCTTTTTTTTGGATGGTTTTAGGTGCAGTCCGTCGGCCCTCATGGTGACAGCCAACCCAGCCTTGCCGTCCACTTCAGGACTCTGGAGAGAAGTGACCATTATCCAGCCGGAGTCCTGGACCACCGTAAATAGACACAAACACATGATCTAGTCTAGTCTTTTTCAGAAAATATTTTCTTACAGTTTCCTTATCTAATCACATGTAATCATTATAAATGTTTGATGGTGCTGAATCCTCATGTGTCCTCAGATGAACCAGCAATGGAAGGTCTGGGTATGACTCCACACCTACAGACAGGAGAGCTGCTCATTATCACTACTGTGCTGCTGCTGTGGGCAGGTCAGCCTGGATTTGTGCGTGGGTGTGTGGATGTGTCTGCTCTGCAGTGTGTGGATAAGGATATGTATTCTCATGGACGGATTATGAGAAGAGTGTGTCACCTCCACCCCACCCCTCTTACATAAGGGCAAGACTGTGTCTGTGTCTCTCAGTGGTTGGTTTTTTTGGTTTTTTTTTTGCCTGTTTTTGTCATTTTGTGTCTCTTTGTGTTTCCTCTGCATCTCCTTGGTTGTTTTGCTTCTGTTTTTGGTCATTTTGTGTCTCGGTAGTCCCGGCCCGTTCAGTAATCCATCCATCAGTACACTGAATGTAGGTGTAATAACGTCCCCATGCAAATGTAGATGCTCTTTGCTTGTCTTTCATGTGTTTGACTCTGCTTCTACTCTCTTGACTCTCCTGCTCTCCACTGTCCTCCGCAGCTGTCATCGCCCTGTTTTGCCGACAGTACGACATCATCAAAGACAACGACTCCAACGGCACCAAGGAGAAAGCCAAGAGGCCGCTGGTCCGCGCCACTTCCTCCTACTACAATGCCTCAGCCGGCAGCTCGCCCATCTACCATAACGGAGCCGTACGCAGCAGCAGGGTGACTCATCTCTCCTCCAACCACTGAGCTCCATTTAGAAAACTTCTTCCTCTTCTCCATAGCTTTTGTTTAGTTGCAGCATGTCTCTATAATGCATGATCATTCTTGGCTGCCAGGAATGTTTTGTTTCCTCTGAAGGGCCTTTGTAGTCGCATCAGAAATATCCTAGCAACCAGAGCTGCTGCCATTATGGCTAAATATAAAACAGCCAGGCTGGAAACAGAGCTAGCTGCAAATGCTTGTTGGGTTTGCTGCTGTGCATCTCGGTAAAAGTGAACAATCTGAGGTCGATCTGTGTCCAAATATAAGTGATGAAGACATCAGTGGTGCTGTACAGCTGTCACTCAGTTCTCTTGGCTCAGGTACAGTTCTCCATGACATTATGTTTGCAGGTTCCTTCTACTTGCAGATCCAAATTTAAAATATATTTTAAAACAAAGTTGTGTCAGTTTGACTAAAGTTTGTAATAATTTTTCATATGTTGAAAGTTCACTCAAATGGCACGAGTGGATGTTATTTTAAAAACTCTTTCTGGTGCAGTAATAGAGGCAAAATCTATGAAAGACCTTTTGTGTCGCCACAAGTCGCCACAGGGCAGAGATTAGTTGAAAGCAACAACAAAACAAAATGTGCCTCCTCATCCTCCCCACAGTCACTTATTCCTAATTTTTTAACCAAAACACACGACTCAAACCCAAACGCAATAAAGTGAGAACTGCAGCTGAGCCGGAGATTTGTGCCTCATAGCTGGCACACATGAGTGGAGAAGGTCATTGATTAGTTAATAAATCTTTGACAGACATTATATATGGAGTGCATTAAGGCACGTGGCGGTGTATGTGAGTCTGAGCCTTCCTGAGGTTTGAGTCATGTTCATGTATGTGACCCTCTGTCTCTTCCTGTTTATGACTCATGTGTTTATGCACACAGCCTCATCTCACTGTTTGCTTCTCTCTCAGCTCCACAGAGCCTCCTCCTCCATCAGCATCATTAGAGTCTGAGAGTGGATGTTGGTTTCAAGACTCCCTGTATTGTACAGCAGCAACGGGACGGGTGGAGCTGATGATGTGCAGCGGCGCGCGGCATTTGCTGCAGGAACCTCAGTGGGATTATCATGAGCAAGGGAGAATTGATAGACCTGCTGGGTGAGAGTCTAATTTATTGTAAAATATGGGCAAAGTGAGAAGCACTCCATGCAAATCAAATTCAAATTAAACTGAGGGGTCACGCTGTGGATGAAGTGGATGACTACTGCCCTCTAGTGGCAAAAGACGGCACTTGGAAACAGCTGTGCACTGGCTTCCTGCGGCATCATACCATTGCAGTTGTTCGGTCTTTCCCAGTGAAAGAAGATGTATTTTCAACTAATTTCCTGTTGTATAAAATGTTTTCCTCTCTCTGATGTCAAAGACAAAATGTGAATATTTGCCAGCATGTCGAACACGTCCTGTCCGCCTCAATTAATTGATTTTCCAACACATCTCTGTGTGTTGGGGCCTGTGTGCGCATTTGACTACTATTACTATGTGATTTATACATTTTTTAATTCATAATCAATAATTACAATAATTACTAACATTAGAAAGAGTGTATTATATGTAATTAGAATATGTACATAAATTGAAGGCAGGTCAATTGAAGTTAAAAAGTAATGTAAGTGTAATTTAAACAAATCTTTGAATGTATGTGACAGTAATGTCGGAGGCTGAAAACATGCAGAACTCACACTGTAAACTCTCATTTATGTTTAGTCATTAACTCAGATAAGTTTGTTGATTGTATTCAGAACTTAACTTGTTGTGACTTAAAATGGAGAATTAACCAAATACCATTCATTTTAGTTGTTTTGTCTTAGAATTGCCACAAAAACAAAAAAAAAAAACCCAAAAAAAACCAAAAAAAACACAACAGCAGCAGATCTTGTCAATTTAAGGCAATGTTTTGATATCAGTGTGTTGATCCCACTGTAAAACCTTTATGTCTTAGTTAGTGAGGTAATCTCAGATTTAAAATCTTGGAGTGACTTGGATTGAATTATGGTTTGAACTGCATTTGGACAGAAATTTGATATTTTATGTATAATACAGACACTTAATCATCATTTTCATCCATATTTCTGTCTTTGAAAATTTAAAGAAACCCTTAAATTGTTTGGCAGCTTCTCGAAGGACATGGACCTGTGTTTCTTTGCTTTTATTTTATCTTATTTTTTACACTCTGGGTGATACATTTCTGTTTTTTGTAGTTCAGTTTCAGTCTTTCACTGTGTATCAGAAAGGATCAAGAGTTTGCTTTTAATTTCTTAATCTCTGTATTCTCCAGTTTAAATAAACATGAAATGCAGCTGTGGTGGTATCACAGTAACAAACATGTTTACACGTGCACACACTATTTCATCAGTACCTGTTCATTAGGAAGATTAACAGATAATCAATAAGCACTGTGTCCATGTGCTCAGACATTAATCTTGATCACATTTTTGTCGATATCTGCATGTGACTTACGTGCTATCAATACCACCATGTGTGTCAAGTTTGTTGGATGTACCTGTGCCAAAAAAAAGAATATGTTGAGATGTTAGATGCAGTTTGTGGTGTGGACAACAGATGGCGCCTGAACTCTATCAGAGACAGGTAAGTCCTTACAGATTCAGTTGAGAAATCCAAGTAAGAGAAGGAAATTCTTTTATTTTGTGATTATTTTGTGTTTATTTTGTGGAGAAATAGAATGAAAAAGAAAAGCACAGGTTTCCTCTGCAGCTGGAGGTAAGATATCAGAAGCCACAAGTTAAATCTTTAACAATATGCTGTGTTTTAAAAGCTTGTTATATAATCCGTTGTGTGAAATCTGCATCTTAAAAGTAACTGCTAACTAAAGCTGTCAAAGTAGTGGAGTGGAAGCATAGCACAAAGTGGAAATACTAAAGTACAACTTCTTCAAAATTGTACTGAGGTACAGTCCTACTTTTCTCCACTGCAAGGGGCAACCGGGAATTCAGAATCAAGATTTAAGGAGGAAATGCAAGGAGCAAGATTTATCATTTATCATCTCTGATTTTTTAAGATGAACAGTTGAGCAAGGATGCATAACATTCTCCGGCCTATCGGGGAGCGTCAGTTTCAAAATAAAGCTATTTACCATGCACCACAGTAGATGGTGCTATCCTAACAATATAGAAACTCGTTACAGACACCCCTGGTTACCCCAACCCCCTCTCAATTTACCACAGCAGCAGGCGTCACTTCCATGTGGTGTACACAGACTGCTTTGAAAGGAGTAACCGGAGTATTAGTTGAAAGGTAAGGTTCCCCTACAGAAGTTTGCGGAATCGAAAACGAATGTTCCAGCAACCTTAAGAAAATAAACAAGTGATGGCTCCTGCACCAAATAGCCTGTCTCATCTATACATAACCTGTTTTTAATAGCTGGACCTTTTCATAAGGTAGAAGAAATGATTAAGTATATGGCCAGTGCCTTTGAGGTGTAGGCTGACATTTTCCATCAGCTACCAAACATCATTCATAAAGGTGTTCTCCATTCATCTGCTCCATTTCTGGTGGTGGCCTGCTGGCCTTGCAGCTTCTCTGAGTCAGAGGTGCTGTTGTTCCTGTTCTGCTGTGAACAGCAACACTACCACGACAGCCAACACAAGAATATAGCCATAAATACTATTAATAGAAACTTTATGTCAAACTGTAACTCAAGTGCTTTATTGAAAACATGATGTTAAGCATCTCACCAAATAGCTCAGCCTGCTTGAAAACTGGCTGGTTATTCTGAGATCATGGGTTTGATTCTTACCAGGTTCAGTGACTTTTGAGGTCTAACACACAAAGTAAAGACTCAAAGGCGCTAAGAAATATATGTGGAGTGTTTCACTGTATAGTTCAGGCTGTGAGATGACTTGCTGGTGATTTTGAGATCATAGGTTTGATTCTTACCAGATTCAGTGACTTTTGAAGGCTAACGCCCAAAGTAAGGACTCAAAGGTATGACGAAAAAGGATATCAATTTCCTAACCAGGTAGCTCAGGCTGTTGGAGGACTGGTTGGACTTTCAGATGATGTGAGTTCAGTTCTTATGAGACTCAGTCAATTTTGAAGGTCAATACTCAATGCAAACACTCAAAGTCTCTTAGAAAGAGCATTCTGGTGTTGGGACAAGTAGTTTAGGCTGTTAGAGGAGTGGTTGGGATTATAAAGAATATGAGTTCAATTCTTAGGAGAATTCTGAAATTCAATACTCAGTGCAAATACTTGACAACAAAGTCTTTAAGAAACAGCACTCACAGGTCTGACCAAATAGCTCAGGTCGTTGGGGCTGTAGCACTGTAAAGAGATGTTCTGAACATGGAAATTGGATCCTCATGAGGTTTTGTAAATTTACCAAGTTCAACTCCTGAAATGAAGACTCAAAAGCTTGAGGCTGTCTCTTCAATTGGTTACGGTTAGATTGTAGATACAAGCTGGTACCAAGAGAACATCAGCAACTTAGCTCTCTCTCTGCCTCAAAACTGTCTCTTCCAGAAGATTTTGGTATCTTTGACTTTAAGCAACAACTAATTATTTCAAATATTTTGTATCTTACATCGGAGCCTAAACACAGAAACGGCGTCTTCTCCATTGGTCTGTAGAACGTCTCTGGTCCCCTCCAGGCACTGGACTGGTGCAGCATCTGTGTTAACACCGCCTGAGAGCTTGAGGCTGTTGGTTCAATCAAATGGCCAAATTTTTTTGCAAAAACTCCAGCCCTGGTGGCTCAAGGGGTTAAGTCCCTCACAAGGTAATTGGAAGGCAAGGGTTCAAATCCCATCTGACTCAATCCTTTTTTTGAAGGCCAGAACCCAGAGGGTAGTCTACAGATTGCTCAAAGAAGTAGTTTTCATAGAACTGATGTGATAGCTCACAGGGATAGATCTCTACTTCTGTTGTTTGAGGTTGTAGGATCAAATCCCACAGAGGGATTTTGCAAGTTTTAAACTTCATGGGACAGCGCTCAAAGGAAAGAGTCAAAAGTTCTAACAAAGTCTTGGCAGCTATGGCTTGCTTGATAGCTCAGAGAGTCAAACCTCTACCCTGTTGTTGGAGGTCCTGGGTTCAAATCCCACAGGGGGATGTAACTTTTAAACTTCATGGGACAGCGCTCAAAGGAAAGAGTCAAAAGTTCTAACAAAGTCTGAGTAACTATGACTAGCTTGATAGCTCAGAGGGTCAGACCTCTACCCTGTTGTTGGATGTCCTGGGTTCAAATCCCACAGGTGGATGTAACTTTTAAACTTCATGGGACAGCGCTCAAAGGAAAGAGTCAAAAGTTCTAACAAAGTCTGAGTAACTATGACTAGCTTGATAGCTCAGAGGGATAGAGTTCTACCTTGTTGTTGGAGAGCCTGGGTTCAAATCCCACACAAAGATGTAACTCTTACACTTCACACTTTTAAAGTCCCCCACACCCAGAGAGTAGCTTCAAAAACAAACCGAAAACTTCTCCATTCATGGAGGAACTTGTGGTATAATGGTTAAGTTCCTCCTCACAATGTGGTTGCATGGGCGACAACCCCGTAGTCCCCGGTTCGATGCCAGCTCGTGTCCAAACGACAAAAACCCAAGTCCGCAGTGGGGAATGGGTGAGGGGGCGGTGTCCCCACCTCCCCAACCCCGTAGTCCCCGGTTCGATGCCAGCTCGTGTCCAAACGACAAAAACCCAGGTCCGCAGTGGGGAATGGCTGAAGGGGCGGTGTCCCCACCTCCCCACCCCCGTAGTCCCCGGTTCGATGCCAGCTCGTGTCCAAATGACAAAAACTCAAGTCCGCAGTGGGGAATGGGTGAGGGGGTGGTGTCCCCACCTCCCCAACCCCGTAGTCCCCGGTTCGATGCCAGCTCGTGTCCAAATGACAAAAACCCAATGGGGCAGTGGGGAGTGGGAGAGGGGGCCCTTCCCCGTCCCCGGTTCGAGGCCAGCTCTTGTCCAAATGACAAAAACCCAATTCAAGTGGAGGGGCTGCATAACTTTGTTTGATATATGTTTTATTAAAACAACTGGAAGGTTAATATTGTTTTGTGTAATATAACCCTCAGCTTTCATCTCTCCAAACCTCAGGGAGGGGACACGAGCTGGCATCGAACCGGGGACTACGGGGTTGGGGGGACACGGCCCCCTCACCCACTACGCAACTGCGTTTTTGTCATTTGGACACGAGCTGGCATCGAACCGGGGACTACGGGGTTGGGGGGACACGGCCCCCTCACCCACTACGCAACTGCGTTTTTGTCATTTGGACACGAGCTGGCATCGAACCGGGGACTACGGGGGGAGGGGGGGGGGGACACGGCCCCCTCACCCACTCCCTACTGCGCAACTGCATTTTTGTCATTTGGACACGAGCTGGCATCAAACCGGGGACTACGGGGTTGGGGGGGGAGGGGGGGAAACGGCCCCCTCACCCACTCCCTACTACGCAACTGCGTTTTTGTCATTTGGACACGAGCTGGCATCGAACCGGGGACTACGGGGTTGTCACCCATGCAACCACACTGTGGGGAGGAACTTAACCATTATACCACAAGTTCCTCCCTGAATGGAGGAGTTTTCGGTTTGTATTTGAAGCTACTCTCTGGGTGTAGGGGACTTTAAAAGTGTTAAGTTTAAGAGTTACATCTTTGTGTGGGATTTGAACCAAGGCTCGCCAACAACAGGGTAGAACTCTATCCCTCTGAGCTATCAAGCTAGTCATAGTTACTCAGACTTTGTTAGAACTTTTGACTGTTTCCTTTGAGCGCTGTCCCATGAAGTTTAAAAACTGCATCCCTCTGTGGGATTCGATCCAAAAACCTACAACAACAGGGTGGAGAGCTATCCCTCTGAGCTATCAAGCTAGTCATAGTTACTCAGCCTTTGTTAGAACTTTTGACTCTTTCCTTTGAGCGCTGTCCCATGAAGTTTAAAAGTTGCATCTACCTGTGGGATTTGATGCCATAACCTCAAACAACAGGGAAGAACTCTATCGCTGTGAGCTATCAAGCTAGCCACAATTTCCAATACTTTGTTAGACATTTTGACTGTTTCCTGTGAGTGCTGTTCCATGAAGTTTAAAAGTTACATTTATCTCTGTGGTATTTGAACCCAGGACCTCTAACAACAGGGTAGAGCTCTATCCCTCTGAGATATCAAGCTAGTCATAGTTACTCAGACTTTGTTAGACCTTTTGACTATTTCCTTTGAGCGCTGTCCCATGAAGTTTAAAAGTTGCATTTCTGTGTGAGATTTGATCCCATAACCTCAAATAACAAGATGGAGATCTATCTCTCTGAGCTATCAAGCTAGGCACAATTGCCGATACTTTGTTAGACATTTTGACTCTTTCCTTTGCTGTTCCATGAAGTTTAAAAGTTGCATTTCTCCCTGGGGGATTTGAACCTCCAACCTTAAAATCTAGAGAAGAGCATTCTAGCTCCTTGAGCTACCAAGTTACATATGAGAAAAAATGATCTTTGACATTTTCTGTCATCTAGGTATTGGAGCAAACCAGCCAACAGGTTACTTCCAATGTTCTAAAATAGCCCCCAAACACTCTGAGCTCTGGAACTAGTTCAAATGAAGAAATAAAAAGTCTTTTTTTAAAAGGTTTCCAGTTTTTGACATCAAAAAATGATGTGGTTGGATTAACCAAGACTTGAACCAACAACCCCTCACTTTCCAGTGGAACACACTACAACTCTGAGCCACTGGGGTTAACACAATGATCCATTCTTTGTTAAATATATCAAGTCTGTCCTTGGGTGTTGGATGCCAAAAGTAAAAAGAATAAGGAAGATTTGAACTTACAACCTTTGAGTTTCCAGAGTAGCCCACTAACACCATAAACCACTGGTGTTGGTACACCGTGAAAGTGTCATTGTAAGGTTCTGAGTCTTTTTCTCTACTTGCTCTACTTAAAATGTAACTGAGAATGGAACCCACAACCTGAAAACTCAGCACTAACCCTGTGAGCCACCATGTCACTCCTTTAGACACTGCTTCTTCGAGTCAGATGGGATTTGAACCCTTGCCCTCCAATTAGCCTGTGAGGCACTTAACCCCTTGAGCCACCAGGATTGGAGTTTTTGCAAAAAAATTTGGCCATTTGATTGAACCAACATCCTCAAGCTCTCAGGCAGCGTTAACACAGGTGCTGCACCAGTCCAGTGCCTGGAGGGGACCAGAGACGTTCTACAGACCTACAGAAAAGACGCCGTTCCTGTGTTTAGGCTCCGATGTAAGATACAAAATATTTGAAATAATTGGTTGTTGCTTAAAGTCAAAGATACCAAAATCTTCTGTCAGAAACAGTTTAGAAGCAGGGAGAGCTCTAAGTTGCTGATGTTCTCTTGGTACCAGCTTGTATCTACAACAGTTAGACTCACACACTCACTCACTCACTTTTGTATCTTACATGGGAGCCTAAACACTGGAACGGCGTCTTCTCCGTCGGTCTGTAGAACGTCTCCGGTCCCCTCCAGGCACTGGACTGGTGCAGCACCTGTGTTCAATTCAATTCAATTCAATTTTATTTGTATAGCGCCAAATCATAATATACATTATCTCAAGGCACTTTACAGGGTCAGGTCAAGACCTTACTTTGTTAAAGAGAAAAACCGAACAGTTCCCTCAAAGAGCAAGCACTCGGTGACAGGGCGGAGGAAAAAGTCCCTTTTAACAGGAAGAAACCTCCAACAGAACCGGGCTCAGGGTGGGGGGGTCTGCCTTGAGCGGTTGGGTTAAGGAGAAGATAAAAAGAGGGGGTGGGGGGAGGAGAGAGGAGAGAAGAGAGAGAGAGAAAGACCAGGAACAGCTGTTTAGGTAATGGTGTTATCAATAATAATGACAGGTAAAAGTGGTTAATAGTAAAGATGAGTAGTGGTGGATCTGGATCCTGCTGCTCCAGAGGCAGAGATACCTGCAGAATGAGGACAGAGAGAGAGAGAGAGAGAGAGAGAGAGAGAGAGGAGAAGCACAAACTACGGGAGAGAAAAAAAAATACAAAGTTAATGGCATGAAGTCATCGAGAGAGAGAGAGAGAGCGCCCAGTGAATCATGGGAATCCCCCAGCAGTCTAGCTCTATAGCAGCATAACTAAGGGATGGGTCAGGACATACCCGAGTCAGCCCTCACTATAAGCTTTACTAACTAACATGACTTTTGTGATGACAGAGGAGTCATTATTAACATGAACAAACTGGAGTCTATCTGACAGATATGACTTAAACCAGCTTAGTGCGGTTCCTTTGATGCCGACCATATGCTGTAGTCTCTGTGATAGAATCTTATGATCGATGGTGTCAAATGCAGCACTAAGATCTAGCAGGACAAGTATAGAGACAAGTCCATTGTCTGAGGCTATGAGGAGATCATTGGTAACCTTAACCAGAGCTGTTTCTGTGCTATGATGGACTCTGAAACCTGAGTGAAAATCTTCAAACAAACCATTTCTGTGCAAATAATCACATAACTGGTTTGCAACAACCTTCTCAAGGATTTTGGAAATAAAGGGGAGGTTGGATATAGGTCTATAATTGGCTAAAAGATCAGGATCAAGAGTAGGCTTTTTAAGTAGAGGTTTAATTACTGCAACTTTAAAAGCCTGTGGTGCATAACCTGTTGATAAAGATAAGTTAATCAGACTTGATAAAGAGGTGTCGATTAAAGGAAAAACTTGTTTGAACAGCCTTGTTGGAACAGGGTCTAGAAGAAAAGTCGATGGTTTAGATGACGAAACGATTGAAGCGAGCTCAGAGAGATGTACAGGAGTAAAAGAGTCAAACTATAAGGCAGTTACAGTGGACTCTGAGGCTGCTGAACTGGACAGTACATCTGAGCCAGCTGTGGGGAGGAGATGGTGAATTTTTTCTCTAACATAGACAGTTTTATTTGTAAAGAAGCTCATAAAGTCATTAGAACTGAGGGCTAAAGGAATAGATGGATCAACAGAGCTGTGGCTGTCTGTCAGCCTGGCTACAGTGCTGAACAGAAACCTGGGATTGTTCTTGTTTTCTTCTATCGATGAATAATAGGATGTAACCCTGTCTTTCCAAGCCTTTCGAGATTCTTCCAGGTTAGTAGAACGCCACCTTCTTTCTAGTTTCCTTGAATTTTGCTTTAAAGCTCGTGTTTCTGAGTTGTACCATGGAGCTAGCCTTCTCTGACTCACTACCTTCTTCATCAGAGGGGCCACAGTATCTAGAGTTGCACGCAGTGAGGCTGCAGTACTGTCAACAAGCTCATCAACCTGTGTGGATATGAAGTTAAGAGAGCTGTTCCCTACTGCATTGATACATGGCAGTGGGCTAAGTACTGATGAGATCCTTTCTTTAAATTTGCTAACGGTATTGTCAGACAGACACCTGCTGTAATGGATTTTTTCCCCAGATGCTGTGAAGCCCATGACTGAAAACTCAAATGTGAACAGAAAATGGTCAGATAACACCACCCTGAGAGCTTGAGGCTGTTGATTCAATCAAATGGCCACATTTTTTTGCAAAAACTCCAGCCCTGGTGGCTCAAGGGGTTAAGTCCCTCACAAGGTAATTGGAAGGCAAGGGTTCAAATCCCATCTGACTCAATCCTTTTTGAAGGCCACAACCCAGAGGGTAGTCTACAGATTGCTCAAAGAAGTAGTTTTCATAGAACTGATGTGACTCCATGCCTGCCCTGCCTCAAGTTCTGTTTCTTGGTCTCTCCCTCTGTAAATAATATTTCCTACAACGCATGAGTATATGCTGTATATCTTCCAGAGTGTTACACCACTGACAAAGATTTGTTGGACTTTTCACTCCTGAGGAGTTGGGGTGGAGCATACACAAGCGCACACAAGCACACACAAGCGCGCACACACACACACACACACACACACACACACACACACACACAGAAAGACCAGATTGAAAAGCTTTGAGTCTGAGTGAGTCTAACTGTTGTAGATACAAGCTGGTACCAAGAGAACATCAGCAGCCGAGCACTCTCTCTGCTTCTAAACTGTTTCTGACAGAATATTTTGGTATCTTTGACTTTAAGCAACAACTAATTATTTCAAATATTTTGTATTTTACATCAGAGCCCAAACACTGGAACAGCGTCTTCTCCGTTGGTCTGTAGAACGTCTCCGGTCCCCTCCAGGCACTGGACTGGTGCAGCATCTGTGTTAATACCGCCTGAGAGCTTGAGGCTGTTGGTTCAATCAAATGGCCAAATTTTTTTGCAAAAACTCCAGCCCTGGTGGCTCAAGGGGTTAAGTCCCTCACAGGATAATTGGAGGGCAAGGGTTCAAACCCCATCTGACTCAAACCTTTTTGAAGGCCAGAAACCAGAGGGTAGTCTTCAGATTGCTCAAAGAAGTATCTTTCAAGGACCTGATGTGATGGTTCACAGGGTTAGTGCTGTGCTCTAGAGTTTTGAGGTTGTGGGTTTGATTCTCCATTAGTTTTTAAGTAGAGCAGAGACTCTTGCAGCATACAAACACCAGTGGCTTATGGTGTCAGTGGGCTATTCCAGAAAATCAAAGGTAATGAGTTTAAGTCTTGCTTATTTATATTACTTTTGACATCTAACACCCAAGGACAGACTTGAAACCTTTAAAAAAGGTTGTACTGATGTGTTCACCTCAGTGGCTCAGAGTGGTAGAGTGTTACACTGGATAGGTGGAGCTTGTTGGTTCAAGTCTTGGGTAGCCCATCTACTTTTAATATCCAAAACTGGAAACCTTTAAATGAAAAAAAGACTTTTTAATTGTTCATTTTAACTAGTTCCATAGCTCAGGGTGTTTGAGGGCTATTTTAGAACGTTGGAAGTAACCTGTCGGCTGGTTTGCTCCAATACTGAGATGCAAGTTTTAAACTTCATGGGACAGCACTCAAAGGAAAGAGTCAAAAGGTCTAACAAAGTGTTGGCAACTATAGCTTGCTTAATAGCTCAGAGGGTCAGACCTCTACCCTTTTGTTGGAGGTCCTGGGTTCAAGTCCCAGAAAAGGATGCAGCTTTTAAAGATTCCATTTTTCAAGTCCCACACCCAAAGAGTAGCTCCAAATGCAAACCCAAAACTTCTCCAATTGGGGAGGAACGTGTGGCGTAATGGGTTGGTTCCTCCCCGCAATGTGGTTGCATGGGCGACAACCCCGTAGTCCCCTGTTCGATTCCAGCTTGTGTCCAAATGACAAAAACCCAATTGGGCAGTAGGGAATGGGTGAGCGGGCCGTGTCCCCAACACCGTAGTCCCCGGTTCGATGCCAGCTCGTGTCCAAATGACAAAAACCCAATTCGGCAGTAGGGAATGGGTGAGGGGGCCGTGTCCCCTCCCCGAGGTTGGGAGAGGCAAAAGCAGGGCGTTATGCAACACACAACAGCGTCAAGTTTCAAATTTTTCTTTATTAAAGCATGCCCCCTCAGCAGGGAGGCATGCTCGTAAGATACAAAATATTTCAAATGTTGACTTGTTGCTTAAAGGCCTGAGATAGGCAGCTTTAAGCAACAAGTCAACATTTGAAATATTTTGTATCTTACGTCCCAGCTGAAGCGCAGGAAGGCCGTCTCCTCCGTCCGTGGCTCTGTGGCGCGTCTCTGGTCCCCTCCAGGCACTGGACCGGTGCAGCATCTGAGTTAACGTACAACAAAGCTGAGAGTCAAAAATTGAACAATAAGAAAGTTTTGTAGAATTGATAGCTGACAGTGAAATGTCAACGTGAATATTGCATATTGTTGTGGATTTGGACTGACCTGAAGACTCCTTGTGAATGTGCCATTGTTCTGCAGCCATCTACAAAGCAAAAGAGAAAATAAGTGTTAATCAATTTGATTTGGGCTTTTTTTTTTTGATGATTTTTGCAAAAAAAGTGGAATTTGTGTTTTACTGTTATGTAGTTTGAATAAAATGTACACAATGATGTGTGATATAGTGAGATAAGAAATAAAAGTAATATTAATGAGTAAGCAGTAAAAGAAAAAGAAAGTAAACAGAGACCCCTTGTGTCCTCTGTCTCACAGGTGGGATGTACATATGTGTTTTTTCTTTGATTCCTTTTTGTATTTTTGAAGCCATTAGACTTGAATGTGTTTTTATAATTTTAAAAGATTATTTGAGATTTTCATAAGTGCACCTACAGCGCACTGTTAGTTATGCTCCAACATGTTTAAGTGGAGGACTTGACAGTTGCAATAATTAGTCTGTCTATGATGATATGTGTAGGTGACAGGGTTGATGCTCATACTGTCCTGATGCCACTGTGTGGAAAGTATGAGATAAAAGAGCCTTCCCCTTGTTATGTCACATGCACAATATGAGGATGAAACATAGAAACAGAGTAGAAGCTGAGAGGAGGAATACAAATGTGTGTCCACCTGCATGAATTTCCATCAGAGCTTGTTGGGCTAACCCAAGGAAGCAAAACGACAACAAAGAGACACAGACGACAACAAAGAATCACAAAAGGACAACAAACAGAAGCAAAATGACTACAAAGAGACGCAAAATGACAACAAACAGAAGCAAAGTGACTACAAAGAAGCACAAACAACAACAAAGAAGGACAAAACGACAAAAAAAAGAAGCACAAACAACAACAAAGAAGCACAAATGACAACAAACAGAAGCAAAACGACAACAAAGAGACACAGACGACAACAAAGAATTACAAAAGGACAACAAACATAAGGAAAATGACTACAAAGAAGCACAAACAACAACAAAGAAGGACAAAACGACAACAAAGAAGCACAAACAACAACAAAGAAGCACAAAAGGACAAGAAAGAAGCACAAAGGACAACAAAGAAGGACAAAATGACAACAAAGAAGCACAAAACAACAACAAAGAAGCACAAATGACAATAAACAGAAGCAAAATGACAACAAAGAAGCACAAAACAACAACAAAAGGAAGCAAAATGACTACAAAGAAGCACAGACGACAACAAAGAAGGACAAAACAACAACAAAGAGACGCAAAATGACAGCTAAGAAGCACAAAGGACGACAAAGAAGCACAAAAGGACAACAAACAGAAGGAAAAGGACTACAAAGAGACGCAAAACAACCTCAAACAGAAGCACAGTGACTAAGATTTGATGCAAAATGACAATGAAAAGATGCAAATTGACGAGCAATAAAAAGTGAATAATGTAGTGAATGTTGTTTCTGATGATCTTTGTAGACACAAAGAGCGCTCTTGATTCCAAGGCAGAAAAATAAGTAAAATGGCAGCACGCTAAATACAAAGTGATTACACAGAGATAGTTTTAATGTTGAAAGATGTGTCCGCTAGAGCAAAACTCACCCGTCATAGCTGAAAGCTGACCCCCCCGTTGAATCCATCCAGCGAGTGTGCTTTTCTCAGTCCTCTTGGATTTTTTACTGACGGCCAGAAGCCGATTCCCAACAGCAAGAAGAAGGTGAGCATCATTGTCAGACCTGGTAAATGGAGACATTGTGGATTATTTTCTAGTGAATATAAGCTGAGGCAACTGCATGCAAGTTATCAAGATACACTGAGCTAAAAACAGGGACTGAAAGGATAAATCCAGAGTTGAATGCCCAGTGAAAGAGAGCAATGCAGTTAATGGTAAAAATGTAAGAAGCAGCTGCAGCCAAGCTGTTCCTGTCTAGCACTTAACCCCCCCCAAAAAAGACTGGGAGCAGAGCAACTGAAAGCAAAGTTAAGATGAGAGGCTGCAGGTTTAAATAATGTAGGATGATGTGTTTTCTGTGAACATGCAGACAAAGCAGAGTCAGAGCATTGTGTGAACAAGGCCTTGAGTCAGTAAACTGACAATGCAAAACCGTCCCTGACGTATTTGTGTTGACAGTAGTTACCTTGTGTTGATTGATATCAGCGTGGACTGCAATTTTTTGGGCTCCATGGATGATATTTTCCAAAGTAAATAGTTCCTTCAGAAAATGTGTTTGTCTGAGAAGGCAAACACAGAGAGCAACAGAGGGAGGAGGGGTCATCAGTGCACAATCAGCACACCTGAGGTGTTGGGGCAGAGCACACACACACACACACATAGAGAGAGAGAGAGGATGCAGTATAGTCAAGAACAGCATTTAAGTGAAATAAAACATTTTAAATGTGTTTTTTTTCCGGACTTTTAATATTTAACAAGAAACAAACCATTACAACATAGGATGAGGTTCTCAGGTGTAAACATACATGAACATGTCAAACCCACTGACTAAATATAATCCCACCAATAGCTCTAAATTGTAAAGTCTAGGGGACTCTCTCCCCCAACTCCCTGTGATCTTCCAGGTACCAGTAACAGAATCAAACCCATGACCCATGAAGAATCACCAGCCAAGTTTATGTTAGGCTCAAACCACCAGCCTCTAACACACTGAAGAAGCCTTCTAGGTCATTGAGCCACCAAGCCAGAAACAAAACTAACATCTTTTCAAAGCTTTTCAGTCTTTCCTCTGTGTTTTGGACGTGAAAAGTAGTAATTTACAATGAGATTGGAACCCACAACCTCCAATACTCTCAGGCAGCCCTCTAATCCTTTGAGCCACCATCCCAGAGTCAATGTGAACATCTTTTCAAAGCTATTTAGTCTTTCCTCTGAGTGTTGGACCTCAAAGTTAATAAGATTATCTGAGGTTTCGACAGTAAAGAAAGAGCTATTTTAATGTCATATCTTCCAACAAATTTGGTCAGCCCACTCAAGATCATTCACAGCCAGTGAGATTCAATGGAGCGACTCACAGAGTCAAAGGAGCCATTGTCGTCAGACAGAAACACAGCAACTCAGGAAGACACAGAGGAAACTCTTCATGAACGTTCGGCCTCATTTTCACTGCGTAGGAGGAATCTGAATGAGCAATGCAATTCACTGCTGTCACTGCTGTCTACTGTCCTCTCACGGAGATGTTTGGTATCGGGTGACGCCAGTTGGTCACACTTTGAAACAAACTGGCATTGTTTTATATGAAAGGAGGAATTTTTGCTGTGAATATGTTAATAATCCTCTTCTCTAGCTTTAGGAAGAATGACGACTGAAGATTCCCTCCTTGTTTGGGTTGATTGGCAGGTGTTCATTGAAATGCAGCTGAAAGAACTTCCTGTCCATACAGTGATAGGCACAAAGCCCACGAATGACCCAGGTAAATGTCAGGACACCTTACAGAATGGGGTTTTGTTAGACCAGAGGAGGTTCAAGAGTGGTCTTGAAAGGTCTGAACCATTATGCCACCCCATAAAGTGGAGATATTTCAGGGTTCACCAGGCATTTTTTCCACTCTTCTCCACTCACGTATCTTAGTCCTGTCAAAGTCCAAGATAGTACACTGGAAATTACATTGTAGATGT
Organism: Trachinotus anak; assembly: GCF_046630095.1. Lineage (NCBI taxonomy): Eukaryota > Metazoa > Chordata > Actinopteri > Carangiformes > Carangidae > Trachinotus > Trachinotus anak. The sequence goes on along the minus strand of NW_027273877.1, from coordinate 1,526,808 downwards.
AAGGTAGCCATTTTAGAGTTTTATGTTTAAAGAACAACCTCATTTAACAAATTTCACTTGCAATGAGCCACAAATAACACAAAATATAGAGATATTAAATTAGTCACTCCTGCTCTCTCCCATGTTAATATTTGAACTTTTCCTTCCTTGCAAGAGGTCGATGTGATTAATTTCTTGAGCCGTCATTTAATTATCATCTTATTTACCATAATTATTAGCTGAATAAGTGAGGGTTTGCCGAGTTGTTGTGGGTCCCAGTGCTCTTACAGTTCTAATTAAAACTCATCAAAACATGATTGTTTTGTGACAACTTGTTTATGGAAACTGGGAGGATGGCTGATAATTTCCACTTATAAATTTCTAATTACTAACGCTGGCATTCAAGCTCATGGGCTGGGGAACATGCTAACACTGCTAACACATGCAAGGCACACCTGGATTAGTTTGTGAGGGGGGTCATGGAGGTAAAAAAAAAAGTGTCCTGGGCCCCTCTGAAAAACATCTGCACATAATTTAGTTGATGCCGAACCCTTGTCATTACACAGCTCTGGGTTAATGTGATATCTTGTGAGTAGAGCCATTAAATGCACATTTAAAGATGCATCTCACAAATAGTATATCTTTAAAAAAGGCTCAGTAATTTCCTTTCATAACACAAGGCTTAAAAATACTTCTACCTCCTGCTAATCTTTGCGTTTATGAAGTTATTCTCCTAAAAAGACCCTGGAATCAGATGATTGTAAGATGGTTGTAAAAGCTGCAAATACAATATTATCTGTAAAATGATTTTAAGTAGAGGTTGAGGCATCAATCCTGTCACAAGGTACATTTATTAGTCTGTAAAATGATTTTTAAAAAAGCTAACAAAGAGATTTCCACATTTAATTTTGTGATACAACCATTTAACTACTACTACTATAAAATACAATATATAATATGCTATAATAATTCAGTATTTGTAAAATCCTGGCTACAATTCTGTTTGCAGCATAATCCAGGTGATCACAACAAAGTAGACAAATTTAGATCCGAAATTTCCAGTGAATTAACGAGAAGAAAAATACAATGGAGAAAGACAGCAGTTGACACCCCCCACCCCCACCCCCACCCCCTCCATCATCCTTGCACTTTTCAATTAGAGTGCAGGCAGACATCTCAGCGTGGCTGGCATCACCATCCTAATCCTCCAGAGAATAAAAAAGAGCATTAGCGGTCATATGCCGGCCAGATTTGTCCCATTATTCATTACAATTAATTGCTTCCCTGTACTCCCGGCCTTTCCCAGGAAGGCAGCGCTGCATGGACGTCTCCGCTGTAATATGAGCGCAGGACTTAAAGCTGTCATTCAAATCTCATTGTGACCTTTAGGGAGAAAAGGATGTTTTTCACCCAGTTTGCAGTGATGAAATCTAGTGTGTGTGTGTTCCTGTGCTTCTATCCTTGTGAGAACCAATATGAGCGAGGATGTTTTGGCCGGGTGCAACCTGACCCCCTGTTTTACAATCACAGAAAGAAAGGCAACATTTAATAGGAAACCAAATCCTTCTGAACCCCACCTCTAGCACTGCATATAGATAAACTGTTAGTACTATAAATATCCACAAGCCACCTAAACATATACAGTAGCCTTGCTAAACAACAGAGGTCAGCAGTGAGGCAGAAAATGCATCCAGAACATATGAAAAATTAGGTTATTATAAGGCTATCAAAGAAAACAATGTCACCACAAGGTCCATTTAGTAGCTGTTCTGGAGAGTTCGTTCATATCACATCCTCAGGTACAGATGTTCAAATTTATTTAATGACCTCAATTTTAAGTTATCATTTGAATTAAGGGCTATAATTAGAATAAGGTTAAGGTGAGCAAATAAAATAAATTCAGACAAATAAAGAGAAAAAAGAAAACCTCTGTCCTGGTCACAGGCTGTCACATCTCTTCTCTCTGCTGTTGTGACGCTAGGTTTGAATGCTGTTCACAAGAAACACAAAAAACACACAAGGCTTTGCAAGCAACCAGATACATTTAATTAGATAATTGCTTTGTTTCTTTTTTTTTTTTTTTTTTTACCTGAATTCCGACTCACAGTATTCTTACAGCAGTGGTGGAAAAGAAAAAGAACGAGGAACATGATTCTCTTTGAGCCTGGATGAAGCTGTAATTTCATCCAAAAGAAGACAATCAAACATCAGGATTTAAGTCGTGCTGCCCATGAGCTATTCTTGTCGGGGCCGGCGTTGGCAGTTTGAAGGGTCCTCAGTGTGGAGGTATTGTAGTCGAACCCCCATGTGACCACACACTGACTTCAGTGACAGGTACAGTGTTTGGTACATGGGAGGAAACGTATGGAATGATTCAGTTTACTGCATAAAAATTATCCAAAGAAAATCCCAACACCTGCAGTTATTAATGAATATAAACTATAATATGAAGGCAAAGAGGAAGCACAGTCTGCAAATACACTCTTCTTTCACAATAAAATCCTTGAACAGAGGCCTGTAGTGAGCATGTTTCCAACAAGTTTCCACATCGTTTTAAATCCTTTGAGCTTTGACTAACACTCTCTCAGTTACATTATCCTGTTGCACTATTTCTACTACAATTGTTGTGGTTTAATGGCACCCATTAACCACTAATATATATAGTTTTTTTTTGCAGTTTTTCTGGAAAATTGTTTAAATTCGGTTGTAAACTTGGCTTTTTAGCCTCTGAAAACATTTCTCAATAATATTAAATATTCGTGACTAAATAAGCACCAATTAAAATTAAACTTCACCCTTTTTTTTTCTTTTTTGCTAAAAACCTAAAACTGAAGTGCTTCATCTGTGTGGTTTAATTGACAACTGTCATCAGATCCTGATTCAAACGTTGCTTTTGATTTAAAAATGGGAACAAAATGATCATGAAATAAGTTAAAAAAACATCACATTAGTTTTTGATACTCAGCTCTTCAAAATAAGAGTTACACAGGTCAAATTACCAAATTAAAAATTACTCTTTAAACCTCACATTAGTCGTCAATTCTTTAAACATAGTGGCTCGTCCTTCACAACAGGCCTCTGCTCTCACATAAATCGACATACAATGCAGTTTAAATACTATTTTTTATATAATAAATGTTATAAATGATATAAATATCTAAACTTTCTCAACATTGTTTCCTGTATTTGTTGAACATGGAGTGTTTGTGAACATCTTAGGCACATCAAGGCATATATCATACATTCACACAGTGCACCGCCTTAAATCCACCCGTGGGAAAAAAATAAATCACCAAACACTGAAGATAGAAACATGCTTTGACATGATGAAATGTCCATGCTGGATTAAAAATCTTACACATAAACAATGAAAACATCAGCTAAGAGCATGCAGGATTATATATCAGTCTGCTGCCATCAGACAGACTGCATGTGCGTTAATACAGCTTTTCAGATCTCAGAAATACATGTAGTAAAAATAAAGACTGTGCTTTACATTATTTAGAGAATAAGGTTAACATATAGCGTGCAATTCCACTAATAAAAACAACTCATAGTCCCTTTAAAAAGCTGTTTATGTGATGCATTTTGCCACATAAATCTATAATCTCTGTATTTAAGTCTATAAACGGCTGCAGCAACATGAAGAAAAGGGAATAAATAATTTTTTAAAATATATATGGAAAGAACAGAACAACAGCAGTGATGTTAAAGCATGAACATCCTCCAACAGTAACGCTAAAGCTGGAAACCTTGTCGTGTAAACCTCAGTATCAGTAGTTTGCTGGTAGTGCAACAGATGGAAAAAGTAGTCGACAAGAAGATGCAGACGGACTTCAGAAACATCTCAGAGTGCTTGAAGACTCATTAAAAATTACCTGACTGGAGCTTGTAACATGCTAAGAGCAGACACAAAACACTCAAGTGGTCGATGAGGCTTTATTTTACAGGTACATTATTTCCTGGTGGTGAAAACACCTCCTAAAACCTTAATAACCTGTATTCATCCTCTGTTTTGTTTTCAGGTTCCAGATCTGCTCTTTTCTCTTTATTCTACACTGCTTGTCCTGTTTGCCATTTGCACTGTAGGTCTAATAACTGAATTACATCTACAATTGATGCCATGCATATTAATCAGAGCCATCAGTGCTTGAGTCCCAGTTGATTCTGTGCTTGAAAGTAATACCTGCTGTGAGCTTTTCACATTTAGTGTTCATACACACTTTGACGGCTGAATATTTCTAGGACACAGGGTCTAAAAGACACTCCAGATTATGTGAACATTGTCTCGATTTTTTCTATAATTGGCACCAAATTAAAAAGTTATTTTCAAAAAAAGTTATAGGGAATTATTAGGAAATGATGGACCTGTAAAATAAAGCACAACCACAAGCTCAGCTGCCGTCTGAAAAAGCTGCATCGCATTGAGGACAATCAGTGTCGAAAATGTTAAAAAATGAAAAGTGTTGGAGCCATGATTAAAACATCACAGTTTGTTTAGAAGACAGTATAAAACAGATACATTGTGTGCTGTGTAAAATCAGAGGCACCGGATGTCGAGACCCAATCACTCAAGGACGTGACGCACAAACAAACAGATCTGACTTCATGACAATCTAATCTCAGCCATTAGATACAATTTCATCATAAACACACTCACTTGATTTGGCCGAATTCATCCCGCTGCACGCTTGATTGCAATATTGTCATTCAAATAGTGCCATTTGCATGAGACCCTTTCTTTTTGTCATTACCACCTTTAAAGGAGCCGGAGCTGAAGTATTTTCTTGGCGTCCCTGAAGTCCTCCTCATCTCCAGCTCACACTCCACCTCCGCTTCTGTCCACCGTCACCGGACCTCTCTTATCCAGAGTCTCCTCCGCCGTTTTCATCAGAATGGCCAGGCGGCTGTCCGACACTTGTCCCTTCTTCACGGCACACATCAGCTGCAGAGGAAACAGCAGAGAACATGGTTTACAGAGCAGCTCCCTGCAGGTCCAGAATTTACTGGTGGTGGAGGCTGGTGTGGCGTCTGACGGACTCATGCAGTTTAGAGCGTAACCAAGGTTATTTTCTTTAGATAAAATTTAATGTTCCCTAAACACCTCACATGCAGGGTATCAGCAGACGCTCGCTTGTGGCACTGAAAGCTGAATCACAATCAAACGGTGTGTGTTCCTCATGATCTCCAGCTTCCAGAACCAAACTCTCTTTATAATTCTTGACATTTTAAAAGTTTCCTCACTGAATGTCATGGGTGACGCTGGTTTTTAAAGACTTTTAAGTCTTTTTAACTGATCTAAAGTTCGGCATTAGTCTTGAACTTGCTGGGCCTGATTCTAGCAGTCCTAAACTCCCTGGGCGGGTCTTAATCTACCTTGGGTGGGTCTTTAACTACCTGAGCAGGTCTTAATCTACCTGGGCAGGCCATCCAATTAGAGCCGATCTATGGGAAACGCTGCAGAGTATTGGGACAACAGTGGGAAAGGTTAACTTGTCAAACCAGCTGCTTCCCTCAGGTAGAAATGATTAAACGTCCAACCCTGCTGCCACACAATGAGACTTCAGAGATGTCCGATCACCTTCACATCCCAGAGTTAAAGAGAAGATGAAACCAACACCAACTGTGCTCCTCATGTGTTAAAGCTGCTGAACTAGGCATGATTTTTTCAGCCAGTGGTGCTGCAAAAACAGATGCAGCCCTTCACATTCTGCAAATTTTCTAAATACATTTGACCAAATCAGACTCTGGCATGAAATCATCTCCAAAATCCAAGCAGAAAGATCAGCTCATTGTTATTCGGTCCCTCTTCACTCTCATCCGTCTCCTTTACTAAACTCAGCCCTGTGCTTTAACTTTACATTTCTGTACTGTCCGTGTTTTATGTTGGTTTGATTGGTGGACATGTGGAAAAGTGTGTTATGTGTAGGTTAAATAAAATAAAAAACTATCGATTGTTGATTGTCGATTTGTTGTTGGTTTTGGTCTTTTTATGGGATTTAATGGCAATGTAAGAAATACAGAATATCACTGGACTCATCCTGAAGTTACCTAGTGCAGCTTTAACACTTCTTCCTTTTTTTAGTCGGTTTTGACAAGATTTTTCCCTCCAGTCATTCAGACAGAATGGTTGAAGGGAGAAATTGTGTAACTTATTGTTAATATGAGAAGAACCTCTTCTCAGGTTAGCCTTGGAGGGCTCACCAGGGTTACTGTATTTGTTTCCCATCCGTGCTACGCTACCTGTTTGTTGTCCCTAAGTCATCCACGTGCAGGTTGGACGAACACACAAACAGAAACAAACATGGTCATTCAGCATCATAAAACACATGACATGGATGATTCATTCATGACAGACTCCATCAGGTTTTACTAACAGACAGACTCAACAATGAGGGATCTGGTTTAAGGATGTTTAGACTCTGGGCTGATTTCTGGTCCAGCTACGAGCTTGTTTCCTTAGTGAGGAAGACTCACAGCGCAGCGGAGTAGCCACTAATGAAGACTAAATCATCGACTGTCATCAAGCTCTCCTATAATGACTCTGTGAGAAAGTAATTTAGCAGCAGACGGACGCCGGAGCCCTGGACACACTTCAGGCCTCATTACACAAGTCGCTGACAGAGATTCTCTTCTCTCATTAGCTTCATCTCCTCAAACCTGCTGGTTTACACTTCACACCTTCTGTGTGCAGGGACGGAGGTTCACTGCTCTCACGTCTCAAGTGGACAATGATCTTTTTTCTTTTCTTTTTTAAACAACAGTATAGTTTGTGCTACAGGTTTAGTGACCAGATAAAACTTTACAGCATGTATGAGGAGGAAAGGTTTTGATCTGGGTAATAAAACTGAAATTGACATTTTGACACTTTACTGCTACTGCTTCCTGACACTGTAAATTAATATTTACTCTATAAAACACACATCTTTAAGTATGTGCAAACCAGTATAAAAACCTGTGTTTAAAAATAATTTTAAGCCAAACAAGGCAGGCAATTAAAGACAGAAAATATGGCTGCACAGAAAAGTTTCTGAAGGGAAAAAAAAAAAAAAGCGAGTTCCCCAGAGCTTCTATTATCCTGCCTTCATGTTTGTCTGCTGGTGTGAGCGGGGCAGACACTGACAGAGGTGTTGGGTATTAATAGCCCCTCTCATCAGATGAAGCTGCACACACTCACACCACAACACACAGTGCATGTGTGTTCAGGCAAATGTTACTTTTATTGCCAGTTTTGGTATGAGTGTGTCTTGTTTTGCCTCTCCACAATAAAAGTCTCTTTTTTATTGTCTTATATCTGCCAGTGCAGGAAGAATATTCATCCGTTTCCAATGCAAATCAACATATTTCAAGCTGTTTATAAAGTTAAGACTTTTTATTCATTTCTGAATAATAATATGTTGATTTCTGCTGAGACTTAATCCAAAACTTGCTTTAGGAAAAAAAGGTTTTAGAAGCAAATTATAAACTGAACAAGAGTAAAAGTATATTTTTAAATTACCTGCACTACTAACTCTGATTTATTAATTTAATTTTGTTCCGTGAAACCCAGAAGAGAGAAGCTATTACACTATGAATGCACATTTTCTGCACGTTTCCTGTTGTTGTTTTTTTCTAAGAAATCAGTTGCATTTTATAGAAATACCTCTAAATACCTTTAAATTTGATTTTATTTTGTTCTTATTTCCTCAGAGGAGCATTTTACATCTGTCAGGTTATCGTAAAACTGCCACTATTTATGATTGAAAATTGCAGATTTTTCCCTTTGAACCATTTCATAGACAAGTTTTCAAATATCAACCAAAAATACCATATATATATATATATATATATATATATATATATATATATATATATATATATATATATATATTTTTTTTTTATTTTTTTTTTTTTTCCTTCACTTAACTGGAAGTTATACGTATATATATTATATTCTCTTCCACCTGACACTTAAGTAAAGAATTAGGACAGGTACTACCGGTGTGAAGAAGCGCAGAGGAAGACCACGGCAGTATTGTTTCTGCTGATATGAATATGTGCAGTTGTTTTTTTTCAGATGTCTGCAAAAGGCTTGATGTTGCAGATCCCCCTCCTCACTGAGTTACCGCTGCCTGCATGTGACGTACCTGCAGGAATTCATCAATTTCAACTTGTCCGTTCTTGTTGAGGTCCACCTCATTAAGGATTTCATGGAGCGCATTTTCATCAATGTGGACATTGATGCTCTGCAGAGAAGAAAAACAACACCAGGGATCAATAACATGTAATGAAGATGGGTGTGTAAAGACAGAAAGCGATGAAAGAAAACTCACATCCAAAACTTGCTGGACGTCGACAGTGGTGATGAATCCTTTGCTCTCTTTGTCAAACTTATGGAAGCGTTTCTTGTATCTGTCAGAGAGATGAGCAGTTATTCTCTCTCACACTTCTTTGCATTTGACTCTAATAACATCTAAGAAAGCAACACAACACAACTAATAACACAACAGTTTAAACATAACTCTGCCAATGATAGTTATTGTCCAATTTCAGTCTGGTTTCATATGAGTATACTGCTGAGACTTTGTGACACTTACCTATAAAACCAAATAAAATAAAAATCAGACTCACAGTTAGTTTCCAAAAGAATTAAAATCCATGTTAATTATTTTCTTTATTTTTTTTGCTGCTTTGCCTTTATTTGATACAGATGGTATCAAATACAGATAACATGGTTGTATAGTATTCATCCTGCATTTTCTGTGTTGTGTTGTGTTGTGTTGTCTGAAAATGCAAGACCTGAAAGATGTGAGTATCTGCACAACAAACTGAACTGATTCTGATATTCCTCAGATGCTTTAACAGGTGTGAACACTAGAGAAATAAATTACAACTAAGTACAAACAACTATATGATGTTTAGTTACAACATAAATGACTGAATCCAAAGGTGTAGGTTTGGTTTCAGAATTAAAAAAAAAAAAAAGCACTTGCTGCAAGCTGTGAGTTGAGTGCACAGTAAGCAATAGCTGATGGTGACTCAGATGACATTTTCACTTCTCTTCTCTGGATTACAGAGGCCGAACAGTCAGAGGACAAGGTTCAGGTAGATTTTAGTTATAAAGTCAATCTGAACTTCTAAAAGCCGGGGGCGAATCTAACCTGCAGAAATTTAATAAATAAAGAAGAGGGGAAATATTTACCTGACTACTTCTTGGTAGTCCAAGTTGATATCAGACGTCTTGGTCAGCTGCTCGGAGCGAGACCTGTAGCCCATCTCCTGGTACAAAAACTTCTTAGCCGCTTCGAGCTCCGCCTGGATTTCACGTCAGCGGAGAGACAGGAGTTAGAAATCGCTGCAGAGTAACCGGCGTCCCCTCCACTGTTCACAGTCATTTTGTCCTCAATCATATAACGTATACCCAGGAGCACTTCTGTTGTCAGTGTTACCATGGCAACAGCTGTAACGCGGTTCGGTGGCAGAGCCATCATTTCCACAGGGAGCGGGAGACAAAGAGGACGAGTGTTAGCCCCGAAAAGAAACACGTGCACCGTCACTAAGCATCTACAGAAAACCCTTCGCCCCTGCACACACAGTTGTAGTTTGTACAGTCTTGTTTGTCGACACGTTGTCATAATAATCATGATAATCAAAGATTTCATTTTCAATCATATATGACAAAGAAAAGCAGCAGATCCAAATCTTTTCTTAATAAATGAAATAAAATATTTGCAGATTTGTTTTCTTTTGATTGACTAATTGATTAATCATGGCAGCTCTAGTTTTATTGCTTATTACACAAACTTATTAACTGATCAACATTTACTCAGTACTATATTCTCTGTACTTTATGCTCAAGTGTTACTGCTACGTCTGTCGATTCTGCACATGTGCCACCTGTTTCCTGTCTGTCCGGCCTGGAAGTGGGCGACTGACAAATTCATGATTTTGGGATTTATAAATAAATCTACTTTGCCATCTGTCTCTCCACAACCTTTTCTGCTCCTGTTTTTTGAAAGCTCCTTGGTAAGATTTCTTAATAATAGATAAATAAATAAATAAAATGCTCAGCTAGAGAAATCCATCTAAGCATGGCATACAGTAGAAACGTGAGGTCTAAACTGTGTCTTCTTTGGTTTTGATAACTGACACTTTACCAACTTTATTGAAAGATTTATTTAACTTATTCACTCAGTTGGGAGATGTTTTCACATATTGTTGGAAAAAGCTGATTTAATGTTTATGGCTGTTTCATTGGTTTTACATGTGGTTTTCTCATCTCCCGTTTAGGAAAGAAATTGATCATTAAATTAACTGCGGTTGTAAAATCATACCGTCCTTTTCTCCTGACTCCAGTCCAGCTCTTTCCCCATGATCTGGACGATGCGTGGGAGGGCTTCGTCGGCGGCCTGCACGTTCAGGAAGCCCAGGCGTGTTCGTCTGGCAATGACATCGATGGCGGTGCAGGCGTACTCCTTAATCGCATACAGCACCTGAGAAAGACAACACACCCTCACATGAAACAAAGAGAAGCCTTGACAAACACAACTAGACTGTTATTTGTTTACATGAAATCCCCCTTTACCTCACTCTCGATGTACGGGAACTCAGACACCAGTCTTTTCCCTACGATTGGCCACCGCTGCCCAGTGACCTGAGCCATCTTTGCCACATCAAACGCCTTCGCACCGTACGTCGCGGCCAAATGCTGCGCTACCTGTGCACAGAGAAAAAGATATAAAGCACAAAGACATTCAACTTTTTCAACAAGGCCTTGTACAGAAATCACCCTGTTCAGTCAATTAAAAAAAAGACATATAAAATAGACAATAAATACACAACACATGGTGTTTCAAAGCAAAGCACTCTCTAAATTGTAATTTATTAACAGTTGCTGTGTAGTGATGATGAATTGTCTTTACATCATTTACACAGATTCACTTCTGCTGCTCCCACATCACAAAACAAAAGTTTAAACAACGTGGAGCGTAGTGGCAGCTCCTGATCGATTTCACCTCTTCGCAGTTAAGCGCTTAACGTTAGAGCCACTTTGTCAATGAGGTGTCATATATGTTTACAGAACACAAGAGGTCTATTTGCCATTCAGATCGGCGGCTTGCCGATCATGTGAAAAGGGCAAACGCTGTCCAAATATCAACAGTGACCTTTTAGGAATATTCGAGAGAACACCAGAGCCGGTGCCGAACGCCTCTAATGAGGAGTAAGTACACTGTAGGCACTCGGCGCACAAGTACTTTTTCTTCATGAAACAATGTCCTATTGGACTTAATGAAAACGCTCAGGCTAATTATTGGAAAGATGGCATGTAGGTGATGTGAATCAATGTGCCCTTACTTAATGCCATTGATAAATTGTTCAGCGTACAGTGCGTTTCATCGTGTGTCCAGTCTTTTGTGTAGTAGAAATGTCAGCTTTGTTACAGCAGCGGCTTTAATGTCAGCTCCACTGCTGCTGCTGCTGCAGGAGACAGTGCATGTGTGTGAGTGAGCGAGATTTCACAGGGTTGTTAGCAGGCGAATGTGTGTCTGGTCTTGTGTACAGTTGGTATTAAAGGTCTCCTCTCTTCTATGCTGTAAACTGTTCTTAGAGGCAGAGCCGTGATTAAAGAAATAGCTGATTGTGTTTGACTGGAGCTGTTTCATGAAGCACTGTGCAGAGACTGTATGCAGCATTGTCACCGGCGGGTTGGTACAACTGTGCCTGTGCAGAGAGCTTACAGACTGCACAGTATTTTGTCCTCTGTGTGCTGTTTCTTACCTCGTTCTCCAGGCCGTAGTCCTGCACCAGGCGGATGTAGAGCGTCGGCGTCCAGCCCTTTGCCCCCTCCAGCATCAGACCAACAGTCTTGCAGGGCCCAGCTGAGAGGCCGTGGGCTTTGATGGCCTCGTCCAGAGTTTCTTCAGCCATGGACCTGTAGGTGGTCCACTTCCCACCTAGACAAAATCATGCATTGATACAAAAGTTAATAATCATCCATTTTTTTTTTAGAAATTCAAAACAGACAAAGACTCACTGACCGGCGATGGTGACCAGTCCGCTGTCACTGGTGCTGACGATGTGGTTCCTGCAGATGGACTGAGTGTCTTTGGAGTTGGGGTCAGTCACCAGGGGACGGATGCCACTCCACGCTGCCAACACGTCTCCTCGACGCACTGCACACAACACACAGACACGAAAACACAGTCACATTTCACTCTGCAGGACACAGATGAACCATCTACTATCTCATTGTTATATATATTATATTTCTACTCAAATCTTAAACTTTTTATCTTTAATTCATACTTTGGAATTGGTGGGCTATTGCAGCCGTCATACTGCTGCTACTGGTTTCGTGTGGTTTAGTTTTACTGGTTTTACATATAACAAACAATACGCAAACAAAAAAATGCAGATATCCAGAACAAACAACACCAGCTTAAAGGAGTGTGAGTTGTGTATATGTGACGATAAAAATAAGAAAATAAAAGCAGGAATCTCTCCTTGAATTTCATGTGTTTTCTTCCATTTTTGTCATGACAGGGTGGGATTGTTGGGCTCAGTTGGGGCATACTGCTGTTATGATGCAGCACTGAGACGTCATATGTGATCTTTGGCAACACAAATAAACTCTGTTTGACTTTATACATGTTTGCTTTTTGACTTGCTGTTCTGCATATTCTCAAAACATACAAAAACCAGCTGGTGAAACATGTTTCAGGACCATTGGGAACCAAACAGGGCAGTGTCAACTGCGACCATAAGAAACTCAGGTGGCCAGGTGATGTCTGGGTGATGGAGTCAATAAACCAAACAGCACTGTCACAGTTTAGCAGCAAACACGTCGTATGTGACTGCATGCTCTTCAAAACAGACAAGAGAAAACTCCTGCACCTTCTACATCAGGACTGAGGTAGTTGCGGACCTCCCTCAGGATGAAGTTGATGTCGTCCTCCCCTGGGATTGGGTGAGCCGTCACGCTGGTGGGGGTGTCAGTCGTGCCAGCGATGGTCATCTTCTCCCAGGGCAGGAAGAAGATGACACGTCCATCGCTTGTGGCCGGGTCGAGCAGACCCATGTTGTCAGGACTGTTGAAAGGAAAAACAAAAAAAGAGGATTCATTATTAAAACAATTATTAAAAGAGAAGTGGCAGCAGTTTCCTGTTCAGTAGATTATCTGAGTCTCATTTACTGAATTTGTGTCTGAGAGAGGAATCAAGGGTCGTGAGGAAGAGGAGGAAGTGCTGCAAAAAGAAAAGGCAGAGAACAAATGAGGGGGTGAGGAGTTAGAGAGGAAGAAAATAGGAGAAAGGACAGGGGGAGGAAGAGGAGGGGGGAGGGGCAGCGGCAGGAGGAATACGGGAGAAAGGGAGGAAGAGAATTAGGTGGTTGGCATTTCTGCCGCTGTTCAAAGGGCTTGCGCTCCCTCGGGTTTCGTTCAATAAGCTTCGATGAACTTTAAAACCCCCGACTTCAACAGAACCACTCTATTGCGCTGCTGTATCTTAACCAGAGAAGAGTGTCCTGTGCGTGTAAGTATAGGTCAGATGATAGTTTAGCCAGATTAGTATTTACAAAGAGGAATGAGAAAACACAATAGGAATAAATACAGACAAGTTCATGCATTTGAAATAGCAGGTTTCAACTTAAAACATAGACATTCAAGCACAGACTGTTTGACGGCGTTGTGTCGCACCTGTAGTAACCAGGCATAACGATGTGAACACCGGCGCTGGGTTGGCAGATGTTTTTGGTTTCCTGGTTGTCCATCTTCCTCAGCGAGTCTGTGAATGGTCCGGTGGCATTGATCACACACTTGGCCTTCACGTCAAATTCCTGTCCTGTTAAAAAGAGGGAGGAGTCAACTGTGTTCAGTGAACAAAAGACTAAAATCAAGCAGAAAAGCGTCTTGATAGAAGTTTTGATTGAGTGATTTGATTGATTTTACTCCAAAACTGCACCACAAAACATTTAAATCAGGCAAGTTGGACGATTTAAAAAAAAATAGATACTTATGTGAGAAGACTTTTTACTGCATATCATTTCCATGCAACCAGTAACATTTGAGAAGCACTTGATTAATTGTTTCACCGCTTTAAAATGACAGCTGGTCATCCTTCTCTTAAACCCCTGATACCTATTGACCTTTCAAGTCTGAGCCAATCACACTTTAAAATTAATTCTGATCTGCACTAAGTACAAGATGTGACTGTTTTGTCTATTTAATCTCAAAGCATTAGAGCATTAAAAATTGTGCAGAGACTCCTGTATGACTGCATGCCTCACCTGTGATGACGTCTCTGCAGCGGGCGCCACACACCTTCTCGTTGCCCGTCTGCGGGTCTTTCGTCTTCAGCAGGCGAACCACCTCGGTGTAGTTGGCGACGGCGGCGCCGTAGCGAGCAGCGGAGAGGGCAATGGCCAGGTTCATACGGGCGTCATTGTGCTGCCCTGAAGGGGACAGAGAAGAAGTGTGAGAGAGGGTTTTATACACTGTGACAGTAAAGTTAGTAAAATTGTTTTTTTAATCACTTTGTTATAGCTGTAGCCAATTGTGTTCTCTTCTATTGTCTCTGGAAAAAATATGAAAGGTGAGATTTTGTTTTTCTTCCTTGAGAGACATCCGTGTGACTCCTGTAAGGAATTTGTCTGCTATTGTATAATCTATTTTTCTAATCCTCAACCAGTGTTGTGCGTGCTTATTGTCCTCCTCCTACTCCTTATTGAGTGTTGTGTTTACAAGCAGCTTCCGTGACAGCATTCAGCCGCATTTCTCACCCAGACTGATTTACAATGTGTGCAAAACTCAAACAATACTAGACAGACAGTACTGAAAGGCAGGACCACTTTAAAATGACAGGTATGCAGAAGACACAGTATGGGGTGAAGTAATTTTTATACTGCTTTTATTTGCCATTTCAGGGCCTTTCTGCAGGTATCAAGCAGGTTAAAGGTGGTACTGGACTGCATCATAATAAAGTACTTATATACATGGGGGGGGGGGCAGAATATTAGAAACACCCCTGGAAATAACCACTGTAGGAAGAGTCATGGCTGCAGCAGAAACACACTGTAGCTGCGTCCAGCTAATGCAAAACAAGAGGATCAGGCCAACGCATTTGTCGTCCTGCGTTTGTGAGAATAAAAAGAGCCTCTGCTGTTGCTGGTGGCAGCAGGAGCGGCGGTAACCAAGACAGCGGGAGAAATAGCTGTTGCTCAGCTGGTCCGACCGACGACGACGACGCTCCTCCGCGCTTTACACCTCCGGGAGAGAAGGTCAGATTTCGAAATGTCACGGGCGTGATTGTTCCAGACGGCGTAATTGGAGAAAAGACGCCCCACCCCTCCACCATCCCGGCCCTGGCCCCCCTCAGAGCAGATGATGGTGGGGAGTGGGAGGGGGAGGTGGAAATCAAACATATGCTGCTTTGCACCAAGAAAATGCTCTTCCCTTTTTCCAGGCTGCAGTAAAACCAGATATACAGTGTGCAACTTCACATTCACTCTGTCAATAAAACACAAATAAAAGCATCTGCCACAATATTACTGTAAAATGAAGTATTTTTGTTTCATGAAAACAACCAATAGTCAGAATGAAAGTTTGGGACCAAATTGCTCAAGTTATATCCTTTTAAAACAGCACAGATGTTTCATTTTCTGGTAGTCATCGCACCAGAGCAACAGAAACTGCTGAACACCATAAATAAGAGACATGAAAAGCATCAGATCCAAAAGAAAACGGCTACCTGTTATGACCGGACAGGACGAGCTGATACTCAGTGAAGCCTACAGTAACAGACACATCACCCGCAGACACAAAGTTGTTATTTTCAGTGGCGGAGAGGAAACAATGCCCGGGGCGTGAATCTCCTCACGCTCAGCTGGACACTCAGCATATGTCTGGCTCTCCTCCGCACCCATCCAGGGAACACACAACCTTTACTGCCACAGGGAGGAGAGGGCATCCTACCAGCCTGTCAACACATTTCGCCAGGGACCAGTGGACATGTGAACGCCACCGGGAAGATTTACATCTGAGGCCTGTTCTTACGGAGTGTAATCTTTAATCTCCTGTTTGGTTTCATCACAAAATTTCTACACAATTTCTATCATATGACAATTTATTCAGACACACGCCCACTTCATTTAAAATCTGCACTGTTAAAATCCGCCTCCTGATCCGTTTTTGTTCAGTTTTTCTCTACTTTTAACCAGCAATGCCATACAATTAAAATATATTGTGATGTTCAGGATATGTGGAGCTGCCTTCGATCTGCATGTGAGTAGTACTGTGTATGTTTAAAGATGTTTTTTTTAGCCTGAACGTGATGATTCTCAGGCATGTTCTTGTAAAGAGCGCATTATGGACGTTCATTCAAGATGGACATCAGTCGTACTCATATCTTCAGAGAGTGTAAGTCACATATATAAAAATACATTTTATATAATCACGTACAAAATGTGCGTATGTGTGTATCAAGTCTGAGAAATGAAAAAGGAGTGTGATTTGTGGGAGCTAAAGATTTAAAACAAATCAATGTCTGAATTTCGGATTAATTTTCGAGACGAGTCAGGTGAACTCATTGTTTCTGATTATCTTCTTTGCCTTTAAACATCTCCTGAGCCTCTGATCTGTTTTATGACACCCCCTGGGAGGCTTTGGCTGTGCTACAAGAATAACATATTTTAAAAATATTCAAGGGACACCGAGGCATTTTGAAAACAGAAACCATGTTTTCACAGGGTTTCAAGACTGTTTATGTCATCACATTTGCTCACAGTTACACAGTTCTACTTTAGACCATTATGATCTTATAATTTTCATCAATCCATCACTGGCTGACTGATTTAAGTCAGTGCCAGTGTCAGGAGCAAGAAGGGAAAACAACAAGAATGACTCAGCTGCTTTGTTCATGTTTACAGAAAATAAAGAGATAAAAAATGAATCAACAAACGAAGCGATTACTGTCCACACATCATGGTGTCTATGTGAAAACATCCAAATTAAAGCAAAGCCAAGCAAACGAGGGATCACTGACTCACCGTCGTAGTAGACGATTGCTCCCACCAGCTTGTCCTTCTTCAGCATGGGGAACAGCTCCAAGGCCTTGGTCTTACTGAGGACGTAGCTGCTTTTCAAGCACTGAATCCCAGACACCAGGTCGTACATCTTGATCCCTGCCCAGTAGTAAGGCAACTGCCACCATCTGGGTGATTAACACACATTTAAAAGCATTATGCTATGGTTCGTTTTTGCTGCATTCACTTGTGTCATTTCCTCTTATTTTATGAGTCCGACACTTACTTGTAAACAGGAAGCATTATGGGTAGCGGTGCTGATAGGTGAGGTGCAATCTCCAGGAGGTTGGCACGCTCGTGCAGGGCCTCTTTCACCATCATGTACTGTTTGTAAAATGAGAACAAAAAGGTGATGAGAGAAAATTGGGTACCCGCTGAGATGTAGGAGGAGAATAAAAAGATGAAGAGGAACCTGTTCGTAGTCCAGCTGCATGATGGCCTTCTGAAGATAGCGCACTCCACCGTGGATTAGCTTGGTACTCCTGCTGCTCGTCCCTGAAGAGAAGTCGCTTCTCTCTACGAGGGCAGTCTTGAGGTCTGAGGGAAATCAGACAATATAAGCTAATACACTTGTGCAGTTTATTAATAATTAATAAAACATACTGTAAAATAAAATATTAAAATTACACCTGTGAATTCATATAATATAAATTTATAAATATAAATAATAAAAAAATACACTTAAATTCATTATCACAATAAAGATCTTGTCCTATTTAATAATATAATTTATCATGATAATTTTCCTATGCAAACTAATGAATAATAATACAGTTGTATAAATATCTAACAAACATTGCTCTAATAGTTGAGTGTGTTTTCAGTAGCAGTTTAGAGTGTGTTACCAGCCTGTGAGGCGTTTCCCCGCCTTCAATCATAACCCAATAAGGACAATCACAGAGCTGGAAACCTGTTACATCCCAGGAGAGAGATGTGCTTGAAAGTAGAAGAGCTGCTGACGGTGAGCTTACTGCGTGTGACAGCGTCTAAGGCACATCCTGCACCCGTGGCCCCTCCTCCGACAATCAGAACGTCAAACTCCTCTGTGGTTTTCAGCGCTGTGAGCTGGGCCTGCCGAGAGGGAAGCTCGTCCGCATAGGGAATCTTCAGTTCTGCTTCTGCTGCCACGTGGGCTAACCGAGCCTGGATGCGACAGATACACACACACCCACACAAATACAATGAGAACAGAAGCTTTCGTGACTCAAAGATCGCTCTGAGTTCCTTATATTGTGCAAATCAGCAGGTTTTTATGTTAATTTCTATGTTAAACTCTATTTTAAAATCTTTAAAACACATATAGCAACACTTTCCTTGAGGTGCATTTTGAAACATTATAAGCACAATGCATACACATCCACAGTGCCATGTGTTTATGCATTATTCCTGCATTATAATCACCTCATAAAATAACATGATATAATGACTTGTAATCATTTTCATACATTATGGATTTGGTGTGACTGTGTAATGAGATTACTGTAAGACATACGGTTGTATGCTTTACTGTGTTGTAATGGATGGAATATAATGTACATTCAGAGGCATGATGACTAGAAATGTATTTATTACTGTCATAATGACTGAGTGATGTGAAGCCTGCAGCACTGATCAGTCCCTCAAAAGTGGAGAAATGATCTTCTGATTGGCTGATTTGTTTTCTGAGTTATCCAATAAAGTACAGCAGATTTCAGTCAAACACTCAGAGAAACCAAATCCTGCAAGGTTGGATGGTGGATCCAGGTGGGCGGTGACTGTTTAGTTGTGACATCACAAAGTTCAGGAAGTCCTGATGGCTTGTTTTAAGGCTCAGTTTCTGAATACAGGCTGTGTGCATTTCTCTACTTTCACAGTATTAATATAGAACCTAGACCTGCTTTATAATCAAAAACACATGGACATCTACCTTTATACAATATGGGACCTTTTAATATATTTTGCAGGACTTCTACTTGAAACAGAGTAATCGGTTTTCAAAAGATTGGTCTTCTGAGGCTGTTCTTAGCAGAAAGGGAGAATATAATGTGCTTAAAATGTCTCATTTTCAAGTGAAGTGTTGCTAAAAAAAAAAAGACATATCCTTGATGTGATCAATTGCAAAGCAAATATTGCCAAGGGTTGCTAGCGGCTGCAACATGCTGCTCAACTTTGCAAAACCCACAAAATAAATCTAATGCCAGTCTCTGAACATCATTTATAGCCATTGTTTGATTAGCAAAATAATTACTTTAAAGAAATAATCACAACTTCAATAAAAAAAAAAACCACACAGCTCCACTCTGATAGGAGGATGTGGGATTTCACTTCTAATGAAATATTTATTCATTTTTCTATTTAGCAGTTCAGGCTAAATGATTGCATCAAGCTGCTTTGAAGCCACCACGGCATTTGACTTGCAAATAGTAGCAGGCATTTGTAATTTAGGCCTGCAACCGCAAACAAGACGATGATATAATCATTGTCTATTTTTGATGATGCATACAGACAAACACCGCCACAGAATTAAGTCCCAGCGTGCCCCCCGTAATCAAGTTAAGTCAGTGAATGGCACAGCAAGGCCCATGCTAATAGCCAATCGGCCGCTGTCTTGAAATCTTCTCCAAACCATATGCCCTTGCTAAAGGAGACAAGACGGACATTCATCTCATCAGCATTGTAATTACTGGGATTAGACGCATGCATGATTACAAACTATTGTGAAAATAATTATATTTCATCAGGATCGACTTCTTGCTTACCAATCCATGCTTGGTTGAGAGGACGACGATGGGCAAGAGAAGACAATATCGTGCCAGGACACAAAACAGAGTTCACATTAGGTTGCACAGTCAAATAAAGTCTGGTATGTAGTTGAGCGGCGTGCCTAAAATAGGCCTACATCAGGTCAAAGGTCAGGGGGAAACACAGCTGCTTGTCCATCTCAAATGAAGCAAAGCCGTGTGGTTATGTACTGCATGTGTTCATGAAGATGATCAGTGGCTGAGTTTGAGGCTTGACAATAAGACAAACACCAGTTTCTATCAAGGCCAGCGCTCTCAGCGTCACCAGTCAGGAGGCGAGACACTAACGTCAGACCTCGACCACCATTAAAACTTTGCCTGTTGCTCTGTAAGCACCTGGATTTTTCTCATTCCTCAGGTTTATGGTGTTGTCCACATACACTGTCAAGCAGCTAAACATCATTTGGAGAATGCACTCTGTCCAAATACTCTGGCTGGCTGTTTAAGAGCAAAATAGTTCAAAAGTGTCAATATACAAGATATTTACAGGGTTTACCAAATTAAATTTCCTTTTAATACAACATAGAATGCAATTTGATATCTACTGGCCAAAGTTAAACGACTAAGTGCATGAATTTATTGACATTTATTTAAAAAAAAACTGTGAGTGTTATCCAACTGTGTGCATGTCTAATATCCTTAATTAATTGTTAAACACAACCTGGACCTGGGTAAGCAGCAGAAAATGGACAAGTGAATGGATGAATGGATGAAAGGATGAAGCAACTAAAAAGTGACATTTGTTTAAGGTTCATATAAGAATTTTATATAAGTTCCCAGTTCAGGAATAATGGTTAAAAGTTAACAGCTTCAAATTAACCATACACATATTTACCTGCAAAATGATGTAGGCGGAGTTTGAATATATCTATTACATATAAAAAAACACTGGTGACAAACATTTGACTTCATTAGTTCACTTTAAAAGGCCAAATATTAAACAGCCAAACCTCCAAGGGCTCAAATCCTTTTATTTTTACCCTTTGTTGCACCAGAAACTAGAAGAAAAACATTTAGACACTAAAACCTGCAGGTACAAGAAATACGTTCGTTTTATCATTATTTCTAAGCAGATTATGATCCAGTGCAAGTCCACTGATGCCTCCTGCAAACAGCAAACACATTCCAGACACTAGACAGGACATGCCTTGAAAAGCGGCCCCTCCCTATTTTCAAGAAAAGAGAAAAACTATTCTTTAATGATACTGTTTTCATGCCCAGAATCTGGAAGTATATTAAGTTTCACTCTGAGTTTAACAGCTGCCAGAGTAGAAAACCATCTGAAGCAGCATATACAGGAGGCCACTATTCAAACTTAATTCATGGAACGGGAAACAAATGAAACATTTGCTTATACAAACTCAGAGGTGACATCTTTCATCAACTCACCTGTGTCTTCCTGTACTCGATTAGTTGTGAGAGGCCGAAAACAGTGGCGACGGCCCCGCCCCCTATGATCGCCATCTTCTTCAGAGCTTTCCTGAATGCCATTGGCCCTGCAGAGACAGTAAAGTGCAGCAGTGAGGACACAGAGCAGGGACACCCAGTTTATAAGGCTCCGACACGGCAGGTGATCATGTGAATTAGGCATGCAAGCTTAAGGGAGGGAGCACTGTATGCTAGGAGAGAGAGACTGGGGGGGGGGGGGGGGGGGGGCTGTAACACCAGGACAAAAGTTCACGTGAAGAAGAAGTGGCGAGGCAGAGGAATGCTGCCTGTGTGTGCTGATGTCACCTGTGACACAGAATAAAGAGAAACTTTCATTACTCAGTGAACTGTTACCGTGACAATTTCATTAATATATTACACATCTTCATCTAAAGCTGCAACTAACGATTATTTTCATTATCATATCATGTCCAAAAACCAAAGGCATTCAGTTTACAATCACATAAAAAAGAGAAAAAGCCGAAAATTATCACATTTGAGAAGAAGGAACCATCAGATGTTTGACAAATGACTTAGAAGTTTTACTTTTTGTGTCTTATTATTATAAAATGTATACTTTTTTAACAGTTTGTCAATTAAATCAATAAATAAGCACCTAAAGGACACCACATTCCCCCTGGTAACCTGTGATGGTCATTTATTCAGTATCATTTTTGACATTTAAAATACTACATGATCAGACAAATTGATTAATTGAAAACACTAACCGACAGCTTAATCAATAACAAAAACGATTGGTTAGTTTGGAACTCTTGCAAAATCATTATGCATGTCCAATGATGCAGTAGTACCACATTTAATTCACTATGCTTTGATAATTAGCTCTTGTGTGCGATGCATTTTCATATTTTGCAGTAATACAGGACACCTAAAGATTAGCTGAATTGGTATCAGGGCCAATACTGACCTTATCAAGATGATCGGGTTTGGTCTGATGTGACCAATCAACATTAAACACAGTTACCACAGTCATACAGTTTCTCAATGTCATTAAAATTGTTTCTTCACTATAAGTTATATTCATTGAAGACATTTCCAAGTAGGGGAAAAAGTGCAAAGCAGTAAATTACCCATCTAATGTCAAGAGTAAGACAGGTCAGAGAAAATGTATTCATAGACTGGCCAGATTTTACACCAAACAGCAAACAAACTCAGCATTATCTTGTTAGAAATAAACATTAAAATAATAATATAATAGTATATTTTCAGTTAGGATACTGTTTCCACAGCCTCTTAATGACCCTGTGTTCCATAACGAGCAGAACATGATACCAGCCCTGTCTGGGAGGGTGGAGGGCCTCAATTCCCACCGGGGGCAGCCCAAAAAAGTATTTGCATTCCCACTCTAATGCATTTTTAAAGGTTTACTGGGAGGGGCATACGCTGAAGCAGATTCTAATGCATTTTAATAAAACACAGCTACAGATGGCACAAATGTCAATTAGCAGTTCGGTCTAACAAATGACCTATGACGAGTAGCCTGCTACTGTGTCAGCCAATACTAGCACCAAAATCAGTATCATATTTCTACTGCCAACTTTTAACCAAATTATAAATTGTTGTATGTCATTTTACACAACTTTTAAACTGCAACAATCATTTGCTTTAAAATTATCACAAAATAAGCAAAGTCTGACCTGTTTGGACCCAAATGACTGAAAAAAAAAAAAAAGCACATCGAGTGGGATGACGACTGCGCAAGCCGAGCAAATAATTACTTACCTTGGTTTAGCAAAAGCAGATTATTTTATTGCTCGTTGTAAAGACATTAAAGCAAATTCTCCACAGAACTGTAAGTGCACGACATCACCCGTCGCAGCACAACTGCTCGTGTTAGGTGCTAAAGCTGCGAGCTCCAGTATATGACCATATGACTGAAATAATTATAGCTCTCTCCCAGTATAGCTGTAACGAGTATAGAAGAGCTTTCATGTCCCCTCATGGTTGAAAGTGTGTCAGGAGCAAGAATAAAAACCTGAATCAGGGATTATTAATACAATATATGAACTAGTTATATGAAAAATCCAAACCTCAGTGTGTTTTTAGGTCTTCTTGTTTACTTTTACTCTTTGATTAGACGGTTCCAGGTTCAAATCTAAATTCTGTTTCAGTCTAGGCTTAACAGTTAGTTGCATCCCCAAGTAAATTCATTAGTAATTATTAGTAATTCCCCATTTTCACTGTTCATTTACAAAAAAGAAATAAATGACTCAGGAAATATCAAATCAAAGATTAAGTAATCAGGGTTACTAATGTTTACAATGTTCACTGTTTGAATGTTAGTAGCACAGGCTGCATGCAAAGTTTAAGATTCGGGCAACGATGGCATATTTTGTTAAATGAAAGGAGCTTTTACTCACATTTCTAGTTTATGTTCGCCATACTTACATCAGCACTATAACTGAACATTTTCCACCAATCCCCAGCCCCTACATTGTGCACAGGCCTTCCAACAATCAGCAGCATACCACAGACTTTCACACCCCTTCACAGGCTGCTCATTACTGAACACTATAAAGGCCAAATATGACAATAATTAGCCCTGAGGACCCCCTGTGACAGGACTTTGCTGATGTGTAGTTAAGCCAGCTGAACCACAGGGCTGTCTAATTGTTGTGAGTGACACTGAAGCACTAATAGACGGCTCTTCCTCCTCATGGTGATGCTGGGACACCCCCCTCCTCTTTCTCACTTTGGGAAATAACAAGTCAAAGTGTCCTCACTTACATCAGCCTGCAGACTCATTGTGAGTCAGCAGAGGGGGGGTACAGGAGGGAGGGGGTTTCCTGGCATTAATGTGGACTGTAGGAAACACATGGCGAAACTCCATAGGAATTTTTGCTTTTTTAAAATGCATGTTTAGATAAGGATTAGGAGCCCTGTTTGTCATAAATGTAAGAGACAGACATTTAACAGCAGCCGGTTGTGATGCATTTATGAGGCTTTATTGCTCCATTATCTCTCAGCACACAAGAGGAAGTCGGTGTTATTTCTAACTGGCATCTTGCTGTGGATTAAAATGTCAGCCCAGTTTGGTCTTTGAGGAAAACCAACAAGCAGCTTCGTCTTAACACACGAAAAAGCTCTTTACGTGATAAAAAGACGAGTTATACAGTTACAGGGATAACTTACCTTTTTTTTTTTACGATAAATAAACAAAATATACATATTAATTTGGCATGTCCTTGGCTGTAACTGAGTAGTAGAGGCCGTCATTTCACAGGTGCTAGCAAGGAAACACTTGCAGATGTTGCTCCGCTTTTTTTTTTTTTTGGCTCTCTGCCAAAAAACACAGGGTTAAATAATCTTTCGACAGCTTTTAAAACGTCCGAAAGACACCGGGCGACACAACAGACATTCCCACTTACAGGATTTCTTGTTTCGGGGCTGAGTAAACCTCGCTCGGAGCGATGCAGGGCGGCGACTGAGCGCATCGGTTGTTGTCCGAGCCCGGAGCCTCCGTCTGACAGTTACAAACCCGGAAATGGAGCCGCTGCGAGTGACGTCGCGGAGAGCCAATCAGAACGCCGCACTCGGCTACGCGTTCGAATAAAGGCGGGGCTATGTTGTTGACGTAAGATTAGGGTGAGGTTGCACAACACTGGCCTTCCCTCCATCCTCTCTTCCTTCAGGATAATAATAAAAAGAGAGAAGTGGCACCAGCTGTCGTTTTCTCCGTCTTTCAGCATTGGATGGATTACTGAACGGGCCCAAGCGCAGGGGTCCTGCAAAACATAGCAACAGACCTGCAAAAAGCCTCATGACAACAACAAATTAATGTAAAATAACTGCACAGAGATGCAAAAATGACCACGAAAGACAAATGAAACAGACATGCAGGGATGCAAAAGACACTAATTAATCACCAAGTGATGCAACGTGCATCCACAAAGATGCAGAGCTGCAGAGAAATGAACATGAAGAGATGCAAAACGACACAAAAGACAAGGGAGACCACAAAAAGACGCAAAACGACCACAAGGGCCCTTTTACAGGTCCCTTCCCAGGGGCCTTTTGCCTCCTAATCCGTCCTTGCTTTTAGCACAGGAGGCATGGAGAAAAAACAAAACACAAAACCCTGCAGCAGATAAATAAATTTTAATATTTCATACGAAACAAGTGTGAAAAGTTGCAAAATTATAATACTAATTAAAGAACAGCTTAAATATGACTCTTATCAGTAAACGGCTGCACTTTGAAATCTAATATGTTACCAAAATACATCTGCTCATAACAGTCACGGGTCCAATACTTTATTCAATAACAATAAAATGCCCAAAATATGACGCAGACTGCAAGAAAGTGGGCCACAAGCATTATTTCCAAATTACATGAACCACTTTCTGTGCCCACACCAGTCAAAGGGCCCCACACACACTCACACAGAGACACACACACCACTCCACCCCTCTGTGGCTTGTGCGTAATAGGGTTTGGCAGAGGGTGCGCACCACGTAAACAAAAGCACATTGTCGGTGTCACTGGCAGTCAGTCTGCAAGCCAAGAGTGGGAGAAGTGAACAGTCATTTCCTTTGCTCTCCGGACAGCGAGTGGACTTTTCTGGTCGCAGCTAAAGCTTTGATAGATCCACAAGCACCGCTGCAGCAGAGATGGGATTATACATCACACTTTTCCTGCACTGGGAGGAGGTTTAAGGTATTGCATATTCTACTTTTTCTCTACTCATTTATGAAGAAATCAACGGCTTCGTGTCAGTGTTAAGCCTTCAAGTGACGCTCTGATGTTTTTTGTTTAATACCAGAAAAACTCTAGCGGGAAATAACATCCTCTGAAACATCAGACAACTTAAGCCTTAAGGTAATAACCCATTCAGTTCAGGTCTTTATGCTGTTGCTCTGGATGCTGCAGAATAAGCCCTTTAAGTCTATTCAGCATGGCTATATCTTCCTCTCGAGGGAAAAACGTACAGGCTGCACAACTTGTTTTCAGCTGACTTTTTATATTAATTCCACGGTAAAATGATAAAGAAAATATTTTTAAAAAACCGGTTTAATACTGGGCATATTTTCATTTTTGTTAAAGTAAAAGAACTAAAATACTTTAACGCATCAGACCAATTTACCAACTTGCACACTTTGTCTACCTCCGACTGAGTGCATCATGTCCATGTCTGCAGGGACCATGCCGTGTGTCCAGACCCAGTGCGGCTCCTCTCCTCAAGGAGCCTGCCCGGCCTCCCAGAGCGCCGGCGGAGAGCGCAGCTGCGACTTCCTCACCCCGGAGTTTGTCAAGTTCAGCATGGACCTTACTAACAGTGAAATCTCTGCTGCAACGTCGGGCCCCGGTTTTGGCCCTTTGGCGGACTCCTACAGCTCCGGCTACGACGTGAAGCCCCCATGCCTCTTCCAGATGTCAGTCCAGGGGGAGCTTCCGTGCGTCAAGGTGGAGGATGCGCACGGCTGTCCGCGGTATCAGCCGAACCCGCAGCCCTCTCACCAGTCCGAGGAGCTGCTCCCCTCCCCGGGCTCCGTTTATTATTACCGCCCTCCGTCGCCGCACACCGCCATCGCGTCCAGCTTCCAAACCCCCCCGGGACACCTCTGGGATGACTCCGGCTCTCTGTACAGTTTTCGACAAGACTATTTGGCTGCCGCGCACAGGAAAAGCGCGCTATCCAGATTTTCTCTATTTTCCCTCAAACACGCACAGCACGGCGGCCAAAGCTTGTCCACCTGCCAGATGAAATTTGACGGAACTCTCCACCTGTCTATGAACCTGGACGCAGCCGGAGCGCACCAGCCGCTGGACACTCCCGGGGTTTTGGGTTCTGCCGGGCTGGGGAAAAACCCCGGTGTGGGATTCCCCCACCCGCTCCATCTCGCCCACGGTCACCACTTTATGGATTACCAGACTTCTTCCGCCCCCAGCAGAGGACCGCTGAGCACGGAGGGGCTGTGCGCGGTGTGCGGGGACAACGCAGCCTGCCAGCACTACGGAGTGCGCACCTGCGAGGGCTGCAAGGGCTTCTTCAAGGTTTGTTCTCAATGCAACTTTATTCAAAGCTGCATGAAAAGAAAACCACAGTTTAACTGGGAATTCTGCAGCTGATGGACATGGACATGCAGACACTAAAAAGTGTGAATGGATTAATGCAAGGCAACAAATCTCTGTCAAAATTATGATTCTTCACTGTCCTTTAAAAGAATCTAATCCCACTAATTTTGAGTAATAGGTTATAATGTAAAAATCCCACTGAGACTCCTGACCCGCCTCCTAAATTGGACATTACACTTCAGATGCACGTTTTGATCCCTTGACACCGGTTTTGGGCCAAATGTCCTGTATGAAAATGGCCACCAACGTGCCATGAATAAAAACCTCCCCCTTCTTCTCTCTGAAGGAGATTCCCGGGGGCGATTCTCCAAATTATGAATGACCACGACCCTGTATTTACCCAGACTGCCCTGTCCGCCTGCTGAATGCCTTATACTGCCTCAGATGGCCCACAGGAGCAAGAGTGCTGCTGTTAATTTTCAAAGGACCATTTAGGCTCTGTATGAGGAGCAATTTTTTTAAGAACCATAAAAGATAGATTTACATGAATGGCAAAGTAACTTTTCTTTGAATGGATGGATATGGGCCATTGCAGGTTCCCCATCCAAATAGATGAGATCATCCCTCACATGTTTCTGTTTTTTGCCATTTAAAGAACCATTCGAGAACAGTTCTAGAGAGACCAGTATTGTGATTTAATGACCTTTGAACTGGTATCACAGAACGTGTCCAGAAAATGTTCTTTGTTGCATGCTCAGATAATCCTATGTGTAGTTTTATAGATGATTGTAGCGAGGTTCAAAGGTGAATCTGAACCTATCTGATTAAAATTAAATATAACCTGTCGTCTCAGCTGAGTAAATATCAATTTAAACTCAAGTCTCCCAAGTGCAGGTTGGCCATTGTATTTTTTTTCACTTTGTGCACTGAAAAATATCTACATTTCTTCTTGTCTTCATGCAGCGCACAGTGCAAAAAAATGCCAAGTACGTGTGTTTGGCTGCCAAAAGCTGCCCCGTGGACAAACGCAGGAGGAACCGATGCCAATATTGCCGCTTCCAGAAGTGCCTTGCCGTGGGAATGGTCAAAGAAGGTAAATCAATACACCTTGAAACTACGTTTCATATGTGACAGTGGGGGTGAAATTATTTTACACCTGGATGAAAAAAACCCAAAGTCAAAATAAAAGCTGAAGAGTATTTCCTGTTTCTCCACATGCTCTGCAGTGGTGAGGACAGACAGTCTGAAAGGTCGAAGAGGTCGTCTGCCGTCCAAACCTAAAGCTCTTTCAGACTCGTCTTCACCCGTCAGCAGCCTCCTGAGCGCCCTCGTCAGGGCACATGTGGAGTCAAACCCTCCACCCTCCCGCCTTGACTACTCCAAAGTAATCAGAGTTTACTAGAAACACACGACATTTGCACAGAATACAGCAGTAATTGATGGTGTTCCCTGTCATTCCTACCTGATGCCACTGGTGACCTTTTGCTGCAGTTCGAGGAGAGTCCTGGAAGTCCACCGGGAGACGATGCACAGCATGTCCGGCAGTTTTACGACCTCCTGACCAGATCGATGGAGGTGATTCGAGGGTGGGCGCAGAAGATCCCAGGCTTTGCCTCCCTAACTAAACATGACCAAGACCTCCTCTTCTACTCAGCTTTCCTGGAGCTCTTTGTTTTACGACTCTCATACAGGTAATGAACAAACCTTTCATCACACACTGAGGTTCTGACTTCTGTCATTTCCCTTTTCTCAGCAAAGATTGGACAGTGCACCTAAGTCAGCAGTCAGTCCACTGCATGTAAATATGTTTGTTGATGGATCTGCCAATAAACACAACAAAATTCAGGGATGGATTTCATTTTCCAGCACTTTTGGCACTAATGACGAGTGGGTTAGAAACTCGAGGACATGGTAATTTTTTGAGAGGGAAAGCTTTGAATCATAGGGCCCAAAATTTGAAGCTACATCCTTGTTTTGAAAAACAAATGAATTTATGTGTCCGATAATAGTTTATGGATTTCTCTGCACCAGTCCTGTGCATTTATAGCCATCCCAGTCTTACAGCTTTTTACTTTTAGTACAAGCTGTCATAATGTTTCAGATCCAGCCCTGAGGATGGGAAACTGATCTTCTGTGATGGGTCGGTGTGGCACCGGCTCCAGTGCCTGAGGGGTTTTGGGGAGTGGATTGACAGCATTGTTGAATTCTCTGGCAATCTGCAGAGGATGAACCTGGACGTCTCCACCTTCTCCTGCATATGCACCCTTGCCCTAGTCACAGGTGAGATGCTCAAAGACACTTTTATTTATGATGACACCTAAGTAAACCATTTAAAGAGCAGCCCAGATTTTGCATATCTGTGGTTTTATGTTAAAAGGCAACATTTGTTCTGCATCATTTTTCCACTAATATGTGTTTTTGAAATGTGACTTACGGACCTGCAGAGAGGCATGGGCTGAAGGAGCCAAAGAAAGTGGAGGAGCTGCAGAACAACATCGTCAGGTGCTTGAAGGACGGCGGGATGTGTGCTGACGGAGGCTCGGGCTGCTGGTCCAACCATCTCTCCAGACTTTTAGAGAAGCTGCCTGAACTCCGCACTCTGTGCATCCAAGGCCTGCAGAGGATTTTCTATTTGAAGCTGGAGGACCTGGTGCCGCCGCCTGCAATAATAGATAAGTTATTCCTCGACACGTTGCCATTTTAGAGACATAAAGAGACATAAGAGAATACACACAGGGACTTTTTCTGTGTTTTTCTCAACGATGGCACTGGTAGACTACTTCTGCTTTCATCCCAGCAGTCATCCTGACAGTCTGAGCTCTGTGCACTGAAAAAGAAAATATTTCAAAAACTAATATTGAGCAATTAAATCACATTTTCCTATCTAAATGATTTGTGCGTTCCATCATGTTTAGGTTCTTTATAACAGCCTATACTAGTCATATAGTGATTGACATAATATTCAGTAGACTCTACCATGGTCTTGTGTTTTTAGTAAACTGTCATTGTCTATGTTTTAATAAATAAATCACGTTACTGTTGCTGAGCTTTGATTTATTGAGGGTTTGTTGTGGCGCAGGGTTGGTGATTGTTTTTTCGTTTGTTTTTTTTAGTTTGAGTTTTGAGAAAGTATTACAATAATAACAATAATTTGAAAATCATGATATTCCTCGTAGATATCAATCAAAACTCGAGTTTTTCAAAGTTTTATTCAGCTAATATTTATTTCCTGACATAAAATGCTTATTTCAAGACATCATTTTACAGCAAAATTAAATATTGGTACCTTTGCATGGAGGTTTGAGTCTAAACGCACCTTTTAAAATGACACCTCTGTTGCAGTTCTGTGTTAAATAAATGGTTTAATTCAGTTTGGCTGTGTTTTCAAGATTCAAGGTTTTAACACTAAAATATTGCTTTTCAACAGATTGCCTGTATTGTGTGTTTTTTATTCTTCTTCCCTGAAACAGTGTTGGAGCTTTTACAGGTTTTTTGTAAAGAGTCAGTCTGCTCAGGTCATGTATCCTCATATAGATATTTTCTTTTATTTTCATTATATCATTTAAGACACCTAACTCAGTACAAGGACTAACTAAACAACTTTGCTATGACAACAAGTCTGTAATTATTTACATTAATAACTGTAATTTAAGCAGGTGACTGAGATCCTCGTTTTAAAGGGAGATCACCTAAAATAACACAAGATATTTAGACTAACAATATACATTTATATAAATTATATTGCAAATTAGAAGTAACTGACTACTATTGTGTGAAATGTTGCTGCAAATGTATTTAAAATCTTTCACATTTTGCTGTTTTCTAAAATTCAGATGGACAAAATTGAACATGGATGTAGACTATGACTGATACTTTATCAAGTGAAAGATTACACTCACACGAAAAGTACTGGATTAAAAATAAACCATGCATTTCTTAGTGTGTTGTTTCTACACTAGACTGATGTGTTTTGTCATTTTTAATATATATATTTTTAATATGAAACGACATTTAAAAAAAAAAAAAGGGAAAGTCTGGAGAGTAAATGAACTCTGGTAAAAGAAGGACCAACAACTACATATTTGCATGTGTGCATGATTGTGTAAAGGTCAGAGGTCACAGTGATCCTCAGTATTTCTTAGAGAGGAAATCATTTTTCAGCAAAGCAAAACAGCTGAAGATTTCATACATTATTTTTCTAGACAAAAGAGGAACGTGTGTGTGTGTGTGTGTTTCATGGCCGTTGGCTGCTTGACATTTCTGCAGCCCTTTGGTCAGATCTGGCATTAAAGAGACCAGTTTCTGCTGCTGTTGGCAAAGATAAAGGCCACGAATGCAGCACCTGCACCGGGAAAAGTCAAACAGGGGATCACTGTGGTAAATAACACCTGTGATAACCCATGACAACAGCCTGTCAGGAGTCAAACATATTCAAAATCTGGAGAAAAATTAAATCATTAGAAGTCATCCCTGCTGATTTGCTCACAGCCTCAGTCTCGTCTGCTACAAGGTGACACGTTTTCTCCTCTATCAGCCAAAAACAATTGATTTTATGTTGTTGTTGTTTTTTGTGTTGTTTTTTTTTAAATAAAAGTCTTATATAAAAAATAGCATGCTGTTCCCAAGGAGGTTTTAATAGGCCTGCAGATCAATAGTTGAGGCTGTTCAATGCTCCAGCGTGGCGGACTGAGATAGAAATGAATCGATGACAATATCGGAGAAACATCCAATTTATCCTGATGATGATGGTGATTGACAGGTAGAGAGAGAGAGAGAGAGTACAATACAATAACAGACTTTTCACAGCAGAACTGCAGGGCCGGCTCCTATAGCGGTTTTAAAGGTCTGGATAAAAGAATCCAGTCAGTGCTGCACGGTCACTACTGATACAATACCAACGCCATAGGAATAGAAATAGTTCCTGTGGTAATATCGTTGCGTTTGTGTCCCTATAAAACAAAGTAATTTACATTATCACAAGTTTCATACTGTATGTCTGATGTCTATGAGTCTAAATCAAGAACAAAAAAGATCACAGGCACCAAGAGGAAATCCCTAAGAAACATTAAAGATGAAGATGTTGTAAATACAGGGGAGAGGGGTCAGTGAGAACAGACAACTCAACCTGCACGACAAACAGGTTGTTTTCTTTTTAGGGAGGGGGGGGGGGCTCCTGAAGCCTCTTGGCCCTCGGGCTGCTGGTTGTGGCCGTACAGGAGCATCAAGTATTTTATCTGGAGAGCACGATTTGTGGGATGTTTGTGAGGCTCTGACTGCCGACTTTGATCTCTGCATCCATCCAGCTTCAATACAGCTTAACCCTTATCGCTGCCTGCCCAGAGACCGCGAGCATCAAGACAGATTTATGGGCAGGGACCCCCCGGTTACTTTCAACATGTAATCCATTACAGATTATTGCAGATTGCTGATCAGATGCTTCAATGGCTGTTATAATTATAAATTAATTTGTTGACAGTGAGACATGTAGCATTAGATGAATCCATCATTGTAAATATGGGCTAATAAATCGCTTTCACAACAAACAAACCAAACATGAATTTCCCAGCTGTTCATCAACATGATGAAGTATCTTGAAATGCCACATATTTTATTTATCCGAGAACAGACATTATGTTATAGTTATTTTATTCATGAATAGATTCTCAACTGAACTGAACTGACTCTTCTGAAAGTTCCTGCTTAACCTGTGTCACCAGACAAATCACTTTTAATTAAACCTACATCCTCATCAAAGCCATGGACGGATTACTGAACAGGTCTGCCATGCAGGTACGGGCCCAGGGGCCTGAGAGATCAGGGGGTCCCTGGGCCAGAGCCTCTATGTGAAATGACTGTTAATATTTCTTGTTTTCAAGTCACAGAGCTCTGTTTAAAGAGACAAAAAGACCAGAGAGAAAAGCAAAATGACCAGAAAGAGAGGCAAAAAGAAGCAAAATACACCCAAAACGACCAAACATAAAATCACCACTTAAGTATTCAAACGACCCTAATCTTTGGGGGTCCTACATAGAAGGAGTGGGGGGCCTTTTATCTGCCTGTGCCCGGGGGCCCCATTACATTATAATCTGTCTTTAACCACAACTACATACACAAGGTTTGTTGCTGCATGTAAACACCTCAGACTCATTGTGAAACATCACCACAGCTCCTTAACTTTAAAGTGACAGATTTAGCTGTGAAGGAAAGTGTGTGTACAACAGGTTTGTTAACCGGTTAGACCTCAATTAACTGTATAGGCTCTTTAGAGTCACACTACATCTCCAGCAGAAACACCTCTGCTGCCATGCTACACCGACGTGGCTGTTCATTCAACCAACTTTTTGTCTAAGAGCTTCATTTGTTTAGGAAATGACTGAAGACGGATTAGTGTTTTGTCAGGATGAAGAGTCCACTCAGCGACGCTCGCTCTAAATCTTCTTGTCATCAAAACAACAGATAATAATTGGAAGGGATTAGAGTTAGTTGTTTCTCAGGGTAAATCCTTCAGGGAGTCTGAATCTCTCTCGACAAGAAATGACATTAGCATTCTCCGCTAACAGGACAAACAGTCGTCTTAACACTTGAATCAGTGGATTGGATTATTTCAGCCCAGAGACAAAGGACAGAATCCACACAGAGGATCCCAGGTGGTGCATCAATTACCTGAAATATCCCACTTCAGTGTTTTAACACCAGTTCACAGCTAATTTATTAACAGGAATCTGGTGGAAGGGATTTACTCCTCTACTGGGAGGGCAGATTTAGTCTAGTTTATCATCAAGTCTTTACATGTGGACTCAATCAGCTGATTTAACCAATAGTCTTTTACAGATTTAGGGTTAAAAATACTTGTATTATTCCAGAGGAGAAGAGTTATGCTCTAACTACATCTGCTCTCTCTTTTCACATCACAATACTGAACATACGACAAGACTTAAAAGAGATATAGATTGTGTGCATATGTGTTTGAGTCTGTGTGTTTCCAGACAGATCAAACACTAGTTTCTTGGCTTCTTGACTAATTTGGTTTATTGCAAAGGAAGCATCGCAGGTCTGTGTGTGTGTGTGTGTGTGTGTGTGTGTGTGTGTGCACATCTCATTCCTCCATCTGTATGCACGATGTAAGACTCCTGCAACAGCGTCCAGAGAAGCCTGTGACTGCTGTGACCTGCATTATGGAGGACTCCTCCTGTCTCCTGACAGAGATCATCACAGTGTCGCTGCTGCTCTGGACTTCAGCTTTTTCTTTTGTTTGTCAGGTAAAATTGGTAACACACACTTCTCTACACTGAATCCACTTCCTCAAAACTCTTGACACACACTTCTCCTTGCAAACATGCAGCTCAGCACAACAGCTAATCTCACGCCCAAAATTGTCTCACTATCACTATTGTGCTACTTTACAATTGTATATGTCACAGAAATGCAACATGCTTTTTTGCCATGTTGCAGCATGCAACTGCAGCTACAGATATGAAAATAACAGTGCCAGTCTGTTGCATCCACATACAGTGACACCTTCTGCATACCTGATCCATCCTCTGCAGTCATGTCCAGACGTCTGAGCATAAACTTCCCACCTCCAAGAGAAGAAGAATTCCCATCTGTGTGTGCACATGCTGCAGAACATTGCAAATGTCAGTCTAGTTTTGTGCATGTGTTAGGTTTTGAACTGTTTTTGTGGATGTAAGTATGTGTAAAATGATACAGTGAAGTTTGGTGGTGAGTTTTGAAACAAGTTTAGTCAACAATGGTTGAGTTTTGAAAAAGTGAACTCAGTATTGAGACACCAGCCTTAAAAAAAGAGAAAACTGAAAATAAGTTTTACCAACTACTATGAAAGGGAAGTGGTTTCTTACTTGAGCCAATTTTAGTCTCCATCTGACATCAGGTGCTTGGGTTTTCTCCGTCCCAGTATCCATCCACAGCACCAGCAGCCTGACACCAGCTGCAATCAGTGAAATTCATCAATCACTAAGGTTATAGACTACACCTGCGATTTTCATATGGACATGTCAAACTGTCTGCGGCCTCTTTTACAGCCGGGAGGATGTGTCCCCTCTACCTTCAGAGCTCCTATATGATGCTCATCTTCACTTTTTATATGAATATTCATGTTGGTACATGAGTGTTACACCAGTGATTTCATTTACTACGCACTTTCACTGTTGACACTTGATTGGCTGAATTTAAACAATAAGCTGCATAATGTTGCATCCATAAATTAGAGATAAATATTCCACTATTATGCTCCAGTTTTATCTAGTATTTATATTTCCAGGCAGGAAAAGTCAGGAGAAGTGAAGGAATTAAATAGTTTACGGCCTCACCACCGAGGAAGGTGTGAAAGAAAAGTAATCTGTGGACCACCGAGGGGAGGAGGGCGAAACGCAACACTTGAAAAAGATCTCCATTATCCGTCTATCGAAAACTATCTCTCCTTTCCAAAAAAAGATGCTTTGGGGAGTGTTTGAAGAGGAATGAGCGGTTCAGGGGATGAAGCTATAGGCTCCCGTGGACTCAGGGGTTTGTTTGAGGATTATGAGGGTGTTTACATTCAGGGTTGAAGGCCTGGCGTGATGAGCTCAGGCATCTGAAGGCTCCTGGATCAGCTCTGCATTCCCGTAAAGAGTGATGGACAGGTAAAGTTCACCAACAGTGGACAGTAAATGGGAAAACATTTGTAAGGTGAAAACTTCAACATGTTGAGGACTTTTCTCCCCTTAAACCCAATTGAATGACGCCTCACCACCACTCACCACTTTATATTTAATATCTAATGGTACAATAAAGATTCTAATACAAGTTGGTTGTACACAAGCGGCTAATCTTGTAGATTTTTGCTGTTCAGTTTAAAGAGGAAACATCAGAATTTAGATATTTTCGTTTCCAGTGTGAAAAAAATCAAAGAAACATTGTACAACAACTCATTTCACTAAAATAGGAAGTCAGGAAATCAGTCAATCATATCAATATTTATCATAACCATATAATATGTTGTTCATATTGTTAATTTGCTGGTTAATTAGCTACTAAACAGGCTGAGCTAACAGGCCAGGTATGGTGAGTGCAGACACAGATACCTGCTAATTAGTGCTAACATATGAATAAAATAATCCTGGACTTTCACTCACCTCAAAATTTCTGGATTGAAGGTTCAGTGGTGGAGACAAAATCAAAATAAAGAGGACTCCATCTAGTGGCTGTAAGCTACATTACCATTTCAGGTGATGCACAGGAAATGGATCAATGTTGTAATGAATGTTAGAAATTAAACAATCAAGTTGCATGAAAGTTAAAACCAAAAAAGAGAAAAGAGGTCAAGATGAAATCATACCACCATCATACTTTTTTTGTTTGACTTAAAGTTGAAAATTTGTTTTTTAGGAACATGAGAGTTGAGTCCTCAAGGGTCAAGGGTCAAGGGTCAAGGGTTTGGAAAAAACTAATACACACTCACAGAAAAAAAAATGTTACACATAAAAACCAGAAAATACAAATATGATACTGTAAGGGGAGATGGTTAACAGCAGTGGCAAACAATGTCCAACACCACAAAAACACACCGATAATAATAATAAGTAATTAAAAACTACAGTGTTTACCCCTGAAATGACGTGGACTCAAAATAAAACACTTGTACAGTACTTCAGTATATGTGCTACCATGTTGTACCGCTGGAACTAAACTGTTACGCACTGATCATCTTATTGGTGCTCCTTTTACTCTGAAAAGGCCAAACAGGAAGTCTTCACTCTCAGAAAAAAAGGAGGACTGTGGAGGAACAAAGTTGCAGCTGTCAATGGCTCCGCCTCCTCCCCCTGCCCCCTGTAGTAGCTATAAAAGTGTGTGTGTCACACACTGATGGGACTTCACTCACAGAGATCTCATTATAGGTGCACTGTGAGAACCTACAAGTTTCAGCTTCCTCTCCAAAAAGGACAATCAAAACAGCACAATGGTGAGTGTTCAGTCTTTATTACTACTATTAACCATTAACATGCTATTATCCCTCAGCTAATATTTGATGTATTTGATTTGCTACTGGTGAAAATTATGAGATCTGACACAGAAAACAGTTTAAAACTCTTGTATGCACACACAATCTTTACAAAACGTGCTACAAACCTGAGCTTTTGTCTATTGTTTCTACTTTAATGGCCCCCAGGCTGCTTCTGAAAAAAAAAGCACATAAAACACAGCCACGGAAAGGTTTTATATGTTTAGAATCGAGAGAAACATAAAGTCAGACGGTGGAAATATGCTGCCAGGCATGTGGCTCCAGCGCCAGTAAAGGTTAACTGCTTCCATATGGGGACTGGAGGACTGTCTGTCAGGAGGGTGTGCTTGTTTGCCCGGCGGGTTGGGAATGCTGATGTGGCTTCCAGCAGCCGCTTGTGTATTTTACATTTCTATTTCTGCCATTCACCTCCGTGCTGATAAGCTGCTGCATTCCTGCAGACCCGAGGCTGCCACTCTGGGCTCTTGTGAAAACCTGAACTTGAAAGAAATACATACCCTTCAAGTACCAAAAAAAAAAAAAAACACGAGGTGAGGCACATGACTCAAAATCCCTAAAGTCTTGGATCAAGATTTTTACGAGCTAACAAGAGCTAAAGAGTCTTAAGTTCATTCTTCTTCGTGAGTTCAGGACACTGACTTTCCCCCTCCGTAGCACGGGTGCAGACAGTGAGTGTGTTGTAACGTTTAGAAAGCACAAAAAAAGAGAAGTGAACACGAACTGCAACAAGAAAAGTCTGTTTCCCTAACGGCTGTAATTCTGGTGACACTTCCTGCTGGGGCTACTTACAACATGAAAGGTTAGACGGGGATAATCACCATCTTGTGTTCTGGATTTACTTTATTCACATTAGGTTTTGATTTTATGGTTGGGATCTGTGTGGTGGGGGTCCCTTGTGGCACCCCAGATTGGAAAAACACATTCAAACTTTATTTTTTTTACAGCACAATGCTCCTCTGTGTTTGCTCTCACATGCTGGGACCCCGACGTCAAACATGACGTCCTTACAGTCAGGACAAGATACAGGAAGTAGATAATCACCCCCCCCCCCCCCCCCCCCTCCTCCCCCCTCCTCCCTGTTTGCCTGCAAGTGTACATTTCGCAGGCTGTTTGTCTTGCAAACATGAACTGATGTGGGCTGTTGCAACACCAGCAAGAAAACAGGCCACCAGTCCCACACTGTAAAAACTATCTGACTCACAAAAACAGCCAGAAAGCTGAACGTGCGCGCTGAATATGAGCTCTGCGATATCGTGCACTGTTTTCTGAGCACACTATGTTTTGCAGTTGCATGTTGCATCTTGCAGAGAGACTGCAACAGCTCAGGAAAGCTGGTCAGACGCTGTTATTTTCAGAGCGCTCATATTATGTCCCTGATGTAAGCTGCAGTCTGGGAGTCCAGGCGGGTTAGTGGGTTAGAGCTGCTGTGTGGGTCCTGTGATTGATGCCTACCTCAAAATAGCTGTCCGCTGAGCTGGCTGCCATCGCCATACTTGGCAGCCCCCGTGTCACAGTGACCCCTCCTCTGTCCTTAACACGAGGTTTTATTTTTTTTTGGGGGGGGGGGGGTGGTTAAAGGTCAAAACATGCTCAACGTCATACTGACAGAAAGCCAATGTGTTTTTTTTTTAACCATTGTTGTGCAAGAGCAGGACTCTGTCTTCGGGACAGTGAACATCCTGAAATAAAGCACTGAAATAAAGACTCCATCTTGTTCTGCTGTTCACTGTTGGAATCTAATTGTGTTGCTGTGTTGCGTCAGGCCGGAAAAACACAACAAGATGTTTTTACAGATCGAACTATAGGGGCTTACGTCACAGGAATTTCACAACAACACAGATATTTCAACATTTCCAATATTTTGACAGTGTCAGCGTCCCCACTGACAGCTGGCCTCCTGTTGACAGACTAACTGCAGCAGTATTTCACACACCGCCGGGACAAAGCAGTTGCAGATCAGCAGGTGTGAACCTGATTCCTGCATTTTTAACATAAGTTAGTTGAGTTCATCCTCCTCCTTTATTGTGATGTTGGTCTTCCTCTAAAATGAGAAGTGAGGCTTTGCACTGCTACAACTTTTGAAAGGCCAGTTAACCAAACAGGATGTTGCATCTGAAAGCCCCTCAGGCCGAACTGTTCCTCCAAATAATGAGACCAAACTTGTTTCAGTCCACAGCATGCATACACCACACTGCCTCCCTCCTTCACCCTCCTCCACCCCCCACATCATTTACAAGGACCTAGAAATACTTCAGCAGGGTGTGGGAGCACTTTGGCCCCTACAGACAATCTGACGGGACTGTGTTAATCACCGCTGCTGGCTTCTTTAGATCAGTGACTGCTGCTCTGATGTGTCACGTCCCGTTTGCAAGGATGTTTCGACATTTAACAGTTTTCTGTGAAGTTTGCAGAAGAAGACTGGAAACCTGGTCGTAAGGAAATAAAGTTGTGGTGCAAATGGAGTGGAAGCGGTTGACTCCACCCAGTTTTAACTGTTGTTTTCTGCAGGTCAAGACAGGTTTGAAAGCAGATGTGCTGTCGTTAGCTATGCAGCAAAATAGTTTGACCTATTTATGGTTTCAAAAGCTGCGGTGCTTTGATTTGCATGATGAGTTCTGTGATAACTTTGACGTTCAGTGGCTGGAAATGGAAAAAATACAGTTGGCACTGATCATAATGTGGAATCAGACGTTAAATCAGACTGGATTCAGATGAGAAAGGATAACTTATGAACATTTAAAATCTAAAAATTCTTCATTTTTCCCTCCACAGCGTGAGTGTATCTCCATCCACGTCGGCCAGGCCGGTGTCCAGATGGGCAACACCTGCTGGGAGCTGTACTGCCTGGAGCACGGCATCCAGCCCGACGGCCACATGCCCAGCGACAAGCCCTCCGGGGGCTACGACGACTCCTTCACCACCTTCTTCAGCGAGACAGGCACTGGGAAATACGTCCCCAGAGCCATCTTTGTCGACCTGGAGCCCACTGTTATTGGTGAGGAGGAGAAACAGAAACACAAGGAGAAATACTCCTACCCAGGAGCCCATGTTTAGGAGTTAGGGGTCTTGCCTGACAGCTGTTGAAGGAGAGCTGGAGGCTGTTGTCGACATGGAAGCATTTTGAGGCAGAGGTTAACCTCACTAGGAATCCAGCTTTCCTGGCAAAGTAACTGGGCTAGAGGGAAGGGAGCAAGAAAGTCTATAAAACCAGAAAGATGAATCAGGCCGATCATTACCAAGACAATGGAGCGATGCCATTTATATAAATTTATACTTTGATCAAAGGTCATATCAAACAGTTAAAGTTTTACTGTGCCTCCACCCAATTCAGTTTAAATCAGCCAATCAGCTGAGACAAAGATACCACTTCTATATTCCAGTTAGATACAGTTTAGATATAAAGATTTACAAAGCGCCTCATAATAAAAAGGTAACAGCAAAAGATGACTGGTATGGAGCATATAGTGTTATATTTAAATTAAATTAAATTAAAATGAGCAAACATTTATAATAATTTGACTCCAAAGTCTCATTATTTCTCTTCAAACTGAGTTAAATCATTTAGCAAACGGGTGAATTTTCTTATTATTACAGCCACAGCTGTCAGTATGCAAATGAGGCTGCGTGGACCCGGCGTTGGGATTGGTTGGATCCAATGCGAGGCGTTTCCGGGTCCTGCGGCTTCTTCGTCTATTGTCGCGGCAACATTCAAACCAGTTGGTGCCGCGAATGCAAGTTTATTAGAAAAGTGAATGAGAATAAATGTCAAATGAGAACGTAAGTGAAGTCGGGGAACAGGGACAACCCGGAAACGCCTCCCGCTGGCTCTAACCAATCCCAGCGCGGGATCCACGCAGCTGATTTGCATACTAAGGACCTAAGAATTCAATTAAATTTTCATCTATATCCCTGTTAGTACATATATCTTTATGTTTTTCGGCGTCGGTCAAATTCTTTCGACACTCTGATGTTATTTATCATGTAAGGTTATAGTTTATTTATTAAATTTTAAAAAAATGAGGGTTTGTAGATAAAAAGATTCATAATTCATTCATGTGTTGTCTCAAATTCATTTGGAGAAAAACAAAAAAGAGCAAGAATTTACCTGACCAAAGAAGAGAATGTTATCTATACAGCTTGTCTCAGCGGCTTTACAGTCTGCACAACATATCCATCCTCAGACCCCGATTCATAGGAGGAAGATGTGAATCCCCCTCAGGTGTTAACAGGACATCTCTTTTTTAGATGAGGTTCGTACAGGAACATACCGCCAGCTCTTCCACCCTGAGCAGCTGATCTCAGGCAAGGAGGACGCCGCCAACAACTACGCCCGTGGTCACTACACAGTTGGAAAAGAGCACATCGACTCTGTTCTCGACAGGATCCGCAAACTGGTGAGAAGAGCTGAAACTTCAGGTCATTATCGATGAGAGAGCTGTGGAGCGATCTCACCACGTCCTGCACACGTCATGAGTCGTGCTGTCTGAGGCCTCCTCAGCTGCTGACTTCAGAGTGCAGGGTGATCTGTTGCTTTTGTGAACCACCATATCAAGTAAAATGAAATAAAAAATCTGAAGAAATGTTTCCTGTTTAAAAAGGAAATACTATCCTTTCACCCAGCCGTGCACTTTTTGAGTAAATGTATGGTTTTAAGTCTCTTTTAAAATCACTGTCGTTAAACTGTGGTTTCTTCCTCTCGCTCAGTCGGACCAGTGCACGGGGCTCCAAGGCTTCCTGGTCTTCCACTCCTTCGGAGGAGGAACCGGCTCAGGCTTCACCTCTCTGCTGATGGAGCGCCTCTCTGTAGACTTTGGCAAGAAGTCCAAGCTGGAGTTCGCCATCTACCCGGCCCCCCAGGTGTCCACGGCTGTGGTGGAGCCCTACAACTCCATCCTGACCACCCACACCACCCTGGAGCACTCTGACTGCGCCTTCATGGTGGACAACGAGGCCATCTACGACATCTGCCGCAGGAACCTGGACATCGAGCGTCCGTCTTACACCAACCTGAATCGCCTCATCAGCCAGATCGTCTCCTCCATCACCGCCTCCCTGCGCTTCGACGGCGCCTTGAACGTGGACCTGACGGAGTTCCAGACCAACCTGGTGCCCTACCCTCGTATCCACTTCCCTCTGGCCACCTACGCCCCAGTTATCTCAGCAGAGAAAGCCTATCATGAGCAGCTCACTGTGGCTGAAATCACCAACGCCTGCTTCGAGCCAGCCAATCAGATGGTGAAATGCGACCCTCGTCATGGCAAGTACATGGCCTGCTGCCTGCTGTACCGTGGCGACGTGGTGCCCAAAGACGTCAATGTGGCCATCAGCAACATCAAGACCAAGCGCACCATCCAGTTCGTGGACTGGTGTCCCACAGGCTTCAAGGTGGGCATCAACTACCAGCCTCCCACTGTGGTTCCTGGAGGAGACCTGGCCAAGGTGCAGAGGGCCGTGTGCATGCTGAGCAACACCACCGCCATCGCCGAGGCCTGGGCGCGGCTGGACCACAAGTTCGACCTGATGTACGCCAAGAGGGCCTTCGTCCACTGGTACGTCGGAGAGGGGATGGAGGAGGGAGAGTTCTCAGAGGCCAGAGAGGACATGGCCGCCCTGGAGAAGGATTACGAGGAGGTCGGCATCGACTCTTTCGAAGAAGATGAAGAGGGCGAGGAGTATTAAAACCCAGAACAGAGCTGGATTAGAGAAAGGGTAGCGTTCTCTCAGGTTGTAACAGGTTTTATCTCCTCAAGAAATGATTTTAAAGTCACTGAGTTAAGTCTCCTCCAATGTGCAGTTTAACGACTGGTACGTAGACCACGAATAAACACTAATGTTACTGCCAAGCAGCAGGTTGTCCGAGCTCAATCCCATGGTGTTTGGTTTTACTGTAAAATGACTCTCCTGTGAGAGAGAATGTACCTTTACCTTCTTTTCTAAATAAAGCTGTTTACACCTGTTTGTCTTCATCACATTTTTCTTGGTCACAATTGTACTGACAGTATTATTCCCTAAAGTCTCACACCACTTCAAAA
Source organism: Trachinotus anak (assembly GCF_046630095.1). Lineage (NCBI taxonomy): Eukaryota > Metazoa > Chordata > Actinopteri > Carangiformes > Carangidae > Trachinotus > Trachinotus anak. The sequence goes on along the minus strand of NW_027273877.1, from coordinate 1,483,474 downwards.
TGATCATAAATGAATCAGTTGCTTTTGGAAATTAGTTTGGAAAAGGAAGAGAAAAGTGATGGTACAAAGCATAAAGGTAGTTAATTCACAGTGGTATGAGCAAAATAGAAAAGCAGCAAATCCTCACATTTGAGAAGCTGGAAGTAGCAAACATTTGGCACTTTTTCTTAATAAATGATTTATGAAAATTACTGAAGATTAATTTTGTCAATAAATCAAGTAATTGTTTCAGTACTGGTTGGAAACCTTCAAATTCAAATTAAACAATAAAACTGAGCATACATGATTTTCCCTCTATATCGACTTGCAAACAGAACCTCACGAGAACAGGTGTGTGTGTGTGTGTGTGTGTGTGTTTCTCTTCATTTCCTCAAAAATGAACAGAAACCAGAGGAAAGCATCTCACATCTGACACCTGGAGCTCGTCCTGAGAAGCGTGAGCTGCACAGCGTCCACCACAGGATGGCAGTGTGATGTTACTGTGAAAGGAACCTGAAGCATGACTATGATGGGGGTCCCACCAGGGGCCCAGTTTAAGACAACAGTCTGAGGGACAGTGACACTGCAATCCTCTGATATTTTGCATCTATATTTTATTGCAAGATTTACTGAACGTCCATAATCACAGGCTTCTCGCCGTCTGTGCTGCTTCCTGTCTGCCCTCAAACTGTTCACACTCTGAGCTCTGTCTGGTATAGATTCAGGAACTGTGGTTACTATGTGAAACTTATTTAGTATTTGGTTCAGGGCTGTTTTATCTCTCCTGGGTAAAGCCCCTTACTTCCAGGAAGAGAAATCTTAATGCTACAGTACACACGTGGATATATTACTGATAGACAGTCACGGGGCCAGGTTTTCATTTGAAGTGATGAAAAATGATTACGAAGACACATAAAAATGACCACAAAGAGACGCAGAATGAACACAAAGAAACGCCATATGACATAAGACAATGATAAAATGATCAGGACCTGCTGTCTCATCATCTGTCCGTGAGTAAGGCCCTCTCCTGCTTCAACACTCAGCTCCACTCCTTTTCCTCTTTGGTGTGGAGGAGCCGACCTCTGCCCTATGCCTCACAGCAAAGTTGTTAAAAACTGAGGTGGATTTCTCTTTTCCATTTTTTTCCGTGTAGATTTTCTGAGCAGAGCCCCCAGAGACAGACTTATTTCCCGGCTCAGGTCTTAACTCAGAGTTTCTGAAGTTTCTGGTGGACTTTTCCCTCCCTTCCTCTGTGGATGGGGCCTTCATTTTGGCTCTGTAATTGCTTTGATGTAATTAAAGCTCAATTTGAGCAGAGTCTAGTCAGTGTGGTCAGGGGATTTACAAAGATTATGAAGGACAAAGACAAAGATAAATGTTCTTTTTGCTCTGCATTTCATATGAACTGTGAGTTTTTCTGTTATGTTTTATTGTCAGTGGGGACGTAAGTGGCATTTTCAGACTGTTGACAGAGCTACACAAACAGCCACATCTACTCAGTATGACAAAGGGAAATTAAAAGGTGCTGATATCAGTGTACAGCCCCGGTAGGCTCAGGACAGATTGCTGAATGATAGTGGTCGGATTAGACGGTGCATTTACAAGGCTCCAGTTTAGCTCAGCAGCTGCATGAAGGAAATGGTTTTATAGTTAGAGCAGCCCGTGATGAGGCAGTGGTCCAGTCTGCAAGGATCTGAGGGTCCAAGTCCAGAGTCATGCACATTTTGGCCTATATCACTAACCCACAACGTGCAGTGTTGTGACATTAAAATAGCATCAACAATGGGATTGTGGGTCGTAAGGAAAGAGAAAAATAAAAGAGCTTGATTGTATTATCTTTATAATACAAGAGGCCATAATTTAAAGTCTTCAGGACACATCAGAGGCTACGAGTCGCTATTAGAAAGTGACGATGCACACACACCTCAGCACTGACCTGGAAGAAAAATAAAATGTTTTATTATGATTCTTTATCATCATTATTACTCATATAAAAGTTTTTTTTATTCTCGTTTTCTTTGCTTTATTCACCTCAAGGACGAAGGAGTTTATTAGTTCCTGACTTCAGCAGCAAATTCTCACTTCATGTTTTATGTTCTGTCTGATAAAAAAATGTTCTTTTAAAAAGACTCGTGTAAAATGTACCACTTCTTATGCAACAACAAAGAATGAGGTGGAGGATGGTGAATGTAGTTCAGCTTTCAGGTGGGCAGGTTGGATAAAAATGAGGTTAAGTGTGTCTGTAACCCGTGCTGCTGTCAAATTCAGAGCTGGGCTGCTTTTCACTTTACTGGACAGAAAGGGTAAAATGTTTTTTAGTTTGTTATGAGTACCTTGAAATCTTTGAAAGTATTTTTTTGTACTATTTATAGTATTATTTAGGCTCCAAGACCCTGATTGGGAAATTTTCACAGCACAGCACTTTTGTTTTTGCTGCCATTTTCATGAGTTGAAATTAAAGATCTAAGCTTTCTCTTCACAAATGTGTTAAAATCCTTGTTAGTGACCGTTTCACCTTTGTCAAGATAATCCGTCCGGCTCACACGTGTGACACAGCGTGATTATTTCACAGCCTCGGGCCGGTCAGCCGTGGTCGCGCCTTAGATCCTAACTATCACCAGCCTCAGTCAGATAAAGGATCAGTGACTCAGACAAGCTGGATTTACATATCTGCCCCTGCACCCTCCCTGCTACAAGGGGATGGAGAGCGGGGATGGCAGGTTAATAAGGGGGATGGCAATCCCTGTCACCCCCCCTCAAATCGCCTCCTGTCTGCATGACAAGTGGAGAATGATAATGGCGGTATTAAGAATTGGTTGTAGACATGCTTTAAGAGGACTTTTGGTCTTTAAACATGCTCATAGGGGGTTTTGTACTTAAAGTGAATGTACTTAAAGATTTAACTGTGAAAAAGACACGAACAAAGAACCGACTGTTGATTCTCCAGGATGAATATAAACCTTAGAAATAATATTAAGTTGCTATTTTTCACTTTGAAGACACAAGACAAGACTCAAATATGGCTCCTTCACTGTTCTTTAATATTAAAACAGCCAAAAAATACAACAAGCTTCTTTTTTATTAATCCCGCATTCACAATACCCCCCCCCCCCCCAATCAAGTTAAACTCACAGTACAAACCCCAACAGAGACAATAACCATGACTTCACACACTGATACTTTAAATTGGACTCAGATGGTACGAAGCACAGACGTCGGGGCGCATGTTGATTTCTTAGCAGATAAATGTGGGATGGTGTTGCATCAGCAGCTGCTCGGTACAAGATGCAAAGAGCTCCATGTTTCATCTTTAAATGAATTATGAGAGGGAAGCTGTATCCAAGGATACCAAAGACGTTGGCATGGCAACCGATTGCTAGCCTAGAGTTGGGGGATTATCACCAGAGTTCATACCATCTCTTGTAGCTCCGGTTGTCCCCTGTTTTTGCTCGTGTTTGCTAATAGCAGTTATGAAAATGAAACTCCAGACACTGGACACAAGTCGTCCCCCCCTCAGCACAGAGGACATTCATCACTGTGATTAATGGCACTCGAGAGCGGCCGGCAGCAATCGCCTGGATCACACTCTTACCCATAATCACAGTGAAGAGCACTCCGAGGCTCTGCGTTGCCATAACACTTAGGATGCCTTTTAGTGCAATGCTTTATGGGAGTGTTTCCAAAAATGCACGGTGCAGCAAAAAACACATTTTCAGCAGCTGGAGATGCACAGACCCGACTGCAAAGTGAAGAGCAATTGCACTTGTAATAATTCACCCAGAACGGCGGTTAGACAAATTTTCAATTAACGACATTTTTACATTGAGGTGAGTCCATTACAGCAGAAATTATATATCATATCATCATGGAAACGGCAACGGACCTGCTGCAGATTTCTTTTCCCCTTGTTCCATTTTGAGGAAAAGGCCTGAACTGTGAGTAGCTAGTAGCCATTCATCAATAATCTCATTTAAATTCCTGCAACCGCGGAGCGACAAAGTTTGTGAAACTAGACAAACTTTAGTTTCAGAAGTAAATAAAAAAATAACGACAACAACAAAAACATTGAAATCAATATATTGATCTAGAATTGGTTAATGTGATTTTCATAATGCTAGTATGTAAACCTCCACACTGTAACACTATGTATGATCAGTTTCCTGATACTTTCAGACAGATGACTGTTGTGTTGCATCTTTACTACAAAGAACACGATGCTTAAGAATCTTATTTTGCCTTTTTGGGGAAAATATTAACTGTAAATTTAAATATAGATTCAATTAAATTAGATGTGCAGTGTCTGCAGGCCCCAACAACCTCCAGGAATAAGGTATGGCAGCCTGTACGTAGCCTGACAGGCAAAACCCAGGGCATTAAAAGCCTACACCCCTCACACCCCCTCCACCCTCAATGGAAATCATGTCCCTGCTTCAGGAAACAGAACAGAAATACCACTTCTTCAGAAAAAAAAGAAATAAATGATAAATATCTACTTTTAGAAATAAATAAATACAAAAATAAATTGGTTGGTTACACATGTTGTACTACGACGCTGTTGATATTAGGCCATAAAACGACAGTGAGGAGGATATGAAGGTGCCATAACAGTAACAATAAGCCACAAAACTGTCCTTGATGTCAGAAATGAGGAAGTTTTAGAGGAACAATGACGCCTGTGCATTTTTAATGGTTTCATCCCACTGACAGAGCAGATTAGGGCAATTTGCATGAAAACAGCATTTCTCAATACTTAGAGAAAGAGCTTGTAATTGATATAAAAGAATCCATTTAATAATAGGCAAACAACCCGTAGTGACAGGTGGTTTTAACCTGTCAATAGAACTCAAGGCTGACTCTGTTGTCTGTGGCAGAATATCAAATGTAGTTGACAGAGGCAAACACCAGGTAGGCTATGAAACCAGGTTTTAAGGGTCTGTAACACGAACTAGAACCACCTGCTGAATGCTGCTGGGCTCAAAGTCAAAAGCATCTGTCGTTCAAATACTGTGTTTCAGAAATTTGGTGCTAATTTCACTCAGTTTTTTGTCGTGGATGCTGCTGTAAGAAGTGTGAAACTCCAAACTCCACCTCCGCCAAACCTTACCCATATTTTGTAGAATTTAAATGTCTTGCCGTCACACAAAAGTGAAGAATTTGCTCAGCTCTGTTGGGGTGATAACCTCTCTAATCGACCGCTGTTAGATTGTTTGCTACCAAGCGCCCCCTACAGGTAAAAACTGCATTATGATATTAGACATTAGAGCTGACCGCAGGAGCTTAATTCTACTGAGGTGATGAGCAATGGAAACGAGTCTGATATGTTGATCAGAAGCTTGTTTTGTCCATCAAACATTGTGCTACAGGTATATAAAACACACACACACGCACACACACACTCAAACCAGTCTACCAGGAGCACAGATGCTCATAAACACACAAACAAACCGACACACGGTCCAGCGATAACCTCTCACTCGTCGTCATGCTGCTGGTTGAGCAACGATGATGCATCAAGCAGACAACCTCTGAAATAACCAATCAGGGAGTGAGTCAGCTGAATCCGGCTGCGTTTTGACAGGAAGTGTCCCTCGTCTGGATAAATCTGAAAAATAAATAAATAAATTCTTAAAAAATGCAAGGGATGAATAAGTAGAGAAGAAGATACAAAACACACAAGATCCTTTTTTTTTGCACTTTTCAGTGTTTTCATCTCAAACAAACTTTTCAAGTCCATCTCATGGTCCACTTACTTGCTCCGTCTTCATCAGCATATTAAGTATTTAACTGCAGACTTGAAATATCCAAAAGGTTTTAACACAACAACAGAGGAGCGTTTATCTGCAGAATAAGACCACGTGATGCGTTCAGGAGCATTTGTCAAATTCGTGTGTTGGTTTCAGATTCTTTCTCTGTGTCAAAGAAAAGACTGAAAATATCAACTTCTGCCGACACTATGACAAATAACCCTCATTTTCAGTCTGATGGCCGCCTGTTTTTGAGGCTATTCAGCCAGGTGTGAAATAAGGTTTTATGAGCTCAAGGATGGTAAAATTGATTTCGAGCCAAAGAGGAATGTCAGCCTTCAGGTAAAGTGAAAACCCATGAAAACCAGATAAACGGGGTCACAGCAATAACATTTCATTTGTGGCCTAAAACTGAATTTGTCAGACATTTGAAACTGTACATTTTCAGATATCTAAAATTTCTTTTTGTTTTCACCATTTTTTCAGTTATTTTTTAGGAAAACGTTAAAAATTGCCCTCGATAAAAAAAAAAAAAAAAAAGTGTTGCTTTAAACATATGGATAAATTTTTAGTTTTTACTTTAGCCAAAAATACTTCAGGCATTGTTTGGCCTCTATAGTACTTTATGAATAATTCAAGACAAGACACTCGCCAGTGTGTCAATCATTACTCACTCATACTGTGCGGCTAAACATTGTTCAAATTCCCAAAACTTTATTTGAAATACTAGAGAAAGATTCAAACATTTTCCAAGATACCAAATCTGTCACAGAGAGTTTTTTGAAAAAGAAAATGGAATATATTTCATTTGACTGACTGGTGCAGCGCTCACTTTAAATATTTCACTCAGTGTAAACATCATACAGCTTTAATGGAGATTTGGAACAAGCTGATACAGAACAGAGAGGAACAAGTTTATTTACAGTCTAATAGTCCAGAAGATTTTCTGTGTCAGAACCGGTCCAGATGTGGACGTAGCATCTGATAATCATGCTGGACCTGGGAATTTACTGGGCCAGAAGAAAACAAGCACGTGGCCAAAGTATGGGCCGGATTAATTTTGCTATCTGGGTTCCTTTAAGGAGAAATAAAGGGGAAAGTGTATGTTAAGGTTATTTTTTAATATTAAGTCTTAAAAAGACTATTTTTGCAGCGCAGTTTGGAACAGAGCTTTTTTTCCAGGTATCGTGATTGTAATTCAGGATTGCTGGCAGTCTTCTGAACATACAACAGTGTATGTACAAGAACTCAATTTACAATTTACAAGGAACCAGTTTCCCAAATCACACATATATGATAACGGATGATAATGTTGTGGTCACATCAAGCAGTATGTCCTTGCGAAATGTGCTTATTTTATGCTTATTTTGTCTCCAGGCCCAGCTGAAGTCATTTTTTGAAGAATAAATGTATTCTGTAGCCGGGCATAGTATTTACCTGCATGGTGTAGTTGGCTCCGATCTTTATTAAGTGTTTGATGAGCTCTGCCGAGTGCTGGAAGTGAATGTTTGCTGCGGAGAATAACAAAACATGCAAGTTAAGTGTCGGCGAGGTTAATTGCACTGTGAAGGTTTAGTGCTCTGCATCAGGAAGAGGCTCATTTCAAAAGGACACAAGCACTGAGTAAGAAGACTCACGCCTACCTTTACTCACACACATTACGGGTTACTATGAAAATGACATCTTATGTAGTATTTTGTGATGAAAGCTGTCAGGAAAATAAATGTTTGTACCGTCGGCAGTCCCATGGGCCAGGAACAGAGTTCCTCCCTGCAGACCTTTCATGTTGGGCAGGACTTTGGACGCCTGGAAACACAGATAAAGACAAAACACTCTATTGCAATCATTTAACATCCCAGAATTAACATTAAAATATAGTAAAAAATAATAATTATGATATATAAGATTATGAAATTGTTAACACTGATGCATGAACGTGTAGGCAGCATTTTACATGTAGCTAAAGTGGTTCCCAACATAGGGGTGAGGCCTCTCCAAAAGGTCACCACATAAATCTGAGTGGTCGTGAGATGGTAAATGGTGAAGGGAAGAAGAAAAAATAAAGTTCATTTGATTCTGTTTTTGTGAAATATTGGATAATTCAGCATCCATCTCACATAAGTGCAGAGTAACTTGCATTTTTCTCTGAAACAAGAAGCCAGATTGCATATTGATTCAAGAGAAGCTGTTAAAGTTGAGGATATCTCAGTCTCACACCCATTATTCAGTTTTTCCCTGCTGGGATTCAAACAGGACGATTTTCCGGCCACAGTCAGTCGCCACACACCAACACCCACACATTTTTATAAACCATTTCTTTCTCTGTGTCTCTTATAGTCTCTGAGAACAGGGCGAGTGATGACATCCTGCTGATTATTGTTTGATCGGATTGTGCCACATATCCTGTCACAAAAATAGCGTCCTCTGGCCCAGTTATAGGCAGCCCATTTAGGAAGGAAAACACACGCTACAAGCTGCACTTCGATGGCATTTGTGTATTTTTTTTCAATTTTTCATGTTTGTGTTTTTCTTTTCCCCGCTGTGGCAAAGGATCTGGAGCGTTGGCTAAAACGCTGGTGGCCACATTTTCTTTTTCATTTTCAACAGTAGGGGACTGTTTTGTTTGTGAGGTGAACCACAGCAGATCACATGGCGTGGAAAGCACCGTGACCACTGTTTAAAAACTTTTGAAGGAATCTAAAATGATAATTTGAGTCACTGCCCTGCAGTATTTTTATTTATTGGCCGTACACAAGCAGCCTCTTTGTTGTATCTCCATTAACATCAGCCAACATCTGGAAGGAAAATTAAAGTGCTTTTCTCATAATTCTGTTGACAAAACATTAGAGCAACTAATCCACATTTACAAACACACAGACTATACAGCTGATACACAGAACCACTTTATAACATGAGGCCTCGATTCAGTGAGACTTACACTTCCTGACAATATCATTATCTACAATATCCATTGTGATTGAATGTTCAGAAATCTGCTTAGAAATCATACAAAAAAGATGCTCCTGATAACTCCAGAACTTGCCTGAAAATCATCGTGTTTTTAAGTTTTCTTCCGTATCAAAAAAAATTCAGTGATGGTTGTCTGAACATCAGTGGGTACGCTGCAAACAGGAGCTGCTAAAGGCTAATTCGGCTACTTTTAATGATGAAAATGTCCCAAAATGTGTCTATCAAGTAGCATGGGAAATATATTGTAATTACCTTTACTCAATTAATTTCTGGATGAATTCAGGACATAAAAGAAATCCCTGGTTTCTGTGATTTCAGAGAGAGTTTTAAAGATTAGATTGTTTTTAATTTCTCTTGGCTGGAGGTGTCCCTATGTGTGGATAGCCCCAAACTCCCAATATCAAGTGCCCTGAGTGGGAAAACAACGACACACACGGGCAAAGTCTTTGGTAATGAAAGTGGATCTCACAGATTTGATGCCAGGTGGGATGAACTGTTGCTCTGCTGCTTTTTTAATTGGCTGACAGCGCATCTGTTTAAAGTAGCTGTTGTTGCCTCATCAATTTTTTATCACCTAGAAACACCACTGTGTATTTTCATGTCTTTTTTTTTCCTTTTTGTTATTGAATCAGACACACTGACGCTCATTCATTAGTTGCCGCGGAGCTGTGTAAGAGAAATTGTGTTTAATTGGCCCCTCAGCATAACTCCCATTTATGCATTCAAACAGTTTCAATCAATAACCGATACTGAACGGTTTGCGTCTCTGTCTTTGTCTAAAACCAAGCTGAGCAGCAGGTGGATGACGGGCAGGAGCAGCTGACCTGGTATCTGTTCTCCTCAGTCGAGGGCGAGCCGAAGTATCTCTCAGAAAACGCTGAAGCTGAAAGACAGAGATCAGAAAACAAACAGACAGTGAGGAAGAAGTGGAGCTTTAGGGGAGAAAACAAATGTTGGAGCTAGAGTCAACACCAGATACTTTATTTTACTTCCTTTACAGTATGCATGCTGTGTTTAAAATGTCTGTTTGAGGCTGAAATCTTCATTGCGTTCTGCTTTTGCTTGAAAAAAAGGAACTACAGGATTTAAAGACACACATCAGTCTATTAAACTCTAATCTCATACAGCAGGAGCTCCTCAGATACACAGAAGCCTCGATACTGGTCCCAGAAATGAAAGCTCTTCATCCTCAAATGCAATAAGCCTTTTTTAACATCCCTGCAGTGTGCAGTAAAGAGGAAGATGATGTGAGGACGTGCACTTTGCTCACCGTACATGGACCAGTCAATGACGGGAGCCTGAGCTGCAGCACATCTGATCAGCCTTTCCGTCGACTTCAGCATCATGAGCGTGAGGAAGCCGCCGTAGTCCTGATGGAGAAGCATTAAAACCGGTTTCATTTGCACCACCAGTCATTTCTGATGGCGAAATATTTTCTTTAGTGAATCTACCACATGTTAAAGAAGAACCTGCACCTACAATATTTCTTAGAGGTGTGTTCCTGCACATTTTTCTCACAGTTGACTTGACTTTTTGTCCTTTGCCAACTTTTACACCCTTCACAGCTGAAAACAACAAACCAAGGCTGTGACCAGGTTTTTGGAGGTTTCTGATCATGCGTTGTAAACAATATCAGTATCAGTACAGTGCACTCATGTCCCAGATTGTGGATTTACTATGATCAAATCCAGGATGAGACTTAACACCAGGATACTGTGTAAACACACTCAGTTTTCCTCTCGTCAGAAATCTCATAAAAATCCTAAAACAGGCTCCTGAAGTTCCCATGTCATTATGAATGGCCTCATAAATTATTGCATGTGTGTTAACAGCAAGTCAAACAGCTGAAGTAAGCCTCATTTAGCATTTCAGCCATCACAGATTTATTCAGAGGGCTGAGAAATCAGGGTGATTAATTCACAGGCCGGCGGACGAACCTCTCCGAAGACTCCGACACGAGTGCGATCGATGAACGGCAGATTCACCAGGTACCTGAGGAACACAGGGGGGAGGGGGTGTTTTCTTTAAATGTAATTTGCAAAAGTTGCAGCTGAAGCTCCAAAGAAGCTTCGATTTACAGATAACTAACAGTGAGGAGGTCAAAGGTTAAAGCTGCAGGGAATTACTGACAACACTCCTGTGATGCCTTGACTGGTCATGTGAGAGAGAGGGTTGCTGGGAAAAGAAATGAGAAAACCTGGTAGATCTCCACGGCACAGTGTGTGTCACTGTCTGCTGCTTGTTGTTTTAATTCTGTGTCAGTGAAGTGGAGGCAGGATAACGACCGAGTGTGATTTTAATTCTCACATAAAACCCAGTTTCCTTGAAAACACTCGACAGTCGGATGATCTGTACACACATGGAATAAACTTTTTTTGCATTTCCTTCAAGGTTTTCACACTGTAACTGATAAAAATCTATATGCATTAAGATGTTCAATCCTACTCAACTCCTCTTTAGCCTAAAATACCTCCTAAATAAACAGATATCAGCACATAACTATTATCTAATTATTTTTTTGATTAATCATTTAGTTTATAAAATGTAAGATGCATTTAATCAAATGTCTTGCCAACCAAAAATATTCAGTTTACTCACATAGAGGATGAAGAAAATTAGCAAATATTCCCATGTGAAAACTTCCGTCGATTGATGAATTGATTAATAAATTCATACATTCGGTTTAAGAAAACAGCAAACTGGCAAACCTGCAATTATTCAGAAATTATGCCAGGTTCTCTAAATTTTTTTTTGTCTCCTTTAATGATGTTATATGCTGCATTAATAAAATGCTGCTTCAGACACGTCCGACTCTGCTGCATTTCTCCACAAAATGGTTCAAAGAAGGCATCTCTGAAATTCTTATCAGCTTCATGGGCAGTCGAAGAAAAACACCCTCAAAACTCCCTTCTTTCCAAATGAATGGAAATCAGAGAGAGATACAGACACCGAGACACAAAGTCGATTCTCACAGAAGTCAATATTACACATGGAGGCTGGGAGGGAGAGGGTGTGAAGGCATATGTTACATACTCAAGAGCTGCTATCTGGTCCTCTGCGTCCACTGTGCCGAGCCTCAGATGGACCTGCTGTAAAATCCTGTGAGGTGACAAAAAGAAGAGAAGATCAGTGGAGACCTGAATGTAGCACAGAATCTAATCTGGAAAAAAAGTACTTTAAGGAAGAAGAGGAACTACAGCTACCAAGAAAATGTTGAATATTTATAGGAGCATTCGTCACCTTTGACCTCTGAACCCCGACCCTCTGCCGTCAAGTCGCGCCACAATGACCTGCTCGGAGCCCACCAGCACCCAGTCCCAATCCAAGCTGAACTCCTCTGTCACCGTCTGGTCTCCTAGCGAACTGCCACTACCAACACACACACCAAAGTACACACTTATTTCATCAACATTTACTGGAGAGGCTCGGAGCCTCTCCTCTGATTGGCTGGCGGTTTTCTGAGCCATCCAATAAAAATGTAAAACACTAAGAGACACCAAATCCTGCAAGGTTGGATGGTGGGCCAAGGTTGGCTGTGATGGGGGCGTGGCACATGGACATCTACCTTTATACAACATGGGACCTTTGAATAATAATCAAATGCTTTGTCTTTTTGTAACTGTGACATGGAGCATTATGATTATGAGTGTTATTGTTGTGCGTTTTATCCAGTTTCAGCTCTGTGTTGAAGGGTGTGGTTATGCCCGCATATAATGAGAACACCTCTGTCTGTTGTGGCCGGCCAGAGGGTGTGCATTATATTCAAGTGACCACTCGGCTCTGGAAGGACACCAGCTCCTGCAGCGTGAGGGGCTGCGGCTGCTGCGATGTGTTAGTTAGGTTATTAAATACAATATACAGCAAAAGTATGCGGACGCCCCCACATTTCATCCATATGTGACTTTTGACATCATGGGCATTAACCTGCTTCCACTCTTCCACAACTGGCTGCAGGGATTTGATTTAATAAAAAGCAAGCAGCACTTTGTGGGCGGACCTCAGTGTGTGTGTGTGGACTCATGCAGTCTTTAGGCTACTTGTCAAATTAGTTTTATCAGCATTTGTATTGCAAACTTTCCTTATCCCCCTACCTTCATATCCAGTTTGTAGACACGCCTACACAAACATGCACTTTAACATAAGTTCCAGATGAATTCAGATTTATGATACTATAGCAGTTTGAGCTCAAATAATAAAGAGAAAGAAGAAAAGTTTTGCATGGTGTGTATACAAAAAGGATTACAGGACATTAAAAATGTAGCTACGGTGTGAAATTTTATGCTAAATTTACATTTTCTCATCTAAAATCCTTTTAGTTTCATTTATTAGCACTGTTGACATGTAAAATGTGTTTGACAGCCTGCAGGTAAAGTCCTTAATGAATTTGGCCTTTGAAGCTCGCAATGCCGCACTGAGTGTAAATGAAAAAAATGTAAATGTAATCAAAGTGGAATGGGCTTACACAATGAGGAGAAGGCCGTAGAGGTAAGATTCAGAGAAGTTGGGAGGATAGATGAGCTTCAGAGGCAGCTCTGTGAGAGGAGAGACAGACACGTTAACTGAAGGACACACAAATCGACACTCGTGTCATTTGTTCTTCAAGTTGCTCAATTATCCGGTGAAGATCACACACAAGCACAGCTGTTAAGTGCAGATGATTTGTACCAAAGTTGTCATTAGTGATGATCCGGATATCAGCCTGAATCGCCCTCTTAGTCTCCAGCGCAGCCCGCAGAGGGAAGTTGTTCTCCAAGATGAAATACGCTGTGAAGTAAGAAATCACATTTATTTATCGCAGTGAGTGGAACAGCTTTTCATTAGCCCCAAATGAAACTTCTTTGTGACTAAAAAGACCAAGCAGAGTCTTAAGAGCACAACTAATACAAGCTACAGGAAACTGAAGCTTTTGTAAATAGATGTGAATTGTGTTGGTCGTCTTTCCAACAGCACTTAGAAATATCACTTAATATCTTTTAAACCTGTCCAATGGGTAAAACCCTGTGGTTAAATATGCATTTCCTAAACTGGAAATGGCGGCCATCTACAAAACAGCAGCAGGACACACAAACTTCTAGTCACATATTTGTAGCTTATATGTTGTTTAATGTGGAAAAGAAGTTTAATTCCCCCTTTTATCACAGTTTTTTTTTCCATATGTGTCCTGATCAGCAGGAAGTAAAATGCCATAGCATGTACTGCAGCGAATGTGAACTGTGAGGTCATGCAGAAATAAAGACAATCTACACAGCAGCTCACATCAAATATTCAGCACTTCATTCAGCAATGCAGGGTCATCGCTGCATTTTTATTTCATAACCACTAATCCACACAGAAGGCAGGTTTCCAATACATGTTCCTTTAAAGAATAATACCGTTCAATTCTTGCTTGTAGCTCAGCATTATTGAGAGTGTCAGTAAATGTCACATTATGAACAGAAAACTTAGATATTTGCTCAAATGAATCAGCACTTTTTCACTGTTTCTTTCCAATTCTTGCACATTTTGAAAAGTGTTTTCCTTCCTAACCAAACATGCACAGGAGCACTGACTGTTAGCTGCTTTATGGAGACAAATAGTGGCCATTAAACGTGTGATAACAAACACATTAAACATCTTGAAATGTACAAATTACCAATGTAGTCAGTGTAGCACAGCATCAAATCCAACAGCTGCTAATGTTTTCATACAAATGAAATAATGACGCTGAATTGCTGCAAACTATTTTCCATCTCATCACATCTGCACAAACTGGTTTCATATATTCAACATAATAAAGATGACTCACAGTCCACGTTGTCAAAACTTAGGAGCAGCAGAGCTGGAACTCCAGGGCCTGCAAATGGAAAGTTTTTATAAATGCAACAGGAGCTTCTGATCAATTCAAACCTAAAATGTTGACTTATTTTTCCAAAACACAAGGCCATCGATAAAAGTAGGCAGAAGAGAAGAGACCCTGAGCAAAAACTGAAGCTGGAGAGGCAGCATTCAGTTTTTGGCACCATATATCAGACTCAACTCACTGAAAAGTTGAGGTCTCGTCCTGCTTTTCAATTTCAAACTGGCTTTGTGTTTCATTCATACCTTGTCCAAAAGCCTTTCATGGCATGTGTAACAGACTTTGTCCCTGAGGGCTTCAATGGTGAGTTGTTATGATCATATCTAATCAGAGTTTGACCAATTTCCTATGCAAACTGGACAAACTTGATAAAGATTAATTGGGAAACAGCTCTCAATATAATATAATATAATATAGTCATGAGTTAAAGTAAAGAGTTTTTTGTCAACACATTGTTGCATTGTTTCCCATTCACAGAACCTAATACCAACCTACTGAATGAGCGACTGACTGCAGAACCTGTAAAATAAAAAGCCTGTAGAATATGTTTCAAAGCTGATAGAAATGGACATAAAACCACAACATCCCATTTTCACCAGAAATAAAAAATTGGTGAAGACTTAGAGCTATTTAATTGGTATTTCCATAACCCTTAAATATACTTTTAACAGCTTGTGAATCCAAAAAAAAAAAAAATCAGTTCTATTCATTGATGTTTCTTGTCAGGCTTTAAAATCTTTTTTTTTTCATCATGCAACTAAAGGAAAATTATTTCATTTGATGTTTCAAGAGTCTTCAAGGATTCTGGAAATATCTTCAGAGCAGCTATAAGTGTCTTCATGTTCTGAAGCCAGGTTTTTATTTTTAATTGAGTCTTTGTGCTGCTTTGTTCAGTGACTCTGAGGTGAAGACATGAGAGGCACAGAGTGGAGTACAGTCTTCCCAAAGTCTGGATGTGCTTTTAAGACTGAAACAACTTTATTCCATCTGGATTTGGTTAATAAATGTGGTGCTTTGTCTTTCTCTCTGACCTTTACAGTGCAGGACGGCGTGCAGAGCATCAGGGTTGGCGTCAGCGTCAAAAAACGTGCACTCCTCCTTTAGCCCGCAGGTGAGACATCGCCGAAGAAACAGGCCAAGGGTGGACACGCTGTCAGAGGACAGAGACAGTGTTTACTGAGCACACACACACACACAAACTATATGCAAAAGTGGAAAATAACAGTTGGAGAAAGACTTTTAACAGACAGCGTGGTTGACCTGTGTGTGTATGAGTGTGTTTTACCTGTATAAGTGTCTCTGTTGTGCAGACTCCTCCGTGCTCAGAAAATATCTGTGTGGAGAAAAGCAGGGCGGCTGAAGTAGGACAAGGTCAAGGATCCATTTTTAATCTGCCTTCACTCGCCAGCCATAAACCCTGCCGCTGCACAAAGCGCTTTAACACAACACAATACATGTTTTCACACATGGACCCTTTTCTCTCTGCATACAGAACAGAGAAGAATTAGTAGCAGTGGGAGAATATTCACTTCCATCTTCTGTTTTTCATTTGAGGCTGCAGCACGATGCGGAGGCACAAAAGTCATTTTTGGAGAATATTATAATCACACCTTGGCAACAAAGTGTCACAGTGAAATAATAGATAAATAATAAATAAAAATAATATGTTTTTTAGTGAGCGATGTCTTCAAAATTGGTTGAAAGACAAAAGAAAAAGTATTAGCAGTAAAAATAACAGCATTAAAACAATATTCAAGGTAACAGTGTCAGAAGTGGTGCTGGGAGTTGTAGTGTTTTCCCATTTATTTCTATTTTAGGTGTTTTCTATTTGTATTTTAAATGAGAAACAAAACTGAAACGTACACAATCTGGTTGGTTTCGTCGTACGCTACGATTTTTGTCACCTCCCAGTCCCCTGACGTCAGGTGGCGGACTTCGTCCTGGTCGCTTCGTAACTGAAAGAGAATCAGTTTGAAGGACTGGAATCAAGAAAATACTGTTTATCACTTAACCTTGGTAGATGTTAAGATGCAAAATGGGGCGCAAGTGACTTATTACAAGGCCATTTTTATGCACTAAGATAAGTAGAGCCAGGGACAGAGACAGGATGAAGAGGAAGGACAGGAGAGTCACCTTCTTGGTGAACATAGTGATGTGGTGGAAGTCTCCCTGACCTCCTTGTTTCACGGGCAGAGTGAGGAAAAACCTACTCCTGTCCTTGGAGAACAGCGGCTCCTGTGTCTGTGGGGAGAAACACAGACTTCAGAGGTGACACACTTTATGCATGAATGAGTTGGGCTGTATTCTGCCTCAATAACAGAACACAGTTCTGTATATAGCTGTGAGGATGATACAGGTCATTTAATATGTTGTGCTTGTGTGAAGACAGTTTGTTAGCAGGAAACAGCACCTTATTGTTGTTGAATAGTGTTATTAGAAAGACGTTTACCTGTCTGGAAAGCCACGTCTCTGAGGAGTCCTCATGTCTCTGAAAGAAAGAGAAGAAAATGAAATCCACTTTTCAACTTCCTCTGGAAGAACATATTAAATCACTTCAGAGATTTTAAAGAAGTGTTGCTCTTCCACCTGAATTTTATTTAAAAGGCAACATGGTTGATATCTTCCTGATCTCATCAGCTTCCAACCCAACACCCACCAAAACACCCACCTGCAGACAGACTCCTAAGGTGGCGTCACACACCGTCAGCAGTGAGGCGTTCTGGGGCCGGTTGAGCCACCGCACAGCGAGGTGAGTATTACTGATCCACTTCACCATGGTGATGTAGAAATCTCTGCAGAGGACGTGCAGAGAGGAAAATCAAACCGGGGGTGCTGTGTGCAGCGAACACTGCTTTCACGTGTGTGTGTGTGTGTGTGTGTTACCTGTGTCTGAGCTGATCGGGAGGCTGCAGCTCCTGAGTGTGTGTCGCTCCGAACAGGTTGACCACAGACAACTTGACTGCAGGGTTTGTCTGACCGGCCTGAGGAAGTAAACTCATGAATTTAAGACAGTCCTTCAAAATAAGAAAACATCTTTGTGAGAAAGTTATTACTATATATATACTGTATCACGATGACATCTGTGTGTGTGCAATAAAAGCAGATTTGTACTGAATAACAGTATAATTTTAGCTACAACCTTGCAGGGACTTAAATCTCCCATGCACAGTAAAAGGTTTGCACCATGTCATGTCTCAGTTTTCATCTTTCATCATCAGGTTTCAAGCACAAAAAAGCAAAGATATATATAATAATGATTTATTTGGAAGATTTTGTCTTATTCATAGCGAAAATACACATTTCCTTGTGAGAAAACTTAGTTTAAAGCCTAATAAATATCCAGTGATTATTCATTTATGATTTAAAATTTTTTCTCTATATATGTTAAACTGTTTGCTTGCATTGAGACACATTTCACATTTTTGCATGTGATTTTGTGCAGTGACTAAAAGTTTAAGGTTAATGTCATTTAACTGGAATTAATTATTTGGAAGTAAACCAATTGAACACTGCTTCCTTTTACTTATAATTAGTCCCAAATTACATTTTCTGTGGGATTCAATTAAAAAAAAAGTGCAGTTTGGTTTTCACCATCTGAAAACACCATGTGAGCTATGGGAGTAATTTTTTGTATTTTCTGGGACACAAAAAACATTTGAAACCGCGGAGAAAATACTTGACCTGACTTCCATTAGTGAACCTGATAATCCACGCAGCACCATGCTGCATAACTCTGCTCTGCTTTCTGTTGAGTGCTGCTGAAATAAATGACCTTCAGAGTATTTCAGGAAGCAGGTCAAGAGCATATTTGGTTTTAGTACATTTTGTACACACAAATCCTGCAGAAACAAGACATTGTGTGTCTTTAAAAAAATAATTATGGCACTATAAAAGCAGAAAAATGCCAACCGGCTGTGTAAGTGTTTTTTTCTTCTTAATTCAATGTAATTTTCTTCTGGTTTCCGAAGCAGCTGAAGCTGAACTGTGAAGGCAGATGATCTCATTCATTTGCTGTAATAACAACATGATTTTAAGACTCATTGTGCAACGTGTGCAACATCAGTAACTGCCCCAGGTCATCCAGAACCCCAAACAAAGACCACAAATCCAAAGCAGAATATAAAGTGAGAGGATGAGAGCGATAGAGATAGAGATAGAGATATTTCAGGTGGTTTTATGCTCACAAAATTCAGCGGCCAGTCTTACCATAGGATACGGGTACTGTAGTCCTCTGGGGTATGTGCTGCCGGTGAACTGGGGCAGAGGCATGTTGGGCACCAGGGTGTCGTCGATGGTGAGGAAAGCCAGACGCTCTCCGTCCGGCGACCACCAGTGAGCCAAGTGTGAGTGCAGAATCTCCTCTGAGGAGAAAAATCAAACCATTTTCTGTCTCAACACTTTGTTTTTCTTCCTTCTCTGCTTCTACAAAGCACAGAGGTGCTAATGGCCCAGGTCAGAAAATAGGACCGTCTACAGTCCTGATCTCTCTGATGCTGTAATATGTTGCCTATTATTTCATGTTGCCTCAAATCGGGTAAAAACATCGGGAAAAGCATTACTTCTGGTTACTCGTATACTTGCTAAAATAGCAAGTATTTTACAATAGGACAATAATACTTATCCTGCTCTTTCCTTCACTGTAAACATCTCCATGTAAATCAAAAAAGGGGAAAACACACATCTCACAGTAAAGAGACAAACAGAAATGATTCTTTAATGTTTCCCATCTGCCCCAGTCTGCCACTCTCCGTACAAACTCTGTGCACTACTGAATTTGTTTACACAGAGACTTAATGTATTGCAGAGGCTTGTTGTTGATTTTTCATCACCACCCTGCTCAGTTTGTCTGCTCTGCTCTGCTGCATTTTAATGTCAAAGACAAATCTTTGAATCATGCCTTGAAACTGTTTCCTCCACCAAAAGATCACAAAATATGTTTCTTTGTGCAGTTCAGAGAAATCTCAAAATCTTCCAAATAGAAACCCCAACATGACTAACTTGCACTAACTCTGCACTCTCGGTGCACACCTGAAGTCCTTGCACTTATTGAATAGATGTAGTACTTAATACATGCACCAAGGTCTTTAGTGTTGTCCCTCACTTTGGTTGAAAGTGTCTGCTAAATGAATAAATGTAAAACTGAAGCTTGATTGAATTTCGTAATTTTAATTTAACTTTTCCATCAGTCAGGAGTAAAAACGTTCTTTTTTTCCCATATTTTCTGCGTCTCCACTTGAAGGAGCTTCTGCCGACACACACCTTCGTACAACCAGTCGGCGAGGCCGTTGAAGATGACTCCCTCCATCCCAGAGGAGGTGATTCTCAGTGAGATGCTCCTCACGTCTGCCTGGTAGTAGATGTTATTCTCAAAGATGTAAATCTGGAGAGAAAGAAGAGAGATTGAGGGTATTGATTGCAAACTTGCACACATGTATAACCCTGGGTTCTTGAATTTCCTTCATTTGATTTTTGCCTTTTTCTCCTTGTCTTTAACTTTCTGCTGCAAAGCGAGTTTCTCTTTTTGATTTCCTCTCTGACGAGATTTTACTTTTTCATATTAAACCCACTGGTTTATCTCACCCTGCAGCAAACGACTGTGTTTGTTCTTTCCCTTCCATCAGTGTTTTAACATTTGCATTTGTAGAAACCAAACAGGATCAGGCCAACACGTCCTGCATGTCAACCAATATCCTGAGTCCACCTGAATTCATTTTGCTCCTGCACGGACAGCATTTTATCTTCTGCTCTCAGTAACAAGCTCTAGGGTACCTGCTGCAAATAGGAAAAAAAATCCATTAAATTGGAAAAATGGCAGTTTAGGAATAATCCTTCAGTATTCTTGGTTAATTCTTCCTGTATTTTCCAGCTAATTTCCTTGAAACCTTCTTCATTGCTCCAGAAGAGAGCCTCTCTTTTAATTGGCTCACCAACCTGTTGTTGCTAGAGCTCCAGAGAGAAGCCTGAGAGAGGAGATGTGAGGGTATATCTTCAGATGGATATAAAAACTTCAAACACACACTTAAAACAGTGTTAAACTGTAAAATATAGGACCTTTAACTGCAAAGGCCTCTGTTGTAAAAACTACTTGTTATTATCAATTTTATTTATTCATTTATGACTGCACATAATTGTCTAGTTCTAGTTTAAACGAAACATCAAAAATATGGAGCTAAATCATATCCGTGTTATAATGAAAGACATTTTTTTCTGTTGAGTCAGATCCTGAAAAGAACCTGTAAAATATAATTTCACACATATTTTCTCAGCTCAGCTAACAGCTCTGCTGCAGGAGTCCTCACGCATGTGTGTAAGAGGAACCCTGAGTGTAATGTAATGTAAAAATCACAGTAGGAATTAGGTCAGTGGCTGAGGAAGCAGACTAACAGAGAGACACAGGCACAGTATGGACGCAGACAGAGTCTATACTCTGAGAACTATCACATCATAGCAGCAGATGTCATGGATCAGATCCATGTGTTGAGACGAAGCAGCTTTAATTCATAAAAACACAAGCGAGGAGAGAGAGAGATTTAAAAAATCAATAGAAAGATGGCTCACGTAAACACACACATGTATACACTCAGCCTTACCAGCTGCTGCCCTTGTCTTCCCCACGCTGCGTGTTGGAGCACCGCGTTCTGAACCTCAGGAGGGTTCAGCTCCCAAACCTCCCTGATAAACACACACAAACACACACAAACACACATATACAGTATATCAACAACCACCATCTGTTTGTGAACACCACCACATGCACGCATCAGAGAGCATTTAAAAACATGAACGAAAAAAAACGGCCGGTAAAGGTGAAGCTGCCTACCTCGTGTAGATGTTGTAAACAATATAGGAAGCCGTGTATGAATATCTGTACATCTGCAACGACAGCACAAACCATCACATAATGCAAATATTGATCTACTGTATTTCTGATAATACCTCGTGCCTACAAGTCCTCGAGCACGAGACAGATCCACACGAGGAAACACAGTCGCTGGAGCAGCTAATAACTAACAACAGCAGGAAAATGACAAAGACAGATAAAGGAAATGGAAACTGGGTTCACGTAAACAGACAGAGAGCAAGAGTCCTGTGTACAACTTGTATCATTACTTATTTTCACACATTAACCACCACTCACCACCTTTCAGCCTTTAGGTGTGTATACATATATTTAGATTTGCAAGACAATTGCTAAAAATGCTCTGAATCCATGTCGGCTTTAAATTGTGTGAAAGAGGATTTATAAAAAGATAATGACTCCAAACCTTCAAATTTCATTTTATTCCCCCAGAAACTAGCTTTAAAGTTGGAAAAGTCAGGTTCAGTTACAGTCAAATCCAAAATTATTCAGACCCCTTTAATTTTTTCACATTTTGTTATGTTGAAGCCTTTTTCCTTCATCAAGCTTTACTCAGTTCCCCATCATGACAAAGTAAAACTGAATTTTAGAAATTTGTGCAAATTTATTAAAAATGAAAAACTGAAACATTGCATTGACAGAATTATTCAGACACCATTTCTCTTGATCATCTTTGAGATGTTTCTGCACCTTGATTGTAGACTGATGAGGGATGTTTTTTTTTTTTTGTTTTGGCAAAAGGCTGCAACATAAATAATACGAAAAAATTGAAGGGGTAAGAATAATTTGGGGTTTAACTATACATATATTCTGTATCAGTCTGTTCCAGCTCTCCATGAAAGCTATATGATGCTGCACCATCCCTTCAAATTTACTGTGCATCATTTTAGACACATTTCACCAAAATGAAGGCTGACATGTTTTGTATTTATAAAAACTTTAGGATATTCCCTTGAATTTAAAATAATTAAACCTGATCATGAACAGAGCTACGTGCATCCTGCACAGCTGACTTCCCTTCACACATGGCGGTGCACTAACTGAAAGAAATTCAATTGAGAGCCTCTAAAAACCACAGCATGTGGTGTTACCTGTGACTCAGGGGGGGATTTCACGTTGCCCCGGCAACAATTAAAACACAAGTGCAATCAATTAAGCCTTAACGTGGAGACGACAAGACGAGTGAAATGTTCAGAAAATATACAGAGAGGTGTTTTTAAAGGTGCACACATCCCACTAGGAGATGGCTTTGACCTGGAAATCGTTACAGGAATACACTACAGGACACATACACGTCCTCCTCCGGTTTCTCAGCTGCTGCAGTGTTTCCAAACCTGAGCCGGGTTTCATCTGTTTGGAAACAAATCTAAAAATCAATGCAAAAACCTTGACTGTGAGGAGAGAAGAAAGCCCTGTGGCGGATGACTGAATGTTTACACATAAAAAAAAAACCTCTGTATATACCGAGAAACCCAATGATACCACAGAGTCAAAACGCACAAGAAGCACAAAAGAAACCACACACATAAAGGTGAACACAAAACAGAAACACAACGGACAAATCCACTCCTGTTCAGTGCAGGTGATGCAATTTGCTTTCAGGGAGAAACAGAGTGTCAGAGTTTAATTTGAAGATGCACACAGTAGGTAAATTCACTTCAGAGAACAAAGGAGCAAAAAATAAAATCAAGCACAAATCACAAATCTGAAGAACAGGGCCAGAGCCTGTGTGAGTGTGTGTGTTTGTGTGTGTGTGTGTGTGTGTGTGCATTCAGATGAGTGAGTGACAGCACCTTTGGGTATTGCACAGGAGCACAATGTAAATGACAGCCTGCCAGCAAGTAAACAAGAGAGAGGAGAAAGGAAGAGCTGGTAATGTTGAGGATGATCCACAGCTCCAGTTGCAGCTCGTGAGTTTGTGAGGAGGCAAATCAAAAGAATTTGACGTGATTGTGATTTATTGTGTTGTGTTGAGGAGGCGTTTTAATTGAAACTCACCTGTTTGACATCGTAAGCGAAGAGTGCGTACTTCAGATCTGCAGAGAGCGAGTACTTTGCCACTTTGAAAGCCACCTAACAAAAAAAAAAAGAAACAGACCACAATGGCCGCAACACCCATAGTTAGACACATAAGAAAACATAAGCGTACTTCAATGCACAGAAACTGGCTCAAACACTAGAAGAAGAAGAAGTAAATGATGAGTAGATAAAGTAAATAAGTTATAGGTTTTGTATAAAGGTAGATTTCTAAGTCTTTTGCAAAAAATGTACAGACATTTTTGCTGCTTCCTACTTCCTGAACAGAAGAGAAGAAAAAAGAGCAAATCTTTGAGGGAAATGATTTATATTTGACAGGTTCTGATTGCTTTTTTTGTCAGCTAACATTGGTCATGCTGCTATTTCTTGCTTTAAAAAGCAGCAGGCAAAAACTAATCTAGCGAATAAAGGCCATAAAACCACGAGAGAGCCACAGCAGTGCTGATATGTCTGGGAGAGGACGCGATGAACAGATATTTTATAGATATTTCAAAAAATGTCCAGAGCCACTTCACCTTAAACCTTAAAAATCACATCCTCTTGTTCAAATCATGGTCAATTTTGCGAATTTAGTCTCTTTTAGAGCCTGAAATTGTCTCTAGGCAGTGAGAGACTGCAGCTGCTCTTTTTTTTGGAAATTTTCGGAGGGGGTCAAACCATTGGCTTCTTAACTCCGAGGCCACCTCTGCCTCTTTTGATTTTGCTCACAGAGTTATTGCAGGGCCTAAAATCCTCACAGAATCCCCTTATGCAACCATTAAAACCTCTGCAAAAATTCCTGCTAAATGACGAGAGGAAAGGCAGGAGAAGAGCCAAAAGAGGTGCTTTACAGAGAAGGTGACAGAGTGAAAATGAAGGGTTTAGGATTTTTCACAGTACATGAGTGTTATGGAGCAGCAGGTTACAACAGGATTATAATAATGCAATTAGAAAACAGCTAAATTTGGCATTGCTGGGTGGATTTGACTGTAACGGCATTTAGAGGATAATGAGATGACATAATTTCATATTCCTGGAAGAAACACGTGGGTAAATGTTCATTTATTTGAGTCGGCCGAAAAACAAATCTGACCATCCAGTGAAATATTATTTCACAAGCACCAGAACGCTCTCCTCCAGGCGAGTTTCGGTGGGGTGAGCTGAAGTGATGACCTCAAAGTTCACCCCGCAGTGAAGACAGCTGAGCGCACAGCCCCCTGAGCAGGATATTATCATATTCTGATTCAGGTAACACAGTGACGAGCCGCTGCCGGCAGCTCTGACATGATTATTTGATTCCTTGCAGCCTCTGGGGATCGAGCCACAGCAGTGAGACGAGGGGAGAATGGCTCTGTCTCTGTGTTATGGATTAGTGTGGAGGCCACTGTCCTACATACAATACACTACACCTCCAACTCTGTGGTCTTTCATGGAGTGTTTTTTTAACATGCAGACACAAGATGCTGTAGACAGTTTATGAGGAGTCATGTTTTTCAGCTAAAATCCCAATAATCAAAGAATAAGTTGTCAGTATTGATCAGTTTTTACAGCAGCGGTGTCAGATCAGGTGGATGCATATGAGCCTTGTGGTATGTGAGCTTGTGCGGCAGGTTTCAGGATGTGTTTTACTTATTTATATTATATGTTTTATATATATTATCATCTTTTATGTAGTGTAGTGGTTATTCAAGCCTGTGTGCACTGTCTGTAACACCAGACTGCAGGACAAATTCCCCTCAGGGACGTTTGGCAGAAACCACACTCCACTCCTACATTTTTTAAATCTAAAATATTAGATTTGTGGTAACAAGTGGAGAAGGCAATAAAACAAAAGCTAACCACAACATCGTCAAAAAAGAAAAAAAAAAAACTTACAAAAGTGTTGTTGCTTAGAATGACTTCCGTCTCGTTCAAGGCAAAGTTGAACTTGATGACGTGACCGTCTCGGTTCCTGTACACCACCTCTGAATCTGAGAGAGGAAAGCAGAAAAAGATGATTGGCTGAGGACGAAAACAGCCAGCAGCTCCTGAAACAGCTCCTGTGCTGCACAGAAAGAGCCACTGAAGTGAACCGCAAGGTGTTAAAAAGTGATCTCACCTACCAACAGCAAAGGTCAAGTTACTGTATGTGGGAATGAGGTTTGTCCAAGAAGAAGATGGAAAGTTAACACCTCAATGACGCCTGTACTTTTACTACTGTGAGATGTAAAAATGTGCAAAGTGTTTGTTAGAAATGCATCAGATAATCTTGTAGATGTATGTTCTGACTGCTGTGTTCATGTTATACACTTTGAAAGCTACTGTATTTACCTGTAAATATTTTAACAACCACTCCAAGACTGTAGGATTTTATATTTCTCTAAAATTTCAAAGTGTCCAGCTCTGAGCTAAAGTATCTGAAAAGTAAATGCCTTTGCTAAAGTTTATCTTTCAAGGTAAAATAGTTTTTATCCCCACAGGAGCAAATCTGCATCATACAATTATAAATCAATTATTACAACCAATGGTGTGATCAGTCCTGAGATGTGACATGAAATCTAATCAAATCAATCTTTATTGGTCACGTACATCTGCATCCAAAGTGAAATGCAACTCTGCCGTGTCAAAGCCAGCAAATCTTGGGAAATTATTGAAATATTGTTGAATAAATGTTGGGAATGTAAAAATGTAAGTATTGGATCAGAGCAGCATTCGTGGCCTCAAAATGTCAGAGTGAAATCAATTAGTTTCATTGGAATTGCTGCAATGTGGAGATTTACCTGCAGAGGTGAAGCATGTCTGCACAGCGCTTTTCATTTAAAGTTGAACTTCTGTGGGTTTTGACATGCAAATTTGTGCCAGTGACCAAATGCAAACTGTTCTGACAGCGCTGACCCTCAAAGTAATGAAGCGGAACAAGGGGAGTATCCACGCTGCTCAGACTGTTAGTGTTGCTGTGGTTTTCATCCTGCTCTGTCGGACAGACAGAAGGTGACGGTCTGACGGCAGCCTCCTGAGAGGAAACGTGTCGATTTGTCGTGTGGTGATTTATCAGCTGTCGGGCGAGCCAGTCGGGTCTAATTAGGCGGAGTAAGTGGAAACACCTGCGTGAATGGCCTTCGCTTCGACAGATCTGGTCATTACTGGTGGTGAAAGGCCAAATACAGCAACACATGACTGACAACCGGCCAATAATGTGCCATGTTAACGATAAGTAAATCCCTGTAACATTTATTCATTGTTTCTAATTGACTGAAACGGTCCTAAAGCAACGATTAACGTGTAACAGCAACATGAAACATGGAGTTGAATCCTGATTTCTAGTATCTACACAGCAAGGGATTCATTGTCTCAATGTGAATATTAAAAGTCCCATGTTGCATAAAGGTGGATGTCATGTTTTTCATGATTATAAAGCAGGTCTAGTGAAAGTAGCAAAGCCTCAGTCCACAGAGAAATGCACACAGCCTGTATTCAGAAAATGAGCCTTAAAACCAGCCGTCAGGACTTCTGGAACTTTGTGATGTCACAACAAAGCAGTCAGCCACGCCCCAAGCCCCACCCACCCAGACCCATCATCCAACCTTGCAGGATTTGGTTTCTCTGAATGTTTATATTTTTATCGGACCACTCAGAAAATAGTCAGCCAATAAGAACAGAGGTTCAGAGTGTGTAAAATATGGGACCTTTAAAATGCCGCCAATCAGCAGGCAAGGTCGGATACATGATGATGAATGTTATTTCTGTGGGTGTCAGCCCCCACCCCCTCGATTTCCATAACATTCAGAGTCTGTCAATTCATCAGTCGTCACTCTGAACTCAGCTGCCTGTCCACAGGGAAGATTTGTAATTCACATAAATAGCCATGCTAGCTGGCACATATCTACACACACACACACACACATTCATGCTTGTCCTGGATCTCTTCTATCACACTTTGGTCATAGCAGCACCTTCCAGACCTGCTGCTGTCACATTACTTCACCTTACGTGTGAGATGTGAAATCTTGCAGCAGATATTGTGGCAGTTTCAAACAAAAGCAGCGTCTCCTGCAGAAACTACAAAGACCCGCTGTCTCAGACATTTGCTGGAAATCATGAAAACGAATGGATTTTTCACTCCAGTAGGATGAACATCGCATTTATATGAAGTCACCAGCTGAAGCAAGAGACTCAAAACTTTTAAAAATGCATTTTTCTTATTTTTCAAATGTTATTATTAATCATTGTAAATATAATATTTTGGGGTTTTAGACTGTTATGTGTGTATTTTCTGACCTTTTATAGACCAACTGATTAATTCCATAGTCAAAAACAATCATCAAATTAATCAATAATAAAAATAATCAGTATTTTGTTACTTAAGTTGTCCTTAACACCACAGGATTACATGCGTTTATGGATGAAATTGTATATTTATTGCAGTGAGTGTACTATATTGAGAACAACAACAACTGCAGGTCATTAAAATATGAAAATACACACAACACATAAAATACAGTGCACAAAATTTAATAGTCCCTTCTTGTACACATGGGAACATTTTTATTTAGTTGTTTTCTTGCTTTCAATGCCCTTTCACTTTAGTTTACACATTTTCCACAAGCAGCAAAGCACCTGATAAACAAGTTAGATAGAAATAAATTTTGGTGCAAGTCAGCCTCCCTTGTTTCAGTTTTTCTACCCATCCTTGACAAACTGAACTAGGAGCAGCTGCGCTCCGCTCCCTCTCCTTCCTGATGAACTCCTACAACTCATTTGGAGAAAATTTGTGGCTGATTGCAGGGGAAGGCAATCACTCACTGCTGCACGAGGAGAGACAGCTCTCAGCCTGACTGTGCTTTAATAAAGACGCAGGAAAAAAAGGAAAACATGGACTCACGTCGTTAGAGGCTGATGGCA
Source organism: Trachinotus anak (assembly GCF_046630095.1). Taxonomy (NCBI): domain Eukaryota; kingdom Metazoa; phylum Chordata; class Actinopteri; order Carangiformes; family Carangidae; genus Trachinotus; species Trachinotus anak. Next base: position 1,455,186 of record NW_027273877.1, on the reverse strand, counting down.
AACTTCATGTGGAGAGTGCATCAAATGAAAGAAAAAAAAAGAAACATGACTCAAATTCAGTAGAAACATTTTCTAAAGTGAGTGCCGCCTCAAATTGAGGGGATGTTTTTTATTGCTCAAGGAAAGTATGAAAAGCTGTAATAGACTGGTAGCTCTCTTGAGAATGTTTGATTTTTGACCAGTTTTTGGTCCTTACGTTTCCAAACTTTGTTTCAAAACTTTGAACATCTAGTGGCTCTAAGCTCAATAATTTCAAAGGTCCCATCCAGTCAAAAGGTAGATGTCCATGTGTTTTTTGATTACAAAGCAGGTCTAGTTTCTATATTAATACTGTGAAAGTATCAAAGCCTCAGTCCACAGAGAAATGCACACAGCCTGTATTCAGAAACTGAGCCTCAAAACAAGGCGTCAGGACTTCTGTAGCTTTGTGATGTCACAACAAACAAGCCACGCCCACCTGGACCCACCTTCCAACCTTGTAGGATTTGGTTTCTCTGTGTTTACTCGGGGGAGGAGGGTGTTTTGTATTTGCGGAAGCCGATGAGTCATAGAAGATTTACAGGGGATCTATTGGGGATATATTGTATATGTATTGTTTCCTGTCTCTATATGATTTATTTATTAAACATAGTATGATAAATAATGCATCACTCAGTTTTTCTTATTCATATTATTCATACAGGTCACTGCTAAAGACTGTTGTTCGTAGAAACCTCATCAGCCCAGCAGCCATAACACACTCTGATTTCATACACACACACACACACAACACACAACACACACACTGGCTATCTTTCTCTCTTATGTAAGTACCTGGATGTTTTCTTCACCCGCGGGTTAATCTGATGTAAACAAGCTCTATGTTACATTAACCATACACTAAGAACACACAATATAAACAACGACTCCATGAATAATTCGCTCACATACAGTTCAACGGTGTCCCTATAAATACACAGCATATAGGAATGTCAAATTAGATACAAGCAATGAAACCGTCTCCATATAAAAGCGGTTATATGGCTCCCTTTGTAACATGAAAAATCAGTGTAGCATCCATAATGAGGATGATGATGATGCAAGAAAATCATTTATAAGCAGAGGGAGCAGTGTGGAGCACCGACAGAGCTGCTTCTACACAGCGCTTCACCAAAGCCTGCAGAGACTACGCAGCATGACACACAGTATTTATCTGTTTTTTTTTATTATTCTGAAGTTCCTCTCTGCTGCGGAGCATATTTATCACTGTGGTTTTTCTCTGCTGCAACTATCAGACAATTCTGATCAATCAGCGTGAGCCTGCGACATTGATATCGTCTTATCTTTTGCTTCATTTCATTTTGTGTCTTCTTTTGAGAATAAACATAGAGAACAGCAAATTACAGTCTCAACAGACCAGAACAGAACAAAACCAATCGCAAGATGATCCAAAGAAAAAAAGGAAAATAAATGTCTACACTCCAGCCATAATCTGGACCCGAGAGACACATTTACGAAGTGGCCTCCTCCTCCTTCGATTCCCATGTGAAAACAGCAGTCTATGTTGTCTCTATTATCCATGACCGCTCCACAAAGTGAAGCTGTCATTACTGTAACCATGACAACAAAGATCGTCTAATGTCGAGGAAGTACTTATTTTAACCCAAATCACCATCTTTTCCTAAACCTAACCGAGCCATGACCTTTATTATAGTAACCATGGCAACGAAGTTCGGTACGCCTCTCAGGGTACAGTCCTTGTGTTTATTATTGTAACCATGACAACCAAGGGAAAAAAATGACCTATATGGTTCTTCAGGTTGGAAGACTTACAGGATTGATTATAGGAGGAATAAAAACATCATATATCTGGGATAGTGTACATTCTTTCAAAAAAATCCTTCAGTGATTTGTTAATCTGCAACAACATATCGAATTATTTAATTATTTGTGTGAAATCTTAAAATCTCTTAGAATAATGAACAACAATCTGATATATTTATAATGTATAAATCTATAAATGAGGATGAAATAAAAGGAAATTGGCTGAAATGGAAAATTTAATCCTGCTACGAGATGTTCAGCTGTTGGTAGATGAGATGTATATATAAAAAAAAAGTCATATACTGTTTAGTCCAAACTTTACAATCAAAACGTTGATAAATACTGGCCCGGGTCTGTTTGATTTTATGGTGTCACCCTGCTGCGTTCATGTCACATGGGCCGGTTGGTAGAGATGGGAAATATTCCCATGTTCACGACCTGTGAGCGTTTGCGTCATTTGCACATGTTGTATTGTACGTTTGAGTTGCACATGCTCTAAAACTATGGTTGTATCAATTTTTCTGCCAATACTCCAGATCTGATCCTTCTCAGACAACAGGATGTGAGCGTGATCACATTATTTATTTGCATTCATCCTTTGTGTGTGTGTGTTAGCACAGGAGGAACGTGCCGTGTGCGGTCAGGAAACAGATTTGGGCACTGATGTGTTTGATTGTTTTGCTCTGGTTTTCTGATGGGACTGAGATTAAATATTATCTTGATGATATTCAGGTCTTGTTTGGCAGGAACTGAACTCAAGGAGCTGCAATCTCAGATGTTAATTTTTTTATATTATTTCGTTTATTTTTTTAAGTGTTTGGGCGTGATTTCTGCATCCTGAGGGTATGAGAGGCTCATCATGAATTTCATTGCCTCTTCCTTTGTTTCACTCAATTTATCAACAGTCTGGTGTTTCTTGAAGTACTGTAATAAGAGATCTGATGTAAGTGTCCCTCATGCTATTAAATTAAGGTGGGCAGCTATTGAAGCCTGGCTCGGATGTTAGAGGAGAGAAGAGGAAATGAGTTGGGGGAGCTGTCAAGGAAGCAATTTCCATTACAGACATGTTTGAATTACACCCACTACACCTGCAGGAGGCCCAACAGTAAACTCGGGCCCACACTCTCAGCTTTCATCACACACAGTCGACGTTAGATTTACGCCACACAACATGTCAGACGGTAATTTCCCAACCTCGTCATCAATCTCAACAAAACAGCTAATGGGACGGCTGACCCTGTTGGGCTGAAAAATTCAATATTGTGGTGCTAAAAAACTCACCTCTCACTCTCTTAGGTGACGTAATGCAGCCTCTGTCACACCTGAGCTAAGAGCTACCTGTGATTCCTCAACATTACGGTTAATCAATCATGGCATCATTATTCCATCGGACCTGCATCCAGCATCCAGTGATAAAAAGACACTTTCTTACATTTTGGATTATTTTAATAGATGAGACGTTTCTCTATTGTAAAAATTAATGACTTTTTTAAATATACATCCACCTGACCTGTAGGTTTTGCTCAGCTTATAGGATGCTAAGAAGATTTTCCAGCATTTCTCTCTAAATAGAGTTTACAGGCTACTCGAATGTTGGATTTCTTTTCATCATATAATAATTTCTTATTTATTTTTGACAGAAAATATCTCTAAAATCTGTTGTGCGCTCATGACACACAAATAATCATGCGATCACTGTTTATATAAAATATTGATTATAGCAGCTTTTAACACAACGTACTGTTCAGTTTTTTGTAGTAGAACTGAAACAGCTTTGGTCAGATCAGTCGTGACGCCTGAATCATGTTAAGATCATTCATGTGTCCCCACTTTCAGGGAGTGAAATAAGGTCCTCACAAGCACATGTATACATACATCTGTGTGCATGTGTGTGTGTGTGTGTGTGTGTGTGTGTGTGTGTGTGTGTTAGAGGCCATCCCAACCAGCGCCCATAATGAGAAGCCACAGGCCACAGGACTAGTCATTAGTATTATCTCCCTGTGGAAGGGAAGGACACAGCAGGCAGTGGATCTCTGCCTCATATCCAGAGCAGGGAAGCCATCTCTCACTGTCTCCCTCTCCCTCCACTTCTGTCCTTGTGTCTCTCCTCCCTCCTATTATACCTTCTGTCACTCCCGGCAAATCTCCAGAAAGGTGTTATGGAGAGATTTAGTCATCTATGCCCCTGAATTTACCATTGAAACAATAATTTAGCTGTCATGCTGTCAACAAACCACTATGATTTTCTTTTTTTTTCTGTTCAGCTCTTCAGGCTATAGCTGCTATTTACTTTCTCTCTCTTCCTTCCTCAGATGCAAAAACAATCTGTCACACTGTCAAGGAGCCGGTTAAACAACACGGACAGTTCCGATTCTCCACATTTTGACTCGAACACGAGCGAGAGCATGTTGTACGACGTGGAGGGATGGTGCTCGGTCACAGATCAAGGTTGTGCCGTATCACCTCCGGCAGAGTACATCTTATGTAACATGGGAAGAAAATGTGGCGGGGTGTCAGCAATATGACCTGGAGCAAAGATTGTGGAGGAGAAAGGTCAGTGAACTCAAATAGAGGGATGTGATGGAACAACAACAGAAAAATATGGTTGGAGAGATGTGAATTTACTGCATTTCACTCCACTTTTGGCCACAGTGACTGAGATTCCTTTCACATATAACACATACAGTAAGGAGAAAATTGGGGTTCAGTGTCCTGCTCAAGGACACGCTTACAAAACCCTATAATTAATGGCTGACCGCTCTGCCACCTGAGCTACAGACGACCTCTAACAACCAGATTGGGACTCCGGTGACCGCGGGATGTGGTTGTGTCACTTTCCAGAGACCTGTTGCCCTTCTAGCCATTGTGCTGTCTAACATGCAGCTCTTACCAGATCTACTTGAATGTTGGACGCATTAAATTCACTTGTGGATGTATAAAAATGCAGATATTCACTGATAATTGGCTTGAAGTTAATGTTGAATCATGCATTTCATTTGTTACTGACTTTGTCTTACTCCAGAATAAACAACATCTGTGCATGGAAACTATGGTATGGTTACGGTTAAGGAAAGTCTGCAGTTATTGTGAATGAACTATGGTTAAGATATGATTATAGTCAGTCCACTAAAACTCTTGATAAGGAAATAATTGCAGTTAATGAAAAGGTGAATGTTACATTCGCATTTATTCATTTATCAGATGCTTTGTGGGTCTGTGACTGGGTACGAAGTCCAGTCTGCTGCAGATGTTTTTTCCTGCAGCTTGTACACATTATTCAGGAAATATAGATACAAGATGACGTGAGGTAGTGTAGTAATTAAACAGAGTAAAGCATCTGTTAACACATTTGCATAAACAGCAAGCATGTATTCAAAATGCTATAAGATGATAAAGAATGTTCCCTATTTTTTTTTTGTTCTTTGCTAATTTGCTGACAACTTGTCAACAAGCACTATATCATTATTATTATTATTGTTGTTATTATTATATTGCTTCAATCTGGTTTATCACAGGGTGGGAGGATTCTGACCCTGAGTAACTGTAGGCTGCCCTGCTCTTGATCAACATGACACTGTGAGGCCATCTGTGTTTGGATATGTAGGTCGGCAGGGGTCGCTTCACTTAGCTCATGTGTTTATGTGCTAAAAGAGAAACAAAAGATGAGGGGCTGTATTCATAAACAGAAACTCCTGAAAATAAGGGGTGTGTCAAATCATTTTAGCCTTAAAAGTCGTTCTTAAGTCTGAGAAAAGTTAGAGGCAATCCAATTATGGAACCCCCGAGTGTTAAAATCAAATAAAAAAGGATAAGAGTTAAATTGTGTAGAATATGTAAATGACCACCAATTCCTCAAATAACAAAATACAATATTAAAACTCTATTTGCAATAGTGAAATGTTATTTAATGTTATCTATTTGGATAACATTTTAGATATTATCTGTTTTAGATAACATTGCAATGCAATATTCATTTAATTTTAAAGCTGCTTTAGTCAATATTTTCTATTATAGTAAAATTATAGGATTAAAAAAAGCTGTGAGGACAGACACAGCAGACAGACACAGTTAAAGACCAGCTGGAGACATCATTTAGCAGCTAAAGAGACAGATATTTCCCTCAGGAAGTGGTGGAGACCAAAAAATGAGCTAAAAGAGTGGGAATATACTGGACTTTTCAACACCACTCCAAATCTCCCACTTATTGTGCGTGGTACATAAATGTAGCACTTCATCCAGAAATGGACAAACAGATTCTGGGAGACACACTGAAAATCCAGTTGAATTTAGGTATCGTTTTTGCCAATTTGAAGACCTAATTTTCAGCCTCCACAGAAATTCAAGGCATCAAGCTCGGAGCAAAAAATTACCCTCGACAAGCGCAGTTGTCTCAGTGATAAGAGGGGATAGACGTTAAAACACGCTGTGTTCAAACCAGCTGTCGAATCTGAAACTATTTTGAATTTCTGTAGGCGACAAGAAGCAGCCAGACACGAACAGCTGTTCCATCCAAACTAAACAACACCTGAAAAAAGAGCAAATTTGTTTCATTTTGAGAAGATTAAATACCAAACTGCGTCTTAGCCACCTTCTGGAACTCATATACAGTTCCTCAAACGTCACCTCCCTACTTTCTTCTCAAGGTCGCACTGTTTTGTTTTCCCCTGTTATACCGTCATCGCACATCATCCTCACCTCCTGATTCTCTTCCTGAGCTACATTAAGTTCACCTCCACATCTTTTTCCACACAGACATCAAATACATCAGAGGCGTTTCAGTATCTGAGCTCTTGCTTTTACGTCCCCATCAAACATCAAACTTAAACATCATCAGTGAAGCGTTTATACATGAAAAACTACTTTCACTGGATTCATTTCCAATAGTTTCACTGCACCGAGTTTTGGTGTCTCATTTTCTTCATGTCTCTCTTTGCACAAATATTCCACACACTGGAGGAAATCCATCATGGAGGAGGCATGGAGACCAGTCTCTACACCCACAATAGCCAAAAATCACACAGACTGCAACACAGATAAAAGACAAGGTAGCACCAGAAAAACCATCCATTTCTTTCTTTGCTTCACTTTTCTGCAGAGCTCACCAAGGCTTTTAAAAAAACTTTTTTAATAACGCAATTTAAGACCCTCTCCACGATCAAACCAGTGGGAGCAATGAGGCCTACTGTCATTTATTACGTGTATGAATTTATTGACATTAATATCACATCATCATTTGTCAGTACTCCCCAGCTGTATATAATATAATTCTTGTATAAAGATGATGGATACAGATCTGATGGTGCCACTGAAAAAGGAATCACGATTCACAGATTTTCAACATACCACAAATGTCTGTATATAAATGGACAGAGGAGAGTATGAGCGAGTGTCTCTCTCTGTTCTTCTATTCTTTTTATCACTGTGTGATTTATTTATTTTATTTTTTTGCTGATGTAGAACTCACCACTGATCCAAGAGGCCTCAGGGTCATGAACACTGAACTCTGGTTTATACAGATCTGCAACAGTCAGTCTGGATTTGCTGCTGCCAGGGACCTCCACTGGGAAAAGATACAATCAAATCCACTTTATTTTCACAGATTTATCTCTGAAGAAAAAAGGACAAAGCAAAGAGAAAGTCAAAAGCAAACACTGCGTCGATACGGTGCCTGAAAAGACATCTGAAGATTTGAGATTTTCTGATTAAAGTCAAACAAATAGGAGGAGAGAGGCAGGGAAAAATCATTGGTAAAGATGCAGCGATTATACATATTCATCTGTTTACTTGTGCATGAACGCACATATGACCATCACACAAACACAGACACACCCTGGAGTCGTGTAATTCACGTTTCATTATATTTCACAAGAGATTTCACTGCAGCATGTGACACTGTCATACATGTTCAAATGCATCACAGAGCGACTTTAAATGTATAAATTTAAGCAGAAATTAAAAAAACGATCAAACATTACCACTTACTAATATATAAAACATGATGAAGCATTGAAATGTAAAAACGTTTTTGCAGTGATATTTTGCAGGAGGCCCCCTTCCCAAACAGGGAATTGTGTTTTTCTATAATCTTCACTTCCTCTGTCTCTTGACAGCTGACATACCGGGTGTGAGGACGACCACAGACATGGTGATGAGTGAGCAGACCACCACGATGACCAGCAGAGAAATGGCGATGCCCTTCCAGTTCCTCTGCGGCGGGCTGACGTCCACAAACTCCTGCAGACACACACACACAGAAAAACAAACCATCAACACTGTAATTCTGAATTCATGCTGCAATAACAGTCTCCACTCTACTGATTTCAGGATTTGGGATTTGTTCCCATTAAGGCACAAGAGCATTAATGAGGCTGATGTTGGGTGTTAAGGTCCATCCTGATGGTGGGGGATGAGAACATTCAAACTCTTCCACACCAAACTGGGAAACCGTTTCTGTTTGGATCTGGCTTTGGCTGTAGCTCAGTTCAGCGGCTGCATCCTTTGGAGTGACTAGGCTGTCCCATTGCAAAGGCTCCTTCAAATGCGGCGTGCAGCCTTCTTTTACTGGGCAATGAAGGATCCGACAGGTGGATCCATCACCTATCCCAAGATTCATTGCGCAACAGTGATGAAAACAATATGGCAACAAACAATACCAACAGAGAGCTAACTCTGATGACTTTTTCCTCCAGGAACATGAAGAGTAGAAGTCCTGCATATTGTGTTAGTCCTGTCTCTGAGTTAAGCTTGTTTCAGGCGGGTTTCCATATAACTGCTTGGATGTATCACTCCCGATAGTGTACATATACATCTTTACATGACAAAACATGACAAGCCTGACCTTTTCCTCTGATGTGCCCAACTCCAGTGGCAGAGCCTGGTGTGTTCCCAGTCTCTGATTTACTGCTTGTTTGCAAACAATAAAATAGTCCATCACGAAAAAGCTGAAAGCCTCTGACAAAACAGGCTATTCTTCACAAAGCAGGTATTGACCTTACACTGCTGGCTACTATCATGACGCCACAGATAGGTCACACCTGAGGTCCTGTAACTCCGCCTGCCTCCCCTGCTCCCCTACCTGCATGTTCCCATTAAAATGAAACATGACGTTCAGAAACAGATTCATCATGTAACCTTATCTCTGGCTGTGCATCTGTCCATGTTCACACCAAACCAGAAATCATCTGCTTTGGCTGCTGTGTTTATCATCAGACCACTCCCTATCAGCAGCTGTCTACAACTATAATTAAATTACACTTTAATTATTTACTGTTCACTAGTGCAGTTAATAGCAAAGTTGAACAAGAAAACGATCATCCTCTCAGCAGTAACAGCGAGTTAGCACTGTTTGGTTTCTCAATTTTATTATGAAAGGTCCCATATTGTACAAAGGTAGATGTCCATGTGTTTGTGATTATAAAGCAGGTCTAGGTTCTATATTAATACTGTGAAAGTATCAAAGCCTCAGTCCACAGAGAAATGCACACAGCCTGTATTCAGAAACCGAGCCTTAAAACCAGCCGTCAGGACTTCTGGAACTTTGTGATGTCACAATAAAGCAGTCACCACTCTCAGCCACGCCCCAAGCCCCGCCCACCTTGACCAATCATCCAACCTTGCAGGATTTGGTTTACTGAGTGTTTACCTGAAATCTGCAATATTTTTATTAGATCACTCAGAAAAGAGTCAGCCAATCCAGAGACTCAGATCCTCTCTTCTGATTGGCTGACTGACCTGTTGTTACTAAAGCTCCAGAGAGAAGCCTGAGAGAGGAGATGTAAAACTACACTGAGATGGTTTTTGGAAATAGAAACAAAAGGGTAACAACTTTTTCAAACTAATTGCAACAGAAATCAGAAAACTATGGATTATTTCTACCATTATTGTTCATTGTTTGAACATACATACATGTTTTTATATGACAGAAGCTGTAAAATATGGAATATACATGAAAAATATTCTACCAATGATTCAAACAGACTTGTTAGCATTCGTCTCCAGTATCTAACTACCAGATGGATTGATTTTTGAATTTGCAGTCTGGCTCTTCTTTTAACTGGACAGTGAAAGGAGACAGACTCTGATGCAGCTTACACTCATCCTGTCTCCACAGCGGTGATTATCCCCCATCACAGAAAAGCTTTTGGTTTTACAGGAAAGGGAAACACTTTGGCTTGACGCAAAACATAATTTGAGGTTTTGATTTTTTTTTTTTTTTGCCACCTAGGTGATGCTCTTATTTGCAGCAAAGATAAAAAGTTTGCTTTAAGACTCTTGTACAACAAAAACATTTTTATGTGATGACACTGCCAACCTGGCCAACCCTACTGTCTCAGTCCTGCCACTCTCCATTCACCCACCACATGTCCCCAGACTTTCCTCCCTATCCCAGTCACCTGACTGCCAGAGCCACCTGCTCACCTGTCTGTTATTCCCACTTCCACACCTGTTTTTCCTCTCCCTGATCTACTCCCTGGTGTTTAAGCCAAGCCCTCTTTCTCAGTCAGTTGTCAGCATGTCTGCTGATGTCTCCCTGTGTCTCCCTGTGTGTCTGCTACATGCATGTGGTAGCATGTTGTCTGTCTATGCCTGCCTACCTGTCCATCCATCTGTGTGTTAGCCTGGTCCTCATCATTTTATCTATTAAAGTTCCTCCACTGTACCGGCCTGTATCTGTGCTCCTACCACCTGACACTATTCCAGGTCACATCATGTCTGATCTTTTCACTCTCCCTTCAGCTGTGGATGATGGAAGTTACCCTGAGCCAAGACTTTAATGGTGCTATATGTGAACTTTTACCTCGATTACAACTCATGAAAGCTGACTAGTTGCTCTCTTTTTTTGAGCCATGCACTCTTCAGTGTGATTGTGCTCCATGTGATTAAAAATTGGTGCCGTTACCTGTAGCTGCTATTCATGTTGCATTCACCACTGCTAGATGTGACAAGACCCAATCAGGAGGCAGCTGTCTGAGTGATCATTTCCAAAAGTCTGCACTTCTGCTCATCCAGACTACAATGAAAACTTCAAATGGGTCCAGCAGCATTTCCAAAAGTCTCTGATTTAGGGGCTTGAAAACTCCGGAGCAGTGTGGACACCAGGCGAACACGTGGCAAAAGTGATTTATTTCAGAAAGAGACAACTGCTATTTAAGAAAAAGGATAACTACTGTAGTGCACAGCCTTCGGTTTCAAACACTGACTGCTGAAGAACATCATACAGTATAGAGTATAGTACAGACTTTAGTGTAGATGAGGGATTATTATGATAAAACCGTTTTGAATGAATGTGTCAGACACTGCAGCTAAGAGGCACAAATGTGCCCAGAACAATCTGTATCACATGGACCGCTGGTGAGATGGAAACTGTTTAATTAATGAAGCAGGAAAAACAGATTCTCACACACGCAGACACACACACGCATGCACACACAGACACACACGCAGACACACACGCAGACACACACACTCAATGCATGCAGAGAATTAGCTCCGAGATGCTGAACTAATACTCAGAGAAGTCGATGGCCCAGTGGTGTGCAAAGGATGCTCTACCCACTGCTGTGCATGTGTGTGTGTGTGTGTGTGTGTGTGTGTGTGTGAGAAGCAGGCTTTAGCAGACACAGTTCACTGCAACAGTCTGTTGATCCGACTCACTTCAGTGGAAAGTAAAGCAAGCGGGGAGTTAGAGTGTGTGTATCAGTGTTTGTGTTTGCACGTTTGTGTGTCAGCAGTTGTGTTTGTGAGTGTGTGCTTGAGACAGTGAGAGGGATAAAAACACACACAAAAAAAAAAATCTTTCTATGGGCTCCGATGAGACTGAACAAACCCATTAGACTATGCTTATTTAGTTTAAGACTGAGAATTACAAATACAAGCATTTTTAACTTGGCCGTCACTGGTCTGGCTTAAAAAACTAAACAAATTTAACCAATTTCACTTCAAGAGGCTTCAAACTAAGACTACGAATGGGACAAAAACGTAATTGGAACTGCACATTGAAATTTCTGCTCACAGTCCACAGAAACACAATGGATCCAGGACAAAAAAAAATCTATTTAACTGTATCTGTCCGAACACAAAACATCAGTCTGCACCAACCAATTACAGCCAAACAGCCAGAAAAGTACATTTTCTACAAAAACTCAAAATAAACTGTGCTTTTTTGGAACAAATAGACAGTCCAAACTGGCAGAATATCTGGGCTCCATGGGCAAACAGAAAACAGGAAAGACTTCAGTACAGACTGGTGGACGAAGACAAACCTGGCAACCAAGAGAAAACAGGTAGAGCAGACACTTTCTGCCTCTCTGAGCCAAGTTCCTCACCAAAATAAATCTGTTATAAGTTCTCGGCTCTTTAACTCAATGAGACTAATTGAAAACACAAAATTCAATATTTACCTGAAGGAAGAACTGACACAGAAGCAGCAAAGTGTATCACAGCACAACAACAGGAAAACAACACAGCGAGCTATATAATAAAAAATATAATAACAGTGAAGTAGTAATCCAGTATATAATGTTTAATAATGTTCTGTATAAGGTAAATAGGTGAGTTACAAGGTCATTTTCTACATCCTGCTTTGAATTCTCACCATACAGTATTCTCCTGTCATGCTTTGCAGTGTCCAGACGCAGACTGCACTTCTTCTTCTGTGAGAGATAACGACTTTTATCTGAGCCTCACATCACACAATATGAGATTACACAGCTTCAGTTCTCACACCTGCTCAACACACACAACAGCAAGAACAAAAAAAAAAAAAAAAAAAAAAAGCCTCTGCAAAGGATCAAAATCTGACTTCCTGAGGACAGAAGTCACAACTTTGAGGAGGAAAACTGGAAACTGCTGAGACTGAACTAATACCTGAGAAATCCACTCAGTTTACAGCGAAAAGTGACAAATCCACACAGTTATAATCACTTCTGTTTGAATTCTGTTATTCTCATAAACAAGAAGGAATAAAAAAAGAAAACTGTCATTAATTAAAATTACATGTTTACATTCAACATGAAGCAGAAATACTCCTGAGTTGTCATGAGTTGTTGCCTTCACCTTACTCTACTTTGCTGTATTATATTTTTTCTTATTTTTTTATCATCTCCATAACATAATAATAATAATAATAATCCTGTAATAGTCTATTGGAAGTGAGCAGCATCCAGAAACACAGTTTTCACACTGTCCTTTGGGCTGACTGTCGCCTGTCCACGCAGAGCAGATTTATCTCCTCACAGCTCAACAAACAGGGAACAAACGTGTGATTATTTCTCTCTACCTCATCCTGCTGCGCCTCTTTCGGCTTCTTCTTGGTCGGGTCTTTGGACGCTGTCATTGTAGCCGGGTCACGGTCCTGTTTCTCAGCCTGAATCCAGCCGCTCTCCCCCCGGTAATAACATTCAGACCAGTCGGCGCGTCAATTTAGCAGAAGCAGCGGCAAGCTGGACGGGATCAATACGAGGACGGCTTTCCGGTGTGGCTTTCAAAATAAAGGCCACTTCACAAGCTGTGTTGAGGGTGTTTGTATTTCTTGTAAAAGAAATCAGTAGCCTATTGTAAGTACTGTTTAGTTTCTTAATTGGTTAATTAACTGTCTTGTCTTCGAAATGAATAAAATACTGAATACTGCCCATTATAATTTCCCAGATCCAAAAATGACGTCTTCAGGTGTAGTGTTCTGTCCAATCAACAGTGGGCTTTTATTTTTCTAATTACTACAAACATCCTGTGTCACATTACATCTTTCTGGCTCACTAAGACATCCATTGTCCACATTTTTTGCTGTTAAATTAAGACATAGATCTCTCCATCCCTGCATCCCTCCATCTCTGTAGCACTGTCCATGGTGCTGAAAATTACAGGAGGGGTCATCAGTGTTTTTCTATCTTTGAATGGAAATACTGATGGTACTGTTGCCTTTGAGAATGGTTTATTTATTCATTTGAAGCACACTGTGTCTATAACAGTGCTAGAGTTTTGTGTTTGAGCCCCAACTCATTCATTTCGTTTAGTCGTACACAGGCATGTTTCAAATATTTACTTAAAGTCACTGGGCCAGTATATTAAACAATTAATTAAAACTGTGGCAAGAAATTAAAGCAATCTAAAACTTCAACTCAGTCATTAGTTTAACTAAAAATCATGCATGTGGTTTAATTAGCACTCTGTTTTGCTGACAAATTATGTAACACATGCCTCCACTGAATGAAAAATTACTGCATTATGCCATTAGAATTTGCTCGTGCCTCTAATAGTGAACTGTGCAACCACATTTATGGTACTTTTAACTTAGATATTTTAAAACAATAACACACTGATCATTTTCCAACAGCCCAACAGGCTTCTATGCTAACCACTGCTATTTATAGTTTTCTAGTGAATTAGTGTTAGTAAAGCAGTCTAATATTCTCTTAGGGAGTGATAGTGTGACTGTGTGTAGCTCTTTGTGGTATTTTTACCTCTGATGATGTCACTTTACTATTTCCACTGTATCACTTCAGGGACTAAAAGCCCTTCTGTAACATCTAGTATTAGAATATCACTTGGAAATAAATGATAGGATTATAGCTCTGCATGTCATTGGACCGAGGCTTCATCTGAAATCCCTTCTGAGGAGAATGAGGCGAGACAATCAAGCAGCCCAGTAACCAGCTGGCCTTTCCCGCTGCCAAGTGACTGAATGCAAACTGATAGGTGTCACAGAGAAAGCCCCGAAGACACAAACCCCACCAGCACACACTCACACACACTGTGCCCACTATCCCATCTAAAAATAATGACCACAACAGGAGGGAAAAGAAAAGGCACACACAAACGAAGATGGAGGAGTAGACGCTAAAAGACAAACCAGCCTGCGGCCTGCGAGACCAAATGCTCTCTCGAGGAGTGAGAAATGACAATAACGGCAGCAAATTTACTACTTGAAATATGTAGCAGTGTTTTGAAATAGTGGCTTGTGTTGATGATCCATGCAGCATTGGTTTTGTCGGCTAGTGCACTGTATGAAAAGATCCTTGGCCTTGGGATGCTCAATATTGGTTGGGTTAGTTCTTACATGCTTTTGGTGCAGCACCCTCCAAACTCTTTATGTGGAGTATGTCTTTTACTACAGCCCCAGGCACACCACTCCCACATGTAGAGAAATCCAAAGCTTCACAGGCCTGCTGTGCCACCACATGATTGGACGACCAGTGGAAGGGTTAAGTTAAGGCTCAGGGTTAGGTTTCTGATTGTTATCTCTCTGTTTACAAGTGCAACAGAGAGAATCAAAGCTTTGCTCTACAGCCCAACAAAGCAGTTTTATTCTCCCGGCACACATACAGCATGATAACTGATCAGGTTGTCAGCTGATATGTCTGTTGGGTCTCCGCTCTGATTCACTAGCTTACTCCTCTTCATTGGAAATACATGACATTGTTATAGGTGGCAGTTACACACTGGTGCAGTGAGTGAATCATCTCTGCCAAACAAAGATTAATTAGTGCTTCTGTAATGTTAGAATTATGAGTATTATGAGTAGCATTGTATTATGGGAAGTGTGGAATTCAGTGTTTTTGGAGCCTGACCCACATTAAAAAGTTATGTAATCACTTTTCTCTGATCACTGACCACTTTTATTTTTTTAAATCTGTCTCTTGCAACTTTATGGAAATGCAGGACTAAGTAGTTCCCCCTTAAGACTCTGAGATTTTCCAATAAGTGGTTGCCTACTGCATGTTGCTGTTTCAAAGATCTTACTATGCTATTACAGAAACTAATCCTGACTCACAGCTTTATCTAATTTCACACCTTAAGAAATGAAATACATGTAATATTTTTTTGCAAAATCTAAATCTTATCTGGAAATATTTCATCCTGTACTTATGATCAGAACTTACACAAGGTGTCTCACCTTCAACTGTCATAAAGAGTGCACAAATTAAAATATGCTACTTGTTTTTCACTCAAAAAAAGGCAAGAAATCCAAATTAAGCTGCATCTGAAGAAAACTGGTTTCACAATCATTCCCTCTCTGCTGTCTCTTCTTCTTCACTCATTTTAAATGACTTCATCTTCATCCTCATCCTCTTACTTTGTTTTCTCCAAACCATTATCTCCAACTGCCTTTTAGAGACTAATGCAACTTCAAACTTAGAATTAAGATCTTCAAAGTTCAACTTCAAAGGTTAAGGAATGACACTAATGAGTTACAATCATGAGAGGTGCAGTTTCACAAGTGTGTGTGTGCTTGTTGGAAACTGAATGATGAAGACGGGAGGAGAGGCTCGAGGTCAATGAGCAAGGAGCAAGGCAGTTAAATGGCTGCAGATTGAAAATTCAGAGGAAAGCAGATATATATAGAGAGAAACTGAGGCTGATGGAAGTAGTGGAGGTGGTGAAGAGGGGTTGAGGTGAAAGAGAAAAGCGGCAGGGAAAGAGGAAGACGAAGGAAAAGATCCTCAAAGCTTGTGGCTGGACTATCTTCCCTTCTCCATTAAATATTTAACAGCTGGAATCAGAGACCACATGGAAATGATCTCTCTCTCTGACCTCTGCTGGTATTTGGGAAGTTCACTGATGCCCCCAAGGCAGAAATCTTCTCCACTATCCTTTCAGACCACAAGCTACTTTGTGCATCTGTGTTTGCATGTGCACACACAGTATTAGCTCAACCATTTGTGGTTGTTTGCACTCTCCATGCACGCGTATATTTGTGCAGCAGCCTTCATGCCTTTTTCTGTGTAAAACCCTGCAGACAGTTTTCATGTTTATGCTGCACTGTTCTGAACTCAACTACCATTGTTAATATGGAGACTGCAGAAACAAATTGTGTTTTACTGTCATTGGATAGGAAGTAATCCATTAAGCAAAGTTTTATGGTGTTATTGTTCTCTTTCATGATTTTGTTTCATTTGTGTGTGGTTTTTTTATTAACTATTAAGTAGTTTTAAGCTTTTCGGCCTCCTCCAAAGATTCAAGAACATCTATCACCAATTTAACTAAAGCATTTAACCAGTGGGATTAACACGAAAATGCATCACACAAAAAAAGACTAGAATGTTTCAACCAGCAACAGCGAACACTCCCAGAGGCTGTAAGCAGGCAACACTTTGTTTTAATGGGTCACAAGGCAAAACAATCGAGACCTCTTCCGCTCTGATCTCCCAACTTGTGTGGGTTTCCCTCCTGCTGTCTAATCGGGGACTGATTTACACCTGGGACGCCAGGTGAATGTAATTAACCTGCTGCCAGGATGGAAAGCCACAGGGCTCCAAGTTTGGCACCACTGAGGTTTGGTTGTAAAGTGTTTTTTTTGATAAGGAAAGGATCCTAAGTGGGTTAATTGACCCAGAAGGTTCTAAGGCAAAGTCCTGATAAGAGCAGGTTAAAGTTACAAAATACTGAGGAGAAGTACTTCACTGCTTCTCTTCCTCTCTGTACTACACAAAACAATCCAAATACACATCACTGTTTTACCATAAAACCATGTGCTACTTTAATTAAATGTGGTTGTCTTCCTTTCTATCTTTCAGGGCAATCTGAAGGGGATGAGTGTTTTTTAACTACTTGTATTCAAAATTCAGACTACAAAAGAACCCATTTATTTTCTCTTTTTTGTATATTTGTTTATTTCTAATTATTTTGACATAATGTGGTCTGTCATTTCACCCATTTGAGAAAGAAAAGTATCTGTTTTTCCTCCAGTTTCTCAAAATGAAAACAACTGCAAAAAGCCAACCAAAAATGCATGAGCTATAGCACACCATCTTTTATCTTTTCTCCATCTTCCCAGTTTGTCTTCAAAGTCATACCGGTTATAAAGGAAGGGAATTTACTCAAGGACCAACCTGTATGTAATCACAATAAAAGAAAGAAAAACGCTATACTCAGTCTTTAATGTCCCCTCCTTGAATATTAATTTATATTTCAGAGTGTTTTGCAGCTGAAGGGGCCTGAAACTCTGAACTGTGGGAATGCTTTAAAACCTCCTCAAGGCCTAAAAATCCATTTATAAAATTGTGAAATTGCAAACTGCACAGGCACAAAGACAGTAAGCTGTGAGTGGGAGTGTAGCGCTGCTGGCAGATGAAAGCCATGTACCTGCAAAACATATTAGTCATCTCCATGATGATACATATGGATATTTTCATCTATACACAGGGATTTCATAAGGTTTCCAGAGCTCAGCCATGCATAAATGAAAGAGTGAGCTTTTTAGATCAAGAATAAATAACCAAGAGTGTGTTGTTTTTACATGACAGCTATGAAAGCTGTCAGGACAAAGAGTTGGGCAAACTGGGCTGTCTGATGAATCAAGGCCATACAGAGCTGGGCAGCTTTTAGACACTTTTATAATGCATAGGATGATTTCACTGAAATATACAACTCCATTTTTAGAACTGAATTTGCATAATTTCACCCTTCTCTTTGTGACAGCATTCCTTCAATTTGCCTTAAAGCACATTTTACTTAACATAAAGCTGATGTTGAAATAATGTTGGGAATTTTTATTTTATCATCAGTATAATATTATTTTTATAAAAACAGTCAAACAAGCTAACAAATTGAAATCTAACACACCATGAACCAAGATACTATTCCAGTAGTGTATGAGGAAGAAAAACTGAATCCACTACCTTGACTTAGAAAAAAGTAGGTCAAGGTGTACTGACAGACCAAGAGTGCAGCGCTCATTAACCAGCCTGAGGTCCCGGTTGGGCTTCACCAAGCATCCAAAGACAGAAAAAAAAACCAAGTGCATGTTTTGATCGTGGGCTTTAACTGTATAATGCTTGGCCTAGAGAAATTCCTGAATCATTTTTGTTAAAGTGTTCAAATGAAGATATCCTCGTTAGTTCCAAAGTCTTCCAACGTCCAACCCAACCACTGATGGGTCTCTATTCAACGTAGGTTTGAGACTGGGTCAGACCTAATTTGGCACTGGGTCTTTGTACTCTCTTATCATTGAAAAGGACTGAATCATTTTCTTAAATTCATAATAATAATAAAAAAAGGAATTCCCACAGCCCCCTTGCAATTATGCGAACTGACATGTCATTGAACACAGTGCTGCTCACCTCCTTCTTCAGTTGGGAGTTGGGATGGTTCATTGGTATGGGTATGGGGAGGCAGGGCTGCTGAGCCTGAAGCTGCATCTGTTGGGCCTGGCACCAGGCAGGGGGAGGAACAACTGATTTAGTATTATTAGCTTGCTAAAAGTTTGCCTGCAATGATGAAATGTTAATTATATACGCTTAGCCGAAAAGCAGAAAGAGCGAAAAATCCATTTTGGCTACCCTGCCAAGAACGCTGCTGAAGCTCAGGGGCTGATTTACACCTGGGACGTCCTGTCCTGTTTGTTCTAGTGGCACATTTAATTATATTAAGACAAACACTCATTTTTATAAATTAGCAAAATTAGCATAACCGACTGATTTCCTAAACCTAAACACCAACTCACCTGGAAAACACAAAATGCTATTATCAGTTTCTCCTTCATTGTGCTTAGGAACAAATGTTTGATCGGAACTATAGTTTACAAGGTTGTGTTCTCTGGTGTTCTCTAGAGCGCAGCGCAACACTACACTCCGATTGGTTGCCGCCGAACCGCGTCATAGCTCATTAGCATAAAGTTGTCAGCTTCCTCTGACGCCCGGCCTGTTTCACTATGAGCTAAGCTAACAGGTTAATTTACACCACTCATGGACTACACCCACCTTTCTCAGAGAAATATTTGGTGTCATGTTTTCTCTCTACTTTCTTTCTTTTCTTTTCCTCCATTTTTGGAAGCCCAGTTTCTTTCTGACCGACATGTTTTACCTGCTCCTCACTCGTTATTAATTGCTAGCTAAGTACCGCTTACACTTGGTTTGGGTGTAGGACCGAACCATTTCATGTAAATAGGGGGGGCGACACAGAGGTTCTCTGGATGTTTACTTTTTTGCCAAAAACAAGAAAAGTAAATTAAAAATATTCTATTAATAACGATAAGTTAACAGTTAAATATTGAAAAAATATATATAATATATATATTTTTTAGGGATTCATCCCCCAAGTGCTGGCATGGTGCCCCTGCACTTGGAGCAGCAAGTAACTCAGACCCAAGCATCATTTTCTCAATACTACGGCAGGTGATGAGGTACAGGTGTCAACTTACTATTCAATTTCTGTTGGTCCTGCAGAGTTGGAACAGAATTAGAATATGCTGCCACCTTTTCCTGGAATGATCCACAGGGGGACCTGAAAATGTCAGAGCTCATTACCATGTGGGAAATTTAAGTCAGCTTTTAAGGATCAAGAAAATAGTCCTAGTATTAGTATTAGTAACTAGTTAAATATGATTGGATCTAAATATTTGCTGAAAGTGCTGACAGCTGTGTTTTACAGTTGTGTTGTTTGTGTTTATTGTTGTAAAAATAGATTTAATCTCAATGAGACTTTTTACGTGGTTCAATATGGAATATAATGATAACAATATTAATAATAACGATGATGATGATAATAATAATTTTAAAAAACCATATGATTTCTCCCCGAAATCCAGACAGGTGACTGTAGCTTTCACAGCCTGACACTGATTAATGCTACGAAGAAACGGCGTCTGGTTCTTGTTTTGTTTCGGTCTAATTAGTTTACTTTACCCTAGTTCTTAATGGATGTAAACTACATTATGGCTTTGTCTATTTAGATGAAAACAAAAAGCTGGTTTAGAGGAGTGTTTTCTGGTTTTCCATTGACCAAAATATGCACCATATATGCCCCAAACATCCTGTTTTCGAATCTCACAGAAACACACTCTGCAGCTTATTCCTCACTCATGCCTACAACAAGAGTCTGAGTCCTGACACACTTTGAGTCCCGGAGGGGCTGTTTCTCAGAGCCTCCACTCTTCCTGGAGGCAACAGACACTTGTGGGACTTTATGAAAAATCACATGCATCACTTTTTTTAATGGTCTATCATCTCGTCACAGACAACCTTATGTCAAACATTTGATTATATAATTATGCTTTATTAACTATGTATTACCAAGTTATTGAGTATCTAGCTATGAAAGAAACTTTAGGATCTTTTTGTAAAATATTCAGCCAGTGCTGAAGGCCCACATGTAATAACACAGCACCTTCCTTAAGAACCATAGTGTTATGGTTTCTATGAATAATATCATATTGACACCTCACCTCAAGGTACCTGAGCTCTGGGTCCATCATGTTGACGTCTCTCCGGTCAAAACACTGAAATGCGAAGCATCAAACTTGGGGCAATGGGATGATGCCTCCCTCCAATCCAACTGTTGCACAAACTCAAAAAAGGGCAGTGTTGTCCAAGAAGAATAAAAAATGCATTTGTTCTGCAATGCAATGGAGTAAAAAAAACAACAGTAAGCAAGTAAACGGTAGACTGTTCTCCCTCTCTTGCCACCAGCGTCTGTCTGACTTCTCTCTTCAGAGTAAACAGACGTCTGGCACACACTCACGCACACACACACAAAACCCCCCTGTTCTGATTTTAGGTTACTACATAAAAAATGGTGTCATTCATAAGTGAAATCAGTCAACCCAGTTTCACTTGGCATCATTAGACTGATAATCTAATTCTGTGTCAGGGGGAATTTGTCTGGTGGTGACACTGAGGCCCGACAGGCTGAATTGATTTCTGTGTTAAAAGGACAGTTGGGCTAACGTGGGTTTCAAAGAAGCCTCAAGGAAAAAGTCAAAAGATATTGATTTTTACAAAGTCTTTTTTTTATTCACCAGGACAAACAACCCTATTATCACTACTCTATTGTTTAACATGGGTAACATTAGACCTCAGCATTCTTTCAGACCTTTCATCAGGTAGGTGCATAAACTGTAACTAGATTTACAGCACATTAAAAGTGTCACATTAAAAACAAGTGTGGTTTTACTGTTATAGTGTTCATTACATGAACAAAACAAGCTGCCAACTGTCACATTTGTTATTTTAATGCATCATAAAATGGATAATTCTGCTTTATTACGCGTGTCTTACTGCCATAGGCATTCAGCCTGAATTTGTATTTGATATAATAAAATCCAACAACAGCTGAGCTCTGGGACTACATACAATACAAAGCCAGACAAAGAGACCTGAACAATCAAACACTGATGCCTTTTCCATTAGCGTGTTAGTGTGTGATGTATGTGCTGTATGTGTGAGTGAATTGGTGAATGTGGCTAATATTGTAAAGCACTGTGAGTGGTCGATACAATGAGAAAAGCGCTATGTAAGTGCAGTGCATTTAGCATTTACAGGTTGTAAACAAGCCGGCAATTCAGCCAGATTATCTAAACCTCTTTGTTTAGCGGTAAAACCACAGGTGAGCTTGGAAGCAGTCCCATCATTTCACAGAAAACTGAAGTCAACCTGTCAGCTCTGACAGTTGTTCACAATGAATAGTGTATGTAATAATTTTATCATTGACCCGATATGATTGGCTAACCTGTGGGTCTTTTTAAAGGAACACTCCACCAACTGGACAATTCATTCCTACAATACAGACTCAGGATGGGCAGTTTAAAAATGTATGAAAATCGATGTAGCAGAGTCAGAGATCTCGTTATTGTCGCACTCTTCTTTCCTGTCAAAATGTGGCGGTGCCTACATGAACCACAATGCAACTCAGTGCGGCTGGAGATTCAGGGGTGTTATAACAGCTAATGTAGCCTTGAGTAATTATATTCTCAATCAGGGACGAGGAGCAGCTACAGAGGTCTTTTTCCTTTTCAAACTTGTGGTCTTCAGCTCCAACAAACACTAACTCAAGTGACATCGTTTGAGGCAGACACAAAAGGCTTTATACTACTTTATTTTTATATACGTTATGCAGTGGACTGCTCCAAGACCTGAAAACAGCGAAGCTAAACTACTGATAAACCGGAATAATCCTTTAATTAACACAAACTAATTTGACCTCGTTCTGCCTTGTGTTAGCCTGCTTCAGCTGTGCATTTATGACTTCCCCAAGGTTTTGTTCCTGTGCTGAATATGTGGTAGTATTGCATGCGGAAAAAAAAAGCACTGAACCCTGTGTGCTGTGAAGGCAGTGCATCGTGGTCTATTGAGTCTCCTGTAGCTATTGAACATACAGTCCCTGGTGCATCATAGAGGATCAATAGGGGAGCCCTCTGTCAACAGAACCTCCCATTTCCTGTTGATTTATATTACTGAGATTTCTGATAAGAAACTCCACTGTAGTGGCTGTAAATGTCCAGTCATCTATGTTTGTCCACCACAAAATGCACTTAAAGACAAAGTAGATCCAGAAGTTTTCAGAAGAGGTTTGAGTTTGAAATTGACACTGCATGAGCCTTGAATTTTCCAGTAAGAAGATTAAAAACTGCAACTTTTATGACACCCATGAATCAAGGCATCAGCAAGAAGCAGGAGTGTTGACAGACAGCAAGGAAAAGCCTCGAGGGGGTTCAGTCTGGAGGGAGGGATCCAAACGTGAACATCGACTCTGCCGCGCAGCAGGAGTTCAAAGTCAACTCACACTGCTTAGACAGATTATAGAAATTATAGTAGGTGCTTCTGCGCTGGAGGGGACACAGTGTTTGACTGACGCTGACTGTCACAGTGAAACACAGTCTGAATTAAAGCCCAGGAGCATAGATAACTCTTTGTTAGTAATTTGCCTTGACACTATATCTACAGTTCTTTAACTTGTTTAAGTTTTTGCTAAGATCCTGAAAGGTGTGTAAATCTACTATATATCTACATCTAACAGATGTAATGTGAGGTTTTGCCTGTTTGCTATGAACACATGTATGTTAGGTTTTCAAAAACAGACTCAAACTATTGTTAGATGTAGCAATTATTAAATGTCACCTTTGCAGTTTACATTAGCCAATTTTCTTACTCTTGTACTTACAGTATTAAATGAGTTTTAAATGGATGATTGATTAAGTTGTTTGACTTAAAGTCCTTAGACTGCTTCAAAAACATTTTAAAGTCATCATTTCACTGAAAGGGAAATCTGCATCTACAGTTGGAGCTGTGTGCAGCCACCTCCTTTGGAACTGATGGGAGCCTCCTGCATAACTTGCACGTGACCGAGTTAATAACGGGAAGTGAAATAAATTTTAAGTAAAAATGTTGCTGTAATACTGTATTGTGAAGGGCTGCCTAAAATGTCCTGGTTCTGCAGTGGAAAGTTTATTTTATTGAGTATAATTACATGTTTTCATAGAGATGCCAGAGCCCACCTCAGACCAGTACCGCACCTTATGGTCCCCCACAGCCAGCAAGAAATGGTAAGTCGTGGCCATGACTACACCCCATACTTATGAGGGCTAAAATTAGGATCAAAATGATTTTGAACTTTCAAATCCTTCGAGTTATCCCCCAATTTATCCCCTCCTCTGGCAGCTAGGGGGTGAGCAAGCTGCCTCCTCCAGCAGAGAGGGCGGCCAACTTTCTGTTGTGTGATTTAAGAAAAAAAAGTTCTGTTGAACTGACATAAATTTCAGCCAGACGATCATGTGATCCAGTTATTTTTTGTCAGGTGTACTCAAAACTTTGATGTTACTGTACTAAACTAGAAGTTCTGTGTACAATCCATTTTCAATTATAATAATCAGTTGACACCCAATAATGAGGGGGGAGGTGTCATTACAAAACATAACAGTATGTGTCTGGCTGTAATGGCGCTGTTGGGAAGCAAAGGCATCACATAATTCTTATTATGTGGTTATAAAGGCTGGTTACATGTAGAACAAACTGAAGTTACCTGCTGAAAAAAAGAATTGTATTCATTATATTTCTGGAGCAAAAATCATTATCAATTGTATGTATGCAAAAAGTATAATTATAATATCGTTATTTCTATTTCCTATTTTACATTTATATTCACATGCTGCATGACTCATCAGGATAAAGTAGTTTCCCCCCCAACATCAGGAAGACACCTTCATATGTGGACATCTGCAAATAATGGCAGGAGACTTGGTTGTTTGCTTTTACCATTGAATTTGGTGTGTAAACATCACCCTGTCTCCAGACCCGATGTATCTCAGTGAAGAGAAATGCAGTAGTTTCTCGTTGTGCAGGGCTGTGCAGCCTATGGGCTGCTGCCCTTTCCGCAGCAGTGACCTTGGTTTGGGCAGTTGCATTTCAGAGCAGTCTAACCTGACATTATTCCTCTGTGCCATGTGAGCCACAGTGTGACTCACTGACCCAAAAATAAAACTAAAATATAATGTAAATAAAATATCAAATAAAACCTAAAATCACAATAATGAATGGTATGTAAACATTGAATTTGAAGAGGGAAACCCTTCTTGCTTTTCTATGACTTGTGTAAGGCTGTCCTCTAGTGACAAAGAATAGACTTGCATTCATTTATATGCTAACTACTGCATGCACCATACAAATACAGTCTGTTGTCTGTTATCCAGTCCCTGAGGGGACACAAAAAGCTGCAGACTTCTTGTGAGTTTGTTTGGTTTTGGCAATTCAATTAATTGAAAATGCATGGGAGTAATAATGCCAATATAGTAGCAGTAGTAGTGGAAATTGCAGTACTGTTTACTGTTTAGTTCAGTACAAGTAGCAGTGATAGCTGCATAACAGCTGTTGGAGTAGTAGTTGTCTATATGGATTCTAACTGTTGTATAATTGATTAAAGGAAACAAAAAAGACATGGAAATCTCACTATATACAATGTGGGACCTTTAAAATCTTAGTGACATTGGCTGTAGCAGCAGTTTGTCATGCAGTAATACAAGTACAAGTTAGTACAAGTACTGTGAGACCTTAGAATAGTAGTGTAAATGTAAGCACACACAGTGAACTTATCAGTGAGCGTTAGGTTGAGGTTATGACAGTTCTTCACACTTTTCTGTCACACCGCCTCAGTTTGAAATGACAGTATTCTTGTGTCTTACGTAGCTGGAAACTTGGCAGTGTGATTCTTCATCTCTCACACAGCCTGGCTTTCAGATGACAGTGTAGGCTGTGCAAACAGCTCAGCTCTGCATTTAGGATTTCTCAACAAAAATCTTGTTTGTGTGAATCTGTTCAGGCAGCAGTAACTCAAAGTGCTGCTGTTTGCCTTTGTTAAGTGACATAGCGCACTGAAGCGTTCAGTATGTTTGTGATTATGTTGTTATGCTGTAGCAGCTTTATTGAGTGAGTGGGAGATGTTAAAATTAGCAACTGATGCATATCAGTGTTCAAAGGTCAACATACTAATGACAGGTTTATGAGCCTCTCCAGCACAGTAAATACAGTTATAATGAGGACAGGATTCGTCACCTTCCTCCACCTCTCACGTGCTATTGTGTCCATCTCCACGGTAACAGATGGCAATGACGACACCAGGCTAATGTTAATATTCACTGATTTTGAGTGCGATTGGGAACTGCACAGGCTGGTTAAACTCTGTTATAGTGGCAATCTGTTCAGTTTCACAGGTTTTAGGGTTTGGGAGTTCAGCCCAGAGCAGGTTCCTGAAGCCCAGCTCCTTGCTATTAAAAGCACATTAAAGTTTCAGTTTCGCAATCAGATAAATCCTTTATATCGCAGGTATCCAGCCTCTCTGGTTTGTGACCCCTTACAATGGAGAAGCACGCTGCTTTATGCAAATGAACTTGGTCAACAGATGCCTTAAATGTGCTGCTTCAGTTCATGCCAAAACTGCTTAACTGAGCTGTCTGAGGAGAAATGAATGAATTTTAGTAGCACAATATTATTGTAGCTCAGTAGCATATGAAATCCTTCTAAACTGATGAAAAACATAATTAAAACTGTTAATGTCTTTACTTCAGCAGGTGGCCGGTGCAACACTTGTTCTTTAATTTTGTTCTGGCAGATCTGTGAATCCCTGCACACACACACAAAAAAGGAAAAATCTACCTGCTGTGATGAGAGTCAGTCTTTGTATTCACGGACAGATTCATTGAAAAATGTCGATGTACAAGCTGGATAAACAAAGAGGAAACATACTACATACTCTTGATGGTGAGCTATAAGAATGTCTCGTCATTTTCAAGTGATGCTCGGCGCTCCTACAGCTGACTCACTGCAAACTCTAGAGCATGAACACACTCCCACTCTCCTGACCCTGTGCAAATAGGATTTGAGTGATTATATATATGATAAAAATGTCCTGGATTAACATGTTACTTAGCAACAGCCAGCAACTGAAGATGAGGAGACGGAGAGGGAGTGAAGACCATAATGATGATAAAACAGCCGAAAAAAATCCAAATTAAAGTAAAATGAGCCTCTGTTTATATTTTTTTCTACAACAATGTAATAAATATGCATCAGAATCGAACAAGGATTCTTGTGTAACTCATAGATAAAGTCCAATTTACCAACTTCTCCCAGCTCTGAGGATTAAATTTATATCCCACAACCAACCAGCTGCACATAACAGTGAATCAGGCTCACAGTTAAACTAAATTTTTGGTCTCATGTTTCTTATAAAATCCTCCAGGATGTAAGATTCACATTTGACCTGCCTCCATCTACGCACTCTCCATTACATATTAGAGGAGAGTAGTTCAAATATGATTATTTTAATTCAAAAACTACATTAGAAAGTACTGCCACTGCTGGGAAGGTCTTTATAATATCAATGAATCAGAAGATAAGAGACGCTGCTGAAACAATTCAATCAGCTGATCAACAGAAAATATTGAGATTCACGTCTCCTGTTCCCATTTATCACTGACTTGGTCATAAAAAACAACCCAACTGGACCCAGGGGAACCAGCTGGAACTGGTCTTAGCTCATGCATGTTAGAGATGATATCCAAAAACTGGACACCTTTGCTTATTATGGGTCATGTTGAGAATGAACCGGGCCAGAGGAAGTTTTCTCTGGTCAACTCAGATTTAAGTCACAAATTTGAGGACTTGAGACTTGCTTGACCAGCACTGATAAAAAACCTCGACTTGACTTTGACTTGGTATTCATGACTTTTTTAATTAAATATTTGCATTTTTCTAGATTATGACAAGTCAAATTTTGTTTTTGAAACATGATTGGATGATTTTTATGGTGATGCTAAACCTGGCAATACTAGGATGTGGAAGACCAGCAGAGGCAAATGCACAAGGGAGCTATTACGGGGAGGGACTCGTCCAAAAATACTAAAAGTTGGATTGCAGCAGGAAAGAGAACATGGCATTCTGCAGGTTCCACATAGAGATGTGTAGTAAGACCACTGATACATGGCAGATAACAAAGACAGGCACACAGAAACTGCTGGCATTTACAGCGTAACAGCTGCCTTCTAACAAATTTACAGATGCAACAGACAGACACATTCAAAAATACTGACCAATCAACACACAGGAAACAGAGGAATTAGAAGAGAGACCTTGACACTTGAAAGATACACAACACCCAGAAAGTCAGGTTTTTAGTAACTGGTCAAACTGATGCTGTTAAAGTCGTGGAGTTGAAACAGCTGAGCACAATAATCATTAACATGCCACTGCTCTAGATAAGCAGATGTTGACAGTGAGAAGAGATGCTATCAATGCATATATGCATGGTTAATGTCTGTAGTTAGTACAGATTTCTGCTTTGGCAATGACTATGTTTAGATTTCACGCCTCTGGTGCACCTTCGATTTGAGACTGCACGGAGAGTGAGTTGAGTGACACGCTCTCAAGCCGTCTGGTGGCTGTTTTGTTACAGATTATGAATCAAGGGTGACCACAGCCGCTCCGTTAAGGCCTCTGTCTCACAGGCAGTGAATTTCCCTCAGCTGCTTGTCATCCCAGCAGGTCCTGTGTGGGTGGACAGTCCAACACATCCTGTACGAAAACCTTTATATCCATTGTAAATGCTAATCACAGCTTTTTCTTTCTTTTACTTATTTTTCTTTTAATAGATAAGATACATCTTGAAAGACAAAGTATTTAAGCATGAAATGTTCTTGACCTTAGGACCAGTAGTTTGACGTAATAATTTTCTACTTACAGGCTATTACCAGAGCTTTCTCTGCACCTCTCAGTCTCCATCAGTACATGGAGTTTGTTCATTTGTCACCGTGTTGGTTGTTGGTTTTGACATGAAGGTCTGTACCTGGTAGGTTATACTGTATGACGACGTCTAAACCATGGCAACTGTGAGAACTCGATTCACTCTTCAGGATGTGATTGTAATTAACTCGACTTTTGAGCTAATGTTAGCAAACTTCAGCTAATGCATGACCCCTACTGTTACACCATGCTTTAGTATATACCATTATGCTGTGATTGGCGCTACTGTTGCACTTAGGTGAACATTTTTTTGTCAAAAGAGGTAAATCTTTTTTTTTTTTTAAGAAGAGCCCATAGAAAATGATTCTGTTTGAGCACAGAGGTTTTGGTGTCCTCCTATATTTTATTTCCCCCCTGAAAATACTGCACTGTAATGTCTCTGAACATCACATACATTCATTAAACAATTGCAGATGATGCTGCTAATTTGCTAATAATCCACAAATTTACCAAAACAAATCCACCAAATAATGGAAGTCTATATCTCTCCATCAGCAGCACGTTCATGTTGCATCTCAAGAGGCAGCAGCAAATTTATGAAGCAGCTAAAACCAGGTGGCACATGAGGCTGGATTACTGAGCTATGATTTATGACACAATTAAAACCACCCAGGCTAAACAAGGCAAATGAACACATCCATGGTCATTTTATACTGTTGCCATGTTGTTTTATGTGATTTGTACTAGTTGTAAAGTGACTTCTGGACTGGATAGCTACTGGATAAAGGGGGAAAAGTCAAGCTATTGGAGAAACAACATTAGCAGCATTAGTTTTCATGCATCTGAGAAACTACTTCTTCCTGTGCATGGGCTGTGGCTGTTATCGAAGCTGCCTCCTGCCAGATTACTCCCGTCCTGCTGCTATGGGGCCACAGCAGCACAGGATTGCACGGGATTATGCTTTGGCTGTTCGTCTCGCTGTCTGAGGGATCTGCTCGCAGCTAAGAACCGCTTTGCATAAACCACGAGCAGTAATGAAGCTCTTTAATGTTGGAACAGGAGATGCAGACATCTACTAAACTTTTACTTTTAGACCTTATGGCGGTTCGTTTTAGCCTGCAAGTGCTGAATGATTAAGAAGCTTTTAATCTGCTTTAAAATTTCTCTATAGAATCTATGGATAAAAACACTTAAAAAAAGAAATGACAATGGAAACAAGACTGAACAGGCAAACATGACCTAAATGTCTGTCTCTCAAAAGAAAAAGAAAAAAATACAAGATGACAGACAATATTTTACATCATTAACCCTAGTGTAATCTTGACACTGACTTTGCTTCCCGTCCAACTGCCCTGTGTGTAAAATTTGTATTCATATTTCCAAAATCAACCAATTTTCTTCCTTAAAATGTACTTTAAATGTATATTTCTTTTCCGCTGACCTCATTACAACTCAGGATGTGAAAATTACTGAAGTGGTAACCTTTTACTTTGCTTGTACATTCATTAAATTCATTAAACTATAAACATTGTTATCATACTAAATGAGGTCTCTTAAGGGTTAAAAAAGAGTCAAACACAGATTCTTGTCAGGCACGTTTGCGTCCAGTTTTGGAGGTTCGTCATCATTCACACTTACCAGGGAGAAAAAAACCAGTGGATTCTAACAGAAGTTCAAAAAACTCATTGTTATCCAAATTTATGCAGCAAGGCACACCAAAATGTAATCACATCATCTGCTCCATATGGGTGATTAAGGATGAAGTTTCTACTATGTTCTGGAGTAACTGTCTTCACAACAATGTGTCACAGACGCCAGCATAATGACATAATGTCCCCGTGTCCCCATGACATACCTCAGGTCTCCAAAGACTGTTTCAAGTTTTTCAGAAAAAACAAAAAAACCACAGAATATTATGATTTTCATCAGAGACACAAGAGACTGCGAAAAAAAAAATGTTAATGTCATGAATTAAACAGGGTGTAATCTAGTCCTGCCTCTCTGAAGATAATTAAAAGGTAATAACAAAAAGAAGTGAAGGAGAAAAATTGCATTTTCTCTCATATTTATAACTGCGTGAAGCCATTTAATTGTGTGATAAAGCCTCAAAGAGACAAAGACGACATAACTTTCATTTAAAAACCAAATATCCACCTTTTCAAGTAGATTTGTGGGGCAGTTGCTGCTGACACAACCAGCTCACAGATATGAAAATGATCAGTCTTGATCAAAGAGAGTGTGGCCGCTAAAATAAAGTACTCAGTGCTTAAAGATGCAGTCAAAACTTTGGCAGATCTTAAATATTAATATGCTGGATTTACAATAAAACAAAGGGGATGAAAAACAAATCACATCATGAACAAATCAATCCTACCTTGGTGTCCTTGGCGGGCTGACACTCAATCTGATGAGAGACAGATGCAGTTTGATTCATCTCTGCTCCTCACTTTTACCGAATGCTCCTTTACCTGAAACACTGGATATCAAAATAAAATCCCCCGTCAGTCGCAGACTCCCAGCTGCTCAGTTCTGAAGTTTCCTGCAAGCAGAAACTGATGCCACTGAGCGCTGAAGGCTGCAAACGCTCTTCCTCGTCGTTGCTGAAGCTTCACCCGAGGCGACGCATTCAGATATACAATATGCTTTCCCTCCTTTGTTTCTTTCTCTGGCAGAAAACGCTCTGAATGCCACATTTAAACGCAGTCCCTCCCTCTCCTCTCTTCCCTCTCTCCTTCCCTCAGTAGCGAGTACGTGCTGCTTCATATGCAGCTGACAGACAGTTCATAAACCAGGATGTTTGCCAGTGCCTCCCACATGCGAAGACGTTTCTTGATCAGAATGCAAATTTGCTCGAGGCAAAGATATTGCAGGCGTTTGGTTTTTGTGCTTTTACATTTAAAGCATTCCTTTGACGCTTGTGTTGAAAGCATCTCACAGCAGGGGTCTCGTGTTTGCATGAAAGGTATTTTGACAGGAGGAAACTTCGACCCCTCGTGAACCAACTGCTGTTTGTTTCAACTAGATGTGGAGAATCCTACTTTTTTCTGTTTACATGGTAAATCCACATTATTCAAAATGAGTAGAGATAAAAGAAGAGACGCAGGTGGAAAGAAACATCACTTGCTGCTTTGAGAGAGTGAAAATATTCTCCTTTTTTATCCAGCTGACACTTTTAGGAATTTCATTGTCAAAGATTTTATCATCAGTTTTTATCCTTGATGTCATTTTTACAGTTGATCTTTTGTTTGTCCAGCTTCAACAGCTCGTAACAGCTACACAGGAGAAATTGCAACATACTAAAGTAATGTAATCATATAACAAACAGATTGTTTAATTAACATTTTAATCCGTTTAATTACACATTAAGAATAAGGTTGTCAGTTGTGTTTCCCAGTGCTTTTCTCTTTAGGTCCCCAGTGTTTACAACCTGTCAACTAGAAATTGTGTTTATATACTAAACTGCATTAGTAAATACATTTTGTAGTATGCTGTTGCAGTTTAGTTGTATATAACCATGATTTACATGGTTCCATATAGTCTTATTTACTTCTGCTGTACCTACTGATATTTTACCTGACATTTTAATTGATGTCATTTTACTGCAAAAATGTTGGCTCAGGTTTTAGCAAACATAACTAGACATGACGTTGCTCAAAACGGAGAGAAGCTGTTCTTATTTCTGTTCAAAACTCCTTTATTTCCTTCAGCATTTATGCCCTACAGTTATTTATTGATGTTTGAATTTCCCAGAGCATTCATCCACATTGACCAAGAGAAAATGTCCATTCTTGTGTTGATCATTTTAGAATGGAGAAGGTGCAGTGGATTTACTATCACTTACCAAACACATTACATCGCTTTAATTTGGTGCCATCGGTCATTTTGTAAGAACTAATGACATTTATTTAAAATATTAGATGTCTGTTAGCGTAGTAAAACCCCACATGGGTGGATCATAAATCAGTTCCTGACAGGATGTGAAAGATTTATGATGAAAGTTGTCGTAACTAAGCCTCATATCCATATATATACTTGTCCATGTTAAATCTTCATCCCTCTTCCCAGATTTGCTGTTATACGTTACAGTAAACTGTGGTCCCCATTAAAAATGTATGTCCATGATGCATATTTGATGAGCTGGCTTTTTTCCATGCCACTAATCATATTTATTGTCCAGTATAGGATCGCTCTCACTGAGCATGTGCAGCTTTTAACATTATAAACTCTCACCGGCCAAGTTTCCAGTGGATTTCCATTTTAAGGTTATAAAGTGCTGCAGCCACGCCGGAGGTCAGCTTCCAGCTCATGCTCCTTATGAGTGATACAGTAAATCTAGCAGTCTAGTTCATTGGGATTTTTGGGATATTCTGGTGAAGGTTTGACCACGATGGGTTTAAAAGATGGCGGCGAACTCGTTCTTTTTCACAATACTTTGCTTTACGTCCCAAACTTTCAAAGAGCTTTTCCCTCAGGATGGAAAACAACAGAAAAACAAGCCAATACTGAACCACCACCATATGGGTCGTTTTTTTTTCACACGACCCATACAACTGACTCCTGAAATAGCACCCTCACGGCAGCAGGCGTACCGGACCTTGGTTGTTATAATAGTTATTATAATAAAAATGCAGACTGTTCCGATAGTGGTGTGCTTACCTCTGTTGCCATGGTTACTATAGCAACAGTCATGGCTTCATTAGGTTTAGGAAAAGATGGGGATGTGGTTGAAATAAGTACTTCCTCAACATTAGAATGATCTTTCTTTGACATGGTTACAATAATAACAACGAGTGGTCATTGATAATAGAAACATGTCATTGCTCCATTTCTGACCAAAGAAATAATGTAGAGATTTATTGAGATTCCACCAGACGTCTCTCATGTTTCCTGAATCCCAGTCAAGCAGAAGTAAATAAAGATACAAGAAACCCAAATAGTGAGTAAAAAAGCCACAAATTATTGTCTAACAAGGATCTGTGTGTGATCACAGGTTTGTATTTAAACTAACACTAACTCCTCTCCTTTAATTAGTCTTCATATTTTCACCATATTTATAATTCACCCAATTTGTTTGCTAATTTTTCTTTGCCCATTAGAAAAATTGTTAATTTCATACTGCGGTGATTTTCAGTAAATGATGAAATGTTACTAATCACAGTGGAACATCTTTAATTAGAGAAGCCGTGCCGGAGGCAAAAAGCCCTAAGTAATCAAGACAAACACTCTGTGGTGTGTAATGAGCCTCATGGCCAGTGTGGAGGATTTACAGTCAGTTATATGCACCTTGCTAGTTAATGGAGACGCTTTCACTGTAAATGCCAACACATTTATAACAGTCATGAGGTTTTTGTTGCAACATTTTTCTTCCTACCGTACTGTAATTTAACTGCATATCTATTTGCTGACACAAATGAAGATAAAAATTACTTGAAAAGATGGAAATTTGGTGCCGTTTTAAACAAAATCTTCAACTCATTCTTGAACATTTCCTGCCCTCTGCTCCCCATGTGTCAGCAGATAAGTTACAGGCAGCGAGTTGTTTGCAAAATGCAGTTTTCGTGGGACTTTGAACACCTCGTTCTGCCTTTTCCTCCTCCTCCTTTTTATTTACTGAATTTCAAGTGGAATCGAGTTTCTTCAGAGCACCTTTAAGAAATGAGATTATCAGAAAGCTCTGTGTATTTTATAGCTTTTGCTCTCTGTGCCTGGCAGATATAAAGACGTAAACTTGAAAGATGACACTGGGTGAGGAAGGCCGTCAGAGAGTCGGATGGCCTAATAAAAGAGGACATTAAAGCAAAAAGGAGAGAGGAGATAGAGCACTAAACAATCTCCTTTCAGCTTGATAGTACCTGTGGGTCCTCTACCCAGTTTCAAATGCATTGGTTAATTGGCAGAATACAATAGTGTAATCTTACTCCATGTCCGTAAGTCATCAGGTTATGTAAGTGGATCTATATCCTGAAGGAAGTTGCTACCTCAAGTCTTTTGATGATGGGAGAATGGTTTGCCATGATACTACAGCCACGTTCACATCGATCAAAGCTTGACAGGTCTTTGTTGCCTTATCACAGCTGCGAAACCAAGCTCGGACACTGGTCATTTCTGATTCTAGGTTTTTAATCTCTCCTCTTTCAGAGGAAACTTGTGTGAGTGACTTCACTGAGTTATTGGCTCAAACTTCAAGCTTAACTTGCAGCTAATTTTAGCCAACACTGCAGAGGCAATGTTGCTGCCATCTGTTTCATTGGATAGGGAGGTTGTGGTAAAATATAAATAACCAATAACAACCTGAAGAATACAGTTTTTTTTTTAGCAGAATTGGTCATTTAGTACAAATATCTCTTTCTAACAAATGTATACTTACACATACTGTATGGAAGTAACTACGAGGCCTGCCCTGTGTGGGCTTGATTGACAGCTCAGTTAATCACTCATTAATCCCTTTGTGTTCGTGGCTTTGGAGTGCAGGAAACTGTGCTATTTTTACTAGATGACAACAGGGATCATGTAGAGCTAACATTTAATTAGTGTGTATTGCACAGATGGAAAGGCGACATCAGGATGAAGAAGGGAGTTGAGGTTTGTTGTATTTATTTTCATACATTTTGTCATTAAAATTACTCCAGTGCATAGAGAAAAATAAAAGTAAATAATAAACTTTAAGCTCAATTTAAATATTACAAAGTCATTTTAACTACTGACCCTCCTTGGCCTGAATAGAGGATGGGATGTGGACACAACTGCCTCTCTGTTGGTTGAATTAAAAAATAATTGGCAAAATAGCCAAATTTTATTTAGAAAAGACAAGTAAAAAAACCCACAGAATTAAGAGAACAGGAATGTCAAGACTTTTTGTGGTCACCTAGCATATAAACAAACTCTAAACCATGGCTTCTGTTTTGAAGTTCAAGCTCGTAAATTAGTTTATTTGTCTTCTGTTTTTTGATGTTCATCTCAACCAAAAAGACTAGTTCGTCCTCCAGAGCAGCCGACCTGATTCAAAAGACTTCCCTCTGTCCTTCTCTTCCCGTCATGATCTCCCTGAGCCTCGAGACCCCTGTGATGAGTGTCTCAGTAGGGGATTTCCTGCCCTATTCTCTCTGGGATCCTGGTTTTCAGGTACCCAGCCACGAGGTGGTGGTAGCTGGGGAGGATGCACTGGTTCCACCCCTCCTCTTGGATGCTCAGGGTCAGCAGGGTCTTCGTCTTCTTCTGCTCCATCTGAACTGTGTCTCCTGGGTGCGGGAACTGGTGCTCTCCTGACTCTGAAGCTGGAACCACCAAGACTTTCAGGACCCCTCTCGTCCGAAGCGTGTACTCCCGGAGATAGAGAGTGTGAGTGGTCAGAAGCGTCCGGCTGCACCCCTGCACTCCTAGACTCCTTGATGGTGTTCAACCTCCTCATGGGAACCAGAGAGCGGGACGAAGAGTGGGGCGACAGACCAGAGAAATGGAGACGAGCTGAGAGACGGTCCACCTCACTTGCACCTAATAAAAACACTATTATTTGAATATAGTCCTACCAATGGTAACCTCTCTGTGATTTATTCATCTATGGAGACAAATCAAATTTCTATTAACCTACCAAAACTTCGTCTTCTGACGGCTGACTCCAGATCTCCACCGGCCCGGAGGGAGTAGTACCTTTGAGACTTGGGGATGTTTACTGTAGGCTGGAAGAGGATGAAGAATGAAGGTCAGGCAGGTCGAGGAAAAAGGTGGCAACATCTTTTATATGTCTGCCAAAACAAAAACCCACCATCTCACGGAAACTTCCGGCACGGATGCTGCGCCTGACACTTGCGTGGCGGCGGATTAAAATCTCCCTGGTTTGGCTTTCGTCAGGCAGATTGTACTTGTTGGTGTATCCCATCGTCTGGAGAACATTGGGAGATATTTGGTGAGGGTTGAACAGTTGAGCTTCAATACTGCTCCTTTAAGTTTTTCATACTGTCAACAAGTCCCATGAAAACACCAAAACAATGAATGGATCCTATTAACAAGCATTCTGTGTATTCAAAGCCTGATATATCTTATTCCTCTGAGCCATTGAGCTCCACTGTTTCCAAAGACTATTAAAAACACACCAGTGAGTCACACTGTTGCACTGGGTGACATGTTCCTTCATCATCAGCAACACACACACTAAAGTCGTGCTTCTGAGAATACAAATACAACAAATGCACTATTTCCTCCTGTTGTAGTAATGTTTGCTAAAAACTTTTTGGTAAATTAAAAACACATGTTTTAAAGATAAAACAATATATTTACATATATATTACTTTACAATGAGGCTGAGTGCCACAGACAGGGTAGGGAAGTCACAAAGTGTTGAGAGACAAATTAACACATTGATG
This sequence comes from Trachinotus anak, assembly GCF_046630095.1. Classification (NCBI taxonomy): domain Eukaryota; kingdom Metazoa; phylum Chordata; class Actinopteri; order Carangiformes; family Carangidae; genus Trachinotus; species Trachinotus anak. Next base: position 1,418,081 of record NW_027273877.1, on the reverse strand, counting down.
ATTTTGGTCTTTTCATGGGATTTGTTGACAGTGAGAGAAACATAGAATAATACCAGTCTTATGTTTCAAAAGTTCAGAAATGACAAAGTCCTATAGAAATAAACTTAAAATAACAGAAAATGGGATGTTTGATTGCTCTAAGGCTTTAAAATTATTTTAGCACATTAAAGTTATCACTACTACTTTAACCGAGTGTTTTATTCAAACTTTAGAGAACTGTCAGACTGCAGGTTTCAGGTTAAAGATACCTGAAGAGGATCATTTCCAATAGGAAAAAAAGGCTAGAACCTGTAGTCATGATTGGGAAGAAGTTTTTAAAATGGTATTAAACCAAACTTCACTTTAGTTTCAGACCATTTAAAAGCAAACTCAAAACTCATTTTTGGACAGAGGCAAATGATGAAACACATCACAAACACAGCCCAAGAGAAATACTGTAGAGAATATAAAGTATTCTGGAACATATCCCTTCGTAAAAACGGTTTCTCTGCAGCATTGATAGTACCTTCTGTCGGATCTTGTACATGTTCTTTGAGAGGATGTCGTGCATTTTCCTCACGTCAGCAGCCAGGAACTTCCTCTTCGGTCGAGATGCCTCCTTCATCTCATCACTGATTAGAGGCGAGAGCAATGAACAGTGAATTAGACACTAATGAAGTATAATGCTTTATTATTACTATTGACATTAATGGTTTGCAGTTAGGATGGAAAACAGCATCATCAGCTGGAGCCAAATTAGATTTAGTATAAAGGTTTCATGCATTTACTTGATGGACTCATCCTGATGAGTGAGCAGATACAGTTTCACTTAAAGACTTTGTTTATCAACGCACACACTGATTTAATGCTATAACTTTTGGGTTGCCAGGTTGTGAAGCTATTAGGTATCTGGGTCAAAAACATTTATTCATGACTTACTGACATTTAAAACTAGAGACTTTATGGAGGAAAAACAGCTGTTATTGAAAGTCTTTGGTAATTTTCCACTTTATAGTAAGAAAAGATGTCTTTTTTAATAAACAAGGCTGAAACCCATCAGTCTGTGGAACTTACTGCAGAGAAACAATAGATGGGGCTGCACTAAGGTCTCCCATAGGTGTGTCCAGCAAATCAATGGCACTCTGCAATTCCAGTTTCTTATACAGAGACACAATACTGGACTCAGCCCTGTTGTCTCGAAGCAAGATACGCCTCAAAACACGATCGTTGAACTTCTTAAATCTGACACACAGACAAAAGAATAAAGATTATTAGCATATCAAGATTTGTGTCTGCAGGAAGAGACCTGCTGGTTCACATTACAGGAGGACAGATGGCAAGAAACAATTCTACAAAAGAGAACTTTACTATCATTTCAATCCATTCGCATTAAAATATATCATCAGAGAGAAAATGACACAGCTCCTACTTGTCTTTCCAGTAATAGTGACTCCACTGGCCACACAGGTCCTCAATACCACAAACAACATGCTCCATCACCTGGACAAAATACAGTCAAACACAGGGGTGTAAGAGAAATCACAAAGAAGAGTTGAAAACGGTGCACAGGAGAAAAAGAAATCTGTTGAAGCTGATAGTTACCCTGGTGTGAATCTCTACATTGATGGTGTTCAGGTCTTTGTTGGTCCTTCTGATGTTTAGATACTCTATTATAGGACGAATGCTGATGCCCTGGAGAGAAGAACATTTTTTCTTTGTAAAAAGGGTCTGAGTGATAGTCTTTAAAATGCTTCAGCTATTGAGATGCAAAGCCATGTGACACGTGCAAAGAAGCTGTTTGCTGGAGAGTACGCATAGATAGTTATGAATATGCAAATTCAATTGTTTCATCCTTATTCATCTGACACTATTTATAAGCACTTGTAATTAGTGGTAGGCATGACATTCAAGAACAGAAGGGGCTTTAAGTCAGTAAAAAATATTCTCCTGTATTTAATGAAATGCATATATAAAAAGAAAATACATATATCAGTGTACACTGTGCTTTACTTTATGTCTTTGGTTTGTTTTTATTTGGGCCTTTTAAATCCACAATCTACATAATATACCACACAATAATAATAGAGAGCACAAGGTGAATATGGACTGTGCAGACAAATGGCCCACCTGTATGAAAACTGTGAATATAATCATGGCAATTGAAGCTGTGACAAACAGGTTCCTTCTGTTGATGTTATCAGGCAAGGTGAAGACCAGGGCGAAGCAGATTGCCCCTCGCAGGCCTCCATAGGCGAGTCCAAACTGGTCCTTGAAATTTAACTGGATGGTCCGGAAGGGGTTGATGATCTGGGTCAACACCAGAATTCCTGCAGGAAGGAAAAAGACTTAAAAACCTGTTTGACTGATGAAAGTGTTGGACTTAGAGCAGGAAGGGGGAGAGAGCTCAGTCATGATCTCCCTGATGAACTGAAGCTCTCACCCAGTCCTCTCCAGACGAAGGCAAAGACCAGCGTAAACAGGATGTAGGCCCAGTTCCACTCATGTTCAGTCGTTATTGTAACAACACCCAGGAAGAAGAAGATGAGGGTTTCAGAGATGGTGGCCATCATCTTCACAACGTGGCGAATGGTGGTGCAGGATCTCTGAGATACATTCTCCTCCACGTAGTACTTCATGGTTATGGCACATGTGATAATGCTGCAGGGAGGGGAAAAACAAAAAGTGTGAGACTCAGCTTTTGCAATGTAGAGGTTTGTTTTTAACCCTGCAGCTGAACTGAAATAGTAGTCGTAGTACAGACCCCTCCTCTTGTGGCAGTTAGGAGGTAGTGCAGGTTTAAATGATCAGATTTGTTTTCACCTAATTTAAAGGAAAAATACTTTTAAGATTCAATAACTAAGTGATAATTACTTGTGCAAAATATTAATGAAGAAAAAATTAGTTTGTTCTGTTTTACTTTGTGAATATTATTGGATAATAATCTCTCTCTCTCTCTCTCTCTATATATATATATATATATATATATATATATATGCCTTTTACTTGCCTTTTACTTGCAATGGAGTATTTTTATGGTATTGATACTTTTACTTAAGTAGAGGATTTGAATACTTCTTCCATCACTTTCTGTCAGATGCACGTTAGTCAGTGTTTCCTCACTCAGCTGTGTGGACTGATCTGGGTTTGGTCTTCACTTACGCCAGGACGCTGGAGATGGCAAACAGCTCTGCCACCAGGTACGCCAGGTAGCTGTACATGAAGACAAAGAGGGGCTCGATCTGACGCACGTTGTGGGTGAAACGTGTGGTGAACGCAGCCACGAATCCGAACAGAAGGCCAAAAAGTACACCGCCGGCAGCCACCACGAAGAACCGGGCCACTCCCAGGAACACATCGCTGGATTCAACGATGGGCAGGTCTGCCAAGAAGGAAAACATGCTGTAAAGTACCTGAGGAGAGAAAGACAGAATACAGATGATCTGATAAAAAGTCTACCACAGATATTTCCATATACTTACTGCATTTTTTTATGCTAAATAACACACAGACAGTAAACTGGAAATCTCAGGTGGCTGTTGTCAAGCAAGTTGAGCCACTCCAATACTTGATAATCTCCTCTGATTGAACCACTGTTAGGACTGTTTAACGTATGTTTTGGTCAGGCTGCCGATCATGCACCAACCTGACTTGACAAAGGCGCTCAATTAGTAAAACCCACATGTTTTAATCACACCTATCCTTTGGCATTTCACTTGACAGTTTGCGAAGGTAGACAATCAGTGCCAGGAGGTGTTGAGTGAAACTTGCCTCTCAAGTGAAACTCAGCCAAAGCAAAGGCGGACTCAATAAGGTTGACGTTCCCATTTAACAATGGGGAACTGGCCAAACTAGACCGAGGGGAAAACTGCAGGGGCACACAGTTCTGTCATCCCCTCAGGCATTGCTGGCTTTTTCACAAATTCACAGTGGTGAGAAATTAGCAATTTACTCATGTAATGTTGCACCCTGATGGAGTCAGATATGAGCACATAGACATGTTATACATATTTTTAGATTCACTGTGACTTGTACTTCAAGAGGATGAGATTATCTCTGATGTCCAAGCTGGATAAAAAATCCATAAAGCCACTTAAAAATTATAGAAAAAATGCTCCTTAACTTGCCTCAATATCATCACATTTTTTACTTATCTTGAGTACTGTCAGAATCAAGTTAATCCAGTGACAGTTGAGCTAATTCAGGATGCCTTTAATGGTTTTAATTTGCCAAACTGTACACAAATATAGGCAAAGAAATGAAGCCTTGTTTATTATAAGGTAGGTTTGCAAGGCTAACACGAAAGCAAAAAAGAAAAGACATATCCCATATACTCACCACAGTGACAGCATCATTGAAGAGTCCCTCTCCAAATATGACTATGTATGTCTGCTCATTGACTCCGATGTCCTCAAACACATTCAGAGCAGCCACTGGGTCCACGGCTGAGATGATGGAGGCAAACAGCAAGTTCTCCTGCAAAGTGAAGTGAGTAAAAAATAAATCATATCACATGACCTTCATCAGCAGATGGAGTATGCCCAGTTGTCATTGAATTGTGGATGTAAACATATTGATTTTTTTTTCTAAGCGCTTTAAGGACTTTTTGTCCATGTTGGCTCCAAAGCTGGGGCAAATACTGTTCCTTTTATTTAGGGTGAGTTTCTTAACCACTGTTCCTCCATTATGGTTGTAAATCTGTAATTCAGTGCCTTGTTTGTGAGTTCTAAATCCTAGTAGTGGTTTACAGTAGAAAAGCCTTTTTTGAACAATTTGATGTGTTTAGTATAAAAACTATTCAAGTTAAACAAGGAAAATTACTCTTTGATTAAGCAAGGGAGATATTGCTTTGTTTTAAATGGTATTAAGTCAAAAAGACTGGGAGCTGTGGCCTTACATTACATAACAATACTGCCTTTTTTATAATGGGTGGCTCCACTGGCAGACAAATGCTTAATACTTGCAGTGATTCTGCTGCTCCCTGTCCACTGAGCATACTCATACCACACTCTGGTCTGAATGACAAAGTAAAATTAACTTTACTGTAAAATGTCACAGTCACATGTGTAAATATTACATGCATTGCATTAAGAGACATACACATAAATGTCACCTTTGACCTTTCAATCCTAAGAAACTCAATTTTAATCTGATACACACCCCCCGTCCTTCCTGTGACTTTAACTGACCTGCAGGTTGAGATCTTGAAGTTCAAACACCTCAAACTGGCAGATGGCGAACAGAGAAATCCCAATGCCGATACTGTTCCACAGGGTTCCCACCACGGCATACCACAGCACCGTGCCAATGTTTTCGAAGAATGGCCTTGTGGGCATGAAGTAGCCGCTGTCGAGGACGATGGGTGGGAGCATGTAGAGGAAGAAGACATTGGAGCTGAGCACAGCCGGGGGCTCCTCTGCAACTGAGTGCATGATGGCACCGACAATGAGGCCGATGGCAATAAGGAGGCAGGACTCTGGGATCCAGATGGTGATTTTGTGGTAAATGTGGAAACCTGGGGAGAAGACCATGAAAAAATTGGACTCTGAGCTCATGTGCTTACCTGCAACCACAAAATAAAGGCTGCTTTCATCCAGAGTAATGTTGCTGCCGTTATGCTGGTTGCAAATTATGATACAAGCCCTGTTACTTCATGCATGAATATAAACCTAAACACGGTGGTTCATCCAGACATACCAATTTTGGCAAAGGAGGCCAACAGTATCCATAGAGTAAATTCAAAGGGGACCTGAATCCGAGGGTAGTCCATAGTAAACACAGGGAGGCTGGTCCTCTCCTCTGCGGGGAAGGCCTGAGGTTCATTGAATTGATTTTCGAAAGGCTTGACAGGAGGGGAGTTGGTTGGCTCTGAAACTTTTGATTCCTGAAGCTCACATTTTCCACCAAAGAAGCAGAGCAAGAGGAGCAGAAGCATGACCAAAACTCCTCTCTGATTCCTGACGTCAGATAAAACCGAGGTCCCCATTTCCACTGGCCTGGTCAACAAGTATTTCCGATGTGAGTTACAAAAAAATCAAAATATGAGCTCCAAAACATTGAAAAGTGTCTGTTGTGCACCTTCAGCAGGCTGTAGCAAGTAAAAAACTACATAATTTAAAAATACTTTAGGAATTAGGAATACTGTTTAGCTATATAAAGCTTAACTCCAGTTTAAAAAATGCCATAATGGAGTTTTTCTTTGATTAAATAAAAGGAACAAAGACCTCCTCCTAAACTGTCTTAACACGATTTGGTTTGAGGCGCAATGCAATTCTGGTTTTGTTGAAGTGTTGCTAAACCTGCTTGTCCAAGTGTCATGCCTATGGGGCGGAACCCTGTGGGACTGCATGTCCTAAATAACAGGAAAAGAAAGTGTTGCTGCCATGTTGCCGTCGGTTAAATACACCTGCTGTTTTGATTCAGTATAAATCAGTGCTCATATGAACCCTAACAAACATAGACACAGGTTTGAGGGTGTGATTTGGCTACTGTGTGCAAAGTTGGAGCTGCAGGTTTAAATACTTGTGTTGAACCCTGCAATAGCACATAATTTCCACACGACGGCGGTAGAAGGCAGTTTTACACTGGAATAGTGGCTTTGCCTAAGGAATGGCTGAGTGCAAACAAGTTTAGGGGGAAATCACATTTTTAAGAATCATTATTATCAATTTCATTATCATTCTCACTCTCAGTAGATTGAGTAATTAATAGATATATTGTGGAGTATATGTTGAGCCTTGGAGTAGCATAGTTTAAATACAGTGGCAGCAGCATTATTGATGTTGTGAAAGTAGCAGTAGTAGTGGTTGCACATTTCTTTAATCAAGTTTTGAATTAACTATGAATTTGTGAACAGTTGGATAACAGGCAGTACAGTAGATAGCAATGATTTGTTTTAGATTACATTGCACTATGTAGGTCACAACAAATAGGCTCAGTCACATTTATTACCCATTTGCAATAAATGGGCAACTGATTATCTTTAAGTTGCATGTTTCAGTGTTTCAGTTTGATGGTAGCCTACAATCAGTGTTATGATCATTTACATTCATATGAAAGCTTCTGCCAATTATGGATACATTTCCTGTAAAAGTAGAAACACCACAATGTAAAAATACAACGTCATTTACACCAATTAAATAAAAGTAATTAGTAAAAAGTACAATATTAATTAATATAGTCGGTTGCGTCATCACGCCGGTTGCGTGATGACGCAACCGGCGTGCTACGCAGCGGGGGCGTGGCCAGCGGCTGTAGCTGCTGCGGACACAGGCTCGCAGAGACTCTGAAACACAGTGCGGCAGTTTGAGGATTCACTCCCCACAGCAGTTGTTTCTAACACCAAATCAAATAAAAGGATATTTTTTTATCATAACACGCAACTGAATCGGTAAGTGGTGGACAGTCAGAGTAAATTTTAATTCAAATGACGCCGTGTAAGGACGGTTTTATCGGCTGAAGAGAGCTAACGGCTGCAGCTTTGTCAGCGTTAAGTTCGGAAACAGAGACTAGTTACGTATGTTAGCAAACAAGACGGTGCTGACTCATATTTTGGTCACAAAACTTTAAGACAGGAAAGGACAGAAGGCATTTGAGTGCATAAGACTTACGCCAAGGCATGATAGGACGTAGGGGGTCAGCAACAAGGACAGTAAACGCGCTTAACCAGGCGGAATAGTGATTAAAATTGGGCTAAAGTACCTAATAAACTGAACAGTTATTCATATTAAAATGTGTTGCTAGTTGCTTAAGTGTGGCAGAGCCTGAGAAACACCGCTGTCGCTAGTATTACGTAACTTAGTTAGGGAACGGTGCAATTTCCTCCAAGCCCGTGTCTTGACACAGTGTGGATGTAAACACAGGATTTATTGCGATGTCAGAACTAACATGCATACAAATCATCCTGTTAAAGACACACTATGTGTATGATTTAGCAGTGTAATGTGTGGGTATACTGATTCTGCTGTGTGCATATAATTGTGTGTGTGTGTGTGTGTGTGTTTAGCATGCCGGGTCTGGATGCTGACTGTGGATGTACACATGTGCTGAGTCTGTGTGTGAGTTTGCATGTTGTCCTCACAGCTCACTGCAATCCTCCTGCTTTCCACGGATGGTTTTGAGTTTCGCTGTGCAGGAGTCAAGGTCAGCTGGACACTGGTTTCAAAGAGCTGATGATGCTCTTCATGAGGAGGAGAGTAACCTGTGTGAAAATGAGGAGGCACTGAGGTGATGTGTACAACCACATTTTGCATTATGATTCTGCAGATGGCTTAGTTGGAAGTGTTGTAAAGCTTTGCCTTTGTCCAGGTGCTGGGAAACACACTTTATGATGCTTGGCAGTTCTTTTATGATTTGCGATTTGAATGTTTAAGTTGGCAAGCAAATGACAGCTAAGTCAAGATAACTTTATTATGATATAAGCTGTTCATCTAGTAGGTAACATAGTCAATATTTAAAAGTGTGATAGCACAATCTTAAAATATAGTCGAAGAAAACTCACTTGAGAGGCAAAACTCACTGACAGATTACGTACATAAGTGAATTGCAAACTCATCTCTATTACAGTACGATATTACCATTTAAATTCTTTAAAAAAATATAAGGCTATTGGTAGGTCGGGGTATCAAACCTCAGTACTTTCACTGGGTCCAATAAAATGTATTTGTAGCACCAAATATCAAAAGCTTGAATGTCTCGTTAAATTTGTGTTTCTGTAAGTATCGGATCAGGAAGTTCCTAATTCAAATCAAATATGAAAAAACTTCTTATTCTTCTGCACCTTTGCTTTACTCCATCCAGTGCCACTTTTTCTTGTGCTGGTTTTTACTCCCCGTAGTCCTGCAAAACCTCACTCTTTCCATTTCCTCCTGCACTTCCACATAAATCACTGCTTGTCACTCTCTGTCTCCTCAGCCCAAACATCAGTCTGTCCTTGGCTCAGACCTGTAAGTTTAAATCCTGACACAGGATGACTTTAGCAGCCATGTTTTCAGCAGGGAGAAACAGATTGGATGTGGGAACTGCCACTTTGTGAGATGAGGTGAATGTTTAAGAAGCTTTTCCTACTCTGACAATAACATCATCATGTGTCAGGATTTTCTTGCTGTCTATAGCGTATAGTGGTTTGAATCCAGTTGGTGACTTTTTCCATATAATTAGCAATTTCCACAAATATGTCTTTTCATTTACTGGCAGCATAACAAAAAGTAAATGGTTTTGATATCAATTACTCATATATGTCCTCTGTCAAGCATAAATGCCAAAAATTAGCTGGTTACAGATTCTCAGGTGTACGAATTTGCTACTTTCTCTATTTTGTACATACCTTTGCTGTTTGTGTTGATTTCACAAGTTCGAGACGGAAGGTGAATTTTATTTAGTTGCAGAATTAGTATAACAGGCAAGTGACACTGTCAGAGCTGTATTGATGGATTGTGATTTGACTTGAAATCATATGGTTAGTGTTTTCCTCTATGCCCATTTTGTGTGTGTGTGTGTGTGTGCGTGTGTGCATGCGTCTGTATGGTGACTCATCACACTCTCCCACTCAGCTCCAGCAGGTCCAGCAGAAGCCTGTTGATTCATCCTCATCTGTGTCTTCCTCTGCTTCAGCCTTCCTCTCGTACATGCGAGCCTGCATGTGGCGTTAGTGACAGATGTTCGCCACTTTCTGCATCTCATTGCCCGTCTGTTTTAAATGGAGGAAGGAGGAGAAACATACAGATTACATAATGTGGAGATTCGGGCGTGTAGACATTCAGTAGGTCGTTAATGAGCTGTATCATCCTCTTCACCAAAATGAATCGCTCCATAACCCATCAGTCTCATCAGGTTATTTTTAACACAAAACTGTTAACACAGTAGTTCTGCAATAAGGGGGACAGATAGTTTCAAACCTATACATATAAAAACAAATAAGTAGAACCATAATATTTAAACAAAATATATTTTTCTTAAAATTTGACGATAAACAATTGTCAAAATTGTTCTTTGATTCATAATCAAATAATAATCATGGATATGTACATTAAATGATAAGAGAAAATTGAGACTTAAATTCTTAAAAAATAACCTGAAACATAGCTTGAATTTTTGATGGCGATATAAATATGTTTGGCAACTTTATGTTTAATTATTAACCTTTTTCAGTCAATTTGACTTATCTTTAGCCATTTAAAATGTAAGCCCAAGTGTTAACACACTCTCAAAGGGATGTTGTGTGTGTGTGTGTGTGTGTTTGATGCTCTTTTATGCACAACTCTATTTTTTTAAGTGTCTTGCACAGATACACACAGCTTGTTGAAGTGTACGTGTATTCAGCTGAGGTGCTCAGACCAACAGTGCATAGACACAGTGGTCTGCTGATTCTGGGCGCTCATGCAACTGTCCATTTAATTATTGATGAGCACTGGGGAAAATGGAGAAGCATCAAAAAGAAGAGTGAAACCTGTGTGTGTATGTGTGTGTGTGTGTGTGTGTGTGTGTGTGTGTGTGTGTGTGTGTTGCCAAAGATGGGACCACCACATGGAGCATGGCAAAAAACGTGATCTGTCTCCCTACGGCTTCTGTGTACAAGCCAGCTCCACACTGCAAAAAATGTTTGTTGCATCAAAAAATTTTACTCCTGCAAAAAATGTGACTGATGTTGCTTCATTGTAGTTTTAACTACACAGCCTTTTTATAAAGCCATGTATACATATGTAAAACACAAAAAACAAACAAATATTTAATTCTACTTGGAACTCCACATTTATTTCCACTCTGCTCTGGTTTGTGGTGCAGTTGGTAGTGTGTTGCGTTATACTGACAGATGTTTCCAATATTTGTCCACCCCATGAGGACAAGCAGAAACATTACCTCGTCCCAGAGGGATTGATGCATCCTTAGTGGAAGAGCTGTTATTGCTGCCGACTAGGCAGGGAAAGAGTTAATTGCCTCGATTGTTTGGGAAGCAGCAAGCTGGCTGAGAGAGAGGGAGGGAGGGAGGGAGGGAGAGAGAGTAAAGGGTGAGGAAGAGGAAAAGGGCGAGAGCTGGCTGCAGTCTCTTTGCCTCGTGACGGCGTCTGCGGCGTGAGTTTGTTTACATCCATCGGCAGCAGACAGAGCAGAGCAGACGTCCTCGGGTATGTGTGTAAACTCGGGCTGGCATCATCATCACCCTCAAACACACACGTTTGGACTGTGATGCTGCTTTTATGTTGTGACAGTGACATCTGAGTGTTTGGGCATTTGGGAGAAAATGCACCATCATGCTGTATGCTAATCGGTTGTCTTTTAACCAGTGGTGGTATTACTTGTTGGAAATAATTGCAAAACGATGTTTTACTGAGACATGAATGATACAGGATGGTTTCACTACCACAGTCACTGCTGTGGTCCAATTGTGGTTCTATGTAAAGGGGCTTGCACCATGGTTTACAGGGGTTTAGTGTCAATGCAGTGAAGAGGCAGGTGAATGACTTCTAAGGTGACTTTCACTTTAGAGAGATGTTGCCTCCTTTTTCGATTTAAAGTGCTGTCATTTTGCAGACAGGCAGTTTATAAGCCAGGAGAATGTGAGATGAATGAAAATAAATGTTAGAGCTCAAGCTTTTGTACTAACAGAGGGCTGCAGTTGACAGTTATTTACATGAAGTCGCTCAGTGATTATTTTCTCAGTTAATTAATCGTTTGGTGATAACATTTCTGAATTTTCTTTGGGCATGTTTCACTTTTTTCTAATAAACTGCTTTTTTGTTAGAACAACAGTCTAAAAACCATTTATAAATTTGTAATAAAATCACATGTGAATTTTTGGCTTTAAAAATGTCTTAAACAACTCAATTTAGTTATTGACATGCTAATAAACAGTTTATCACTACAGCTTTGACTTGTGTTGTTGTGCAGAGCAGCCATCTTGGATTTTGAGGTTGGGTTAGCGAGCATCTTTCAATTTTTCGAGTTGGAAATCAAACTTATGGAGACGTTCAAGTTGAAATTTCTGACTGGGAACTTGCCAGTTCAAATGAAACAGTCAGTCAGGTCAGAACAGGTTGCTCACGGTCTTTGCTTACCTGAGGCTTGTGGGGTCAACATGATGCTTAGGGCTGATGGGGAGTCAACTAAGGTCTGTGTTTGGAATAGACTTGCAGAGACCTTTCTATGGGAATACAAGTGTATTTGTTGCATCTATAATTAAGGTGTGATCACCTCTAAACCCTTTACCCTATCAATATTTTTTCCTGGTTGTGTGAGAAGTATAACATATTTTGGAGCTACTCTCCACATAGTGTTTGGTCAGAGACATGTTTACAGTGTGAAGTGAAAGTGTGACCAAAGACTGGGAAATTCAACCAGACAGCAAGTGTCCAAAAAGGCTGTGTCACACTGACTGGTCAGCTTGCCAAGGCAGATATGGGTGTCCAGGCCTCATTCAGACAACAGTACAGTCACAGCGTGTCTCTTTTTAGTGACAGCACCCTGCGGCCTTGTGATGTTAAACACGATGCCTCAGACAAATGAGGCAGACAAATGTCCATCCTGGCAAACAACATCACTGTGACACAGATGGCAGAAACTCGATCACTGGCCTCTCGTGCGAACCAGGGACAGAAGTGTGAACCTGTTACATTGCATGTTTGACTGCTTTCATTGCCCTTTTCTACGTTATTTGCCAAAGATCCTCTTTTTTGAGGTTTTACAAGTGGCATTTCAGGCACATTTTATAATTGTCCTTTCACCTGAAGCGTTTTCTCTTGCTGTAAAGCCGAACAACAGTTTCCTGCAGTATTAAATACATATTTAAGCGACTGGAGAGAAGCTAGTCCTGCTCGTCCTTTTCTAATGAGACTGCGTGACTTCATCGCGGTGACTCACTGGTCAGAGTCACATTTTGTTTCTTGTTTTTTTTTTTTTTTTTGTCTCCTGATTCTACTGAATCAGACCAGATGAGGTCATGATGATGTGGATGTGTTTGGTGGCATTTTCTCCTTGAGCGAGAACAAACAGAAGTCCAGGCGTTTCCTTTTAGTTCTGGTACAGCTCATGCGTCATGAGCACTATGTGGACCAGTGGAGAAAAGTTTTTATTCAGTCCATCACTAGAGGAAATGGAGGAGACTAGCAATTACCCAACAACATAATCATCTGCTTAGGACAAAGAGAGTGAGCATCTTTGCAGAAATGAGACTCGGAGGTTCAAAGAAAAGACAACGGTGGGAATGGAGGCGTCCTTGACTTTATCAAAATGAAGCCTTGAATATATTTTGTTTCTACACATCCCAAAGGAGATAAGAGGGAGCAATGCATTTGGGACTCTTGTTCTTCTAACTCAGACTTGGTGAACCAGTGTCTTAAACCTTCTGTCCTTCATCAGCACGTCTTCATTGATTACTTCCTTTATACTGGGGGAACTGATGCTTGCAGTTTTTCCTCAGAGGCAGTCAAAAAGAGACTTGTAACTCAATGCTACCAGCTCACTTCTGCTTTCAGCATTTCTCTGCAAACGCTTCAGACTGTTCGACCTTTTTTCTTTTTTTTTTCTTTTTGTCTCCTGCGTCACGTTTGACCGCGAAACAGGCCTGTCTTTTATTAAACCCACGCCGACTCTTACAGCTGCACCAGAAATGGTTGGAGCGTGTGAAAAACCACTGATCCTCACTAGCACCCTGCACATTTGCTTTCAATACGCTTGTGAAGTTCGTTTTTGTTACCAGGTATGATGTAGGAGAGGAAATCCCCAGTTATGAGTGAGAACTCTTCAATTTCAGATCTTCAGATCAAGTCAAGTTCAAGTCTGTTATCTATGCAGTAGCTACCTAATGATGCCGCCAGTGAGGAGATAATGTCTCATTATCGTAGTTGATTTTATTATGATTTGTTTTATTATTGAATTCTGGGAAGAGTGAGTTTGAAGAGTGGTTTTGACTTTTGTAGGTGGCTGCAGAGTTTCTCTTCATTGGGGAACTGAGTTGTGTGTGTGTGTGTGTGTGTGTGTGTGTGTGTGTGTGTGTGTGTGTGTGTGTGTGTGTGTGTGTGTGTGTGTGTGCGTGTGCGTGTGTGTGTGTGTGTGTGTGTGTTGTACCCGTTTCAGTTTCTGACTGTAAGAGTGAGGATATTTGAGCGGTATTCTTCGGGCTAAGACTGGTTGTAGGTGTTTTTTATGCTAATGGTTGTACTTGCTGTAGCGAGACATAAAATATCTGCAGCTCAGATCAGACAGAGGTTATTTTTATTCAAAGGTGTTCTCTCCCATCAACACAGAGATTTGCGTGCAGCCAGCAGACAAAAGTAGACTGAGGGTTACCATTCTCCTTAGGGTTACTTCCTGAAACAACAGAAGGAAGTGATGCCAACTTGAGTAAGAAGCAGTGTTTCTCTCTCACAAACACCTCTCTCTCTCTCTCTCTCACACACACACACACACACACACACACACACACACACACACACAGACAGAGTGTGGTTTGTGCGTGAAGTGAGGTTTGTAATGTCCTTTTGTCCCATTTATCTTTTGCGGTTCACAGATGATTACACGTTAGTGTCTCACTTTGTCTTACTTTTACTTGAACATTACACTCAAGACTTTGGTCCTGGTTGATTTGGTGACACCTGTGGTTACCATGGTAACAGCAAGTGAAGTTTAATAATGCAGGGGCCGGTTACAACAGCTGTTCATAACATGATGATTTTTGTGAAGAAGTAGCTTGATTGGTATTTAATTTTCTGGATAATTAAAAACAGACTTTGCTCTCGTTATTCTATTCATGAACAATATCTGTTTATCTCAATATATATATATATTAATATCATGATATCAAATCTAAACTTTAACAGAAGTTTGTATTTCTAACAGTTGTGCAATATTAAGTAAATCTTTTGGATAATTGATCATGAAACCATTTTAAATCACATATCTTGACGTAATACATGCATCACATAATATTGGCATTCTTCAAAATAATAAAAATGGTATTGATATCTTTACGTTATATCCACAAAGGGAAGAGTCCAGGAAGTTTCTCAGTTTACACTTAATACTGGGACACAAGTGATTTCTGAATTGATTTCCCAGCATGCTTCACGTGAGGTTTTTCAGCCCAGCTAGAAGGTCATGGTATGGTTGCACGGTTTCTGTGGAAGATTATGAATCATTTCTTCAGATTGAGAAATAGCTGGTGGTGTGGCAAGACTGACATGGCTGAAAGTGAGGGGGAGAAACTCAATATAGCCCTGTGTGTGTGTGTGAGTGTTAGGGTGTGGGCAATGCTCATTTTCATGTGAAAGGGCTACAGCTGCTCCGTCCCTCTAAAGAAATTATTCATGCTTTATTCTAATGCTGATCCCAGAGAGTCCACACACACACACACACACACAAACACACCATGTGTCTATTATAGGCACAATCAAGCAACATTGGGGTGAATTTGAACTGTTCTGTCTTTTCTGTCTTTTAATTTTGGTGCTGTGATAGAAAGTGAGCAATAACCCATTACAACTGCACACTGAACAAATACTGACTGGACCCATCATGTTGATAAAAAAAAAAAGTGTCCAGGATGTGAAAAGATCCATCTCATGTCCCTTTTTAGTTTTATAAAAATCTGGACAGTCGAACATAAACAAGTTTGTAATGAGCCATAAAAGACTTTTTATACCAGCAGGAGACATATGTTCTGTAATTCTAAATGTAAAACCTGCTGTTTTATGTATCTTATCTGTTTTCAGGTTGTGAGCTTCTGCTGCTGTTTGGAAGATCATCCTCACTGAACCTGGATCAGCTTACCTCCCCGTTTCCATCCCATCTATAGACTGTGAGTAGACATGAAATTATCCTTACAGAACGTAACAAAAACAAATAAGTTCTTTTTTTTATCACCAAATTTTCTTGAAATCTTTCAACAAGTTTTAGAAATATCCTGCAATCTAACAAACAGACGGGTTTTCAAGCATATCCACCTGGACGCAGGTGAGGACGAAGTGTGTTTCACTGAAAGGACATTTTAATACTAGGACTATTTTCCTGATGAACTTAGGATACTTTTTTCAAAAACTGATGTTGATGAAATGCATTCATTTGAACTGGTGTAACTCGAGACACCAGAGAGAGATTTGATAACTTATCATAACTGTAATCAAATACAGATTGTTTTGATTTAAATCCCATCATATCACAATACACTGTAAACTAGTCAGGCAGCAATAAAGGTAATATTTTGACAGTCTTGTCATTGAAGGTTCCTCTAAACTGGCAGTGAAACCTAAGATAAAGGACAGAGGTCAGACAGCTGCTGCACAGTCTCATCACGTTTTGCTTGTCTGTCTGAGCACAGTGGGCGCACTGATTTGTTGGTATGAGCACACAAGGTCTTTGTATCTAAACTGATCTCTGTGCAGAACTTGGAGCTTGTAGAGGCAATGTGGCTGAACTCGACTACACTAGGTAACAGATGATCCATGATGATCACGGATTGGAATATAACTTCTGTAACATTATTACAGGTTGATATTTATGTAGGTTTTCATACTCCCAACAGATCTTGAAAGTTCTACATTGTGTTTGCATCCTGCAGGACAGTGGGTTGCAACAGGTTAAAAAAGGGCAAATGTCAAGATTGTTTGCTTTGTCTTGTGTTCCAACATACAGTAGGTTCAGTAGGCTTCTGTCTGACCTTTTGTAAGTAAGTAAATTCTCCTGCAAACCTGTTTCAGTCTGGTCTTAGCCTGATACCTGCCAATAGAGAGCTGAAGTGAACTGTCAGCCTATGGAAACTCTCATGAGGCCACCAGTTCTCTCTGCTATGGTCTCACTTAGCAAAACATCACAATTCATTTGTAGGGAAATTATATATTCAGATACCATCAAAATGAGATGTGATTTCACATAAGCTAAGTAATTATGGAAAACTGTCTCCTTGTATTTCTGTACTACAGACTGTGAGCTGTAGTAAAATAGTTTTGAACTGTACAAAGGCATTAAGATTACTGAATTTCAGCCATAATCCCTTTAAGCACTACTTAAATTCCAAGCTAACCTTGTAGCACTGATGGATCTCAGTCTCAGTAATGCAGTGCAGATTTATCATGACTAGGCAGTGTAATGGAAACTTGCTCCTTCACAGACCACAGGTTTGGTTTAACTGTTATGGAACCTGTGAAGTCGCACACGACCGTACTGACTGCTTATAGCCAAGTTCATTTTCATTCCTACAAGATACATTTTTGAAATCCATACACGGCTTTGAACCAGTTTGCTGGGCCTTGGACTCACAAAACTTTAAATGAACATGAAAACACTTCACTGAAGTTGAAAAAAGATGAAAGTCCTGCGTATTGACCACAAATCCAGCTCTCAAGAGCCAAACAGATTTTTCTATCTCTTCTCCCACAAAGCTGCTTGCTCCCTTTTGAAGTTAAGTCAGGATCAAATATTATACCAATACTGAATATTCCGCAAGAAACAACATAGTAGAAAGCTGTTTGAAATATTGTAGAGTGGACTGATAATGGGGTTGACAAAGTTTAGTCTGTGCTTTTTACAGCATATGTACAGAAAGCTGGGAGTTTGTAGTATTTTTAATACCCTCAGTGTTGCCTGCAGGTCTGAGTTTCCTTTCTTTTTGTTGCAGAAACAGTGGTATTCGTTTACACTGAGAACCCATATGCTAATTCTAACATCTGATATAATATTTAGGTGTTAATAAGCTACTGTGCTTTTGCTCATAATTGCAGCACTGGTTGCAAGTCACAATTTCTGTTATGTTATGTTATGTTTATTTTATTTTTCATCTGCTGTTGGATATTTTGTAAAAAAGGGTCCAAAAAGAACCAAATTTAGAAGAAGGTGTCGTCCGTCTGAGAACAGATGTGACCCGACACACTCACACACTTAAGCACAAAAAAAAGTGTGATGTGATGCCTTGATTTCAGTGTGTGAAAGGCCTCTTGGCAAAGAGGAAGCTTGAAAATGGGGTTTCACCATGTATGGTCAGCTGGACTCTCACTCTCGTGTACGCTCTCTCTCTCTCTCTCTCTCTCAGTCTGTCTTTTCTTGCCTGAGGATGAAACTAAGACAGAAGCTTCAAACACATGGACATCCACACAGTCAGTCTCCTCTATTGGCAGCTTTGAGGAAAACAAAAACAGATTAGAAACTTAAACCATTTTGTAACTACCTCCTATGTCCTTCACCAGAAACAGTGGTGGCAACAGGTTGGCTTACTGTGAACTATGTACTCAGTTGCGTTGTGTATTAATTTTGATTGGGTAGTGTTGTCGTCGGCGTCAGCGTCATCGTATAGAGGTACTTGATGGAAAAAAACACTGTCTAGACATATATAACTTCAGTTTATGCTGCTGTGTTCACAAGTTTGAAAATAGGTTGGTGGTGTCTGCCCGTCTGCCACGTAGCCAAGATGGCAACTTTTGAAGGTGAGAGGTGACCAGCGTTCGTCACAAAACTATTTGACCATTTTGAGTACACCATCCAGCTACTTATTGTGTGCTACATGTTGCCAAAATAGTCGGTGATAACATATTTATGCACTCAAAATAACACGTGTAAGTACAGAAGAAAGCAAAATGAGACGCTGAAGGATTCAGATAAAACAAAAAGTGAAACTTTTTTTGTTTTTAGAATAAAATTAAAGCTCCTTATAACTTCTATTGTGAATGGTCTAAGTCTGTTTAAACCGCAAATAAACCAAAATCCAATTTGTCAATCCTGGATTTGGGTTTATGTGTCAGGAGCTCTGGCATGGGTTTACTGAGGCCTATGCAGCGTTTGAGTGTGCGTGTGTGTGCGCCCCAGTTCATGTGACTCACAAACCTACACAAACACAGACTAACATGCCATGCTCCCTTATATGGCAGCTTTTCACACTCAGTGAAATTTCTGTTCAGCCATGGATTTGGAGAGCAGTTTGACTTCCTAATTTTGCTGCTCTTGATATTTTTACTAAGCATCCTTATACTGTTTTGGCGAGTTAGTAAATTCCTCGACCTGCCAAATGACTTAATTTATTTGAGGTGTTAACTCTGTCATCTGTTGCAGGTCATACACAAAGGGATTTGCAATGAATGTGTGGTGGAGTTGTCTTTTTCAGGATGTATGCTGAAGAGAAAGTGAAGAAGGAAAGTAATGGATTTACTGTGATTTCTGAAGGTTAACAGGGAAATATATTTCTAGATATCAGCTCTATGTGATATAGTACATAACCCACAGTTCCTTCTTTGCTGCATTCTAGTAGAAGTGCTGAAAATATGTTTCTCGATGCTGAAAAGTTTGACTGACAAACCAGTAGCTTAAAATAAAACCAGGAAGCGAATATCCATAAAAAGCATGGGGCTTGGAAATGGATGATGTGTAGGCCCCCATTTTTGATAAGGAAAGCTGGAAGCAAGTCCACATCTTAAGCCCTCTAAAACCATGGTGTTTTTTGGCTTTGGGAATGGAAAATGTGAGTCCAGTTGGCTGAGAGGCTGGAAATTTCATCCTAGGTTTGGGAACAAAGACCAGAGATGTACTGAGTCTGGTAATTTTTTGTGAGCATTACATTTGCTTGAGTGTAATTGGAAAAGCCAGCGATAGCAGCGCATTTCCTATTTCCATTGTTAGCTTCCTCACCCCCTGGAGCTAATGCTGCCTTTATCTCTTCATGTTTGTCACATCAATGCAACATTTTCAAGCTTGTGAGCTGGAAGGAGACCAGAATTACACAAGGCAGGTTCAAGGACCGGTTAAACATTTCTGTGTAACAGCACTGAAAAAATTCCTCTGAATTTTCATATAACCCTGAAAACTTCATGTGACTCTCCAGTACCTCCTTTTCTTTTCCTCATTCTAATGTCCTGCCTTTCACACGAACACACACACACACACAGTGGCCTATGATTTTTCAGACACAACTCTTTTCTGTTTACTTGCTAGTGTCTCTGCTCATCAGCACAACACTCATGCAGCTCAGCTAAAAGACCCAACAGGCTGGTTTGTGTCTCTGTGTGTGTGTGAGTTGTATGACATCTTGCCTTATGAGATAGCTGTATTCACCCCAGCATGAGTGTGCTTTGCCTCTAAGGGCTCAGACAGAGCTCATGTTGATACATTAATATTGAATAACTGCAGAGATGTCACAATGCTCCTCCACGGACAAGGCAGGTATGTGTCCTGCTCAACAAACATTTTATCTGTGCTGCTCATCCTGTACTGCAGTCTTCACATTTTTCTGTCTTAGTTATTTATCCTCCTCTGATGCTGCGTCCTCGACTTTTCTTTCTCCCGTACATTTACATTTTAGTCATTACTTCTGCCAAAGTGTGTTTATATACCCCAAAAATCTTAAGTCGGAATCTTCCTTCTCTTTTTGAAGAAGTGAAGGAGTGACAGGGATGAAGTCTGTAGGTGCAACAGAAAGTTGTGTGTTTGCAGAAGTTTGTGAAGCGAAGTGGTGAGTCAGAACAACCCTGAGTTTAAAGTCGCTGGGGGTTTCATTGTAATACTTGCAGACAGGATTTTACAATTTGGGAAAGTTGCCATGACAGCAGTTATTTTATCTGTCATCATGACAATCTCTAGAGAGGAGCTTTGTCAAGGACTCAAGTCTGTTCATGGACTCAATCAAAATGTTCCTGGGAAACTTCCTGCAGTGGAAACACTTTAGATTATATATTTTTTCTGATATGTATTCTATGAGCTTCTTTTCTTTCTCTTTTATGTGTATGTCTTCAACTCCACTGATTCCTGATGGGTTCAAGATGTAGACCATGTAATGGCACTGTTTCCATTTCAAGTCCAGATATGAACACGTTACCCTCTCTCTCTCTGTCTCCTTGTTTCATGTCACCTCTCTGCTTTGCACTTCCATAATAAAAAGGAAAGAAAATATTTGAAAAAATTAAATTAAATTTAAATTAAATATCGTGGATTGGACCTGAAGGCAAGAGACAAATGCAGACTTGACATTTTATTTATAAGTGCCTTTTAAAACACCTATAGACACTTAACAAAGCGCAAATGCACATAGATTCTCCTCCTTCCAAAAAGGACTTCAGGTAGTGCTCCAGATGTTTGCTCTGACTGATGTAGGGCACATATATCTGAGCTGACCAAAGTGGGGCATATCCAGCACTGCCAGGAGATCAGTGCTGGACCATATATGAAGAAGTAGGCCACCAACTATTAACCCAGAATCACAATTAAAATGAGATCACTCTGTGGGCCCATTTGTAAAAGAGGTAGAGGCAGTTTCAACGAAACCTCATAAAAAAACAGTGTTTATGGCATGGTTATTTCTTAGGTGAATGGTTCTAGAAATTACATGTATCTAAAAAAAATGTGCGTTTTTTTTTGTCTTCAGTAGGTGGATCATGACTGTAAGTGAGAATGAAATTCATGTGACTTGTGTTTACTGTAACTTTGACCTAAACCTGAATCACTGAGACACATTTTCTGCAATAAATAGAGCACAATTCTACCAAAATAGACCACAGAGATCTCCATTTGTGTATTGTCTAACTAGACCATGGTGCTTCTCCATTTCAGCCCGCTACTGTCCCTTGTGCTTGCTGCTTTGCTGCAAATAGGCTAATTGCTCTTTAACAAAATGGGACAGAGGCAACGAAAGCAGGAGAGACTGCAAGAGTGGGACAGTTGCTCAACCACAGGCTGAAGCCTTCAGGGAAACAAATCCCAAAAGATTTGGATGGGCAGAGGAAATGGAGCGAAAAAACTAGTAGATTTGGGGAGCACAACAGTAGCCGAGGCAGATGATAGACCTCAGTATAAGGGGAAGGATGTAGAGGAGACACTGAAGGAGAGACAGATGGATGTTAAGAGAAAAACAAAGGAAATGAGGAGGAAGAGAAAAAGAAATACAAAAACTGCAGAGGACCTCATGAGAAACCTACAGTCTCTTAGCAACATCAACATATGGTGATTCTTGCTCTTCTAGCATAAAGCATAAAATGCAAATTGGTGCGACACACACACACATGCAAATAAACAACTTCCTGAAGCAAGCAGCTGTACCACAGACACATATATACATATACTCAGTTCATTAGGTCCACTTAGTTTAAAATAATGTTTCCTAATACAACAGCCTTGCAATAAATTCTACCTTAGTGAAGGTTCAACTGTTTCACAGAGCTGTTGATTCAAGTGCATGATAAATTTAGAAGCTGCAGTTTGTGGTGCTGTTGAGTCTGCCCTCACTGGTATAAATGGGGTGGACAAAATAATATAAACACCTGTCAGTTTAACACAATACAGCTCAACAGCACCACAACCTACATCCTCCACGAAGACCATATAGTTGAATCAACACTTCTTTAAAACAGTGTCAACGAAAACTGAACACTCCCACGTCTCCTAGAAACTTGCAGTGATGACAGCTTCGTTAAACTTTTTTTATGGTCTTAGCGTTTCCTAATAAACTGAGTGCATATGTACAAATAAATGCATAAGCATATACACAGACACACACACACATGCTCTTCCACCAAAACTGATAATGAGAGCAGTCAGGGACTCAGGAGGCCGACAGACGATGCTCAGTCGCATGCTAAGACACGTGCCTCTCCATTTTATCCAATCTATAAATATACAGTATGGAGGGGTATTTGTATACATACAGTACATAAGCTATAAATGCATATTTGCCCTTCTATTCCTCTAGCTACCCATCTTGCTCTCTTTGAGTCACTTTCCTCATCTTTTCTTGCATCTCTGTTGAGAGAGATCAGCTGGGAGCAATAAATGTTATGATAGAAAAGCAGACGAGATTGTGTCTGATCTCTCACGTGCTGATGGACTGATTGAAGCTTTAATTCATGACTACTGCCAGCACGAGGAACGCTCGCCCACCTCTCTGTGAAGCCTCTAATAGACTTTTCTTCATTTAATGTCATTAGAGAATGAATTCTGAAGTCTGATTCTGAGCACAAACACTGAATCACTCTCATTTCATTCATATTTCTTCACAATACAGTGTTTTGCTGGATATCCCTTTGTTTGTCCACAGAGTTGGCACGAATGGAAATTAAAGACTCACATTATTTGTGTCTATGTGAGTTTGTCCTGGTCGCACGATAAGGAGACATGAAATTGCAGATGGCAGTGATCTTAGAAGATGGAGCAGGCATATTTAATCTTAAAATGTTATTGGTTACATTTCAGTTGTGGCTTCCGTGTTAAAGTCACTCCTCTGCTTTTTCTGTCTCTATCTTTTCTCTTTTGTTTAAGATAATAAAATGATACATTATTGATCCTTATCAGTGAAATTAGATGTAAGTGGAATATGAGCACAGAAATAAAATGTAAATTATGTTTTAAAATGTGAAAAAAAAGTAGAAACAGTGAGGAGGAGTTACTTGGACATATCCTGTTGAATATGTAGGTGGGAAACTGTGGTTAAAAGACTGCATTGCTTAACCTTGAAAATGTTTATTTGGTACTAGACAGTTTGACCTTAGAGATGTTACAAGCTTCTCACAGTTACTCTCTGTCTTCTCTCTCTCTCTAATGTCTGCCTTGTGTTTGTTTTACTTTCTACATATTGTTCCTTATTTCTCCTCCTCACTGCTGTTGGAGGCGTTCACATTAGCGTCATGAACTGAAATTCATGTGTGCAGCTGAAACCACAGAGTTAAGTTTTCTTTTCTCAGCCAAGCCTCCTTTTGAACTGGGAGATTGCCTCTTGTTTTTTTTTTTCAACAACAGCACATTGCATGATAATGTACTGTAGATACAGATCTGTATGTTGGGTAATACTTTGATGCCACTAAAGTACTTGATATAGATCGTTCATTTTGCACATAAACAAGGCCTCCCACTTCTTTGTCTACTCTCACCTGTGAATGCTTCATGAAAAATGAGATGTTAGATACAGCTCAGTCTTTGCCAACTTGTCAGTTTCTTTTATTGTACCAATATCAAAGCAAACCAAAGAGTGTAAACATGAACTAGAGGAGTAGATTTTGATGCCAGTGTTGAGCAAAAAATCAACATTAAATAGTTTTTCTTCTTCTTCTCTGCCCTCCCGTCTCCTTCCATTTAGAGAGGTAAGCCGCTTTCTGGAGCAGCTGTGGATCGACGCAGAAAGAGGGGCACATCACATGGGAGTGCGTGACTGTGTGTGTGAGGGTGTGTGTTCAGGCCTCCTGCCGTCGCCCGCTCTTCCCGGACAGGCATGGCGGGGGGCAGAGAGCGCGGCTCCCGGATACAGAGGCCGTGGTCGGTGTACCGGGCCAACACATTCGAGCTGTCCAACGAGATGATCGGCCTGGCCCTCGCAGGTGAGTGAAGGGTGAATCAAAAGTAAAACAGAAGCTGACAAAAAGCCATTAACTGTCTAAAGGTACAGATCGAGTCTGGTGCCATTTAATTATTAACAACTTTATCTAAGCTCATCATGAAACTGAGAGGAAGCTAAAGCCAACGGCAACCTAGTTACAAAACATAATAATAGGAACAATACTGACTGTAAAACAACAAAAAACTGCTGTATGGATAATGGGCAGAAAAGAAATCAAAACATTAAATTAATCAGACTTAATATGATTTTATATAATTTTTAGAAATCATGATATTTTCATGAGTCATTTGTTCTATAAACATTCAAAAAACTGTGACAGAATATCTATCACATCATCACATTTGAGAAGCTGAAATCGGAGAATTTCAGGCGTATTTTTGCTCAAAAAAGAAATAATCATTAGTCGAATATCAGAGTAGTTGCAGGCTAATTTCCAGTTGATCTATTAATAAATTAATTTGAACTCTTGCCTTACCTGTGTTAACGATCTTGTGATGGTTGTGCACAAAAATAAAACTTACTTTCAATTTAATTTAGTAATTTGATGCAAACACAAGCTGCCCAGTATAACCACAGGCTGCCACTGATGTGGGCCAGTGCAGCACCACTAAGACTAAAACTGCACACTTAGTAGTTACCACCCTCACACTCACACAAGCTCACACTTTCTGCTGGCAGTGTATTAAACTTGTGTGGGAGCCAATAGCCTCTTCAACCACAATTGTTCTGAAGCCAGCCACAATGAGGCCTGAGGGCTACTTAAAGCTTCAAATGCTGTTTTTTGAAACCTCATCTTTAGGTTACTGGTTGATTGTGTTGCAGGAAATAGTCAGGACCCAGATGAACCTGTGCTGGAGTTCAGCGTCGGTGAGTAACACAAGCATTCACATCTATTTTTAAAAAGTGAAAAATAATTAAGGGATAGTTTTCACAGTTTTTAAAGTCTCTGCCTGTATGTACTCTGCACCCTGTCCGCCAGTCTCTTCCTAATAGAATGCTGGACTCAGATCATTATTTTTGCTCGAAGATGAAATCGCTAAGATTATTTTTCTGTCCATCAACTAATGGATTTATGAACTAATCATTTCAGCTCTGCAAAGATTATGATCATCTAGTCACAAGGCAGTCAGTATTAAGACAGCTGTTTATGTTTCCTGTTTGAGGGATCAAGCTTATGACTTAAGCTGTAAGACAGTTTGTGAAACCATGAGTTACTTCAGAACTCCTCAATGGGTTTCAGAAAACCTATTTGCATGCTTCTGGGCTCTTTCAGTACTGACTGTAAAACTGTGTGTTCCTGTCCAGCCTGCACAGACCTAGTGACTCCTGCTTTGGATCGAAAACCCAACAGCTTTGTAGCAGTGAGCTGCACGACACCACCACAGGCCTTCTGGACCAAACACGCCCAGACTGAAGTCATAGAGGTCAGACTCCTTCCGCTCTTAGTTGATAAGTTGTTAAATGGCAGCTCGAGCATCTTTCTGCCATAATATGACGCATTTCCACGTGAGAAGCGGCTCATTTTGAGAGGGATCTGATTAAATGTAGGTGTGACTTGGCCACCACAGAGTCTCTGGTGGACCTGCAGAGGAGTGTTTGCCTCCACCCTCACCTCCCTCGCCCACATTATTGGATCAGGAGGTGGAGCACGAGGGAGACATTAATAAATTAAACTGCAAGCACACACTTTTGGAATAGTTTTTGCCAACTGATGTGCAAACACACACCTCTGACCCATAATATCATTTCATTAGCTTTTACAATCCATAAGCTAACAATCAACAGCAGTTTAGGGTGGGTGAGTTGCTCAAAATGTGATCTTTTGATAAATTTAGTTTAGAATAACTCATCAAATGTAATTGAACATATTACAGGAAGACCAATAATGCATTTTATTTATTTATTTTAATGTGTCTTCAAAATTTATTTTTATACACTACATGCAAATATCACAATGACCATGATTAAAGTAATGTCATTCTAAATAGGGCTGAAACTAGTGATAGTTGTGATTCACTGTGTGCCTGCCTCTGTCCACAGGGCACCAGTAACCCCATCTTCCTCAGCAGCATCGCCTTCTTCCAGGAGTCCAACATCAACCAGCAGACACAGGTGAAACTGGCTGTCTATGACGTCAAGGACCGCTCGCAGGGCACGGTACGACTGACACCAGAGCAGCTTATTCATATTTAATGTTAATGTCAAGTTCAGACCAGGTGAAGAGGAAGTGTAAACCTGTGTAAACAGTTGTCTGTGTCTCTGTGTGTCCAGATGTACATGTTGGGCTCTGCACTTTTTCCTGTGAAGGAGTTGTTGCAGGAGAGGAGCCACAGATTACAGCTGGAACTGAGGTAACACACACTCACACACTCACACACTTCTAGTTTCTGGCCGCTGTATTTAAAAACAATTTTACATATTGATAGATATATTTTAGATATTCTTTAAAAAAAAATATTATTACAACATATTGTACCAGGTAGTGGCACACAGATGACAGATCACTCTGCTCCTTTACAAAAAATCCCAAAACTAACTGAGGGCTTAACTGATAGTAAAGTAATTTTTAGTTGCAGACCTAATCCATTCATATGAAAAAAAAAATCCTGTAAAATTGGTTTCGATGGACAGATCAGCGGAGAATGAGCGGGTGGGGAACATCACCATCGCAGCTTGGCAGATGGAGGACAGAGCAGATCAGAGGATGCCGGGCGGCCGTCTGCCAGACAGCATCAACGGCCGGGTGAGAAACTCTGGCAGCATTTTGTGAAGTTGTGGGGGCTGAAGATTAAATTTTTATGCTTTGGGAAAAAATATTATTGTTGTGATGATCAGTATTCCCTACAAAAAAAAAAAAAAAAACTTTTACCTCAACATCAAGTTTTCCCCAGGTCAATCATAATGATTTATAATAAAAGATAAGGATTCATTCATGACCACTGGCTCCTTGTGCATTGTTTTTAAAGGGACAGTCAGACCAGATGATGCTTATTTCATTATTTTTTTAGCAGTGAGTCAGATTTCAGTCACCTGTCACAGATGAAAAATGTGTTTCCTCTGTGTCTCTGTGGCTTCCTGTGTCTATGTATAGTGCTGTATAATTTCAACAAAACTCACTTAACCTGCTTTATGTCGTAATAAACATGTCACAGAGCCATACATGTGGCAGCAAAATGGTTTATCTCAGTGGGTTTTGGTTTGTGTAGGAGCCTGATGTAGGTGAGTGTAGGTTTGAGAGTGGACAGATTGGTGGAGGTGGTTGCTGCTGCCCACCACAGTTGACTTTGTGTGTAACATCAGTTCACGTGTGTGTCCTGCAGACGGTGCTGCCTGTTGACGAGAGCCTCACAGAGTCGATGGGAGTCCGAATCAAGTACGCCTCGCTATGCAAAGACACCCTGCTGCGCTCAGGTATGACAACACGGTTGACTGAAGGTTACCTTTGTACATAAATATTAATCTTCTTATAGAATAACCCACAACATTTAAAAGGCTGCTTTTCTTTGTGGCAGTGTATCTGCAGTGTGCAGGCACATCTGGGAAGCTCTTCACTGGTGTAAAATTTTCTGTGCTTCAGATCAAGATGATTTGCCAAACTGAATTTGACCTTTTGCGCTCCATCCATCCCTCTGTTATCTTCCTCTTCCCTCTTTGTATTCTCCTTCTCTCTTGCCCACATGGCTCCATGTTTGCCGATACATCAGACCGTGAATCTTGTTACCAAGTAGAAATATATTGATTGCCATCGTGGAGTGGAATGTATCTGTTTACCTCAGGGATAGATTACAGACCCAGAAATAACACATGCAATGTCTGAGAGGGGACGATAACATTTGTATTATTAGAGAAGACAGAAAATAAACTCAGATCAATCTAAATCAAACCGTAAGATTACACGACACACAGAGCACGGACATGCTCAGATAAACAGTCTGATCTAATCTATAACAATCCAATCCAGGCTAATTGAATTTTCTGTGGCTTCAGTGTTTGGAGGCACGATGTCCAGGATGTACCGTTTCCCCACGACTGATGGGAACCACCTACGGGTGCTGGAACAGATGGCTGAGAGCGTCCTGTCGCTAAACATTCCCAGACAGTTTGTCAAACTGCTGCTGGAGGAGGACGCTGCCAGGTACAAACACAAATCTACATTTCTAACTTTGATCTTGGGTTTTTGTTGCAGCAAAATTAGAACAGAGGTGACAGGTGGCGGAGAGGATTGGATTAATAATAGATAATCTATTTACAATCAAATAAAATAAAATAAAAAAAAGATTAAAAACTGGAAATCCCAACATTGGAGAATCTGAAACAAAAAAAACTTTGTCATTTTTGCTTGAAAAATTGCTTAAAAAGCCAAATAATTTGAAATGCATCTGCAGACAAGTGTAGTACATAATGCACACATCTCTTCTTCTCTTTAATCTCTCTCTTTTCCTTAACGACTCTCTCTTTTTCTCCAGGGTCTGTGAACTGGAGGAGTTGGGAGAGTTATCCCCCTGCTGGGAGAATCTGCGGCGACAGATTGTCTCTCAGTACCAGACCATAATACTCACATACCAGGAAACACTGTCTGACCTCAATGACTACAGAGGTTAGTGTCCTATAGGGGTTTGCTCTTTCTAAGTGGCCTCTTGTCAAGTGAGTTTTTAAATAAGATCCAACTAAGCTTCCTGTTGTGTTTGTCACACAGATTATTCCCATTTTCCCCATTCTCTTCTCTTTCTCTGCCCACTCCACACCAGGTCCATCTTTCAAAGCCAGTAACCTGAAGGCAGAGAGGAAGCTGGAGTTCATGCCAACCAACCTACACGTTCAGAGGATGAGGGTGCAGGATGAGCTGGGCTTTGGTGAGATGCATACACGCAAACATACTTAAAGCTCTCACTATTCAGGTCGCATTCTGGTCCTTCCTTATTCTAAACATCTGGTTCCGTCTGCATTTCTTCTCCAGAACACACGTATGATGTGGTAACAATTGGAGCTCCAGCTGCTCACTGCCAGGGTTTTAAAAACAGTGGCCTGAGGAAACTCATCCAGAAGTTTGAAGAGGCAAAGAAACAGTAAGTTCAGAGGAGACTTGCTTGGAAGAAAATGTACAAAAATGACCATCTAATAGAGAAAAGGCATTTGCATGTTTTTTCCTTCAGTCACAGTGATATCTGCTCTTGTCTTGAATTTTATTCTTTGCGTCATTTATTATTTAACTTATATTGTTTCAAATAATTCAGGTGATTCATTTGAATTTGATCCAAATGAACTTATTTTGTGTGAATGTTAAACCTACTTTAATTTTTACAGAAAAATTTATACATTGTTTCATCAATTTTTGCCTCAAATTCTGTAGTTGAGTTTTATGGCTTCCTCTTAATTTTCTTTTTGTTACTTTTTTGATCAGCGTATATGAGGAGGGATGGTGAGTTGTTGCACTGCTTTGCTTGTTTTCATTCATTTGTACCCTGTTTGCCTGCCACTGCTTTGTACCACCGCACACAATCACATGTACAGCTCAAAGTGCATTGCAGACGAACAGGTGAGTGGGTTTAGGGTGAATGAATGTGATTTGCAAACACCTGAGACACGACTTCGGTTTGCAGCGACACATAATGACACATAATGTATTGGCATTAGCAGTGTTGTGTTTGAAAGTAACTAAAATGTATGTTGTCTTAAACTAAGCACACCTGTGTGTGAACCCCAGATATTTTATAACACAGTAAACAAAGTTTGTAAAAATACCACTCATTTTGTGAGTTCAGGTATTATTATAACAGTAAAAAACACATATCTACAAATAGAAAATTGTAAAGCTGACATTAAAAAATTTCTGAAATTGTCATGAAGCTGTTTCTGAATTTCTAAAGTGAGTGGTATCACCCCAGCCCATTTTATTGTTAAGTTAGTGTCATGTTGTCTCATGTTTACCTGTAGCATTTTTCTTAATACCAGTTAAAAACATTGTTAAGAAAAGGCATGTGCATGCAAATGCTATGTTTATGTCTGTTAAATTAACAAAGTGGTATTTGAATTTCATAAAATGGCCATGTAATAAATCATCCACATGGGTATGAATAATTTAGAAATAGACCTTAGATGGAGGAGTTAAGACACAACAGACCTTTTACATTTTGAGGATATAAAAGACAATCATCTGCATACAAGGAAGCTGCTAAGACCTTGTGTCTTTGCTTTTTACAGCAGCGCCCTCTCCAGCTCGCAGTCCATCGTCTACATTCCCCAGGATATCATCCGAGCCAAAGAGATAATCGCACACATCAACACACTGAAGACTCAGGTCAGCTACTACGCCGAGAGGCTTTCCCGAGCTGCCAAGGACCGATCGGCCAGCGGACTGGAGAGGACGCTCGCTATTCTGGCTGATAAGGTGAGGGACTGAAACAGAACAGAATAAACAAAAGGCAATAGGCAGGTAGAAGAACACATTCTGTGTTCAAGAAAAGGGTAAACTGCTAGTTATGGTCACCTTTTATCTCAGTGCAACAATCACCATGTACATAAAGGCATAACATTTTGGAAAAGCTATAATAATAGCATAAAATTACTGATCTAATTCAAATCCATAATGTATTTAACTTTGACACCGTGTAGTAATTGTTTTTGATAATTATATGTTGTTTTGAACTCCTTCACCTCTCCCTCTCAGACTCGTCAGTTGGTAACAGTGTGCGACTGTAAGCTGCTGGCTTCAGCTATTCAGGCCCTGAACGCAGCACGGCCTGAGTACATCGCCTCCAAAGCTTCTCCTTCTGCCGACTCAGAACAAGTGGTCCTCCGTAACGACCAGGACACGCTGCTAGCCAAGTGGAGCGGTCGCAACAGCCGATCATCACTGCATGTAGACTGGCATGAAGAGGAGTGGGTGAGTTAGTTATCAGGACCTAAAAAACAAGCTGACCGTGAGAAGATGGAGATGTGAAGCTTTGACCTTCGAACTGTGATTACATTGTTACACAAACTGATCCAAAAAGCCTTGTATGTTTAAATCACAATATTTGAGTTTATGATTATTTTTATTATAGGTTTTATCTACTAATATACTCTTGTCCAAAGTTTGACTGAAGTTCAGAATAGCCAGATGTGGGATTTACATTTATAAAACTGCCACTATCACTTTTAGTCATCCATTCATTTAGTGAGTCAGCACACAATATGATAAACTCATTCAGTTAAAATTTTATGCTTGTGTTACTGTTTTTTTTCTTTACATGGCTATGAATTAAATAAGCTTCAGTGTTTGCCTCCCTGCACAGTTTAAGATCAGAGTTTGTAATTATGTAATGAAGTCGACATTTGCAAAGATTACATAAATATTTGTCAGGCAAAATTGTGGCGTGCTATCTCATTTGCAAACTAATGTGATTCATCTTATCTATTGTGCATCCTTTCTCACCTCAACAGGGGAAAATGTGTTCTCCTGCTGATATTTCTCAGATTTTTTTACATTTGTGTCTGATGAATTTTAACATTTACAACAAAAAAACGAGTAGATTTTCGTTCACTCTTTCTCTTCCAGGAGAAGGTTTGGTTAAATGTGGATAAGTCCCTGGAGTGCATCATTCAGCGTGTTGACAAGCTGCTTCAGAAAGAGAGGAGACCCAGCGACGCCAGTCTGGACAGCACCCAGAGTGACCTGCAGGGCAGCGGCAGTAAGAAAGGTAACAAATGTTCAATCTTACTGCATCTTTTTACTGCAGTAATACGACAGGTCTTTTATGTTTAGACGTCCGTTTCATCTGACAGCTTTATTTTAAACATGTAATGTAATGTCACTGAAAGAATTTTTAAAGTGAAAATCTTCTGAATTAACTTTTTACTTTCCTTTGCTTCCTGCTGGTTTGTTTCAATTAATCATTTTATTTCTGTTGAACCCCTTTAGATCAATCATTTAGATACATTTCCTAAATTACCTGAACAAAATAAAATTTTCCCAATAAAAACTAGAAAAAATATATATAATTAAACCTTATTCACAGCTAATTCTGATCATTTTGTTGTTGCAACATTATTTGACATTTAGACATGACACAATGTTTAAATGTGTGTGGCTATGAAAAGGTGACGGAAAGAGAAGAGCTTTCTGGATCAACCCAGGAAGTATGTCACAGGGATCTCCATCATTACCATCATCATCATCATCATCATCACCTCCACGATCATCATCACCACTGCCATCCTCATCCTCTCCATCTGCACATACTCCCAGCCCTGAAAAAGAATCCTGTATGTTTATTTTTTTTGTTAATTTCTTGTTTATTTTTTCTTCTGTTGCCCCTCCCCTCATCTGTTTTCAAGAAAGTTTTTATTTCATTGCATCATTTTATTGAGTCGGGGGAAATTGAAGTTATTGCTTTGACAGCTGTTTGACCAATGGAGATGTTTCATTTCACAAATTGGTCCGTTGAGAGTCTCCGTTTGAAGTCATATCATGAGCTGGTTTTTCTTTCACCTACTCAGCTGACAGTATTCTATGACAATATCAAGGCACTTGCTCTGAAATTTTTCATCATTACATGTTGTGAGAAATGTTTTGTGTGCAAACTTTGTTGTTGTCTTTTTGGTCTGTCCGATGTCCACAGTGGTGCAGCATTACTGTAGCTATTAGCAGAAAATCTTAAACAAACTTTTCACTCTCTCCAGCTCTGCAGGTGTAGTTGCTGCTGTTACTGCTTCATGGCTAACGCAGCCAGCCCGTCAACCAGCGGCTGGGTCTTAGAATCTGTGCTTACTGTACATGTTGTACTGGACCAGGGTGAAATATCTTTCCAATCCTGCTCTTTTCAAAATGCAGGTGCATACAGGAATAAGAAGGAAAGAAGAACCAACAAAGAGGTTTTTGGTGCCTGGTGGCCAGTCAGTCTCTTCAGTTTGAATTAGCTTCACTTCTTGTATTCTGAGTCTCTCCACACCGAACGCACCTCAGCTCCACCCTGTCATCACAGCTGTGGCAGGAAGAAATAGACATGTGCAGGCAATGAGGTGACAAAGACCCTGGTGCTCTGTTTTTCTCAGCAGGAAATCTTGAACCCACATCCTGCACCTCAGGGTGGGCTTGTGCTCGTCTACAAGAGCAAGCATGAGCTAGTCAAACCACTTAGGTGGCTTTGTTTCAGAGCAGTGACAGAAAAACATCGTCCACTGCAGCCAAACAAGCTTTGAGTTCTCATATGAGGTTGAGGTTTTTGAATAGATGTTTCACCCTGGTCTGCAGTGTTTTCTGTGTGTGTCTCTGCTGCCCTGTGTGGCTTGCAGCGCCCGCTAATCATGCATGTTGCACCTCCATCCCCTCTTCCAGATGGAAGCCCCGGTGCTGAGGAGGCCTACCCAGGTAAGAGCTGCCTCCTCTGCCCCTGCTTCTCTCCCTCTTCCCCCAACTCTCCAGGACTCTGGTTCAACAATCACATATGGGATGTGGGCAGAGATTAACCAAGTAGTTAAGTAGGTAGTTGAACATTTTAAATTTGAGTCAGTTTATTTCAACTTAAGTGGCAGTAGTACATTTGAATATCATCATAGGGCTGATATTGCCTCATACTTAGTGTGTGTAGTACAAGACAACACAATTCTGTAGCTGAAGAGGCTGAAATTATAGGATTTTCTGTAGGAACACTCAAAGAATGACAGTTGCAGAGAGCACTATAGATTGTGAGCTGGAACTTTATGATTTAATAAAGTGAAGTAACTCAGGAAAGTAGATTTAGTGTGATGTTACTCTTCAAGGTGTCCTCACTGGTTGATTTTTGGTTTTGATTCTGCTGTGATTTCCCCTATGGGATTCTACAGTTTCATTTCTTCTCTTTATGATGGTTTGTTAGAAGTGGTGGCTTGTTATATTAATGGTAAATGTCAAGTCGGGAAAGTGAGGACATCTGTAGTCTAAAATCAAGTTAGTTTTTTTCCCTGCAGCTAGCTTCTAAAGAAACTATGTCTCTCAGTGCTTCTGCTTTCTGTGTGGCTTTTCTGTTTCATCTGTTTTCTGTTTCTGTCTCAACAAGTCTGAAATCTAACTCATAGATTCACTTTAAACGGCATTAATCGTACTAAATGTCACATTAATGAGCTAATGTTGAGATTGTATTGTGTTCAGTTGTGTGCTTGTATATTGGTGCTTTGTCTAACCTCTCTAATGTGTGTACCTGCACTTTATACGTCTGTGTGTGTGTTTCCCAGGCGAGTGGAGCGAGGCGTTGTACCCTCTCCTCACTACGCTCACAGAGTGCGTCGCCATGATGAGCGACAAGGCCAAAAAGTCCATGGTCTTCCTGCTGATGCAGGACAGCGCCCCAACGATAGCTATGGACCTGTCCCTGCAGTACCGCCGCGATGTCGTCTTCTGTCAGACGGTCAGCACTCACACACAAACACACAAAGTAACATGACATTTACTCGAGCATGATTTCTCTGACACTCACCCACACACATTTACATCAGCATTTACATAAATGTATATTTTCAGCTTTTAGCTAATGTGCTTATCCTAGAATGAGTCACAGCGAGGGAGTCAATAAAAAGTTAATAAATCTGTAAATATTGCAAACATGAGGAGCACAAAGGTCCAGCCCTTAGTGGCTTTGCAGTATTTATATGTGTGTTAAACGCTTGTGTAAAAAGTGGAGGCAAGGAAAGAAAAAATAGAAGAAAGTGAGACAGATAAGGGATTTCTTCACCTTCAGACCTACACACTCCTACTCTCCTGAGCTGCCAGCACAAACCTGAGAGACGTTTCCGCTCTTTGGACCAAAGTTAAAAAGAGGACGTGTGCCCGGAGGTAGTGGACTTCTTCTTACAACTTGTTATTTTTATAGCCTCTTATTTTGTAGTTTTGGCAAACGTTCTTATCCGCTACAATAGAAGTTATCTTCACTCACTTGTTCGCTGTAGATATTTTAGGTGTGGGATCTCCACAGGCTCTTTTTCAGTTTCTAAGTTCAGGAAAAGGACGTAAACGCACACGTTTCAGCTTTGGCTTTCTGAGGGTTTGGCACTTAATGTGCAACACCACACTGAATATGAAACAGCAAAAAAAAAGCAGACAGTTCTTGTTTTGGTCATGAAACTTACATTGTGAAATTCTCCTTCAACTTCAACTTGCATTATTTGTCCCAGATAACTGGGTTTATACCACATCTGATCATCTCACACTTCTGTTGTTTGTTGATCTGTATTCAGTAATGACACTGAATCAGCAGCTCAGACAGTTACATAAAACCCTTGCATATAACGACAATCACAGGATTTCCTTCACACATGGATGCACAGAAACCAACAAGATGCATCCACTTATATAATCTCATAAGCGCTCAAGCTTTACTGTGTCTAAATATAAAAGCATATGTTGGGTTGAATCATAGGACATTATGCAGATAAAACATAGAAGTTTGTGTAAGAACAGGGTTTCATCTTGTTAATGGACAGTTTAAACTACAATACATGACAAAGTTGAAGAGATAGTTTAAGTCAAAATGCCCCACAGATCATTTTATCTTAAAGCAGGAAATTGATGAAATATAACAGTATAATATATAAACAATATAAACAGGTTTCAGCCTCTCACATATTAAGATTTTCTGCTCTTTTTATTGTTTGCAGACCTTTTGTCAATTAAAGTGATTAATCAAGAAAATAATCTGCAGATGAATCAATAATGAAAATAATTGTTAGTTGCAGAAAAATGTGATGTAATAATAAATTATTCAACATTATATCATTCCTATTGATTATCCTTCATACTCTGGCCAGTACAGCTGTGAAATAAGTATTAAATGTAACTCTTTGAGGTGTCAGAAGGTGTTGGAGAACCAGCAGAAACTGTGTTGATAGTTGATCTGAATCAGATGTAATAAACACTCAGGCTTACAAACACCTGCAGAGAATAACAAGCAGCTTAACCCTTGTTGTGAACTCATGTTAATGCTGATGTGTGTGTGTGTGTGTGTGTGTGTGTGTGTGTGTGTGTTGCAGCTCACCGCTCTCATCTGTGGCTTCATTATCAAACTGAGGAACTGTCTCCGTGACAACGGATTCCTCCGACAGCTCTACACCATCGGCCTGCTGGCTCAGTTTGAATCCCTGCTCAGCACCTACGGTGAACACACACACACACACACAACCATAGGACGCACACACAGCACAGGCCACATCATCCCCACTGGTTTTCTGTCATACTTTCATGTTTTAGCCTGACTGTGAAACATGTCTTACATTTAATTTGGTAAACCATGCAGAAACCATTGATCATGAGTGATGGGTTATTCCTCTTGACAAGTATAAATGTGTGTTTTAGGAGAGGAGCTGGCCATGTTGGAGGACATGAGTGTCGGCATCATGGACCTGCGTAATGTCACCTTTAAGGTAAACATTTAAATGTTTGTCCTCCTCGTTTTTTTGTCTCTATTGAGATTTAAAGGCACTGCAGCTATTTTGACAACTAACTAACTTTTTCAGGTAAAAATGTTTCATTTGGTTTTGGTTTTCAATACTGTCATCATGTCCATTTAGAGTAGCTTCAGCTCCTGGTTTTAAACTGATGTTAAAAACTGAAGCTGGTGTGTGTGAGGCAGCATAACTTTCTCAGGAATGAATAAAACATGATACATGTGCATATACTTAACCTCACTTTAAGGTGACCCAGGCCACCGGCAGCTCAGCGCCCGACATGTTGCCGATCATCACTGGGAACCGTGACGGCTTTAACGTCCGCATCCCGCTGCCAGGAACCATGTTTGACGCTTTACCACGGGAGATCCAGAGCGGCATGCTGCTGAGGGTTCAGCCGGTGCACTTCAACGTCGGCATCAACGAACAGCAGACGCTGGCTGAGAAGTGAGTGAGTAGGAGAGGAGGAGACGGGTCAATAAGTAACAATCAGTGACATCATCAAAATCAACTTTTATGTAGGGATGAATTCAGGCAGGTGTGCAGTTTCATCTAAGAAACACTGGTTTGTTTTTGTTGTTCAGGTTTGGAGACACATCCCTGCAGGAGAACATAAACTTGGAGAGTCTGTCCAGACTAAATTCATACTACGAACAGTTCAAAGAAGTCCTGCCTGAAGACTGTAAGTACTGAAATGCACTGGAGCTCAGCAGGATAATTTTGTATATATGTACTTAACCTTCATTTATCCTCTTTTATACATGCACTACTTTTCTCCATATTTATTTGACAGATGTTGTTGCTAGTTTTATCCAGATTTTACATTGATACAAAGCATGATAATCTTATACATTTATCAAATAAATATCTTTATTTTTAAACAAACAGATTAGTTTGTCTGATATTTGACAGAAAAGCAAAGATTCAGTCCAAATGTAAGAAAAGAAAACAGAACTGTGGAGCAGAACGTTGTTTTTTCTTCTTTCCTCTTGCAATAATCATCTCACGACCTCTCAGATTTATTTTGTGACCCTTTGGAGGCGCCTGACCCCAGTGTTGGGAACCACTGGATCAAACTATGTAACTGTATATAAAAAAGATAAAACTACAGCTCCACCTCAACGGGCTACAACAGCAAATACTTTTACTTAAGTAAAATATTTTCTTCCACCATCTTTCCACAAGAACAAACAACCATCTGGCATTGGCAACAGGGAAATGGCTACCAACAAGTCTTGTTGTTCCTGTGTTTGAACTTCATTCATATTTCCCATCTACCCCTCCAACCCCCCAGGCCTCCCAAGGTCTCGTTCTCAGACTTGCCTTCCTGAGCTGCTGAGGTTTCTGGGGCAGAACGTCCACGCCAGGAAAAACAAGAATGTGGACATCCTGTGGCAGGCTGCCGAGGTGAAGTTTCTAGCAAATACGAGAACGAATTTCATCCAGTGTTGAACCTAAGAATCAGATTTTTCTGAAAAAAAAAAAAAAGACGGCATAGGTTATCTGAAAACTTGACGCACATTTTGAGTTGTTGGAATAGTAGTCATGACAGTCAGGAGCACACTGGATTGGTGCTTTAATGTCAGTAAGTCTGTGTTGCTTATATCAGTATATAAATCGCATGTTAATCATATTATACATCATATTTTTACATTTATATGATGTTGTTTTAAGGCAATACTGACCTCCCGTATTCATCCATAACTCAAACATTTCCTCCCTCCTTACCTCAGATCTGTCGCCGGCTGAATGGGGTTCGTTTCACCAGCTGCAAAAGCGCCAAAGACCGCACAGCCATGTCTGTGACCCTGGAGCAGTGCCTGATCCTGCAGCATGAACACGGCATGGCGCCGCAGGTCTTCACGCAGGCCCTGGACTGTATGCGCAGGTAGGACACCCTCACAGTGAATGAATGAAAAACACACCACTACAAATCGCACCTGGGCAAAAAACAAAGACACTAACTTTGTTT
The DNA here is from genome assembly GCF_046630095.1 of Trachinotus anak. NCBI lineage: Eukaryota > Metazoa > Chordata > Actinopteri > Carangiformes > Carangidae > Trachinotus > Trachinotus anak. The sequence goes on along the minus strand of NW_027273877.1, from coordinate 1,379,448 downwards.
TAGCAGAGTGTGAACCTCCAGATTCCTTTCACTTACTGCCTGTCAGCGTTCCTATAGAGGTCTGAAGACATCTACTGATATTTTTTATTCAAGTAAAGCCCCATTCAGATCTCTACACTTCCCCTGGAGGAGTGAATCCAGTCTGAAAGGGGCTTTATGCAGCTATATAAAGCTATTGATTCTTTACAAATTAGAGATATGTTATAGTTTTTTAATAATCTGTTCTCTACATACAGCAAAGGTCAGAGGGGAAAAAATGTATCGAAATGTGTTGCCCATGTGCGATTTAAAAAGTCATGCCATTGCCTGCTTCCTCTGTGAAACAAACTGAACTGGAGTTTCTGGTACATCTCAAAGGGGATGCTTGAATATATTGAAATTCAGTTGGTTGACTCTTGTCAAAAAAGCTCAAATTCAGTTGATAACCATTGCTGACCATGCTTTTGGAGACTCCAGAGAAGTGAATCTTCCTTTGATTGTGTATACTGGGTGCTTGTCGGTCCGTCTGTCCGTGTGTGTCTTTTTTGTTTGTACGTTCATCCGCACAACATTTTCTTGTCTGTCTCTTCTGTCTGTGTGTCCAAAGCTAGCCTACGCTGTTTCAGTCTGAGTTGCTAACAGGCTGGCTGGAATATTTTTCCTTCATTTGTATTATCGAACCACTTGACCAACCATCATCATAAACTTTTTCTTTTCTTTCATCCTTCATTTTTTCTTTCCTTCAATCATGTCCAAATTGTGTCGGTCACCCACCTGTTCAAAGGGGATAAAGAAAGATTTAGTTTACTTCCATTGCAGTTAAGACTGAGGGTTTTAGTAAAATGCTGCACTTTGCAAGCTAACTAGCAGCACTTCACACATTACAAAACATGTCTTCGCACTTTCTCACCCCTGATGGTATCGAGCCAGTTTCACATGGGAAATTGTACAGTCATCAAGAAAACAGAAATATTTCACATTACCAAAAAAATAAGACACAATGACGGTTTAAAAAAAAACAGTCATGATTATTAGAATTAATAGTTAAAAACAGGAAATTGGAACAAGTTTAAAAGCAAGAAAGTAAGACCGACGCTGTCCTTTGGGTCCTAGTTTTGACATATATGAAACTACTGTGTAAAGTTCCTTTAATTTGAAACTACAGGAAGGAAACAACATGTTCCCTGTAGGTTTGTTGTCCACAAGCCTTTGCAAAACAAAATATGTGGTCTAGAAAAAGACATTAAAAACAAAAACAAGATAACCTACATGAAATAAGATGGGAAACAGTGACAGGAAACATAGTGGCAGATGAATTAAGGTGTGCTGGGAATTTATATTCCCAAACAATACTGATATTGATACTGATATTGATCCACAATGTTGCAGCCTCCTGAAAATGTGATTTTCTGCTGGAGGACAGTTTAAGTTTTTATTGCCTTTAAAAGTCTCAGGAACAACATGAAAGAATCTAAGTGTTTGTAACATTGTGTCAGAAAATTTGTGTCTTCAGAGTGGAGTTTTATGTGACTTCATGTTGTAAACTTTTTGCTGTTGAGTCCATGTAAAAGATGTAACCACACCTGTCTCGCTGTACTTGTGCTCAATAAAAGTTGCACTCCCGCAGATACTCGCATGATACAATGTCTCTTCACCTTTGCCTCCCCCTTTTTCTTCTCCTCACATCTCTCCCTTTTTCCTCCCCTCTGCCTCATCAGCCGACGAGCATGAATACAGCTCTTTGGTCATTTTCAGAGTTTGCGTTATTTCTGTTTGGAATGGTTTTAAGCTGTGATGCATGCAGCAAAAAAGCTTGGAGATATTGTACTCCTTCCCTCCATCATTACTCTTTCCCTTCTCATCCATAAGTAGTTGCAATAAATGGACAATACACCCTTAAAAACATTTTGAAGTTAAGTCTGTAACTTTTCTGCTCCAGGTCAAAATTCAAAATTAACTTTATCTCTTTAATGTAAAGGGTGTTTTTCCAGTGCACACCAAAAAGTTTTTCCCACCATTTTTCCTTCCTCCTCCTTCACCCCATGTCTTAGAGTATATAAACATGGAGAGCCATTGCTGTATTTTCTTATCTTCTTTCCTTTCTGATACAAACATCTTTCTTAATTTTCTCTTTTTTTCTCTCCTCCTCTTTTTCCTCTTCCTCTGTTTCCTGTGGCATATTTTCTGTTCGTACAATCGGCTCATTTTTTTACGGGATTGTTTTATTCTGGTTGGCCGTGATTCATTTCCATTTGTTGTGACCTCAATATGATTTTTATTACTTTGGAATATTCTTATTATTTTTCTGTCACGCCATGGAAACTGCTGTCTGTCATTGGTGCTGTGACTTCTTCATTTTTATTGTGATTTTCTGGCCATTTCACCATTTCACCTCTGTGCATGCTTTGTTTATTTTGGCTTTGATGCAACACTGCTCCTTCCTCTTAAATCTCCCTCTCTTCCTCCTCTTCCTCCTTCCTATTATTGATTTTTCCTTCTAACTCTCCCTCCTCCTCGTCATCTTTTCCTGTAACGTTCCCTCTCGTTCTCCTTATACTTTGTCTTTATCTGTTTCCGTCTCACTCTCTTGCTTTTTTTTCCTCCCTTTTTCTCCCTCAAACTTCCATCCCTCCTATCTGCCTTTCCTAACCTTTCCCCCGCCACCTCCTTCCCCTTCCTCCAACCTTTTTTGCTGCTCCACACCTCCTCCTCCTCCTCTTCTTCTTCCTCCCACCCCCGTGACTCGGCAGCATTGGGACGAGGGAGGGGGTGATCCAGAAGAACCTGAGCGGCTTGCTGCCGGTGCGTGACTTCCGGCTGGACCCTAGCCTCCTGTACTCGCTGCCCCTGCTGGCCCTCAGCCCCAACCTCCTGGTGGTGTGGATCTTCCTCAGCGTGGCCTATTTCCTGGCCAAACTCCGCTGCAGCTGAACGGCCACGAGCGGCTCTCTGTCGGGAGCAACTGAGTGAATGCAAAACATAATGCACGTCCACGTCTGAACGTTTATGAGGAGGGGTGGGAAAACTCCACACTGACTCCTGAGGGTGTTTCTGAAACTGTGCCACTGTCCTGTGAGTGTGTGTAATTCATGCACACTAATACTGTTCAGTATGTACACACTGTCCCACCCTGACTAAGGGCTTTACGCATCTAATGCCCCATCGATTGAGGGCCACGCCCTGCCCTCTTTTGTTGTTTGTTTTGTTGATTTTTTTTCCTCTTTCTTAACATGGTTAGCGGAGGGTGGAAGGTGTTGTAAACATATATATGATCTCAATATAGATATGATGATTTATTTTATGAGGCTTCAAACCCTCCATAGATTTGACACTGAGACTACATCCACACTAAGCTGGCTGAATGTAAAAACTCAGTTCACATGAATGTGTGTTTAGGTCGTTCTGTGAAGACTGAAAGGCAGACTTCATTGGAAAACCATGAAATCTCTTTCATACTTACTTCAGTCTGCAAACAACAGAACTGAGCATCACCACCGACATTGTTCAGTCTGAATATCAGCTGGCTAAACCTCCTGTTCTCATACTCACTTATACTGTCTCTCAATACAAACTAATGATGTAGTTGGTCTGATTTACACATTTCCTGTTTCTGTCAGTGGTGGAAATACAGTACATTTACTCAAGCACTGTGCTTAAGTACAATTTTAGGTACTTTACTTGAGTGTTTGCATTTTATGCAACTTTATACTTCTATTGCACTATATTTATCTGAAAGTTACTACTGTAGTTACATTGCAAATTATGGTTTTACAAAACATATGAGGAACTAACTGAATATGCTGCATCATTATATGATTAATATAATGATGATTAATCTTCCCCACAGTGTTTGAAGCAGTTAAAATTTTCTCCATCCAATAAGCTGTGACATTAAAGTGCTGCTTACCTGTTAAAGCGTCAGTAATAATATTACAAAAATATGATACATATAATAATATAACATTCTGAAAGGGGCCATTCTGCCCAATGAGTACTTTTACTTTAAATACTTAAGGTACATTTTGCTGATAATACTTTTCTACTTTTACTTAAATGACGTTTTGATTGCAGGACTTTAACTTGTAATATTCTTACACAGGACTGTTTCTACTTTAAGTAAAACTTTACTTCCACACAGCCCCCAGTCATGACTGAACATGGATGACATCAGCCTTTTCCCATCCACACCGAAGCATTAGGCTTTTTTAAAAAAAAAGCAAAATTGTTGTAGTAAATGCTGAGTTTTTGTGGGAGAAAGACCAAGACAGAGAGAAACAGCTGTGTCCAAATTCAGCCGGCTTAGTGTGAATATAGTGTATAGAGTCATTTGATGTGAATAACCTTCACATATACAACATTGTGGCCTATGTAACAGCTGTATTACACACCTGCTATCAGCATGCATCTGTTGAACACAGACCAAAATTGATGTAGAGACGCTGAAAAAAGTCTGGGTGATTCTAACAGTGGTCAGGTTCAGGAGGACAAGGATAAGGATGTCAGGCCCTGAGGAAACTTCACATCTGACCTTCACTGACGTTGGTGAATCTTAACATTTTTAGAGGATAGCGCCCTCTAATGGACAGATTTTGTGCCACCCTTTTATGAACTGTGTTCTGCCTTATTCCTCATCATTACAACAAAAAACACTCACTGACAACCAAACAGAAACACAATTTGACAGTTTGTATATTTATGAAATTACCCAAGTTGTCAATATGTATAAAATAAGCAGATTATATATAAATTTGCTTTCAGGAAAGAGTTATTGTTGATAGCTATCATGATGGAAAAATATCTAATTTATAATTTAAGCTTTGCACAAACAGCTGGCTTGTTTCATTTGTGCGATACACTTTATCATTGTCTTCCATGTGTTTCTGCACTTACCTTTGCAAGCTAAAACTGAAGAAACAGAAGCTTTTATTTGGTGCCAAAATAAGCAAGTATACTTTGGCTTGCATATAGATACATATATATATTTTTTCAGGCAGTGTTTGCCCATTTTATTTCTTAAGGTCTTCCTTCTTTTCTAGACAGAAGGAGGTTGTTTGCTTCTGCTTCAGCCTGTGCACTTTCCAGCAGATCTGGGTCAGTTATTACTTCTCAGTGACTTATATGTATTTTGAATACAATTATCCAGACTTTAGCCTTTATTTAGGAATTTCAACAGACAGTATTGCAAATGATAGAATAGTTTAAAAAATTAATTATTCTAATCAATTATCTCTTCTTCCCAATAGTGGATAAACTGAGGACTAAAGTACCTGAGAGTGTTTTATTAATAGTCCCGTTGGTTCATATAAACACATCAGCCAAACTAAGATGAGTCCAATGAAAACTTTATTTTTTAACATTATTTTCTTTCCTTTGCTGCTTACAATAAGCCTCTGCATGGCATGTTTCATTTGGCACAGAGTGTTTTAAATTCCTTGCATACCTTGCATAAGAAAATAAACAGGTCATGAAACCCAGGGATCAGGCCCCCGTGACAACATGCATGACTCATTTCTTAAAGATAAGGAGCTGTGCGATTGAAGGGCAGTATGTGCATTTTCCTGTGTAGCAAGTCGTAGCAGAAACAGCTTTACATTTGCACACTGTGTCTGCTAATCCTGTATGCACTGCAGCAATTTAAAGTGTTTGTGTGTCAGGTACAAACGTTGTCAGAGCTCATCTCGGGCGGTGTTCAGGTCTTATCAACCAGGAGTGAAAACACATGTGGCTGTTAAATATTCAGAGTCTTTTATTGGAACATCTGCAGCACAAATGAGAAAGCAAGTAAAAGTTTCCAAGACACCGAATCTGCAAATTAATTAGTTAAGTTTAAACGTTGTTTCCACATTATTCACATTTTCTAACTCCAGATGCCCTTGGACTCCTAGAGCCTGGCTGAGGTGTTATTTATGGGTTCAGTTCATTTGTAAAGGCAGTGACATGTTTAATGTAGTCATTGCTTTTATACCTTTTACTTCCTGAGATCAAGCGTTTGCTTTCTGCAACAGTGGCGTAATTTTGATGGGTGTAAGTCAGTAATTCAGCCCACATCTGCTCTTTAGCTTCCATGCCAGTGCAGTGAAGATTAGCTCTGTCTTGCCAATTGACAAAGTTAAATCTTTGTGTTTCGTTAGGATGCAGTTTCTAATTGGCTCATGTTGGAATGTATGTCTGTAGGATATTCAGGGGAATTGTGTTTGATTATGCAGTGTAGTACTGTTGTTTCTACACCCTTGAGAGCATTTATCTGTACCTGTTTACATTTATCCAGATGTTGACTTTGTTGTTATAACTATTACACAAAGACAAACTGGTACAGATTGCAGCAATTGCAGTTCATATTAGCTTTACAGTCGAGATGTGTAGAGTAAAAAAACTGATTTTATTGGATGGATGATGTGACTGGTTCACTTTGTTGTAGTTAAGCTATAAGATGAATGAATGAGGGATGTATTCAGGTTCGTGCCAAATGCTTTAGTCAAGTTTTTATCAGGTAAATTCAGGTTTGTAGGATCTGTGTTTGCAAAGAGGCCAAGTCACAATGCATGTGATGTTCTCATCTGAATCCAGTTCACTTCCAGTTAAGTTTATGCATCATAGAAATGAAAGTATAGTGATCCAGGTGGCCCCATGTAAGAGTCATGTCTAACCTGGTATAAAGAGAAGAAGAGAAAATATTTAGCAGACCAGTTTTGGATACCTTCTGGATTCAATGGTTAGAAGAAACACATGTTTGCAGATTTTTGTTATAAATGCATCTCTGTTTGGATTATTGTGTAGCTTAAGTACTCACACCTGAAAGAGGCACATTGTACCACACAAGACTTTCCAATAAACAGCAGAAAATATAAGTAAAATAATTTGAGTAGAAATGCATCTAACTGTGCTATGCTTTCTGTTTACAGGAACAGTTTGACATTATGGGAATCCTATGCTTTCCCTAAATACAAAGCTAAAACTTTGCTAATGAAGAAAAACCAAAGTGTGAAAACCACAGTTTACTTGGCTAAAGTAACATATAACATAACATAAGTGTAACGTATTTCCCACACTGCCAAACTATTCCTTTAAGTAATGAATCACTACATGTTATGTTTAACATTTTTTTGAGGAATACTGTGTATGTGTACACTCTGGTTTAGAGCTACCTCTGTGAGACAGACATTACAGAATAATGTTGAACTTAGAATATAATAAATACATCAAATATACTGATATATAAATGCATAATCAACAACAGGGATGTGAGGAAGTGGTAATTATTTTATGTAAAATGTTGAAAGTGTGTTCAAGAAGAGGTCCCAAGGAAATCATAATTTCAATTTTGGATACATTTATGATTAATTCCCCATATTTATACGTGTAATAACACTAAAGTGCTTCCTAAAAATATTTATAAAAGACATTATATCATTGACCTTAAAGAGAAACATCTCACTTTTGCCATTTTTTTTTTTCCTTTCTTTAATTTTTTTATTCTTAGGAGTCCAGATATATCAGAGAATATATTTGTACCGCTGTACATGAAAGTTGTATTTAAATGCTTGTATTGGCTAAATGCTAATGTTTGCTATATATATTGTCTTAAGTTATTCCAAAGCAGAGTATAAATATATATATATATATATATATAAATCTATTCAATGTGATTACTATGCTTGTGCCATAACAGTCATGCTGGCGTCACTTTATACCACACCTCAGTATCTGTGTGATTACTGTAATATGCAGTGTGTTGACATACTAACAGTTTGCATGTACCGCGCGCCCCCGCGTCCCCCCCCCCGCCCTTCAGTTAAAACTTTAGATGAATTGTGATGTTCAAATTAAAACTGATTATGTTAATAGACTCATAAATACTAAACGCAAACTGTTATTATGTTATTGCAGGTTATTGCATTGACAGTTGTACCTGTTAAGAAATGTCCATGTTGTGCCGACCAAACTGATGAATTTCGTGGTCAAATATAATATTTTTGTTAAAAACGAAATTCTTCCGATCTGCAAGGTTGAATGGTCTCTATATGTTTTTCCACATTTATTTATAATCAGCGCTTTCTGTTCAGACTCAGCAGCAGTTCAATGTCAGAAGCTTTAGTCTTGCTGTGTCCCACGCTACATGTTGCACTAAATGGGCCACAAACCTGAGAAAGCCTCCAGTCTGTGTCCTGAAAGCCACTGTCCTGTAATAAATGTTTTCTGCCTCCACCTGCAGAATATAAACACACTCTCATGATATTTTGTTGTCTTTGCATCTTGTATCTCTGACAATTGCTCTTCTTCTCATTTTGTCGCTAAATTTCTGGTATAAAAAGAACAAAATCTTTTTCCAGGTCAGTTTTCCTTAACTTACTTCACCTGCTTAAGATTCTCACTGGTCACATTTCAACATTTCATGTTTCAGCTCTCTCTCTCCATGTATCTTCTTTGTTTGTATCTTTGTTTGTTTGTGTGAGTATGTGTGCATTGTTTCCTGTTGTTGTTCCTCATTCTGTCCAAAGTTGTTTTAAGTGGGACCTGCAACAACACCAGTAGCACTCATTCTGTTGTTATAACTAAACAACACATGATTATTGATTGGTTCAGGCCATTTTTGACAATTAATGTGTGTAGTATGTATGATGAACGAATAGAGAGTTGGCTGTTCACATGTGACACACTTCATAATGATGCTCAAGTGCAGTTTGAAGGCAGGGCTTTAATTCAGTCATATCAAAACATAATTAAATGTCATTCACACCAACCATCATCTCTCCTTATTTTTTTCTCTCATTCTGTCTGTGAACGCCCTCCCCTCTGTCTCCTCCTCCCTCCTTTCTCCTCCTCTGTCTCCTCAGTGAGGGCTGCAGACGAGAAAACACAGTGAAGAACGTCGGATGCCGAAAGTACGCCTTTAACTCGCTGCAGCTCAAAGCCTTCCCCAAACACTACCGACCACCTGACGGCACCTACGGCAAAGTCGAAACCTGATTGGACCGAGGAGAGCTGCACGTTGGGATGCTTCAATATGATTGGACTACTGTGTTTTTGGGGAGGCCAAGATCAGACTGGGTACAATCACATGTTCAGAAACTGTTTAATTTGACCGTCATGTCACCTGGTTACTGTTTGACAGGTTTTAGATTTGATTTGTATGGAAGTATACTGAGTGATTCAGAGTCGCACTAAACCCACAGATTTCTACCACCTTAGTATAATAACTGATTTTAGGTACTGTATTAGTAGCTCATGTCATTTTATGCATAACACGTGTTTGCCGTGGTAGCAGAAGTGTCAGGCTCTTGGGTTTTTATTTCATTTTTACAAAAATGTACATGACCAGCACTGCCTCACTCCCGATCAAGCACTGATATAATCAATATGAACTATAATATAATAATGATATTTATGTTCTACAATGGAAATCAAGAGAAATTGAAAGTCAGTGAGATGAATCATTAAAACCATGTGTTTAAAATTAGTTAAAAACAATTATCCACTGTCAACCCAGACTGTAAGGACAATTTTTCTCTATGCAGTTAGGATGTCTTCTACAGAAGCTTTACATTAAAAATTTAGGATGTGATAATATTGTGGGGAAAAGCTTCAAAAGACTCACTGCACTCAAAGGCTAAGGTTTACATTATTCTGTTTTTATTATTGTCAACTGATCACATGAAAATACAAAAACATGTTAGCCACCGCTCAGTAGTTTCTGACTTCCCTTCCCTGTGGCTCAGCCTGAAGCTTGCTCCTACTGAAGACGTTCATCTGTAAAAATCTATATTTTCATCATTACTAAAAAATTGTCTGTAAAGCACCTGAGCACTGTAGATTTTAGCAAATGCTACTCAAACGAGAAAATAGTGCCTTTGGTGACTATTTTCAGCAGTGGATGAATACACATTTGGTGCTGTAGTGAGTATTTGAGGCAGCAGGATGGTGTATGTGGGATTGAGTCATAATAAACTACTGTTCGTGTAAATGAACGCTCATTAATGCGGTTTTAATGACAGAGGAATAAGGTATCAAAGTGTGATTTAAGGTCAAGAAAACTGAACTAAAATGTATAATATTGTTAAAATATTCCTCAGAAGGAGGCAGGAACATGAAGGACAAGATGTCAAATTTGAAAACAAAGGTTAGTACAAAGTTGACTAATGACAGTTGGAGAAAAGAAATCCCCACAGCAGCACAGACTGACACACAAATAATGTAAAAAAGTAGATGTGGAGTATCTTTAGGTTGCAGGTTTCACTTCTTTATTTCACATTTTGTTTCTATGCAGTTTGTTTTCATTCTTGTTTTTAATTTTAAAGAAGCACATGACATCTGCAGATTATACACAGCATTTCAGAAAGCAGGTTGAGACAGGTGTCTTTTCCTTCACTGAGGGCTAAATAAAGACGTGCATTATTTCACTTATTGTTTAAAACTGCCACATTAATCTGCGATCATCTCTCTGTACCACAAGGGGGAGTCATTGCTCTTCACTGATTTTACTGTAAAGACACATCGCAGCTGGTTTTGTGCATATTTGAGCAGTTTAGCAGTTTAGTTTTTTTTAATAAAATGCATTTTACTGTGACATGAACCACACTGTCAGATTCACTGCTGGTGACAATCGTACTGCGGTCAACTTAGAAATACATTTATAACTGTATTCACGTTTTTCTTTGTAAAGCAGTAGTTTTGTTCTGTCAGTTCAGTTTGCAGTACATTTACCATTTTGTTTGCAGTAGTCTGTCAGTGCGTTCTCTGGCACTTGGGAACAGCTGTGAAGATTTTAATGCTGTATATTACAACTTGATAATGTCTGATATCTAAATAAATATAAAATGGGTTTGTGTTGGCTTTTTTGTGTTAATTTATATTAACATGCTGAATAAATAAACTAATTTCCTCCTTCGTGACAACTGTACAGGGTTGAATTTGTGCATAACTCACCTGTTGAAATAGTTTTGCATAATTTAGAGCTGCTTTGCATCTGCACCTAATCCCAGCTCCCTCATTTTTGGATGAGCCAGGAGTCAGACGCCACCAAGGTGGCGACGGTGGAGCAGCTCACTCTGAGCTTCAGTTCTTCTGCTTCTGTGGAGAGAACCTGTACCCAGTAAGGCTGTGTGTGCCCCTAGCAATTTTTAATCCTTTTATAATTAATTATCTGGATCAATCTGGATAAAATGTCATAGTCTTCGTCATCTTATGAGAAATTTTCCATGAAAGGAAATTCAGCAAACATCTCGACCCGATTTGCATTGATAATACAGTTTATGTGCTTTAAAGTCACATGAAAACCTTAACAAATTGTGTAAAATGCACATTAACACGTCTGAAGGAAAATCAAACAGCTCCCACCATGAACTCTTGCTGTCTTGTGAATGGGCAGCTGATATATTTGTGCAGTAGGCAACACTTAAAAGAGACACAGTGGTTGACAGACACTTCATCAGCATGAACATGATTCTCCTCATCGGCCAAATCGTCGGCATCATCCCCATGTCTGCCATCCTCATCTTCCTCCTTGCCAAAATGTTTTTCCACCACTGCTGCAGCCATGTGCAGGATGGTTACGGCTACGCCGTGCTGATAACAGGCTGCGACAGCGGCTTCGGACACCAGCTGGCTCAACGTTTGGACCGTAAAGGATTCGTGGTCTTTGCTGGGTGTTTGTCCCCAGAAGGAGCTGGAGCCCAGAGCCTGGCCAGACAGAGCTCCAGTAATCTGAAAATCCTCAAACTGGATGTCACCAGTGATGAAGAGGTGGAGCGGGCAAAGATGATGGTCCAAGACAACCTGCCAGAGAAAGGTGAGTTTAGAATAGGACACAATTTCTATTGGATTCAGCTTTCAACATCTGTGGAAGCTCATTTCTGCCCCCCCCCCCCCAAAAAAAATTATATTATTACTTTGACTTAGAGAGTAAAAATTTTGTCTTGCTACATTAAGACTATAAGGCTTTAATTTAATTCTCATAACTGTAAGTTTTAAAGATAACATTTCTGAAGAATAACCCGTGACCTTCACTCTTCTCCAGGTCTGTGGGCAGTCGTAAACAACGCTGGGGTCTCAGACTGGGCCGAGATCGAGTGGAGCACCATTGAAGATTTCCGCAACATGGTCAACATCAACCTGTTTGGCTGCATCAGGACCTCGATCGCATTTCTGCCTTTGGTCCGAGCTGCTAAAGGTACAAAAACAGGATTTACTGCACTAGAAACACATTCTTACTGAAGTGGTGTTGGGGGTAAAAATGAAGGTCTGCTGTTTCTGGCTGCCACAGGTCGGATGGTTTATGTGTCAAGCATCTTTGCCTTCTTCAACTGCCTGAACATGGGAGCGTACAGCGTGTCAAAGAGGGGCCTGGAGGCATTTGCAGATTGCTTGAGGGTTGAAATGGCCAGTTTTGGTGTGAAGGTAAAGTCACAAACAAATCCTGTGATTCTGAAGCTGAGGTCGAGTGCAGCGCTGAGCGTGTTTATATCCTTGAGGTTGAAGGTTTTAACACTCACTTGCTTTCTTGTTAAGAGGAAGATAAGAGGATTGATACTGTCTGTGCAGTGATGTAATGTTGAGTGAAAAAAAGCAGAAACAGGAAACCTTCCTTTGTCTAAAGATAATAACATCCACCTAACAACACCTAATTACCACATAATGAATAGGTTTTTTATTAGTTTTAGTATAATTTAGCTTTAATTCATACAGAAGCTGATTTCCACTGAAAAAGAATGAAAGAAGAAAAGTTCATTATTTTGAGATAAAGATTTTCTCACCTTGATCATAATTTTGATGGAATTTTAATTCACAATCATTTTGCCTTTAAAAAATAAATTTTGTTTGTCCTTCAGTCAAAACTGTGCAAATAAGTTAAACTCGACATACTACGCTGCCAAGATTCGGACTTATTTTGACTTAGTGATCAAAAATTTAAACTTTGCAAATGACTGAACTACTAATTATTCTATTATTTTAATGTCTAACTCGTACTTTTCCCACCGTCAGGTCAGCATCATCCAGCCGGGGAATTTTGGCAAAGCCACCAACATCTTGAAGATGAAAACAGGTTTGGACATCTGGGAGAAACTAGATGACAAACGAAAGAAACACTTCAACCGGCAGTACTTCGACCTGGCCAACGAGTACTTCATGTCAATGTGCAAGGAGGGATTCAAGGACGCCGGCCTGGTCATCGATGCAATGGTGCACGCAGTCACGTCTTCCCAGCCCAAACGCAGATACCTGCTGGTCTCTGCGACAGATTGGTTTTTCTTCCGGCTCTTCCCTTTTCTCCCCACTGTCCTCACTGATGCTGTGTTTTCTCTCAGCTCCATGTACAATAAAAGAAAAGAGATGCTTTACGCTAAGTAGGAAAGACAGTTGCTTCACTGTTTCTCTGTCTCTGAATAAAAGTTTGACTTGTCATGAATCGTTCTTTTGTGTTGGTTTATCATAATACATTCATTATTAATCTATTTATTCTATTATTGCTCTTGCATACTCTCTGCCACTGCAAAAATGAAAATAATACACATACATGTGAACATACAGTACATACCCAATCATATTCTGGCAGAAGGAGAAAGAGAATGCACAGAATAGCCCTTCTGAATTCTCCCAAGGGATTAATAAAGTATTTTAATTATCTATTATCTATCTTTTCCAACTGAATAGTCTTATGAAAATTAGTCTTATGAAAATGAGTTGATGATTAATTTTCTACCAACTGATTGATCAACTAAATAACTGCAGCTCAGTCAGTTTTCTGACTTTGTCTCTTGACCACTGCTACTGTTACACTATGTGTTTTAGTATTTATTATTATTATTATTATCCCATCCTGTCATTGTCACAATGAAGTTTTAATAGACTTCATGTACGTAACCTGTAAATAAAACTGCAATATTTACTGTGTATGATAAGCTCCCTGCCTTTATGACTGATATACAGAGAGAGCCCTGCTGCCAAGTTGAGATAGAGTAAACTCTAAGTACAGTCGATAATTCTGTCATCCAAAACACTTCATTTAAACAATCGAAATGCAAAAATACAACATCTTTCAATCCCAAAATGTTTATTCTCTCATTTCAAGTTTTGATCTGAATGTCAGATTTTAATTCTCGAGAGGCAGCAGCCAGGGTTTAAAGAAGGGTTGGAGGGTTGAATGAGTCATGAGTTTTATAGCTTGTGTTGTTCCGTGTTCTCAGCTGGTATTCTTGAGCTTGACGTAATTTCTCAGAACTTTTTTTATATCCCATGAAACCACAAAACACCCTGACTTCTCACACTTTCTGCACTAACTTATTTTGCTTTTGCCAACACGGCAGCATAAGAAAGAATGAATTTGTACTTTTCTCTAATCTGGTTTAACGCACAAAAACATCTGAGCTCTGTGTGATAGTGTCCCGTCCTTTCCTCAATGACACACTTGACTTGTAGTTTTAAGAAAGGTTATTTAAGTGAGCACATCTTCTGATGCTCAGCATGTAATAACACTGGCCCACAGTGGTTTTGAAGAAATCAGTGCAGGTTAACCTAATCAAATTCAGCTCTGACGTACTAAAACTACACCGACTCCCTTTCATTCCTGCAGCTGCAGAGAACAAGAAGCATGTCTGTTAATCTGAGGATCCTGATGATGTGTTCACTCATAAGCTCGGTGTGTGATGCGGGACGATGAGCAAACATTCGCCACAGGTTTGACCTGGGCTGACACCAAGGGAAGCACAAAGCTGTCATGGTGCACCCGCTGCACTTCTTTCTTTAAGTGTCTTTTTGACAAAGAACTGAAAGCACAACTAGAACAAAAATTTGCTGACTCATAACTCCATCTCTTCTGCTCAAACACTGTTATTTCACCAACAATAAACATTTTATTTCCTTGCACATAAATCTTCACAGATGGATGCATATGAACAAACATTTTGCTTCATAGCAAATGTATTCAACAGAAAATCAGATTGTGGCAGCAGAGTGAACTCCAGGCAGCAGGCAGCTGACTCAGACCTGTGCCACTATCCAACAAACACAACTTTACTGTGAAAAGACTTTTAGAGAATAGTGTCTGCATGGTGTTTTTTCCTGAGGCTTTTCATGTGAGATAAGATGTGTGATGCTGCCGCACCCAGCTGGTGAGTGTGAATTGCTTTTATATTACACTTTAAAGGGTTAGTTCATCAAAGATTTCCAATTAGATTGTTTTACTTTTATTTGCAACCTCCACAGCAAAACTAGGGAGCATAATTTTACCTCTAAACCTTTTTATTAATCTGGTTTCAGCTTCCTGGAATTCGTTTTATGTCTAATTAGACTGTTTTTTAGGTAGAGAGTGGTTGCAGTTAACAATAGTGATGTGTTTTCTCCCTGCAGGCTGACATTCAGCAGTGTTGGGTGGGTGCGACACATTAAGGGACTGTTCCTCATCGCTCAACCTTCCACGTCTTCATCATCTTCTTTGCTTGCTCATAATCAGACAGGATTACGTGTTTTTTGACGCCTTTACCTGACGTAAATTTTGGTTTCTAGATGATGTGGGAATCCTCTGACCTTGCTTTGAGGACTAGTTGCATCAGATCCTTTTTCACTGTCAGTCTTCCTCACTCCTTTTGTCACTTTGCCGCTTCTCAATATTGGCTGACAGACGTTGACATCTTGGCAAGTCAATGTCATCAGAGGTAAAGCAAATTCAAACGCGTCTCAAGGAAAATTCTGCAGAAATGAAATGAAGAGGCAGTTTAAGAGAGGACATGAGGGCTTTCAAAATGACACAAAGGATGTTTTAATCATATATCAGCTTCAATTTCAGCAGCTATATTCAATTAATCATTTGAACCATTTATCAAGCAAATTACCAAACATTTGCTGATGAGTATTTGGCTGCAAATTTACAGTTTTGCATGTACGGAGAGAGTTGCATCACATTTGTGAAATTGCAAAAACAGAAGAAAATCAGGTCAAAAACGTTCTCTTCCTTTGTAGCTGAAATCTCTCTTACAGAACACACCACCCCACCTTCTCTGAATTAATTATTCATTAGTTTAGTAGTTTTATTCATTCTTTTGAAAGTAAGTGTGGATCTAAATCATCCCAGAGAGCCACGGAGGCAGGAAGAGTCCCACTGTTCCCAGCAGACACACGATAATGAACATCCACAGGAAGATCCGGTCTACAACCATGGCGACATACTTCCAGTCCTCCTGCACCTGGAGAGACAATATACAGGAAGAAGAAGAGGAGAATAAACGTCTGCATATCTACAGAACAGTCCAAACGTCATTATTCCTCTTGTCAACAACAAGAGGCTGCACTTGCCGAAAAGTCTGCATCCTCCGCTCTCAGATGCTCTGCGATGTAGGTGACCCCCTCCAGGGCTGAGGCCACTGCAGGAGACACAACAGAGGCGGGTGGGCTCTGGGTCGAACCACGCTCCACCGCAGGGGTGTCCCAGTCCAAGCTGAGTGTGGAGTGTCTCTGTGGGAGGAGGGTGTACCCAAGAGACGGAGGGGAAGGAGGAGAGAGGGAAGAAAGCCTCTGCACCCCAAACCTCGCCAAGTTGTCTGAGTGTGCGTAACCGTGGAGATCGCAGTGGTGAATTTCATTTCTGGTATCCAAGGAGTCCAGCTGGTGGCTGCTGTAGCAACCGTTGTCATCCTGGTTACCGTGGAGATCGATGTCTGACTCCGCAGTGATCCAGGTGGATGTGAGGTGGGAGGAGCCAGTAGTCCAGACAGGGAGGAGTTTATCAGTCACGTGGTTTCGCCTGAGAACAAAGTGAGTTTTGGAAACTGATGAAGCCTGAGCAGTTGTGGGGACTAGTGAATGGGGGAGATTTCAGCTGTGGAGTTGTATTTTTCCCAATTACATAAACTAAACATGCAAACCTTCCTTGTTTTCTCACCTGACAGGCCTGAGGCCGTGATGTGGACGCTTCATGCACAGCCAGCGTGGCACTGCAGAGAGGAAAAGCCTCCGAACCCACCGAGGCATGGTGTGGGTCGCCGACGACCGGTGGTGCACGTTCAGCACGAACACGGTGATGACGATCGACAGCGTGACAAAAATCATGGTGAAGAGCAGGTACTCACCAATCAGTGGTATGACCAGCGACGTGGACGGGATGATCTCTGTGATCAGCAGCAGGAAGACGGTGAGCGACAGCAGCACAGAGATGCACAGCGTGATTTTCTCGCCACAGTCTGACGGCAGGTAGAAAACCAGGACGGTGAGGCAGGAGATGAGGAGGCAGGGGATGATGAGGTTGATGGTGTAGAACAACGGGAGGCGGCGGATGACGAAATAGTAGGTGATGTCGGGGTAGATCTCGTGGCAGCAGTCGTATTTCTTGGTGTTGTAGGTGCCCACAGCGTTGACAATCGCCCACTCTCCGCTTTCCCAGTAATCCTACAAATTATATTTTTATCAGCCATGCTTGCTTGGGGTGCCCATATTGGTCCAGACTGAAGTATCTCAACAGCTGTTTGGTTACCATGAAAGTTTGACATTCATTGTGCCCTGATCTAGGCCAAAGTGGTGGGCCGACTGACCGACTGATCAACATCATCATCCCTACATGTGTGAATCTAGCAAAACACCATAAACAAACCTGTAGCTCTTTAAACTTGAAAAATCTCTTCCTTTCACTCTTTTGCTCATCTAGAAAAACTAACCCGTGCATTCTGTTTTCCCAGAACTCAACGCTGCAATGCAAGAAATCTCCTGTTAATTAAAAAGTGAGCAGCCAGAGTGGGTAGTTGGCATCCTGCTGCAGAACAAAACATTGAGATACAGCATGTGTAAACCTTAGACAAGAGGAGGAGAAGAGGCAGAGCTGGCATTAACTGGCAAATCACAATAGAACAAAGATGCCAATTGTGACAAAATGGCACAAATTAAAAGTTAGAGGTGAAACAGAGAAAGGAAGAAAGAAATGATGAAGGAGGAACAAAGAAAAAGTCCAACCCCACATCCACCCAGTCCCACCTTCAGGTCCACTGTGTTCTCAAAGGGCTCCAGGTCGATCTTGGCTTGGTCGTACGTCCAGGAACCAAACTTCATCTTGCAGCTCTGCTGGTCGAAGGGGAAGAAGGTGACGTCGATGGAGCAGGACGACTTGTAGATGGCCGGGGGCACCCAGCGGACGCGGCCAGTGTAAAAGAGATGGGCCTTGGTCATGTGGGTGACGGCAAACTCCCCGTCTGCACTGGAAAAAGACAAAGATGGGAGGCGGAGAAGACAAAAAAATTAGGTCGAATTTGGAAGGGAGGAGTGAAAACTGACAAAAAGAAAGAAAGAGAGAGCACGCCAACATTGGTGTGTTGGGAGAACATTTTCATCATGACCTTTTTTCATTCAGCAAGGCCCATGTTTCCATCTCATTATGTTTCAAACTCCAAAGGTGACTCAATGAACCTGGAGCTATGCCCATTTACAGAGGCAGTGTTAAATAATTGATCACTGAATGTTGACGCTGCATTCGTGATGCAAGCTCGTTTAAACAAATGCTGAAGGAGGGAAAGTTTCATCTCCTTCCAGACAAAAGTTCAGAATTAATGCTTCCCTCGAGCCCAGAAGGGAAGAAGCTAGACGTTGACTCCGACTGTATGATGCAAGATCGCTGTGCAGCCGCAATCGAATCAGGGTCATTTATTCAACAGGAAAATTTGCATGTATCATAAATTGGTGTGCAGGAATATGCAGAAATGCTGTGGCATCATCGAGAGGTTTGGCTCCACAGAAGTGACCCTCCCTCCTTACACGCTCTTCAGGCGATGAGGATGCTGTTATGGATCAAGCAGGTAATTGATCACTTCAGATAAAATCCAGCTCCACCTACATTCAGGCTGAGTGTGGTCGTCTGTGCATGTTCGTCAGTGTGTGCACAATGAAATATATCTTCTATATCCAGAAAGAATAACAATAATCTGCATTTTCTCAGGCTCTGATGGTTTTTTTTTTTTTTTTACTTGTTGTACAGCACGATGTCAGGCACCCAGATGAGCTCAGAAGGAACTCTGATGGACGTCACGTTGTCATAGTCGGAGGGACTCCACTGCAGCTTATAATCCGTCCATTCCTGTCAACACACACACGTTAAGATTTCACACACAATTATTGTTTAAACCACTTTTTTCAGGGAAGAAAGTCCAAATCGGGAGACGGTGAATATCGGTACATATAAAATAGCACATATACATATTGTTTGCCCTGGCTGAGCTTCTACAGGGGCAGATACACACAGTAAAACCAGCAAACCTCATGCAGTTACAGGTCAGCCTCTTCCCTACCTGCTTCAACCACACGTTGGTCGTCATCATCTGATTTTTCTCATCCTGTTCACAGAAACAGTTGATGAGTGGTTTTTGGACATCTAGTGTTAAATCTCTAAGTGCGTGTATATCTGTGTGTTTGTACTGGGGGGGGTTTCCTACCACATCGATCAGCTGTGCGATAGAGAGGCCAAACTTGACGATGACCACGTCTGTGATGTTTCGTGCCGG